>NC_079189.1:413681375-414281375 GCF_029499605.1 Hyla sarda
TGAAATGATTTCACGGTAGTCCTGATGATGTGATTAAAGAAAACGACAATATAAAGTGTGTGGTATAGAAGATGCTTATATCAAGGATGGCAATATTTAGATATTTATATTGAAATGCGTGTGTATCTTTTTTCCTGCACAAATAATATATATATTTTTTATTTGCAACTTCATTTCCGCTTTCTGCAGACAGTGTTAAGTTCTTTGGTCTTCTGAAGGAATGTTATCTGGTCACAGGCTTCTTGCTAGTACTGTCAGCTGGATATAGTTTGGGTGGAAGAAGGTAGAGTGAAGTCAGTGTATGCGGATGTACAGTACAAAGGCAGCACCCATAGTATCACACAACAGTCTTTACACTTCTTGTTTTAGTATATTAACAGGGCAGCAGTCTGAATAATGTGTTCACATAGAAATATTTATTTATTTTTATTATTATTATTATTATTATTGTGTGTGTCTTTTGTGTATCATTTTTAGGCATATGCTGTGTACAAATATGAGTTTAAATGTGTTTTACAGTAGTGTGTGTGTTTGGCTCAATGCTTTTACATGCAGAAATGCAACTAGTAAAGGTGCACGATATGCAACATGTATTTACATTATGCAAGCCGTATAACTGAGGGTATATTTACATGGAGAACATTATAGACCTATACAGATATTCATTATTAGACGGCAGACAGACATATTAAACAGATAGATAGATAGATATTATATAGGATAGATAGATAATATATAGGATAGATAGATAATATATAGGATAGATAGATATGAGATAGATAGATAGATATTATATAGAATAGAGAGATAGATAGATAGATAGATAGATAGATAGATATTATATAGAATAGATAGATAGATATTATATAGGATAGATATGAGTTAGATGATAGATAGATAGGTGATAGAAAGATAAATAAATAAATAGATAGATAGTTATCATTTGGGATAGATAAATAGATAGATAAATAGATAGATATTATATAGGATAGATAGATATGAGTTAGATGATAGATAGGTAGATAGATATTATATGGGATATATATATATCTATATATATATATATATATATATATATATATATATATATATATTGTAATAGATATGATAGATGATAGAAAGATAAATAAATAGATAGATAGACAGATAGATAGATATATAGGATAGATACATAGATTGATAAATAAATAGTTAGATATTATATAGAATAGATAGATAGATAGACAGATAGATATTATATAGGATAAATAGATATGATAGATGATAGATAAATAAATTAATAGATAATATATATAGAGTAGATAAATAAATAGATATATCATATATAGGATAGATAGATAGATATTATATAGGATAGATGATAAATAAATAAATAAATAGATAGCTAGTTAGATGTTATATAGGATAGATGATAGATAGATCAATAAATAAATAAATAAATAAATAGATAGCTAGTTAGATGTTACATAGGATAGATGATAGATAGATCAATAAATAAATAGATAGCTAGTTAGATGTTATATAGGATAGATGATAGATAGATCAATAAATAAATAAATAGATAGATAGATAGGTAGGTAGATAGATTACTTTATTTGCCCACATCAAGGGCAGTCCTGTGTGTGAATGGGGAACCTGTTAGCAATGTGTTAATTTCTAAATGGAGTAATGGGATGGGTAGCAGCACAGATAGGGCCTCCTACTCCCTTTAGAAGCCAACTTTGTAACGTGTGGACACAGACACTGACATCCAGATAAGTAACACGACCTACATTTGCTTGGAGTGCAGGGTCCCTGTGCAATATGGCGGACACAGATGAGGGATATGGGATGCCCGATACTCCAGTGGAACCAGACCCCAAGGAGTTGCAGTGTGATCCTAAGCAGGATAGCCAGCTAGGGGCCAGCAGCAAGACCCCAACCTCCCCACAAGCAGCCTTTACTCAGCAGGTAAGGAGCTGGTTCCCTGAAAAGTAAAAAAAAAGAAATATGGAGGGCCTGTGGAATTTAACACGTAGATATATACATATGCATGATATCCATTTGTGTGTAGCCATATGGCAAAGTAACAAATCAATAATAAGATTAAGCCATGTCGTAAGACGACTGTAGCAGCCATTTTTATACAACTAGGAAGTTTACTGTCATGATTCGATGTACCAGCCTGTGTATGTACACATCCTATTGTACAATATAGACTCTGGGAAACACGTTATATAAATGTGGATGATAGATAGATAGTATAGTTTGTTATACTAACCCAGTGTCTCCCAACCAGTGTGCCTCCAGCTGTTGCAAAACTACAACTCCCTTCGGCTGTCCGGGCATGCTGGGAGTTGTAGTTTTGCAACAGCTGGAGGCACACTGGTTGGGAAACACTGTACTATCCTATAGTTATACTGTATGTGAATAGCCAAGAGGGTCAACTGTTTGTTACTGTGACAATGGTTGATTATTTATTCTCCATAACATCCATCAGACACAATGCAGTGTGACTAACTTGTTATACTCTGTGCCCAGGGAATGGAAGGCATCAAGGTCTTCCTGCATGAACGGGAGTTATGGATGAAGTTTCATGAAGTAGGCACAGAGATGATCATCACCAAGGCCGGAAGGTAAGGGCATCAGACTGTATGAGGAAGAGGTGGGTACGTTTTACTATCCTGTGATGTGCACATCGCATTCTATACCAATCCAAGATCTAGAAAAGAATTGGATTCATCCAGCTGGTTGTCAGATTCTTAAATACTGTGGCCCATTACACTAGGGAAAACTAATGTATGTTTGGGAGAAAGCCTCAATAAGAAAACAATACAGAAGAAAGTATTGACCCTAAAAACGCATAAGGAAAAAAACAAACAATAAAAAAATAATACTGCGACCCATTACACTAGGGAAAACTAATGTATGTTTGAGAGAAAGCCTCAATAAGAAAACAATACATAAGAAAGTATTGACCCTAAAAACGCATGAGGAAAAAAACAAACAATAAAAAAATAATACTGCGACCCATTACACTTGAGAAAACTAATGTATGTTTGGGAGAAAGCCTCGATAACAAAACAATACAGAAGAAAATATTGACCCTAAAATGCATAAGGTAAAAAAACAAACAATGAAAAAAAAAAATACTGCGACCCATTACACTAGAGAAAACTAATGTATGTTTGGGAGAAAGCCTCAATAAGAAAACAATACCGAAGAAAGTTTTGACCCTAATATACGTAAGGAAAAAGCAAACTATAAAAAAATAAAAATAAAATACTGGCATCTATTACACTAGAGAAAACTCCTGTATGTTTGAGTGCATGTCTCAATAAGAAAACAATACAGAAGAAAGTATTGACCCTAAAATGCATAATAAAAAACAAACAATAAAAACATATATACTGCCACCCATTACACTATAAAAAAAAACTCCTGTATGTTTGAGTGAAAGCCTAAATAAGAAAACAATACAGAAGAAAGTTTTGACCCTAAAATGCATAAGGAAAAAACAAACAATAAAAATAAAAATAAAATACTGCCACCTGTTACATTAGAGAAAACTCCTGTATGTTTGAGTGGAAGCCTCAGTAACAAAACAATACAGAAGAAAGTATTGACCCTAAAATGCAAAATAAAAAAACAAACAATAAAAAATATATACTTCCACCCATTACACTAGAAAAAAAAAACTCCTGTATGTTTGAGTGAAAGCCTCAGTAACAAAAGAATACAGAAGAAAGTATTGACCCTAAAATACATAATTAAAAAACAAACAATAAAAAAATAAAAATAAAATACTGCCACCTGTTACATTAGAGAAAACGCCTGTATGTTTGAGTGGAAGCCTCAGTAACAAAACAATACAGAAGAAAGTATTGACCCTAAAATGCTAAATAAAAAAAAATACCAAAAAAATATATATACTGCCACCCATTACACTAGGGAAAAAAAACTCCTGTATGTTTGAGTGAAAGCCTCAATAAGAAAACAATGCAAAAGAAAGTTTTGACCCTTAAATGCATAAGGAAAAAACAAACAATAAAAAAAAAATACTGCCACCCATTACACTAGAAAAAACTCCTGTATGTTTGAGTGAAAGCCTCAATAAGAAAACAATACAGAAGAAAGTTTTGATCCTAAAATGCATAATAAAAAAAAACTATATATACTGCCACCCATTACACTAGAGAAAACTCCTGTATGTTTGAGTGAAAGCCTCAATAAGAAAACAATGCAGAAGAAAGTTTTGATCCTAAAATGCATAATAAAAAAAAACTATATATACTGCCACCCATTACACTAGAAAAAACTCCTGTATGTTTGAGTGAAAGCCTCAGTAAGAAAACAATACAGAAGAAAGTATTGACCCTAAAATGCATAAGGAAAAAACAAACAATAAACAAAAACAAAAACAAAAAGTATACTATAACAACAGACCCAGATATGTATATGCCAGCTTCTGTATACCTATATTGTGGCACTGGGAATTATTACAAGAATACATAGCCATCCCCAGCTTGTAGGTCACTATCACTGGAATCTTCCTCCTCAGTGAACTGGATATCATCCAGCAGATCGGGGGGAAAGGGCCTGGCAGATCCTCAAGATTTCCTAGTCCAATAATAGAGACTTCTCATTGTAGTGGGTCATGTAAATAATGTATGGTAAAAATCACAAGTTAATGGAGCCCATTGTAGAGTTCTAGGCTATACTGGACCTCGCGTATACATTGCAGTGTTTCCCAACCAGTGTGCCTCCAGCTGTTGCAAAACTACAACTCCCAGCATGCCCGGACAGCCTTCGGCTGTCCGGGCATGCTGGGAGTTGTAGTTTTGCAACAGCTGGAGGCACACTGGTTGGCAAACACAGATGTAATGTATGTGTGTGACAAGTGGTTAATAGGAGCCCCTGTACATGCGGCTACATAGCAGGGCATGTGTATAAAATAGCCCAAACCTTTAGGTGATGAATAGCCGAGCGGATCCAGTTTCCCCCTAGCAGGGAAATAAATAGCTTTTACTGCACTTTTGTTCAAAGTTAAAATAGCAAAATGGACTTTATATAAAGCTGTGCCAGGAATCCAGGCGACACATTACATGTGCACAGCACCGGGCGCCTCTCTGGGGGGAGGGGAGGAAGAACATATAATCCACTAACAATATCATACACTGGGTTTCCTCTACTATACCAGCATTTTATATTCCTATCGTCCCAATAATAACAACCAGCATCTTATTATGCTCCTGGTCAGGGGCTCATTGTAATAGCGACTGGTTTTAAAATAGTAGTAAACTGTAAACACAACAAAAAACGTCATCAGTCACCATTGTTGTGTTGACTTTAATGTTTATGTTGTTTTTTTTCAATACTTTTGCATTGTCATTTTAGTTTATTTATTTTTTTTGCATCTTTTTTTCTTACTTTTATATATATATTTTTTTATAGTAAAGAGTAATTGTTTTCCTATACATTGAGGGTCGTGAGGTTGTGTGATGCCTGTGAGAATATAGGAAACTGTTCTAGTAAAATGTTTAGAATACAGAAAGCATTGTTCAGTGCGCACAACACACGTATACACAGCACAATACACGTCTGTGTGCACTGTATGGCGGCAGGCGCGGCTGTGTAGTCAGTGACGCTATATAGCTGTGTTTCCCAACCAGGGGGCCTACAGCTGTTGCAAAACTACAACTCCCGGCATGTCCGGACAGCCGAAGGCTGGGAGTTGTAGTTTTGCAACAGCTGGAGGCGTCTGCTATATACACTGAGGGGGACGATTCCTCTATTGATTCTATTTGTGTGATGACGTCATATGTGGCGGTTATTTACAGTATATAAAGTAGCTACACTGTGGCACAATAGTGTAACTGTACAACAAGCTGTAGTGCAATGAAATGACATAAGAGATGCAATATAAATTGTACAGAAGATAAAGCAAATGTGCAGCTTGTAATGATCCCTGCATATACTGCTTAGTGCTAGACAGGGAAATATGGTGCAGGGGAGTGACGTCATTCCCAAAACAAACACATCTTACATTTTATTATCAACTATAGGCTATAGTTTTTAAACATAGAGGAAATCTCTCTATCTACCTATCCTATATATTATCTATCTATCTATCTATCGATCTCTCTCTCTCTGTCTATCTATCCTATATAATATCTATCTACCTATCTATCTATCTATCTATCTAATATCTATCTACCTACCTATCCTATATATTATCTCTCTCTCTCTCTCTCTCTCTCTCTCTCTGTCTGTCTATCCTATATAATATCTATCTATCTATCTATCTATCTATCTATCTATCTATCTATCTATCCTATATATTATCTATCTCTCTATCTGTCTGTATATCTATCTATCCTATATAATATCTATCTATCTTTCCTATATAATATCTATCTATCTGTCTGTATATCTATCTATCCTATATAATATCTGTCTATCTATCATCTATCTATCTCACATCTATCCTATATATTATCTATCTATCTATCCTATATATTATCAATCTATCTATCTATCTATCTATCTATTTATCTATTCTATATAATATCGATCTATCTATCTATCTATCTATCTCATATCTATCCTATATTTTATCTATCTCTCTCTGTCTGTCTGTCTATCTATCTATCCTATATAATATCTATCTATCTATCTATCTATCTATCTATCTATCTATACTATATAATATCTATCTATCCTATATATTATCTATCTAGCTATCTATCTATCTATACTATATAATATCTATCTGTCTATCTATCCTACATTTCATCTATCTCTCTCTGTCTGTCTATCTATCTATCCTATATAATATCTATCTTGCTATCTATCTATAGTATATAATATCTATCTATCTATCCTATATATTATCTATCTATCTATCTATCTATACTATATAATATCTATCTATCTATCTATCTATCTATCTATCCTATATATTATCTATCTATCTATCTATCCTATATAATATCTATCTATCTATCTATCTATCTATCTATCTATCTAGCCCATATAATATCTATCTATCTATCTATCTATCTATCTATCTATCTATCTATCTATATATCTATCTATCTATCTATCCTATATAGTATCTATCTGTCTATCTGTCTATCTATCTGTCTATCTATCTGTCTGTCTGTCTATCTTTTAATGTTAAACATTATTGAACAACAATAGAACATCCCCCATTACCAGATGATAACTAGTCTATGAAGACTTATCAGATCTGTGCCACCCCTAAAAATACCAGGTTGAAGAGCTCCAAGTTCAGCCACTCTAGTATGAACCTCTTAAGGAAGGAGCTGTAATGTGTTTTCTGTAGAGTCTAGATGAACTAGCTTTAGGAGCTTTGGGCTGGGTTCACACATACTATTTTGGTTATTATTTTTTGTCAAAACCAGGATTGAGTCCAACACTCATATAAAAATGTGCAACTCTTTTCATTATAGTTTTTCTCTGTGTTGATTCCACTCCTGGTTTTATCTAAAAATACTGACCAACATATTGGGGAAGATTTATCAAATCCTGTCCAGAGGAAAAGTTGCCTAGCTGTCCATAGCAACCAATCAGATCACTTCTTTCATTTTTAACAAGGCCTCTGCAAAATGAAAGAAGTGATCTGATTGGTTGCTATGGGCAACTCGGCAACTTTTCCTCTCGACAGGTTTTGATAAATCTCCCCCATTATGTGTAAAACCAGCCAGGAGTGGGTCCAAAACATAGATAACATGTGCAAATCTTTCCATTAGGATTTTTCTCTGTGTTGATTCCACTCCTGGTTTTGGCTAAAATTACTGACCAACATATTATGTGTGAACCCAGCCTTGATATGAAATGCTATAAATTTTTGCTTAAAAAAAGCTAATGAAACAATCATTTCCACAAACACTGCCATCATATTCTGTAATGACTATGAAAATGATTATAGAAATATTTGAGATTATTATAAAATAATTACTGCGCCATGGTAAGAAGTTTAATTTCCTGTATGATCTAAGGAAAAAAACAGTCATGCCACTTAAGAATAGTCTACCCATACATTGCTCATTTCTATGTAGCCATCATCAATCCTGTGGAGGTACATTATAACTGTTACGCCGAGCGCTCCGGGTTCCCGCTCCTCCCCGGAGCGCTCGCTTCACCTCCTCCGCTGCAGCGCTCCGGTCACGTCCTCTGACCCGGGGCGCTGCGATCCTGCTGCTAGCCGGGATGCGATTCGCGATGCGGGTAGCGCCCGCTCGCGATGCGCACCCCGGCTCCCCTACCTGACTCGCTCCCCGTCTGTTCTGTCCCGGCGCGCGCGGCCCCGCTCCCTAGGGCGCGCGCGCGCCGGGTCTCTGCGATTTAAAGGGCCACTGCGCCGCTGATTGGTGCAGTGGTTCCAATTAGGGTTATCACCTGTGCACTCCCTATATTACCTCACTTCCCTTGCACTCCCTTGCCGGATCTTGTTGCCTTAGTGCCAGTGAAAGCGTTCCTTGTGTGTCCCTTGCCAGTGTTTCCAGACCTTCTGCCGTTGCCCCTGACTACGATCCTTGCTGCCTGCCCCGACCTTCTGCTACGTCCGACCTTGCTTCTGCCTACTCCCTTGTACCGCGCCTATCTTCAGCAGCCAGAGAGGTGAGCCGTTGCTAGTGGATACGACCTGGTCACTACCGCCGCAGCAAGACCATCCCGCTTTGCGGCGGGCTCTGGTGAAAACCAGTAGTGGCTTAGAACCGGTCCACTAGCACGGTCCACGCCAATCCCTCTCTGGCACAGAGGGTCCACTACCTGCCAGCCGGCATCGTGACAGTAGATCCGGCCATGGATCCCGCTGAAGTTCCTCTGCCAGTTGTCGCTGACCTCACCACGGTGGTCGCCCAGCAGTCACAACAGATTGCGCAACAAGGCCAACAGCTGTCTCAACTGACCGTTATGCTACAACAGTTGCTACCACAGCTTCAGCAGTCATCTCCTCCGCCAGCTCCTGCACCTCCTCCGCAGCGAGTGGCCGCTCCTGGGATACGCTTATCCTTGCCGGATAAATTTGATGGGGACTCTAAGTTTTGCCGTGGCTTCCTTTCCCAATGTTCCCTGCATCTGGAGATGATGTCGGACCTGTTTCCCACTGAAAGGTCTAAGGTGGCTTTCGTAGTCAGTCTTCTGTCCGGAAAAGCCCTGTCATGGGCCACACCGCTCTGGGACCGCAATGACCCCGTCACTGCCTCTGTACACTCCTTCTTCTCGGAAATCCGAAGTGTCTTTGAGGAACCTGCCCGAGCCTCTTCTGCTGAGACTGCCCTGTTGAACCTGGTCCAGGGTAATTCTTCCGTTGGCGAGTATGCCGTACAATTCCGTACACTTGCTTCAGAATTGTCCTGGAATAATGAGGCCCTCTGCGCGACCTTCAAAAAAGGCCTATCCAGCAACATTAAAGATGTTCTGGCCGCACGAGAAATTCCTGCTAACCTACATGAACTTATTCACCTAGCCACTCGCATTGACATGCGTTTTTCTGAAAGGCGTCAGGAACTCCGTCAAGATATGGACTCTGTTCGCACGAGGCGTTTCGTCTCCTCGGCTCCTCTCTCCTCTGGTACCCTGCAATCTGTTCCTGTGTCTCCCGCCGTGGAGGCTATGCAGGTCGACCGGTCTCGCCTGACACCTCAAGAGAGGACACGACGCCGTATGGAGAACCTCTGCCTGTACTGTGCCAGTACCGAACACTTCCTGAGGGATTGTCCTATCCGTCCTCCCCGCCTGGAAAGACGTACGCTGACTCCGCACAAAGGTGAGACAGTCCTTGATGTCTACTCTGCTTCTCCACGTCTTACTGTGCCTGTGCGGATGTCTGCCTCTGCCTTCTCCTTCTCTACAGTGGCCTTCTTGGACTCTGGATCTGCAGGAAATTTTATTTTGGCCTCTCTCGTCAACAGGTTCAACATCCCAGTGACCAGTCTCGCCAGACCCCTCTACATCAATTGTGTAAATAATGAAAGATTGGACTGTGCCATACGTTTCCGCACGGAGCCCCTTCTTATGAGTATCGGATCTCATCATGAGAGGATTGAACTTTTGGTCCTCCCCAATTGCACCTCGGAGATTCTCCTTGGACTTCCCTGGCTTCAACTTCATTCCCCAACCCTGGATTGGTCCACTGGGGAGATCAAGAGTTGGGGGTCCTCTTGTTCCAAGAACTGTCTAAAACCGGTTCCCAGTAACCCTTGCCGTAACTCTGTGGTTCCTCCAGTAACCGGTCTCCCTAAGGCCTATATGGACTTCGCGGATGTTTTCTGCAAAAAACAAGCTGAGACTCTACCTCCTCACAGGCCTTATGATTGCCCTATCGACCTCCTCCCGGGTACTACTCCACCCCGGGGCAGAATTTATCCTCTCTCTGCCCCAGAGACTCTTGCCATGTCCGAATACGTCCAGGAGAATCTAAAAAAGGGCTTTATCCGTAAATCCTCCTCTCCTGCCGGAGCCGGATTTTTCTTTGTGTCCAAAAAAGATGGCTCCCTACGTCCTTGCATTGACTACCGCGGTCTTAATAAAATCACGGTTAAGAACCGCTACCCCTTACCCCTCATCTCTGAACTCTTTGATCGCCTCCAAGGTGCCCACATCTTCACTAAATTGGACTTAAGAGGCGCCTATAACCTCATCCGCATCAGAGAGGGGGACGAGTGGAAAACGGCATTTAACACCAGAGATGGACACTTTGAGTATCTGGTCATGCCCTTTGGACTGTGCAATGCCCCTGCCGTCTTCCAAGACTTTGTCAATGAAATTTTTCGTGATCTATTATACTCCTGTGTTGTGGTATATCTGGACGATATCCTAATTTTTTCTGCCAATCTAGAAGAACACCGCCAGCATGTCCGTATGGTTCTTCAGAGACTTCGTGACAACCAACTCTATGCCAAAATTGAGAAATGTCTGTTTGAATGCCAATCTCTTCCTTTTCTAGGATATTTGGTCTCTGGCCAGGGACTACAGATGGATCCAGACAAACTCTCTGCCGTCTTAAATTGGCCACGCCCCTCCGGACTCCGTGCTATCCAACGCTTTTTGGGGTTCGCCAATTATTACAGGCAATTTATTCCACATTTTTCTACCATTGTGGCTCCTATCGTGGCCTTAACCAAAAAAAATGCTGATCCCAAGTCCTGGCCTCCTCAAGCAGAAGACTCCTTTAAACAACTCAAGTCTGCCTTTTCTTCGGCTCCCGTGCTCTCCAGACCTGACCCTTCCAAACCCTTCCTATTGGAGGTTGATGCCTCCTCAGTAGGAGCTGGAGCTGTTCTTCTACAAAAAAATCCTTCCGGGCATGCTGTCACTTGTGGTTTTTTCTCTAGGACCTTCTCTCCAGCGGAGAGGAACTACTCCATCGGGGATCGAGAGCTTCTAGCCATTAAATTAGCACTTGAGGAATGGAGGCATCTGCTGGAGGGATCAAGATTTCCTGTTATTATCTACACCGACCACAAGAACCTCTCCTACCTCCAGTCGGCCCAACGGCTGAATCCTCGCCAGGCCCGGTGGTCTCTGTTCTTTGCCCGATTTAATTTTGAGATTCACTTTCGTCCTGCCGATAAGAACATTAGAGCCGATGCTCTCTCTCGTTCCTCGGATGCCTCAGAAGTTGATCTCCCTCCGCAACACATCATTCCACCTGACTGCCTGATCTCCACTTCTCCTGCCTCCATCAGGCAGACTCCTCCAGGAAAGACCTTTGTTTCTCCACGCCAACGCCTCGGAATCCTCAAATGGGGTCACTCCTCCCATCTCGCAGGTCATGCGGGCATCAAGAAATCTGTGCAACTCATCTCCCGCTTCTATTGGTGGCCGACTCTGGAGACGGATGTTGGGGACTTTGTGCGAGCCTGCACTATCTGTGCCCGGGATAAGACTCCTCGCCAGAAGCCCGCTGGTTTTCTTCATCCTCTGCCTGTCCCCGAACAGCCTTGGTCACTGATTGGTATGGATTTTATTACTGATTTACCCCCTTCCCGTGGCAACACTGTTATTTGGGTGGTCGTTGATCGATTCTCCAAAATGGCACATTTCATTCCTCTTCCTGGTCTTCCTTCTGCGCCTCAGTTGGCTAAACAATTTTTTGTACACATTTTTCGTCTTCACGGGTTGCCTACGCAGATTGTCTCGGATAGAGGGGTCCAATTCGTGTCTAAATTCTGGAGAGCTCTCTGTAAACAACTCAAGATTAAATTAAATTTTTCCTCTGCATATCATCCCCAGTCCAATGGACAAGTAGAAAGAATTAACCAGATCCTGGGTGATTATTTGCGACATTTTGTTTCCTCCCGCCAGGATGACTGGGCAGATCTCCTTCCATGGGCCGAATTCTCGTATAACTTCAGGGTCTCTGAATCTTCCTCCAAATCCCCATTTTTCGTGGTGTACGGCCGTCACCCTCTTCCCCCCCTCCCTACCCCCTTGCCCTCTGGTCTGCCCGCTGTGGATGAAATTTCTCGTGACCTTTCCATTATATGGAGAGAGACCCAAAATTCTCTCTTACAGGCTTCTTCACGCATGAAGAGGTTCGCGGATAAGAAAAGAAGAGCTCCCCCCGTTTTTTCCCCTGGAGACAAGGTATGGCTCTCCGCTAAATATGTCCGCTTCCGTGTCCCTAGCTACAAGTTGGGACCACGCTATCTTGGTCCTTTCAAAATTTTGTGTCAAATTAATCCTGTCTCTTATAAACTTCTTCTTCCTCCTTCTCTTCGTATCCCTAATGCCTTTCACGTCTCTCTTCTCAAACCACTCATCCTCAACCGTTTTTCTCCCAAATCTGTTCCTCCCACTCCTGTTTCCGGCTCCTCGGACGTCTTCTCGGTCAAGGAGATTTTGGCTGCCAAAAAGGTCAGAGGGAAAAATTTTTTTTTAGTAGACTGGGAGGGTTGTGGTCCTGAAGAGAGATCCTGGGAACCTGAGGACAACATCCTTGACAAAAGTCTGCTCCTCAGGTTCTCAGGCTCCAAGAAGAGGGGGAGACCCAAGGGGGGGGGTACTGTTACGCCGAGCGCTCCGGGTTCCCGCTCCTCCCCGGAGCGCTCGCTTCACCTCCTCCGCTGCAGCGCTCCGGTCACGTCCTCTGACCCGGGGCGCTGCGATCCTGCTGCTAGCCGGGATGCGATTCGCGATGCGGGTAGCGCCCGCTCGCGATGCGCACCCCGGCTCCCCTACCTGACTCGCTCCCCGTCTGTTCTGTCCCGGCGCGCGCGGCCCCGCTCCCTAGGGCGCGCGCGCGCCGGGTCTCTGCGATTTAAAGGGCCACTGCGCCGCTGATTGGTGCAGTGGTTCCAATTAGGGTTATCACCTGTGCACTCCCTATATTACCTCACTTCCCTTGCACTCCCTTGCCGGATCTTGTTGCCTTAGTGCCAGTGAAAGCGTTCCTTGTGTGTCCCTTGCCAGTGTTTCCAGACCTTCTGCCGTTGCCCCTGACTACGATCCTTGCTGCCTGCCCCGACCTTCTGCTACGTCCGACCTTGCTTCTGCCTACTCCCTTGTACCGCGCCTATCTTCAGCAGCCAGAGAGGTGAGCCGTTGCTAGTGGATACGACCTGGTCACTACCGCCGCAGCAAGACCATCCCGCTTTGCGGCGGGCTCTGGTGAAAACCAGTAGTGGCTTAGAACCGGTCCACTAGCACGGTCCACGCCAATCCCTCTCTGGCACAGAGGGTCCACTACCTGCCAGCCGGCATCGTGACAATATCCTTCTATAATTGGTGTTTACTAAACTCTCATAACTGCACCGATGGAACAACTCCAACAATAAATTCAACACCAGTTTTATCACAGAAAAGGGAATTCTGCTGAGAGAAAATGGATTATTGAGGAACCATTAATTTTTTCGAAAATACTTTTTTAATAATGACATTTTTTAATAATGAAGAAATTGATCTAACATTTTTCCCAATGTATGTATTTAATGACTGATTGAACATACATACCTCTGGAAGGTATACTTTAATACTGTACGATCAATGAGGAGTGGACCATACATAATTATTATGTAAGGACACAGTTAGCTGGATACATGAGTGCAATGTACTGTATTATGTAAACACTCATCTAATCAGTGAATATAACAATAAGTATGGTCTACATTTAATATACAGTCAATTTAATAGTTGCTAAAGTTTTTTTTTACACAAAGCGGCATAAAAGATACATTTATTACATATATATATATATATATATATATATATATATATATATATATACACATCTCACTGTTCTCAACTACAAGTTCAGCTATGGAAATGTTCTTTAAACTGGGAAAACTGAATAATTGCGTTTCTATTATGAAACTTCACAAATGCTGACAATGGTTTTTATGTATGATGGATACATTATTATCAATGATAAATAATAGCTTTATCATGTAAATGGGTCTTAGATATAAACTTAGATACAGTAATTATGGGTAAGGCTTTAACAGGGATGACTAAATGTTACAATAAGGAATATTTATTCATACTGCAGAAAACGAAATGAATTGGCGCACAATGTGTGATAGATGTGTCTCTACTTATTAGATGTGTTAGACACTTTATTCTTTCTTATGATATTTCTTTGTTGGCTTAGCTTACTATTTTGCACCAAAGAATGGTACATGTCATTAATAAATGTGGCACATTTTACAACTCCACTTAGCCATGCCTCCTTTTTATACACTTTTCAAAACTGTCTAGAGAGGTGTTAGGGTACGTTCCCACACAGCGTATTTTGCTGCGCATTTGCTGCATATTTGGTGCTGCGTATTTTCCTACCCATTGACTTCAACAGAGAAAATAAAATACGCAGCAGCAAATACGCAGCAAATACGCCGTGTGGGAATGTACCCTTAAAAGTATCTATAACACATATTAAATGCAGGGCACAGAATGTATGCCAGTTTTTTTTTTTTTTGGCACAATAGGGGCCATAATTCTGGTGCATTTTGCTTAGTAAATCTGCCCAAATTTCTTCTTGTAAATGAAAAGACAGATTGAATGATAATCTACAAAATGATGGTTTCTTATCCATGAAATTGTTCCTGCACAGAAGTTTACTATTTTCCTTGTTAGGTGTAGACAGAAGTCTTAAAGGAACAGGCCGATAACACTACTTGAGGATCTGTGTGTATAAAAGAAACTTTATGTCATGATTTATGATCAGCCCAATGTTATCTACCCTTTATAATCACTGGAGGAAGGCTTACCACAAAGAGTAGTTATGGGGAGAGATGGGGGAGAATATGATGTATAAAGTGGTGTCAACCTCTGTAATTATTAAGCCTCTAATAGTAGTGTGCATGCTCCAAATTCAGTGCTAGGTATGACAAATCAGAAATGGAGATATATTCTTTTCCACTGATACAGCAGTGCAGGAAAGCAATCTCATATTACTGAGTCAGAAGAAAAACTGTTCCTTTCCTGTGTAATAGAGAACAGTATGTCTAGATAAATATGGGTAATAGGTATTAACAAGGGAGGGCAGAGTCACTAATGAATCTGTGTTTATGTACAGAAGGCTCACCATAAATACTAAAAGCAATATGGCCTGCAGGGATCAATGTGTCAAATTATGAATATGTTCCATTTTTAGCTTCCATTAGAGTTATGGGAGACTGTGCATGTACTTGAGGCATATATTTGAAATTTCAAGTATTTTCTCATATATTTCTGCTCCTCTATTGTCCTCTTCCAGGCGTATGTTTCCAAGCTACAAGGTAAAAGTTACTGGCCTCAATCCAAAGACCAAGTACATCCTTCTCATGGATATTGTGCCAGCAGATGACCACAGATACAAATTTGCAGATAACAAATGGTAAGCTGCCCATCTTCATCTGTTTAACTAGTGAATGCAAATGTTCGGCTTTTTGCTGTAAAACAGGCATGACATCACTGAATGTGATACACAAAGGAGCTTTTGTAGGAGCCCTGTATCATTAGTGATACATATGACACATTTGAGTGACGTCATTTGATATATTTCAGTTGGTTATGGCTTATAGCTGGTCATCGGGATATGGTGAATGTAGATATATATCGACAAATGTGGTACATGTTTGGAATGCGTATTATGTTTTTTCTTTTCTTTAGTTATTTAAAGTAATTGTAGTAACTATAATAACATTACTAGCAGAATGTCACATTATAGTTTACGAAATGTGCCAAATACCGTATATTCTATCCAAAATGTGATCAAGGGAAAAATGTATTGGCACACACTGAGGAAAAATTTGAATAAGCAACAAATATCAGTCAAACTACCAACCTGTATAGCCAGGACACGACCTACTTTTTTTTAGGCTTCCTTCCCACTTGTTCAGTGATGTGGTTCAGTTTCCCTCCAATGTGGAAGTAAAATGCAGATTTTTTTTTTTAACAAAAAGCTGATCCCAATGCAACATAAATATGTGAACTCAGCCTTACAACATTATATAATCAATGTTAAGAAAAGCCATATATATCCTTATGTTCTACACATTCCAATGCTGTCCTCCTATACCTGGATATTGATTAAATTGACTGGAAATTTTATATAACTTAAAGGCCATGTTCACACAAAGCTTTCTTTAGCCTTATTTGCAAAAATTTTTGTGTTCACACATAGATTTTACAGGTATTTACAGATCAAAATTAGACCAACAAATAATGTGTGAATATAGCCTTAGGCTGGGTTCACACACACACACACACACACACACACACACACACACACACAGTATTTTGGTCAGTATTTTTAGGCTAAATCTCAAATGTTTTACAATCGTAATAAAAAATCTTACCAAAAAGTAATCTTAGTAATAGTAATGACTATGCTTCTAGAATTCTCCATTTTAAACTGAAAATAATTTATTTATTTTTTATTTATTTATTATGCATAGATACATTGTGTTTGTATTTAAATAATAGTTAACATGAAGTACATCAGGAAAGAAGTATTAGGCATACCAATAGTATATTTCAGGACATACAAAATACATTTTAAGCTATTTCTTTAAGGCCCCCTTTACATGTCTACAGGGATCTGGTGACATTTTCCTCCATTCCTGTAGTAATGCGCCAGAGGGAACCTATATGTAGAACTAATCCCATTTACTTGAATTTAGCAGTTCACATTAATCTGGCACCTCAATTTGGACCTAAGATGGTCAGACATGCTGCAGAAGTGCCGGACGAGGGAACACAACTTGTTGCATTCCCCCATATGGCCTACAAACTGAATGACTGGCAGATGCTAAACTACTGATACCAACTAATGTACTTTGTCATAATTTGTGGTTAGTTTTAGGCTTGGTTCACTGAGTCGGATGCTGGATATTCGAGAACCCAGCCTAAGAAATACATAAAACTATTGGCAGTGTTGGATATGGTAAAATATGCCTTAGCTTTACACATACACATGGTCTACACAATAATCACAGTTCCATTAACACAACTTTTTGATTCCAACTGCTTTAAGAAATATGCTATCTAGCCCACTCTCTGGGATCCTAAGATTTATACATTGGAATTGTATCTGTACTGTGGAATTATGATGGATAGTCTATTAAGGAATCTATATAGAACAGAGAGAATTCTGGGATCTAATGGAATGTTTGAATTGGTGTTTTTAAGATTGGATGGGTATTACCTCTACCCAAAAAGCTAGTTGTCACTACTTAGTGCATTGGATCATCATATGGGAGGGTTGTTACAGTGGGGGAACCATGACCTGTTGGAGTTAATGAGAGTTGCTCTGGCCTGGTGACACTTTGTGTGATCAATCCAGGTGACAATAAAAGGCAAATGTTTTAACTGTTACTTGCTTAACTGTCAATGAAATGTAAAAGATTGCAAATGATTCAACTATGTGAGTATAAAGTTGCCATGTGACTTACTCTTCTTAGAAACTGAGGTCCCTAGACATCCACCTGGAAATTTTCACTAAACTACTGCAACTACTGATACAATATTTTATTAATTTCCAAACATGTCCTAATATGCCCAGTGGTTTGGGTTATAATCACTTGCAACATATGCTGCACATACTATAGGTGGTGTAATGTTATGATTAGGAGGGCTTCTTCATATATACAACCAAGAAGATTGCAGAAATGGGAGTTGGATATCTACACAACATAATACAAGACAGAGACCTACACAGATATCAATCACATGATCTGAAATCCTACAGTTGCACCGTGTAAACATTTCTTTCTGGAGACATCTTTAACACATAGAGATGGCATTGTTGTGCTTATTGTGTAACAATTGTAATAATTTCATTTTGCCCACTGTGTTGATAATATCATAAACCTCCATTGATTAAGCCTGGAAGGATGTTTTACCTTCCATTTAGTATCTTCCTTATTGGGGCTTAATTTTTTCTTCTTTTTACCTATACATGTAAGCAATGACTATGTACAGGTTATTTCATCAAAATAGTTCTTACCTTTTTTTACACAAAATTTTGGCAATAAGGGCACTCCTCCTTTAATTCCCTTGTCGCTGACGCTGAATAATGATAAAAACAGTTATAATTTGAATTTCTAATGTTACAATAGCACTTCTTTGATAAAAAGTGTTTAAAAATGTTTTACACTAAACATTTAAGATCTATTAATAATGAAGTATTCGACTAAGCTTCACATGTTGAGCAGAAGATCCTTACTCCAGCTCTGGAAAGTTTTCTCTCCCACATTCTTGCAGTGCTATCAGGCTGCCCTTACAATCATTTATCAGCTGTCCTTATCTGCTTTAAGTAGGAGAGGACCGGGATACCTTGCCTAACACTGTTTAGCTTCGGCGAAAAGGGACATCAAACCTGGAACCTCGCAGGTACCTTTTGGTCCTGAGGCGAAGGGTAAGGTTTGTTGGGGGGCCTCTCTCCTGTAGGAGAAGCGCTTGCGATAGACAAAATCCTTTGTGCACTTTTTTTTAGTGTAACACGTTTTGCACTTTTTCTTGCACTCTGGGTGATTCGGCTCTTAGATAAAAAAAAAAAAATTTAAAACACTGTTCGCATCCCTGCATTTGTGAGTATCAATATTTATTTTCAACACCCTAAATTCAAACAGCTTCTAGGCTCAGTTCAGACTTGCAGCAAGCTTGGGAAATAACCACTGTGGTATGCACAGTTTTCAAATTGGAGTCCACTGGGAAGGGGTCTTCACTGAAGCTTAGAAAGTAAACTTTAAATTTACATGAAAACATTTTACATTAAATGAATGGCATGCTGGTACCATTACATTTTTTTATGTTCACATTAGCATTTTTGCCTTTCTGTAATGAGTTTCGGTCAAAGACACCAAGCTCAAGCGCCTAAACAAACCAGTGATGAATCTGCCAGCATTAGTCAGAAACCATGTAAAAATAGAACCATAATAGTTGTCACAGCTCCAGAAGCCATGGCATTAGCCTCAACAGATAGTAAAAGGCAATCAACTTCTTTTATTGCCTTTAATATTTAACCATTAGCAAAAAGGTTGATCATTTTTATGCGTCTGTGTTTTGTCATTGGTAGAACAAAAGGCCTCATACATGAAGAGTGTTACGAGTAGTGCCTATAGACGTGGGCGCTCTCCCTGCCTGACTCCCAGCACAGACTGTACTGCGCTTCGCATGATGCGATGCGAAAGCGCACGGTCTGCTGCTTCTCATCTGCCTCGCCATCTTCCTGCTTCCTCCGTTCTCCCTGCTAGCCAGCGCGTGCATACCCGCCTCCTAGGGCACGTGCGCGCCAGTTGTCAGAGATATTTAACCCCACACTTCCTCCTGTTCCCTGCCAGATCTTTGTTCCCTGTTGCCTTAGTGAAAGCGTTCCCTGTTATATCAGATATTCCGTGTACCAGTTCTCATGCTACGTTTCCTAACCAATGTTCCTTGCCGCCTGCCCTGACCTACCTGCCTGTCCCAACTCTGAGTAAGTCTCATCCTTCTGTGCCACGCATCACCTGGGCTGCCTTTGTGGAGGAATCGTGCCGGGGGTAGTGACCCGGGAGCGACCTGCCCAAGCTAGTCCAACCCGCTTTGCAATGGGCTCTGGTGCGGCTCCCTGGTGCGGCTCACGCCATTCTCCACTCAGGTACAGCAGACCCACACCTCTAGCCCATAGAAAGAGGGGCATAAAGTAGAGGCGTCACAACAACCAATAAGACACTTTTTTTATTTTCAAACTGGGTCTTAAAATATTTAAACTAGTTGTTTTGGTGCTATGGGCAACATCTCCAGTTATTTTTATAATATATTTTTCCGTCATGATCAAGAGAAATATTTGCATTAAATTAGGAGACACCACATCAAAAGGGAATAGCGAACTTTAACGGCAGCATTTCCAATTTGGAGTGGTTCTTTGCCATTCTCAAACATGTATTTATAGCTTTTACAAGTAGCTCTAAATCTTAATATTTCTATGGGTTCAGTTTAGTAGTCATTAATCTAGATCCCATATGTTTTGCTGAATTAATTACATTTTAATTATAAAAACAATTGGCATCATAAATCTAAAAATTACTACAAACGTGTTATAGAAGGATGCTACCTTCTGTCATAGACTTTGTGTTTTTATTTTGTATTTTTTTCATGGTTTTGGCCGAAATACTGAATAATCTGGTCATGCATTAACAGTCACTTTTGGTTGACTGTAACAATGTCTTATAGGAGCTGGATATAGTCATGCTACTTGGAAGGCTTTCTGATACTTAAGACAGTTTTACTGTATATCACATCTTGTTCTATTTAAGAATGGGCGTTTCAAACATAAGCCACAGTTTAAATATGTGTTCTTGGCAGAGAAGCAGAGGAACTCTCTCAGTAGAAGCTGTTGATGGGGAACTGCTTCTGTGGGTAATTGTTTACCATAACCAGTAAGTTCTATAATCAATATCACAGCCCTCATTGAACTATGCAAAGTATATTAAGAAAAGTAGGAAATGACAAGTAGAGATAAAATAGAAATAGGCACACCGCTACATGAACAGTACAAATCTCCATAGGAAGTGGTGCAGCCATTGACATGTCTTCTGCTGCAGGATATCCCATTGAACACAATGGGGATATTTATCTATAATGCCATAAGAGGAATGAAAATGAATAATTGAGAGAATTGCACAAAAGTTATCAAAATGTACAATGGCATAAAATATTTGACAAAACTAAGGCTGGGTTCACATATATCAGTCGTCCGGCAAAGTTTCCCTCCGGCGTGCACCGGAGGGAAACTGATGCTAGAACTGATCCCATTCATTTGAAAGGGACAGTTCAAAATCATCCAGCGTCTCAATTTTGACACCGAATGGTTGGACATGCCGGAGACCACCAGACAGGGGAATGCAGCTTGCTGCGTTCCCCTCTCCGTTGCCCAGAAACAATGGATGCCGCATGGCATACAACTGATGACAAGTTGTCATCAGTTGCGTCGAGATTTAGGCTGAGTTCACCTATGCCGGATGCCGAACATATGTGAACCCAGCCTAACTAAGGCTGGGTTCACATATATTAGTTGTCCGGCACAGTTTCTGATGCTAGAACTGATCCCATTCATTTCAATGGAACAGTTCACTATCATCCAGCATCTCAATTTTGATTCCGGATGGTTAGACACGCTGGAGGGCACCGGACAGGGGAACGCAGCCTGCTGCGTTCCCCTGTCTGCCGTCCAGAAACATAGAACGCTGGATGCCATACAACTGGTGACAACTTGTCATCAGTTGTGGTATCAGTTGCGTAGAGATATAGGCTGAGTTGACCCATGTCAGATGCCGGACATATGTGAACCTAGTTTAAGGATATTAGATGCTTTTCCTTACAACATGTTTGCCTTTTGTACATGTACAACAACATTTCAAACCAGAGATGGTGCACATTTATAACAAATCTGATGCATTTTACAATGCCTTACTCTGCATTGTTACGCCTAGCGCTCCGGGTCCCCGCTCCTCCCCGGAGCGCTCACGGCGTCTTTCTCCCTGCAGCTTCCCGGTCAGTCCCGCTGACCGGGAGCGCTGCTCTGTCTCGGCCGTTGGGGATGCGATTCGCACAGCGGGACGCGCCCGCTCGCGAATCGCATCCCAGGTCACTTACCCGTTCCCGTCTCCTGCGGTCATGTGCTGGCGCGCGCGGCTCCGCTCTCTAGGGCGCGCGCGCGCCAGCTCCCTGAGACTTAAAGGGCCAGTGCACCAATGATTGGTGCCTGGCCCAATTAGCTTAATTGGCTCCCACCTGGTCCCTGACTATATCTAACCTCCTCCCTTGCACTTCCTTGCCGGATCTTGTTGCCATCGTGCCTTGTGAAAGCGTTTTGTGTGTTTATAAGCCAGTGTACCAGAACTCCTGCTATCTCCCCTGACTACGAATCTTGCCGCCTGCCCCCGACCTTCTGCTACGTCCGACTTTGCTTCTGCCTACTCCCTTGTACCTCGCCTATCTTCAGCAGCCAGAGAGGTGAGCCGTTGCTAGTGGATACGACCTGGTCACTACCGCCGCAGCAAGACCATCCCGCTTTGCGGCGGGCTCTGGTGAAAACCTGTAGTGGCTTAGAACCGGTCCACTAGCGCGGTCCTCGCCATCCCTCTCTGGCACAGAGGATCCACTACCTGCCAGCCGGCATCGTGACAGTAGATCCGGCCATGGATCCCGCTGAAGTTCCTCTGCCAGCTGCCGCCGACCTCCCTACATTGGTCGCCCGACAAGAGCACCAGCTGTCGTACTTGACCACCATGACACAGCAACTCCAGTCGCAGCTACAGCAGCTCCAGTCACAGCAACAGCAGCAACAGTCACAGCTACAGCAAGTTCAGTCTCAGCTTCAGCAGCAACAACCATCTCCTCCGCCAGCTCCTGCACCCCTTCCGCAGCGAGTGGCCACTCCTAGCCTCCGCCTGTCTTTGCCGGACAAATTTAATGGGGACTCTAAGTTTTGCCGTGGCTTCCTTTCGCAATGTTCTCTGCACTTGGAGATGATGTCGGACCAGTTTCCTACTGAAAGGTCTAAGGTGGCTTTCGTAGTCAGCCTTCTGTCTGGAAAAGCCCTGTCATGGGCCACACCGCTCTGGGACCGCAATGACCCCGTCACTGCCTCTGTACACTCCTTCTTCTCGGAAATTCGAAGTGTCTTTGAGGAACCTGCCCGAGCCTCTTCTGCTGAGACTGCCCTGCTGAACCTGGTCCAGGGTAATTCCTCCGTTGGCGAGTACGCCATACAATTCCGTACTCTTGCTTCTGAACTATCCTGGAATAATGAGGCTCTCTGCGCGACCTTTAAAAAAGGCCTATCCAGCAACATTAAAGATGTTCTGGCCGCACGAGAGACTCCTGCTAGCCTTCATGAACTCATTCATCTAGCCACTCGCATTGACATGCGTTTTTCTGAGAGGCATCAAGAGCTCCGCCAGGAAAAAGACTTAGATCTCTGGACACCTCTCCCACAGTCTCCACTGCAATCTGCGCCTAGGCCTCCCGCCGAGGAGGCCATGCAAGTGGATCGGTCTCGCCTGACCCTGGAAGAGAGGAATCGCCGTAAGGAGGAGAATCTTTGTCTGTACTGTGCCAGTACTGAACATTTTTTGGTGGATTGCCCAATCCGTCCTCCACGCCTGGGAAACGCACGCTCGCACTCAGCTCTCGTGGGTGTGGCGTCTCTTGATGCTAAGTCGGCTTCTCCACGTCTCACGGTGCCTGTTCGGATCTCTACTTCAGCCAGCTCTCCCCTCTCAGCCGTGGCCTGCCTGGACTCTGGAGCTTCTGGGAATTTTATTCGGGAGTCCTTAGTGAATAAATTCCGCATTCCGGTGACCCGTCTTGTCAAGCCACTCCACATTTCCGCGGTCAACGGAGCCAGGTTGGATTGCACCGTGCGTTACCGCACGGAGCCCCTCCTAATGTGCATCGGACCTCATCACGAGGAAATTAAATTTTTTGTCCTTCCTAATTGCACTTCCGAAATTCTCCTTGGACTACCCTGGCTTCAACACCATTCCCCAACCCTGGATTGGTCCACTGGGGAGATCAAGAGTTGGGGTCCCTCTTGTTCCAAGGACTGCCTTCAACCGGTTCCCAGTAATCCCTGCCGTGACCCTGTGGTTCCTCCTGTATCCGCTCCCCCTAAGGTCATTAAGGACTCTGCCTGCCACAGGAAATGCCTCTCCCCCCCTCCCAGTCCCATCAGGCAAACCTCTGTATCCCCTCATGACCCTCGTCCTGGTGTCACACTGCCCCGTGCCGGGTCTCGCCCTCTGCCATCCCTCCCCATTCCTACTCCTGCTGTACTGCCTGCCATTGAGGAAACCATACATTCCTTCCCGGTGTCCTCATCCCAGGGGAGGCAGTCACCGGACAAAAAAAAGGGGAGACCTAAGGGGGGGGGGTACTGTTACGCCTAGCGCTCCGGGTCCCCGCTCCTCCCCGGAGCGCTCACGGCGTCTTTCTCCCTGCAGCTTCCCGGTCAGTCCCGCTGACCGGGAGCGCTGCTCTGTCTCGGCCGTTGGGGATGCGATTCGCACAGCGGGACGCGCCCGCTCGCGAATCGCATCCCAGGTCACTTACCCGTTCCCGTCTCCTGCGGTCATGTGCTGGCGCGCGCGGCTCCGCTCTCTAGGGCGCGCGCGCGCCAGCTCCCTGAGACTTAAAGGGCCAGTGCACCAATGATTGGTGCCTGGCCCAATTAGCTTAATTGGCTCCCACCTGGTCCCTGACTATATCTAACCTCCTCCCTTGCACTTCCTTGCCGGATCTTGTTGCCATCGTGCCTTGTGAAAGCGTTTTGTGTGTTTATAAGCCAGTGTACCAGAACTCCTGCTATCTCCCCTGACTACGAATCTTGCCGCCTGCCCCCGACCTTCTGCTACGTCCGACTTTGCTTCTGCCTACTCCCTTGTACCTCGCCTATCTTCAGCAGCCAGAGAGGTGAGCCGTTGCTAGTGGATACGACCTGGTCACTACCGCCGCAGCAAGACCATCCCGCTTTGCGGCGGGCTCTGGTGAAAACCTGTAGTGGCTTAGAACCGGTCCACTAGCGCGGTCCTCGCCATCCCTCTCTGGCACAGAGGATCCACTACCTGCCAGCCGGCATCGTGACATGCATTTTACTCTTAGCCCAGCCATTTTCTCTTAAAACACTTCAAATCTGTGTAAAAACACACAAAAGTTGGATGCTTGATATTTTGTCACAGTTTGTACTATAACCCTGGCACCTTTTGCCTTGTAAATCTCTAGTTCATTTTATGTTTTAAAATATTACCTAGAATTAGGCTGCAAATATAACTGACAGTATTTGGCCGGGTCCCTAAATTATCATCCATAAATATTAAGACCTTGAGCGTATGGATATTTCATATACCAGTTGTATGCTTGTGTGCCTCATAATGTATACAATGTAATGCGTTTTTATATCATTGCATATTTTTGCCCATATGCTTAACACTACCTAACTATGTTGCAACATGACTTGGAATGACTTCTTTGGTAAAAAGTAAATGGCATAATATGTTATATGATGCATGTTTTTGCAGCTGCTCAGCCATGTCCTGTTTACTTTTCAAATAAAAGTACTGAGGCTGTCATTATATGAGAAAAAGTAATGGTGAAAAACAATGATAGTTGTGGAACCCATTCAAAATTTTAATTTCTGCTATAGGCCCTAATCTCTTCTATCAATTTAAAGGGTGCATTGTATCTAAGACTATGTTCAGCCACTTTCATAGTGTGAAAGTAGCCAAACACTAACAGAAAAAAACTGATGTAAAATTGGAATAGAATGCATAATAAAAATCAATGGAAAAGTGGCTGTTAAACATACTGTACATACTGTTTAAAAATATTTACATAATTACATCAAAATTACATTCATTTTTTAAATCGTGTGTTTTTGCCTAATGCAATATTTTTATATGTTCGGAAAAAACTAAATCCTGTACCCTCAACCGTCTCTTATGCACCTGTTTGGGATTAACAAGCTCTTCTTCTTCTATCAGATCTGCCAGACAACTGTAAATTGGTTAATTAGGCTGGGTTCACATATATCAGTCGTCCGTCACAGTTTCCCTCCAGCATGCACCGGAGGGAAACTGATGCTAGAACTGATCCCATTAATTTGAATGGGACAGTTCACAATCATCCAGCGTCTCAATTTTGACGCTGGATGGTTGGACATGCCGGAGGGCACCGGACAGGGGAACGCAGCTTGCTGCGTTCCCCTGTCCGTTGCCCAGAAACAATGGAAGCAGCTTGCCATACAACCGGATGCCGAACATAAGTGAACCCAGCCTAAGTAGGTACTGATAAGTCTATTGTTCTTTTTAAGGAACAATATTATGGATAAAAGTTAGATCAGGTAGGCTGTGTTCACACATATTAGGCATCCGGCACAGTTTCACTCCGGCGTGTACTGGAGGGAAACTGATGCTAGAACTGATCCCATTCACTTGAATGGGACAGTTCACAATCATCCAACGTCTCAATTTTGAAGCCAAATGTCGGATACGTTGGAGGGCACCGGAAAGTGCGCTGTCCGCTGTCCAGAAACAATGGACACCGGATATCATACAACTGGCATCAGTTGCATCCATATCTAGGCTGAGTTGACCTATGCCAGATGCCGGACATATGTGAACCCAGCCTTACCAATCTGCACTGGCCAATTTTTGTCTTTTGTCTTTCTGATGCAAC
Source organism: Hyla sarda (assembly GCF_029499605.1). Lineage (NCBI taxonomy): Eukaryota > Metazoa > Chordata > Amphibia > Anura > Hylidae > Hyla > Hyla sarda. The sequence continues at coordinate 413,708,025 of NC_079189.1, forward strand.
ATTAAAATGATGCCTAAAGAAAATATCAAATTTCTCCAGTCTTTAGGATACAGGGTTGCATGTCAGATAAAAGACCAGGGGGTTGGCAATCATTATCTCAACAGTCAATAGGTATACACAGAAAGGTTGAACACTGTTCTTATGCGGACAAGTTTGGTAATAAGGAAGTAATTTTTTCAGGATGAAAATGCATCATGCCGTAGAGCAAAGTCTTTAAAGGTGTAATCCGGGAAAATAAAGCCATACTTACATATGCAGCTCCCATTCTTCTCCTTCCGGTCCTCAGTGTGTCTGTCTTCTGCTTCCAAAATGAGTGCTCAGTGCAGAAACTACCCTGATCAGCCATTCATTGGCCAAGACAGGACACCACTGTAGCTTGTGATCGGTTGCGCGAACAGATCTTACGCCGAGAGTACTAACTAACTGGAATTGTTTGTTGTTTATTTCATTATTTTATCTTAAACAGTGAATGCTTTCCTAATCTTTTTCTCTACTTCATCTGGTAAAACATGCCATAAAATTTTTTTGAAGTAAATTTTATGAAGCCAGAATGTTTAGCCATTAAACAAAAATGGTTATTGTTATATTTTGTTATAATTTGTGTATTTACTAAAAAGTAAAAAGCTGGCTGAACATTCTTGTTGCCAGGGTTGTATATTTAAAGGGATAGTCCGGTGAAAAACTTTTTTTTTTAAATCAACTGGTGCCAGAAAGTTAAACAGATTTGTAAATTACTTCTATTAAAAAATCTTAATCCTTCCTGTACTTATTAGCTGCTGAATACTACAGTGGAAATTCTTTTCCGTTTGAAACACAGAGCTGTCTGCTGACATCACTGTGCTCTCTGCTGACATCTCTGTCCATTTTAGGAACTGTCCAGGGTAAAAGGAAATCCCCATAGCAAACATATGCTGTTCTGGACAGTTCATAATATGGACAGAGATGTCAGCAGAGAGCACTGTGCTCGTGATGTCAGCAGACAGCTCTGTGTTTCAAAAAGAAAATAATTTCTGCTGTAGTATTCAGCAGCTAATAAGTACAGGAAGGATTAAGATTTTTTAATAGAAGTAATTTACAAATCTGTTTAACTTTCTGGCACCAGTTGATTTAAAAAAAAAAAAAAAGTTTTTCACCGGAGTACCCCTTTAAAGCATGACTTTTCTGACAGATCATAAAGCTACTGTCATTGCAGCATGAAAGACTGGTGAATCTAAGGAAAAAAAAATCATGGGCTCCATCCGACCTCTACAACCTTACCCCTTATAGCAGCCACATTCAGGGGGGTTAGTTATACCTATACATGGTCCTCTCCACTACTGTCAATGGGAGTTATGGAGACAGCTAAGACAAAGACTCTGATAGACTTTAAATAGAGAGCAACATGCATCTATACCTCTTTAGGATGGAGGGAAGGAAAGAAGGGAAGAAGGAAGTCTTGTTGCCACATTTATTACTATAATTATTTATATACACCTAAATATTACAATTATGTTTTCTGAAATGCATAGGAAATAGTAAATCAGAAAGTAGGATGTGCTCTTACTTTAAAAGCCAATGAACAAAGGCAATGTTCACATAGTGTTTTTTCAGGCGTATTGTAAAAAAACGCATCTTCAAAATCGTAGAAAAATTGTATTTGCATTTTTAACATTAATAAGCTTTATGTAAGTCTATGGGAAATTGGTTGTCTGTGCACACAATGGCCCTGGAGTGTTTATTCTGGAGTGATTTCAATATCATTTTTTCAGGCTTATTTACTATTCTGTCGCACATGTCGGTTATTTTTCTGTCGCACTTTTTTTGTGTCGCACTAGTCAATTGTGTCACACAAACTCAGAGCTAAAGAAATTAGTTGTGTGAGTCAAAATGGTTTAGACTTGTTTGTTTAAAAATGTTTCCATGAATCAAAAGTATTCATGTGTTATAATTTTTCAAACATTAAAACAATTATCCTTGTTTATCAGCTTGGGTGTCAAATTGATTGAAAGGGGTACTCCGGTGCTTAAACATCTTACCCCCTATCCAAAGGATAGGGGATAAGATGCCTGATCGCGGGAGTCCCGCAGCTGGGGACCACCAGGATCATGCACGCGGCACCCCCTTTGTAATCAGACCCCTGTGCGTGTTCGCTCCGGGTCTGATTATGGTCGACTGCAGGGCGGGCGGCGTGTGATGTCACGCCTCCGCCCACGTGTGACATCACGCTCCGCCCCTCAATGCAAGCCTACGGGAGGGGGCGTGATAGATATCACGCCCCCTCCCGTCGGCTTGCATTGAGGGGCGGAGCGTGACGTCACACGGGGGCGGAGGCGTGACGTCACACGACGCCGGCCCTGCGGTCGCCGGTAATCAGTCCCAGAGCGAACACGCTCCGGGCACTGATTACAAACGGGGTGCCGCGTGCATGATCCTGGGGGTCCCCAGCTGTGGGACTCCCGCGATCAGGCATCTTATCCCCTATCCTTTGGATAGGGGATAAGATGTTTAAGCACCGGAGTACCCCTTTAAACCTAATATTGCAAATGTGTTAAAAGAAAAAAAAATTATACATTAACTATCACAAAAGCATTCAATATTTTTTTCATAAAAGTGTTGAACTGTACAAAATGTTTTCAGGTTATGAAACAAGTTACTTTCACAAAAAACACAATGGTAAACAGTCCCTTGTTAGAAATCACTCCATTTTTGGAATTTCACTCGGCCTCTTGGCTGTTGGATATTGTGTGAGGCAAACTCACACTTTTTCTCAAGTGATTTTGAAAGTACGAGTATTCTTAGTTTTTTTTTCCGGTAAAGCGCCATTTTTTCCCGGTAAAGCGCCCATTTTTGCATAAAACACGCCCATTTCAGAGTGAAAAAAAACCCACTCCGAGTGTTGTCTAAAGTGTCGGTTGTGCAACAAAAATTTGGTCGCATAGTCGCACAGACATTGCGACTAAAATTTAGGCGCAAGAACCGAGAAAAAGAGTAGGTTGGACTTTAGTAAATGAGGGCCAATATGTAAAAATACGGACACATTTTGTACAACCAGTAAATAAGTGACATTTTGGTTAGTGTTCTAACTTTAGGTTACAATGTGTAATGTCAGAATGCTGGTGAAAGAAAGAAAATACACAGTTTAATAAATCTGGGACATCGTTATATTTACACAACTGTATAACAGAAATGCACCCTTACACAAAAAGACTGTTTTCAAACTGTAATGCCTCATGCATGTGAGTGTGTTCATTTTGGCTCTAAAAGAGGTACTCCGCCCCTAGACATCTTATCCCCTTTCCAATGGATAGAGGATGAGATGATGTCGCGGTCACACCCTGCTCGTGTTGTCACGGCCATGCCCCCTCAATGCAAGTCTATGGGAGGGGGCGTGAAGGCCATCATGCCTCCTCCCATAGACTTGCATTGAGGGGGCATGGCCGTGACATCATGAGTGGGGAGCGGCCGTAATGTCACGAGCCTCCGGTGCTGCACCCGACGCTCTAAACAAACGTCAACTGCAGCAGGGAGATTGCGGGGGTCCCAATCGGCATGTCCCCCGCGATCATACATCTTACCCCCTATCCTTTGGATAGGAGATAAGACATCTAGGGGCAGAGTACCCCTTTAACCTGGTGTGTAGAAAATGTAGTGCACTACATTGTGGCCACTTAGTTCTGAGAGGCCTTTTGTTTCCTAGATCAGTTTTCCTCTAGAAGCAGAGAATACTGTGCTACTAAAGGAACACTTTGCTAAATATAAATTGCCAGGGCTGCCAACCATCTGTAAATTCCTGGACAGTCCATAAAAACAGGGGAATTTTTTCTGTGGAAAAACTTGATCCCTGTTTTTTAAGGCTTGTGGTACTTGAATATTTAATTGTGATTGTAATTATCATCTATTTACAGCTCACAGAAAGTGCTCGTAATAACTTCATATCTGTTTATTGAGCTATAGAAGCAAATCATTTATAACCTGTATCATTCCTTATGGTTTTCTAATTTGTCCAATAAAGGAAGTTAGCTGTGTATGATTTTTAAATTGGCAACCCTGAACACAAATAATGGAGTATGCAGCCTTTTTAAATATATATATATATATATATATATATATATATATATATATATATATATATATATATATTAAAGGCTCATTCCCATATATCTGGCAATCCAGCTAATGTTTCTTCCAGAATAGTAGAAAAACATTGGAGAGAAACTGTTGCCAGTTCCAATGCCATTGGCATTCGGCATGTCTGTTGACACATTGTACTGGTCCAGGATAGGAAAATGTCTCCTGCAGTGCCTTCCTATCTGGCTTTGAATTGTTCCTTACAAAAAGAGTGGAAAGCCTAAATGACAATTGATGCATTTTTGTATCAGTTTTGGCATCAGTTGTTGTCAGTCTTTGCATAAAATAATGATCCTGATCCATTGGACATATGTGGACCCAGCCAGAGTGTCTCCCACCATGGTGTTATGCAGGATTCTATTGAAACGTACTGGCACCATACTCAGGATTTGTGTAATATTACAAGGTGCCATTTATTTACCTCTGGATGTAGCGTTGCTTAGCTTAATTTGTGTTGTTTTGCGTTTCATTTTTACTTATGTTCCTATAATGTACAATTAACTTATTACCTGATCCTAAAGAGTATAATCTCATAGTTTTTCCATACAATTCATTGGATTTGTTGGTTTGTGTTTGTCATGTAGGTCAGTTACTGGGAAAGCTGAACCTGCAATGCCTGGGCGTTTGTATGTTCACCCCGATTCTCCTGCTACTGGTGCACATTGGATGAGGCAGCTAGTGTCGTTCCAGAAACTGAAGCTCACAAATAACCATCTAGACCCTTTTGGACATGTAAGTACTTTTTTTTCCCCCTATTCTTTTTATAGGAATGCAGATTGATATTCATAGTTTGAAGCAGTTTTTTCATTTTAAACATATTTTTGTAAAATTGAGTGTTGTGTTATCTTTCTTATCGTTATGTAAATTACAAATACTGGAATCTTAGTAGTTTACTTTGACCATTTGACCCCCCAACAGGCTAATACTTTGTGTTCTGTAGAGATCAGCAGTCATCTTATCATCCTTACAGGCAGGAATACAGCTAAAGGTTATACAGCTTGAGGCTAATAACACAAAATCCACCACTAGTAAAAGATGCGGGTCACACCTCCCATTTCCCTTTCTTCCTTCATGGTGACCTCTGCACTGGTCACTTAGCATTCTTACTATACTTGCCAACAGAAGTCAATTGGTTATCTCTAGGCACCATTCCCATAAGGCTGCTATAACTCATATCTTAAAATGCTGTTAACATAGCAGCTGTTTAGGCAAGATGAATGCCCCAAGATCATATACTGAAAATAAAATAAACTCTTAAATGAGAAAATAAAAAGAGTTTAAAAATAATGTTTTAGTGTAAGTGATACATTTTCTTCACAGCTTATCTTTTATATCTTATCAAACACTTGTAAAATGAAATCTGAGCTGTGATTGGTTGCTAAGAGCAATATCAGACAGTTTTTTTTTCCAGCAGATTGATAAATCTAGGACATAGATTTCACATACCGTAATGCACAGAGCTTTCCTATTGGCCCAAGTTAATAAGCACGTGAAAGATTTTTCAGCCAAATATCTGGAGAAATCCTCAAAGCTCTCTATCCTGCCACTGATATTATAGTATCTTAGAATTTCTTATAAGTTACAGGTTGTTATATTTGCAAAATGTCCAAAATGGAATGTACTACAATTTAGCACTATTTTCTGTTGATATATAGTTCCAGCTTTTATTTTTTTTATATAACTGTTTTTTTTATTAAAAAAATTCTTTAAAACAGATATTTGAGAATAAGAAAATAAAAGTACATAGAATAAGAAACAAAGTCATTACATATTAAAAAGACCATTACTATATGATAACATAAATCCGGCTGTAAAGATGTTGTAGTTTCAGCTTTTAAAGAAGTTCTGTGAAACTTTCCTATTCTGCCTGTTATAAAAAACCAAACATCTACTCACCTCCCACTGCTCCCCCTCTGCCTTCATTGTTCCCCTGCAGTCCCTGGTGCGATCCTCTTCCTGGTTCCTTGTGGTCAATATGTTAGGCAGCAGGCCAGTGAATGGATGAGTGGCAATCGGCTGGATGGCAAACATATTTACCCCCACCACCGGTGTTCTATATGTCATACTGCCGCTCAGCCAATCACTTGCTGAGGCATGACATTGATGCGGCCAGCGATTGGCTGAACCGAAGCATGACGTATTGACCACGGGTAATCAAGAACAGGAGCACACAGGGGACTGCAGTGAGACAATGGGGGCACCAGGGGCATGGTGGGAGGTAAGTAGATATTTATTTGTATATAACCGACATAATGGGAAAGTTAATCACCACAGAGAAAAATGAGTTCAAAATACCACCTTCCAATAAAAATACAACTTTATTGACAAAACCTGTTAAAAATACACACAATCAATAGCTAAATGAGTTGTAAATCAGAGATCAGAATAATACATAGGACAACAATATTGCACGTAAATTAACCCATATGGTTCATACCCAGATCTATTAGCACTTTGCTACTATGCTCCAAACTATTCAAATGCCAGGGAAACTTTGCCAGTCCCTTATTACAAATACGAGCTAATGCATAATAGCTATGCAAAGTAAATCACTCCGGGTAACGGTTCTTTCCCATCACGTGTTGTTGCCTCTGAACCCCTACGTACGTTTTGCCCCAGACTTTATCATGGGGCCGCTCATATTTTGCAATAAGGTAGAAAGTACTGGGAGGTTTCCCTAGGGGGTAAATACCCATTGTGGTACACATATTTGTAGAGATACAACCTCACAAAATAACAGGACTTTTCCCCTGGCATTTGCATAGTTTGGAGCATAAGAGCAAAGTGCTACTAGATCTCATCATTCACCCATATGGGTTTACGTATGTGCAATATTGTTGTCCTCTGTAATATTCTGATTATGTCTGATTTACTACTCATCTAGCTATTTGTGTGTATTTTTAACTTGTTTTGTTAATAAAGACGTATTTTTCTTGGAAGGTGGTGTTCTGAACTCATTTTTCTTTGTGATGATTAGTTATATTGAGTTCCTCTGTTTTTGGCACTTTATGGAGATAAGGACACCATGAATCTAATATGTGGTTAGATGTCTGTTTGGATTCACTTTGTTGAAGAATGGGAAAGTTGCAGGAAAGAAAACCCCTATCCCAGAGTACTCCTTTAAGATCTATGTTAAAACTATAGAAAGTTCATTCTAAATGGTGAGTATAGTGTTAGAAAATTAAATTAAAACCAGTAATCAGCAAAAGAATGAGTTCTAATAAAATAAAAGTGTTGCTTTAAAACTCTATTAGTGAAACATTCCTTTAAACCACACAATTGTGACATGCTGTGTAGAGAGATGAAAGGGCCATAACGTGTATGAGGTGTGAGGGCTGTGTATTCATTGCCCGATTATATTCTGTTAGGAAAATCATGCAGGTTACCATAGTAACAGACCGGGAACACTGCCAAAAGGAATCTCTGATATTACAACAAAATTCACGGCCACTCCCAGCATTTCACTATGTAGCATTGTGATGATTTAACAGTATTATATGCACAGAGGATATGACAAAGGTATCTTTAAGTTTATTATGCATTTAAGAATGAATTATAAGCATTTTGACTTGTAACTGATGGCGCTGCCACATCTGAGCACAACCATCAAGCTATCACCTTTTTTTTATTTTTATTTTTTTAGAGGAAACTCATTTTATGATGACAAAACACATTTAAATGAGTGTTTACCGAACTTACCAATTTTGGTGGGACCAGCCTATCATCTAATGTATATGGGTTCTGCAGGTTAAATTTGAATACGCCGAATATTTTTGTTCTAAGAGGAGATAGGCTACCGGCATAGGTGTTTGGCAGTGGCTTATTCACCTCTCCATTTTGAGAACAAGTTTGCTTGGTCAAGTCAAATGTACATGTGCATAGAGGAATGGGGAAAAATAGCTGTGAGCTGAACAATCTTAACCCCTTAAGGACGCAGGACGTAAATGTACGTCCTGGTGCGGTGGTACTTAACGCACCAGGACATACATTTACGTCCTGTGCATAACCGCGGGCATTGGAGCGATGCCCGTGTCATGCGCGGCTGATCCCTGCTGCTGATCGCAGCCAGGGACCCGCCGGCAATGGCCGACGCCCGCGATCTCGCGGGCGTCCGCCATTAACCCCTCAGGTGCCGGGATCAATGCAGATCCCGGCATCTGCGGCAGTACGCGCTGCTGCGGGGATCCGATCATTCAGAACTCCGCACGGAATTCCTTCACCTTCCTCCGTGCGGCTCCCGGCGTCTCCTGCTCTGGTCTGTGATCGAGCAGACCAGAGCAGAAGATGACCGATAACAGTGATCTGTTCTATGTCCTATACATAGAACAGATCAGTATTAGCAATCATGGTATTGCTATGAATAGTCCCCTATGGGGACCATTCAAGTGTAAAAAAAAATGTAAAAAAATGTAAAAGTAAAAAAAAAGTGAAAAATCCCCTCCCCAAATAAAAAAGTAAAACGTCCGTTTTTTCCTATTTTACCCCCAAAAAGCGTAAAAAATTAATTTTATAGACATATTTGGTATCGCCTGCGTAAATGTCCGAACTATTAAAATAAAATGTTAATGATCCTTTCCGGTGAACGGCGTGAACGAAAAGAAAAAAAAAGTCCAAAATTGCTACTTTTTAAATACATTTTATTAAAAAAAAATTATAAAAAAATTTATTAAAAGTTTTTTATATGCAAATGTGGTATCAAAAAAAATTACAGATCATGGCGCAAAAAATGAGCTCTCATATCGCCGCTTATACGGAAAAATAAAAAAGTTAGAGGTCATCAAAATTAGGGGTTTATAAACGTACTAATTTGGTTAAAGGAGTACTCCAATGGAAAACTTTATATGGGCAAACAAAGCATTAAATAAAGTTATATAAATTTCTAATGTACTTGCGCTGTCCAGACTGAAAGGATCCCGGTGTTCTTCTTCTTTCTGCTGCTCACCGGAAGCTCAGTAGTTTTCCTTCATTTGATGACGCTCGACTTCTTATTCCGAGCGCTCCGCCACCATCTTAGCCCGGTGACTCATACATCCCATGAGTCATCGCGGGCTCTGCCGGCCTCCTAGCCCGGAGTCGGCTACTCCTCCCGCAATTATATATTCATTTATGCTTGTTTGCTGAGCTGCCATAGGCTTAGCTCAGCAAACACCACCAGCCAATCTCCATTATAGACATGCGCATGCGCACATCGTTAACTCCGCTTGCCAATAACTGTCTTAGTTGTGCGCATGAGCACATCGTTCTCCGGCATAATCTGCGCACGCAGCCGTGGCCGAAAGCTCATTGGAGCTTCAGCTGCACGTGAGTAAGGATGTTTTTTTCAAATCTCGTAATATGAAAATGAGAGGGAGCGAAGGGGGCGTACCTTATTAAAATTTAGGAAGTGGGACTAGCAGGAGAGAAGCAGGGGGAGGGCAGGAGCTGGCCGGATATGATGAGTGGGTATTCTGGGAAATGTAGTTTTTAACCATGTGCTGCCCAGGCATATAACCCGGAAGTGACCGAAACTTCGGTCGGGCATAGCGCGAAAACGGCTGGGCCATTCCGCGTGATTGTAGGTGCTATGTGAAGGTATGTGAATGGGCTACATTTGGAGATTAGTTTGTTCTTTCTAGGGGGGCATCGGAGTTTTCCTTTAAAAAGTTTGTGATTTTTTTTAAGCACAACAATAATATAAAAGTATGTAATAATGGGTATCATTTTAATCGTATTGACCCTCAGAATAAAGAACACATGTCATTTTTACCATAAATTGTACGGCGTGAAAACGAAACCTTCCAAAATTAGCAAAATTGCATTTTTCTTTTTAATTTCCCCACAAAAATAGTGTTTTTTGATTGCGCTATAAATTTTATGATATAATGAGTTATGTCATTACAAAGGACAACTGGTCGCACAAAAAACAAGCCCTCATACTAGTCTGTGGATGAAAATATAAAAGAGTTATGATTTTTAGAAGGCGAGGAGGAAAAAATGAAAACGTAAAAATTAAATTGTCTGAGTCCTTAAGGCCAAAATGGGCTGAGTCCTTAAGGGGTTAAAGGGGTACTTCGGTGGAAAACCTTTTCTTTTTTTTTTTATCAATTGGTGCCAGAAAGTTTAACAAATTTGTAAATTACTTCTATTAAAAAAATCTTAATCCTTCCAGTACTTATTAGCTGCTGAATACTACAGAGGAAATTATTTTCTTTTTGGGAAACAGAGCTCTGTGCTGACATCATGAGCACAGTGCTCTCTGCTGACATCCCTGTCCATTTTAAGAACTGTCCAGAGTAGGAGAAAATCCCCCATATGCTGCTCTGGACAGTTCCTAAAATGGACAGAGATGTCAGCAGAGAGCACTAGGGTCATGATGTCAGTAGACAGCTCTGTGTTCCCCCAAAAAATTTCCTCTGTAGTATTCAGCAGCTAATAATTACTGGAAGGATTAAGATTTTTTAATACAAGTAATTTACAAATCTTTCTGGCACCTGTTGATTTAAAGGGTATGACTAACTTAAACTCTTCCTCCTGCATTTTTTATTTACTTCAGAGCATAATTTTCACATAGATCCTGTAAAGATGGGGGTACCAGCAGGGATCTCATGGTGGCAGAGTGCAGCATGGCACTTTTGACAATCCTGAGGCTAATGAAAAATCTGTAATAGGGCCCTTAATCTACAGTGTATTATTTAGAATACTGGTGTCTTATGTGTCAGAGTGCCCATGGGGCCCCCTCAAGCATCATGGCCCAGGTGCGACTGCTACATCTAGATCCCTATAGTTACGCCCCTGTGACTAAGCACACCGTTATGGCACACTATCAGAAGAATCATATGATAAACGTGACTTCCATTAATATATATGGGAGTACAGCACAGATGTTTTTTGGCGTGTGTGTATGTAACAAATGGTTGGAAAGCCCATATGTTTAAAGTGCACAATTGAATACCACTGAAATCCAGGCACAGTTCCATGTAAACATGTTTAAACGTTTTTGTCAAGTTTCCAATGTTTGGCAAACTGATGATTTTTCAATCTGCACTTTTGGCACTTTTGAGTCTTCGTTATACTATTTTACAAATTAGTGAGATCTAGAATAAAGGATCCGTTTTGTAGTAACTCAGTTTGCTAAACAAGACTAACCATACTAATTTTGTACAAAACATTAGATAACGGAAACATTTTATGGAATAAAGTGAAGATCTAACCTCCAAACATGTAAATGGTAGAGAGTATATTCTAAAGTAAACAATATCTGCTGCTGGTCTTCAAGCTACAATAATGTTATATGACAACATACTCACAGCTAAGTATTCAGTTAAAGTGGAACTCCGGTGGAAAACATTTTTTTTAAATAAACAGGGGGCAGAAAGTAAAACTGATTTGTAAATTACTTCTATTTAAAAATCTTAACCCTTCCAGTACTTATCAGTTGCTGTATACTACAGAGGAAGTTCTTTTCCTTTTGAATTTCTTTTCTGTCTGCCCACAGTGCTCCCTGCTGACACCTCTGTCCGTGTCAGGAACTGTCCAGAGCAGGAGAGGTTTGCTATGGGGATTTGCTCCTGCTCTGCACAGTTTCTGACATGGACAGAGGTGTCAGAAGAGAGCTCTGTGGTCAGACAGAAAATAAATAAAAAAAGGAAAAGAACTTCCTCTGTAGTATACAGCAGCTGATAAGTACAAATCTGTTTACAAATGCATTAAGAAAATAAATAAAAACACATGTGATTAACATGAAATACATTTTTGATCATGGATGGAATCAGAAAAACTTTGCAATGACCTCAATTAAAAATGCGTCATCGCAACACATGGTATTGGCTTTTACAACATGCTGGTACAGCATGCCACAGTATTATTATGCAAAATAAGTAAGTAAATAAATAAATAAATAGACAAACTGTCTATGCTGTGAAATAGATCATGAATTAGACTTTTGTATTATACTATACAGGATCTATAAAAGGATTTATTGCTTTATATGTTTTTACATATTTTGTATACAAAAATGGCAATATATACCTGGAAAGAGGGCCTACATATACATTAGTCTTTATAGCTCAGTCTCTGATTTCTGGGCACTAGCCAAACAGAATTTGTAGCAAGAGCATTTAATGTATGTAGACAGGAGGCAAATAAAATTATATTTTTGTGGGGTTATATAAAAGGTCATAGCTAAATATATTCTGACCTCTATTGGGCCGGAAATGAATTTCAGACAGCAGACCAGTTACTCAAAATATATTCAGACCCCCTTTTATTATCAAACTCCAGACCAGGTCCCTATAATAATTTCAGAAGGGATATCTGAAAAAAAGTATTCAGACAACAAACCAGATAGGCTATATAGCCTCTTTACTTTAAAGTCTAATAAACTCTGTGTTTTGCTTCACTGGGAAAAGAAGTTGCGTGGGCCACTGGTGCCAGTTGCTTTTCCAGGACTTTCGACATCATAAAGAAAGGGGAATTAGAGCCGTAAGAATCCTGTGGTTTGGTGATCCAGGGTGGCGTTTGCTATAGACTAGTTTCATTTGGGATCCTCTTGGGTGGTTTCTGGCTTGTGCGGATTTCGCTCGGAATTGGTGCAGATTCAGTGCGCAATCCTCATGCTGAAAATCTGAAGTGTGAATGTGAGTGCGGAATCCCATTAAAGTCTATTGGGCTTTAATTTAATGTGGAATCTGCATGTGGAAATTCTGCCGTGTGAACATAGCCTAAGGGTACAGGATAGTCTCTAGTACCCTCCTGGCTACCCTTCCTTGTCTGTGTCCAGCATTCAATGTCATTAACAGACTACAGAATTACTGTATACTGTATGTTTAGATAACGTGTCTGCTGCCATTTCCTAGGCCCCAGTTGGATAGACTGTACATGCATCTCACTTTTTCTGTCCATCTTCCTGATTTCCAGCTCATAGCAGTGTCAGTTCTCAGAATTGTTAATTTCTTCTGCATACTGCACAATAAACAGTCAGGACTGAAATACAGCTTCAAACCACTGTATTCTGCTTAAGCAGTCAGGTACTCTCCGGAGCAGCAGAGTTTTGCTATGGGGGTTTGCTTATGCTCAGGACAGTTCCAGACAGAGTTGGCACCAGAGAGCCCATTTTTCAGACTGGAAATAACTACACAATTTTCTCTATAGCATACAACAGCTGATAATTACTGGAAGGATTAAGATTTTTGAATAGAAGTCATTTATAAATCTGTATAACTTTATGGCACCAGCTGATATGATTTTTTCTTTTCTTTTGAAGTACCCCTTTAAACATGTATCCTGTCAAAGGACCAACATTGGAGTTGTGCTTTTAAGAACTCTAATCTGTGATTGTTGCCCCTCCCCAGACTGATCTTTATAACCATTCCTTTCTAACATTAAATTTTCCTGACGATTAGATAACGGCCAATGTTGTACTTATTCACAAGGAGGTAGTTGAGAAGAAGAAAGTAACTACGGGCCAGTTAGCTTGACATCTGTAGTAGTAAAAATTATAAAAACTCTTCCATAAAAAAGGAATAATTGAACAACTAAAACCAGCAACTTGATGGACCCAAACCAGCATGGCTTTACTGAGAGCAGATCATGTCAAAGTCATCTTATTAATTTATTTGACTATGTCACAAAAGTACTGGATTAAGGTGGTGCTGTAGATATGTGGACTTTAGCAAAACCTTTGATATGGCTCCCGATAAAGAGGGGATTACTGACATTACAGAAAATTGTGTTTGTTAAGTTGTAAACCTTCCCAGTAGTGCTGGTTCTCCCACTTTTTTTAATATCAGTATTATTTTAATAGAGCTGTTTAAGATATGAAAGGCGAGCTCGAATTAGTGGCTGTAGGCAAGAAATACAGTTTCACTTTTAGGCTATGTTCACAGTGTTTTTACAGGTATATTTTTTTTGTAAAAATGCATCCACAAAATAGTGTCCATGTTTTTAAACATTAATATGTTCTATGTAAGTCTATGTTAAATTGGTTGAGCACAAAATATGTAAAAAATGTGGATGCATGTCAAGTGTCATGTCACTTATTTACGTGATTGCAAAATTGCGACCACATTTTAGATATTGGGTGCACATACAACCACTTTCCAGTAGGCTTACATAGAGCACATTAATGTTAAAAAATACCCAGAAGATACCCAGAAGATAGTCTCAAGAGGAGCTTTAGTTATTTGAACCAGTTTCAGAAGCTTTAAATGCTTCATTATCACAGCTGATATTGGACAGTAGGTCGAATCTTGCTGTGTAAGAATAAACAAAGATACGTCAGATTCCTGAAAGTGATTCCTACTAATAGGATTTTGAGAGGCATTGGCAAGCAAGTGTACAGCCAAATCAGCAGATTGCTTAATGGCACTGTTCACTTCTCAAATATTCCTAAACATATCAGTATCTGTAGGCAGACCTTTTTGGACACTGCAAATGAATGTGCAATAAACTACACTTTCCAATGAAGTAGGACCTAGAAGAAAAACATATACTACATGGTATAGTTTTTGTTTTTTACAATAGGAGTTTATGGATGATGTGGCCTACTATATACCAATTCCTAGAAAACCGTCCTTATACTTTATATACCTCTGACATAGACTCATATTCATTAATTTCTCCTTTCATGTGGAAACCATACACCTTAGGCCCCTTTCACACTGCCATTGTGTCCTGTCGGAAAAGGTCCGTTAAGCACTTTTTTTTGTACCTTTAATGTCCGTTATTGGGACGGGGCACAACAGGCAACAACGGGTCCTGACAGATCCAATTTACTATTATGGGGTCTGTCAGGCACCTTTGTTTTTTTGATGGGAGAAGTCGGAGAAAAAGACGTTGCATGGTGCATTTTGTCTCCCAATATTATCCCTGTGTTCCCTGACGTCCGTCGCACTGCCATGTCACAACGGTAGTGTGAAAGAAGCCTTAGTCTTGTCTGAGTAAGGATCTGCCTTGTGTTATCCGGTAGGTTAGACGGTGGAGATACTCTCTAGTAGTAAATGGTCATTCTTGGTTAGTGACATCAGCTAATGCTTTGAAAACATTTTTTTTTAAATCAACTGGTGCCAGAAAGTTTAACAGATTTGTAAATGACTTCTCGTAAAAAATATTTACCCTTCCAGTACTTTTTAGAAGCTGCATGCTACAGAGGAAATTCTTTTCTTTTTGAATTTCTTTTTTGTCTTGTCCACATTGCTCTTTGCTGACACCTCTGTCCCTGTCAGGAACTGTCCAGAGCAGCATAGGTTTGCTATGGGGATTTTCTCCTGCTCTGGACAGTTCCTGATACGGCATCAGGTGTCAGCAGAGAGCACTGTGGACAAGACAAAGAAGAAATTCAAAAAGAAATTGTAGCATACAGCTGCTAAAAAGTACTGGAAGGGTAAAGATTTTAATAGAAGTCATTTACAAATCTGTTTAACTTTCTGGCATCAGTTGATAAAAAAATAAAATAAAAAATGTTTTCAACCAAAGTACCCCTTTAATCCACTTTCAGTTGCTGGAAGGTTCTCCACATGTGTACTATGCTATTTGTGCTGGTTCTTTCGGTAGGCAGGCATCTTTGGTAAAGTTGTGAAGGTGATAGCTGCTCGGTCCCACATAAAGCCTTTGTTGTCTTCCTGGAAATGTAAGCTTGCGCTTCAAGCTACCACCTGCTGCCAAGCTTAGTGCCTCTCTGCTGACCTCTCACAGCGCCTCAGTCTCTCTCCGCAGTTGCTGAGGCAGTGAATGCTTGAAAATGCTCACCTCCGATGTAGACTCAAAATGTAAACAGAATAACTTTTCAGAGATGTCTGTCTATAAAAGAGTTACTTAGAACACATTATTGGTTTAACCAAGTTGTAGTGAAGAGATGGCAATTGTCAGGAATTACTTTGCAAACAGCGTGCTTGCTACATCCTTCCAGGGTTTGGTGCAGAGAGATTTGAGCAGCCATTGGGTAAGCTGTGTGATCAGACGGTGGTTAATGCAGGTGATGCTAATGGAGAAACATATTAAATCTCAGTCATACATCAGTGCATGAATGAACAGAGTTTTTATATACACACTCCTGTTTGGCAGGGCCGTACTCTGCGGCTTTTCAGGATTGATGGAATGGTTGTCTTGGAAAAAAAGGCAGAGAGGGAAAGAAGCCTACAGGGAGACAGGAACCACACAAAAGAGGAGGGCTTCTGGGACTTAACCGTATATGTTATGTTTCATGTGCTGATTTAATACGATGCGATCATCAATGGAAATGACAAGCAAAGGTTAAATGTTTTCAACTGTTCAAATAACTGAGCCTAACAAAGATACAGAAATGGCATTAGATAAAAGTGAAACTAAAAACTAGACCTGTTTTACATACTTGGAATACGGATGCTGTAGTAAAGATAGTGTCAGGGTCTAGTGCAAATGTTAGGATGCTCTGTCCAAGCCAGTACTGGGGAAAAAAGGAGAAAATATTAGGGCTCAATTTCTATACAACAAAATAAGTAAATATCATATAATAGAGATATAGGCCAACATTATCATTGTCTTTAGACTGTTTTTTGTGTCTACAAAAGGTGCAAAAAAGGCAGAAGCAGGGTTTATTTGCGCCTTTTGGTTTACACATTTCTGATGATTTTGAGTTGTAATCCACTGATTTTGGCAATACACATGATATGGAAGGGGTTTATCAACAGCGCCTTTTTGGGAAAAGGCGCAAAAATGGCGCAAATCGACTGAAAAGTCTCTAAAACTACACCAGCCCAGACTTAGCTTAGCTTTTTGGAGTATGTGAAGAGAGAAATTTCAGAAAATGTGACCTGCACAAAATTTATCAAATGCTCTGTGACCATTTAATAAATTTGGTGCTCCTACACATTACCAGCACACAAAAAAAGGTGTAGAAAAATGCTTCACTTACACCTACAATGCTAAATGCTTCACTTACAACTACAATGATAAATGCCAGCCATAAATATTTTTCATCTAATATGAACAGTCCTGACAGTTCTAATAGGAGATAAAAATAAATAAAGCTTTTTCTTTGTATAATGAAAAGATATGCAACTTTCTATTCTTAACTACAGTCTGTTTGTCATCAGTAAATTCAATTATTTCTGTTTACATGCAGTGCCTGAAAACACATCCTAACCTAAACCTGTCCCCACACTCAGGATTATTAGGAGACAGTCATGTGGACATGATCAAGACAGGACATGATCAACCCTTAAATGTAAACACTCAATGTTTCCATTTACCAATGGCAAGAAGGCATCTGTCATAGTATGAAGACTCATATGCAAATAAGTTTTATTACAGCTTATACACCTATGTTATAGGGCTATGGATCAGGCACTCATACAAGTTTATGACGCCATAAGGTGTTCCCCTGTTGGATTCTGCACCATGTTCCATCAGATACAGTTGGCTTCTGTATTCAGTATTCTCTAGTACAAGCTTTACCTTGCATACAGAGGCACCATACAGGATAGATTTCTGATTGTGGTAACATACAGGCCACAATGTGACCTCATTCACTGTCATTGGCTGTGATACAGCTGCATGACATAACTCATCTCATCTTTGTGAGAACTATGTCTTATGCCCACAGATTTATTACAGCATCACTCATGTGTTGTAAATTAGAGTCAATAACAGGATCCTGCTGTATTTATCCGTTTCACCACGGGTATAAACAGTGGTTCAAACTGGCACTCACCTCAGCCTGGAAAAAAATATGATTAAATAAAACGATAGGCAGTTTGTTACCAGATAATGCATTTCGAAAGGTAGACTCTTTTCTTCATCAGGTCCATAACATTACAACATGTATACAGTACTAAAATAGTGGCAGCGATATATCTGACCTGGAAGGTCATACTAATCTATTTGACCAAAAAGGTCATCCCAAGGTAGAATGCAGTGTACAAAGCCACCATACAAAATGAAATTTATACAAATAATGAACAAAGTAACTTGAAAAATAAAATACAAAAGGCAAAATCATAAATATATATATAATGAAATCACAAAAATAAGATGCAAAAAATATATAAACAGGTCATGTTAAAAAATGGAAGACTCTATAACGTGATTTCTTGTAAGAAAAAGATAACTAAAAACCTGCCATAGAGTGTAATGGGGTCTATAGTACAGATAGGAAGTCTGTCAGCACAGCCTTGGTTAAACCCAGAATGGAGAACACTGTAGAACTTTTTCATGACAACACCATAAGAGCCAAAGTAAATTCTCAATGACATTTATATTGGTTGGGTGAGTAACACGTTACTAAGTGCTCAGCAATATATTACTTACAGACCAAATATTACTTACAGACCAATCCATTATATGTTATATTATGTTATCCAGATTTCATGTAGAATTGTCTCGATAACAATATTTATTAAATAGAAATAACATAGATTGGGGACAAAGATATTTGAAATGAAAATGGCCTCTAAAATTATCTCTCCTACTTGTCTGACATACCACTGAGAAATAAATATTAACTCATTATATACATACATTCACAGAAAGGAAAGGAAGAGGGAGGGTTCTATTCTTGTGACTGTCAGGGACAGAGGTAAGGTAAGTAAAGCAATAGGTGACCAAGTGAATGGAACTATTTACATGAGAGCTGATAAGGTTGACAAGTACTTCATGTCCAAGAAACAGAACACAGAAGAAACATGCAACACAGACTGCTGAGTTTATATAAGGATACAGAAGCACAACTAGATTTTAATTTTTGGCTGAAGGAACATTCTAAACTCTGTGTCAACAACTAGTTAATGTGATGCCCTAATGTCAAGACAACTGGTCAATGTGATGCCCTAATGTCAAGAGATGAAGCAGTGTATGTAGCTGATGGATGCACTGTAATGTAGTTTTCCAATAGTAGCTAAATGTACACATACTGAATTGCATAGAGGTTTCTCCTTTTCTCAAAAACTTTCATAGAAAATGTGATATTTAAGACAAAGAACAGTAAATAAAAACAAAATACAGATTACCGAGTTGGTCTTTGCCATGTATTGTTTGGCATGACCAATACTGAAAATATTATTTGCCTAGTGAACATAACATCCAATCTGTACATATGAAATGCTGAATAAGTAAGTATAATGGTTCTCTATTCTAAAATGGCCAACATGTAGCACATAATTCTAGTACTTCCAAATTCACAAGCACACCACAAAAGTTATTATACAACTATTGCAGTCCAGTCCATTTTGGTGTGTATATTTTTCACATTAAATCATTTGTTTATATTGGCAATTTTACTGAAAGATTGTGGTAGATTAAGCGGACCTATATGAACAGATTCCACCTATAGATGCAGTAGTTAAGTGCTAAAACTAAATTAACTTTTAAATCAACTGGTGCCAGAAAGTTAAACAGATTTGTAAGTTACTTCTATTACAAAAAAACTTAATCGTACCAGTACATATCAGATGCTATATACTACAGAGGAAGTTCTTTTCTTTTTAAATGTCCTTTCTGTCTGACCACAGAGCTCGCTGCTGACACCTCTGTCCATGTCAGGAACTGTCCAGAGCAGGAGAGGTTTGCTATGGGGATTTTCTCCTACTCTGGACAGTTCCTAAAATGGACAGAGGTGTCAGCAGAGAGCACTGTGGTCAGGCAGAAAGGAAATTCAAAAAGAAAAGAACTTCCACTGTAGTTTACAGCAGCTAATAAGTACTGGAAGGATTAAGATTTTTAAATAGAAGTAATTTACAAATCTGTTTAACTTTCTGGCACCAGTTGATTAAAAAAAATGTTGCCAGTGGAGTACCCCTTTAATATAAAGTGTATGACCAGTTTGAGGACTTCTATTTGTCAGTGAATGTGAATGAAACCTTAAGAAATCAATTGAGAGTACAGAAATGATTATGTCACCAGAATGTTTATTTGTACTATGTGGAACACAAAGGCAGGGATGAGGGGCTGAGAATGGTGCTCTGTGCTTATCTGCAAATACTGCTTGTGAGTATGCAGATAAGAGAGAGTGACTTTGGATTTAACCTTGGAGTTCCTGGGCCTTTCACATGGAGATATCATTCCAAATGTACTAATCTACAAGAAGTACATTTAACTCACTTATAACTTACATTTGTCTATGGGGCTCATTAATTAAAAATATACTTAAATATTAGTAAATATATACATTATTTGGAATAACATATGTTGTTTTTTCCCCATTATTGTAGGTGTATTGTCTACTGCTTGATAAGTAAACATCAGTATATCAGTACAGCACAACAAAACAGATAGTTATGACTAGGCTGATATGGTATTATGTTTAACTAGGGAAACCAGTAACACCTTATAATATATGTATATATATATATATATATATATATATATATATATATATGTGGTGGACCACTGGTGTATGGCGGGACCACGGGTGTAGCGGTGTGAGTGGTGGGATCAGATGGTATTAACCCCAAGTGTTCGTGATGCCAGTGTGTTTTTGCGTTCCAGAACACCACACACCCCAGATTCTCCGCTATCCCAATTGCTAGAAGGGAAATGAGAGTCCACAACCAGTTATGGTCAAACGGAGGCTTTGCTGAGTATAAGACAGATGTAATTATCTTCACAGCTAAGGCCAGAATTCCCAGAGAGGTGGCCAGGACCCAGAGGACCTTGCAGCTTGCTGGACCAATATACTTGTAGTTAACTTGACTTGAAATTTGACTTGACTATGTGCAGGACTTGACTACTTATAGTGACAGCAGACATAGACTTGAGACTTACTGGAGAGAATGTAGCTTTTGGGGTACTCCAGATGCTGATCACTTACACTGAGATCTCTGGTGGTTGCTGTGCTCATTAGCAGATGGAATCTCCCAGAAATTGTAATGGCAGCCCCTTTATATAGTGGGGGGCTGGGCTAAAGCCCATTGGTCAAGCTGTGGGTCATAGGTTAAGCTGATGCTCTCTGTGAGAACATGTGACAACAAATCATGTGATTGCATAACATAACATAACATAACATGTGACAGACTTACACAAGTCCTTGAGATCTCCCACAGGTCCTATACATAGGGATCCTGTCTAGGCATTAAAGTCATATACACACCTTTATAAAACCAACAGGGGGAGACCTTGCAGGAGAGCCCCCAGGTCACTGAGGGGCTCAACCTGACAGGGCCTAAGGGTAGTACAGGACCATGTCCTGTACTGGGACATCACACATATATATATATAGTGTATAGTTTAACAAAATGATCACAATTATTGACAATAGAAATATGTCTGAAGATAACATTAATGTCATACCTAATGGGTGGGAGAAATTCTAATGTGATGCTTCAGTTTTTGTTTTAACTATAAAGTATAATTAGTGAATTCCCTCTTCTTCTTCATTTCTACAGATTGTTCCATTCATATAAGCACATGAGCAATGGCATTGTCTTGAAATATGTTTTTGTAACATAAGAAAACTGTGCATACGTTTAGTTTGGCCAGTTTAAGTATGGGTTGTACTACAAATCAGAGCTTGTATAAAATAAATTGTATAGAATAAAATTGTAAAGGTACCATGCACTAACCATGGTACCATAGCTATCTAACAAAAAGCTCACTCAGCCAACAGATATTTTTTCAGCTTCCTCCATATACATGAGGGTTCACCTCAGCCGAGTGTTCATGTATTCTGATATGAGGGAGGAGGGATAGGAAGCTGCAAGATGTCTCTGGTGTAGGCTTAACTCTTGGTATCAGACAGTTAAAATGCTTTATTATCAGTATTCAGCACATATCAGCTAAGTAAATGCTTTCCCTTTTGGGATCCTGACATGGGGGCATATCTCAGGATCTACTGGACATATTTAACATATTTAAGTAAGTAACCCCTCATTGGTCTCCTGTTCACCCACACTATAACCCCGTGTATTAGCTTTATTGTGGGTGAACAGGCCGATAATTTTCCTTTAACCTCATATATTTAGAACTAATTCCTAATTATGTAATGTATTTAAAGGGGTTCTCCCACAAAGAATATTATGCTTAAGCATCAAAGAATAAACAATGAGTGGTAATTATCAATCAGTTTAGACTGCTTTTTTTGCCAAAATTTGTCGCAGGCAAAGTCGCAGGCAGGCATTTCATTTAGACAGTTAAAATTTCCTGACCATGAAGAGATCTTATTTAGAGCACTTTGTGCAGTGGCCACTAATTGATCACATGCAACTTTTTGTAAAATGTCGCTAAAAAGTTGCCCGGGGCCAGATTTATACATTTTCACAGGGCAGGTTAACCCTGCTTTATAGAACTATCTAAATAGGTCTATGCCAAAGTTAAAGTCTGTGTAACATTTGATACAATTGTCGCATGGCCGCCACTTCTATGGCAGAGCAATTCTGTAGTCATTCATCAATGTCTGTGTGACTATTGATAAATTTAGAACACGTCTGCCCCTTTTTCAGCGACATTTGTGCTCTAAACAAGTTCAAAACTCACACCGGTCTTCATAAATGTCCCTCAATATGTGTATTGCAACCCATTAAAAATCACTCAGTGTTATTTATAAAATTGACTTTCACCACCTGGGTTTCAAAAAGAATAATAATGTGCATGACCACCTAATGAATGGAGTGCTGGTGGACACACATGCTCAGTCATTCTCCCCACAGCCAGGCCTCTGTGTACTGATCCTCAATAGACATTGCTTTCTGCTTGTCAGGGAAGGAGCTCTGAAGTAACTTGGCAGTATAACTGAGAAGGATGCTCCTTCTCAATGTGTTATGATTGGAAACATGGAATGGAAAGTAAGAAGAGACATTGAGGAAGATTAATCAAGGAAGAATGGTTGAGTTGCCCATAGAAACCAATCAGATTGTTTCTTTTATTTTTAAAAAGGACTCTGGAAAATAAGAGAAGCTGATTGGATGCTATGGGCAACTCAACCATTCTTCCTCTACACAGGTTTTGAGAAATCTCCCTGTATATGTTTAGCTGCTAGAGAGGAAAGGAGACTAATTTTGTCCAGAGCCTCAAGCAGCAACACCACGTAGGACACATGGAAGCTAAAGATGAAAAAGGAGGTATTTTAGTTTCAGAAACACTTGGCTACTAAAGCATTTCAGGACTTTTAGTAGGAAAAATATTCATAATATAACCCCTTACGAAATGAAGTAATCTTAAACTATAGTTTGGTAACCTATACAGAAAAAAATAAAGGTTTTCCAAAATTCGGTCTATCGGTATGAAAGAACTGATGGATGACCCTCATTAGCTAAACTGACTTGAGCTTCTCAATTTATATGAAAAAAGAGACAAAAGAGACATCTCTTGCAATAAACAAAGGATCAAATCCAGCTCACATCCACTATTGGATAAGAAGTTCCAGAGACAAAGAGAGATCTAAGCAATGAGAAGAGCAGAGGGCAACATGAGGCCGGATGGAAGTGCAAGCAGCTCCTTCCAAACCTCAGTCACTCTTGCAGGGGTTAAGTCACTCTTCAAAGACTTCTACAGATAAGTCCTGCTTTGAGCCTGTATATTTATCATAAGACAACAGGCAAATTCTATCAGCATCCGTTAGAATGGTTGGAAATTCCATTTCGACATATCTTGTCTGCTTTAACCCTTTAACCTTCATATGCATGTAGATTATCCCTGAAGATGGCATAACTTTTGATGCTGTAAATCATTTCTATAACAAGTGAGTTACAATCTAAACTGCTAGATAGTTGGCAGTAGAGTGGTTAAAGGTATTATGAGCAATCTTACATTCCGCCCCTCACGCTAGCTCTGGAATGTTAGAGTACAGAGATATGAAATTTTAATTCAAACAGATTTCCTTAATTTTTTTAAAATTGTGGCTTCTAGTAAACAATGATACATCTCTTTAGGTGATACTTTGGTTTTCACTCTAGAATTCATATTACTTTTAGTTAGAGAAAATCATAATAGAATAACTGCTGAACAAAATGTGCAATCTCAGTGGTTTATGAATGTAAGAAATATATCAAGACCTTAGAAAATGTTTAGTGAGCAATATATATTTTGTTAAAATACATTGTCTGTTTTTAATGGAAACATATCTGTTTGTGACACTGTTATAGTTTATGGTCATGTGTAGCATCTGTGATGTATATGTATCAAAAGTCAGTGGCAGTCATACCATATGTGCTACCTCTGTAGTTGCACAGGGGCCCAAGGGATACAGTGATCCCTTAAAGGAGTTAGGGGGTTATCTGACAGGAGTTTATATATATATATATATATATATATATATATATATATATATGAATAATGCTTATTCTACATTGCGATTCTCTTCCTCAGCCCAGAGTGTGTTTCTGTTGCACAGCCAATCAATGGCCGCAGAAATGTCCTTGCCTCGGCTAATGATTGGCTTAGTGACAGGAAGAGAATCACAACTGGGGACCAGAGCAGGACACCCGAGGCACTGTGAGAGCACTGGAGGTAAGTAAAAGTTAATTTTTTTATATAATGTACAATGGGCATTTAAAAAAAAAAAAAAAAAAAAGAGAAAAACCCCTTTAAGTTAAAATGGCCTCAGGTTTCAATATTTTCAACATACAATGGTCTTTTCTGGAGTCAAAATCAAACCCAACATACAGTAAAATGCCAGAAACAGTTCAGATCATGTGAATAACTGGAAAATCCGGCCAATCAGAGTGGGCATTTCACTAGTAAAATTTCTGTATTATTGAGGTGCATGCACTGATTTGCTCTCCAGTAGCACCTCCCTCTCTAGTAGCACCTCCGTACAGTATAGTGCACTACTGTATGGCTCTTCTCCTGAGACAGAACTAGCTGCTTCCTTGGACACCTGGTGAGGATGGCTTTATATTGTATCTCTACATGGTGCGTACTGTAAAGAACCTTGAAGAACCTCCAGTCCTCTATGTTTAATATGATTTATAGCTTCTGGCAACTATTTCTGACTTTTGTATGTGAGGACTTGCTTTATCTCAATTACCTTGTTATTTTTCTTTAATCTCAGTATTTTTCTTGTATTGGGTTTACAATTTAGAGACCTTGGAACCAATTACTAGTTTTCCACAATGGTTTCAACATGCAATGTTTGCCCTGGAACCATTTAATATTGTAAGTTGAGGGACCACTGTACTTTATCACCATAAAGGGCATGTCATGGTGGTTGCTCTATTCTGAGCTACTGAAGAACAAAGAGTCCATATACTATTTTCTCACAGAGGCCCCCTGCCATATGTTCCTATGCCTGTTATGGACACATTACATTGAAAGCATAACTCCAAAGTTGTAGAGCTCTACTTCACAGCAAAATGTTATTGACCAGTTGCCCATAGCAAACAATCAGATTACTTCTTTCACTTTTCAGAGGCCTTTTTTTTTTTTATATATATATATATATAAATTACAGAAGCACTCTGGTTTATTGCTATGGGCAACTGGTGAACTTTTCCTCGGCACAGGTTTTGATAAATCTCCTCCTTGAACAGTAACATTCTGGAGCCCCCCAATGTTCGTTCCTGGGTCACTCTTAAAATTTGTGCTGGTAACAGTATGATAACCATGCAGCAAAATCATGTTTCTATATATGCAGGCTTGCTCTCACTTCCCAGTCCCTACTTGATTGACATACAGTGCTCTGTACGTCAGTCAAATGGTTGTTGGGAGGGGAGGGTGTAGCATTTGAGCAGCTTGGCCTCACTTCCTTGAAACTTGGATGAGAAATAAGAAGGTGATTTTACAAGTTTGGCAACCACCATCAGCCCCAGGAAAGGTACAGTTTACTTTTATACCCTAGCAGCTATCCAACTGTGCCTGCAGGTCTTAGCAACAAATAGAGCTGACAGATTCCTTTTAACCACTTAAGGACATAGAGCATACAGGTAAGCACTTGTCCCCGGGGCCTTAACGCACCAAGTCGTACCTGTAGGACTAAGTGACCTTGAAGTGAGCGCAGGAGCATCGGCTACCATCAGTAGCTGGACACTCACTGCTGATGACGGGCAGTGTCAATTCTGCCGCTGCCTGTCATTGACCCTTTAGACACCGTGATCAATGCTGATCACGGTGTCTATACCGATAGTAAAATTTGCTGGTTAGCTCAGTGGAGATTATCATACAGCTAAAATGGCAGAGGAGGGTCCCCTTATCAGCCTCCTGTTGCTGACTTACTGATGCAGACTGGCTTAGTCAGGCTATATCAGTGGACCACCAATCTCACTATATAATGCTTTGCCATAGGCATAGCATTATACAGCGAATGCCATCTAATGAATGCATCTAAAAGTCCCCTATGGGGACTTAAAAAGTGTAAAAATAAAAATAAAAATGTCTCTAAAATTATATAAAACCCCTATAAAAAAATAAAATGCCCCTTATTTTGCAAAAAAAGAAAAACCTTCTGTATCGCTGTGTGCATAAATGTCCAAACTATTAAAATATAATTTTATGATCCTGCATGGTAAATGACGTAGATGTATAAAAATACCAAGCACAAGAATACAGATTTTTAATCACATCTTATATCAGAAGGAAATGAATAAAAAGCGATCAAAAAGTCCCATCAAAACAAAAATGGTACCAATAAAAACTGGGAAAGATGAGTACAACTTCTTTGTCTGAGCACATTTGCTCATAAACAACAGTTTCTGTAAAATCCCTTTAAAACAACCGTAGATGTAATAACTTCTTTGGCTAATAGACCATACACATAAAAAAATTGCCTGAGGCTTCATCTAACTATAAACTTTTATAAAGTTTTATCTCTCTCTCCCTCGTTCTCTCTCTCTATAGATATAGAGCTGAGAGTGGTGTAAAAAAAAAAAAAAAAAAAAAACATGGTAAAAAAAACATAAAAAATAGTCATACTTACCTCGACTAATTCCCTGCAGTTCCTGGTCTGACATTATCATGTCCCTGCTTATTCCTCCAGTGGAACTGTATGCTTACTTAATTGCTAGCCACAGCGGTGTCCCTCAGTCAGTAATTGGCAGACCAGGCAGTTCCTGCTGAGATGGCTCATCTCAGAAGCAAGAAGAAGCAGTGACAAGCAAATCCCAGATCACATGAGATTGAGAGTTGTGGGGGATTGGGGAGATTAGTATGACTTATTTTTATACCACCCTCAGCCAAAAATAAACATTTTATGTCCCCCGACAATTTATTTAAGCCATCAGCCATAACTACCTTGACTTGTACATTCAATGCACACTCAGATTGGCGCAACATGTTTCCTACTATAGGGTCAGTGGGATGAGCAATTGCTAAACTAATCCAATTCCAGTAAATTCCTGGGGAAAAAGAATCAGGTACATTGTAATCCAACATGCTTAATCCTTATTTCCCTTTACAGCAGGTGTGAGGGGATAGTTAGGCTGCCAAGCCCGCAACAGTTAGCACCACAAAAGCACCACAAAAGCGGTCTGAGATTACGCAGTGTATTTCCTGCTGCTGCAGATGATTATGCGCAGTGTGAAATACGATGCTTAAGCGGTACGTGGGATCATACCCTAAAAGTCAGCATAAAAAAAATCCTAAACAATTATTCATGATCCTTTGCATCACATGAATTGCTGGAGGAATTACTTTCATTGCTGTTTCTTGGTTTAGACACAGTTACATAGTTTCTTATTCCAGCATCTTAGGTTTGCCTGGTCTGACACTCTTCAGGGTCTTTTACGTGGGGTGATTATCAGCTGAATGAGCCAACTATTGCCCCATATAAAGGACAACCAGATGATGAAGAAGCAAACACTTGTTTGTTGGCTGATCACTGGGATCATGAAGCCCATAAAATCATCATTTGTTGACAGCACATCTCCCTGTGTAATTGGGGAATGTGCTGCTGACACTGATGGAAGTAACTGGCTGCCCTCCTTTTGTGAGGACATTTACTGTCAATAATTGGGCCATCTAAAAGGTACTTTCTATACAAAAACCTTCTTCCAGTCTTGACCCTTGCCTCATATGATGCCACATCACAAAAATACCACAATTTGTACCTGGGTTTCAGATGACATTCTCTTCTGCCGGATATACAGGACTGGAAGTAAACAAAGTTCCTCAGCCACTGAACACAACCTGGGGGACAATGCCAAATATGCAAACAAGTATAAGTATACAGTGTTGTCACATATTCAGACCATCGCGTAAAACATCATTGCTGGAATCCAAGGAGTAAAGCAAAATTTACCTTAATGCTACCTTTTACATAAATGAAAGACTAAAGTATTAATAATGGAAGCTTTTGTTGTATTTTCTTTATTGTTATGGTCATTTTACCCAATATATCTGACTAAAATTGATAAAATGTTATTTACTTAACCCAGGGCTGTTATTAGTATAAATCTCAACCAAATCTTATGTGACTTCTATCTATTACTTTACATACATATCTACTGCATTACTAACAAAAAAGGTTTTACAAATGCAACATTTCTACCTGACAATGTAAGCTTGAGACACTGTTAGTAACTGACAGTGAATTATCTGCATGGTAGATACGCACAGAGAGATGCATCATCTCTACAGGCTACAAAGAGTCAGAGTGTAACGAAGCATGTAGTTATTGCAGCAAAGTGGTGGGAGGTGTGGAGGGAGACTGGGGGTGGGGTAGACACAAGGGGGTAACAGCCATGCCCCTACTGTGAGAAGAGACTGAGGGAATAGGGTAGCATGCCCCCCGAGAGCAAAAGTGCAGCAGTAGCCTCTCAATTAGAGTCGCTGTAATGAAATTAAAAGCCATTAGATCATTCACCGCTGAGGCCTGCAAGTTACCTATATGTCAAAGGAATTTGGCTAAGCCAACAGGATGAGAGGGGCCTCGTGAGCTAGGATGTCTCCCTTTTTGCAGTGACTGGCGCGACTTGGCTTCTACTGACGCCAAATGCTGTAGTGGTGATGTTCATATAGTCATCTATTTTAAATAATGAAGAAGACATTCTTTGCGCCTATGTATTTAAAGATTAAAATTTTTTTTTTTACAAGACTATCCTTAGAATGCAGATATATTTTAGTTTTGTCTAAAAATACAGCTTCAAATCCAACCTAATGTTACCTATCCCCATAGACCTAACATAAGATATTTACATCCCATAACATGAATATTTACCTCCTATAACATCAATATTAAAGGGGTCATCCAGGAAAAAATTTTTTTTTTATATATCAACTGGGTCCAGAAAGTTAAACAGATTTGTAAATTACTTCTATTAAAAAAATCTTAATCCTTTCAGTACTTTTGAGCTGCTGAAGTTGAGTTATTCTTTTCTGTCTTAGTGCTCTCTGATGACACGTGTCTTGGGAACCACCCAGTTAAGAAGCAAATCCCCATAGCAAACCTCTTCTACTCTGTGCAGTTCCCGAAAAAAGCAGAGATGTCAGCAGAGAGCACTGTTGCCAGACAGAAAACAACCACTCAACTTCAGCAGCTGATAATTATTGAAAGGATTAAGATTTTTTAATAGAAGTAATTTACAAATCTGTTTAACTTTCTGGACCCAGTTGATATATATATATATATATATATATACATATATATATATATAAAAAAACGTTTTTCCCTGGAATACCCCTTTAACTCGTATGTAACTCGTATTTAACATGTATTTTCAGTGTGATATTCAATCATGCGCTTTTACAATAGGCATGCTGGCATTTACATGAACATGGTAAAGTATAACTTTCTGGTCATAACTTACATCAGAATAGATGGGAGAGGAGACATGTAAATCATTCCTTCTTGGGTAGCCAAGCATCCACAATATACAATCTATATTTGTGTGACAAATGACACATGATAATTCATGACCACAGCAAAACGCTAACCAGACTATGGCATAGTTACACAAATTTATAACAAATCATCTAAAGCAAAAGTCCCAATGAAAAGTCTCTAAACATCAACTTCGACAAATCAGCACCACAAAACAGGGTAAAACCAGTGATAAAGTCCCCCCAATAACTTTTAAAACCAGATAACTCAACGTTCAGGTATGTTAGTTCTCATCAGTGCCAGGTATGCAACCATGTGGCTTAGGGTTTGGTGAGATGCATGCATATATTTAACACAGTGAAATTATTCTTCATGACTATTCTTTAACAACATATTAACATTTCTTTTCCCTCTCTAGTATATCAGTCATGTTACAGAACACAGTTACTGTAGAAAGCTCGGAGGATGTGTGATAAAGAGTTAATTTTCCTTCTAAAATGTCTATTTTTTTTTAAACTGCATTGAAAGAGAGGGCAAAAGCCTACTTCTGCAGCCTGGCACATAGCCCTAGAAGTGGTTATTCTTCCAAATTCTGTAACTTTATGGATTTTCCTATTCAGAAGTGGAAATCTTTACAGTTATAAATAGGGGCAATTGGTGACATCAGTTAACCCTTAACAGAAGAAAGATAGAATGATGTCACACAATACCTTAAAGTGTACCTGTCATGTAAAAAAAAATCTTTTGGCATGTCCAAAGTTTTCATCGGTCATGATCTGTGTGCTGAGACCCCCATCAATCAGGAGAATGAGCAGGGATAAGCATGCAGTAGTGCACTTTACTCCTTAGCCCTTAGCAATCTTTGTCTCACTGCCCCATAGACTTATATAGGAGTATTGAGAAAAAAATAATTGAGAAAAAAATCATGGGGTGTATCAATAGGGGCATAGATGCCCACTACAAGGAAATAATTCTACCACTGTACAAATCACTAATCAGACCACATATAGAATACTGTGTACAGTACTGGGCACCAGTGTACAAGAAAGATATAGTGGAGCTGGAGAGGGTTCAAAAATGGGCAACAGAGTAATACGGGGAATGGGAGGACTACAGTACCCAGAAAGATTATCAGAATTAGGGTTATTTAGTTAAGAAAAAAGAAGGCTTAGGGGCGACCTAATAACTATGTATAAATATGTCAGGGGACAGTACAGAGATCTCTCCCATGATCTATTTATACCCAGGACTGCATCTATAACAGGGGGGCATCCTCTACGTTTAGAGGAAAGAAGGTTTCTACACCAGCACAGACGGGGTGTAGAAACCTGAGGAGGTGGTCATGGTGAACTTGGTAAAAGAATTTAAAAGGGGTCTGGATTCATTTTCGGAGAATAATAACATTACTGGTTAAGGATTCTAGATATATAGGGACAGAAGGGATTTATTCTGACTGCCATATTTGGAGTCGGGAAGGAATTTTTACCTCTAGTATGAGGGTTTTTTGCCTTCCTCATTAGGGTTATAGGTTGAACATGATGGACTCTGGTCTTTTTTCAACCTTATGAACTATGTTCCTATGTTACTATGAGAGCTGAGGAATAAAACGTGCTACTGCGCTCTTCTCCCTGCTCGTTCTCCTAATTGGCGGGGGTTTCAGTACTGAGACCCCGACCAATAAAGACCTTTTACACATTTCTGTGACATGTCAAAGGTTTTGTTTCAAATGATAGGGACACTTCGAACCACTTTGTACAAAAACCCTCTGTATCAAGTGTTTAATCATAACTAACTTCACAAAGATTGGTGGGGTTTACACCTGTTTCACTGTTGGTAGGGGGAATACTGTATACCTCCAAATTGTATGTCCTGTAAACCAAGCCATAATGTGGTTACTACTAATCCACACCATAAAATTGTGGCAAAATGTTCCACCTACAGCCTAATACCAAACATTGTTATTTTCTGTACTTTCTCTGTTTTTTAGTCTTGTTCATTTTTTTGATTTTCCAGGTTTTGGCATGACTGGCTGACCACTTTATGTTAGGGGATATATGGATCAGGCATGCTGATTTTTAACTTCCTGATCCTTTTGTTCTTAGGGAGATAAGAGGAATATAGCAGCAGTTCAAGGCAGCCATACACATAAGATATCTGACACCTCTTTTTCTGTACTCATCAATATTCTGTGATCAGGATAAAGAGAGGGATTGTAAGCCACTGCCAGACATATCTGATGGCAGCTTATTTCTCTAAGAACAGAAGGAACAGGCAGTTAAAATTTAACATGTCCAACCTTCTTTCCCCCAACATCACTTTTAGGAGGCAAAATCGGGAAGCAGCCATACACATTTGATGGTTGTCTAGCCCTGCCAAAATCATTGTGCTCAGTCAACAGATGTCTAATGTATATAGTCCTCCTTCCAAGGTAAACATTTGTGTATGGGGGTACTGGGGAAGATGGTTCTCAGATGAACAGTCTTAACAAAATAAAAAAACTGGATGTCCAGCACCAAGGTTCGTGCAAAACAGGTTCTTTATTGCTTAAAACGCCATAGCAGGGGTCATAATGTGACGCGTTTCAGGTGCGTTAGCACCCTTAATCGTACATTAATCTTGTACGATTAAGGGTGCTAACGCACCTGAAACGCGTCACATTATGACCCCTGCTATGGCGTTTTAAGCAATAAAGAACCTGTTTGCGCGAACCTTGGCGCTGGACATCCAGTTTCTTTATTTTGCAAAGTGGTGCTGCCTCGCACAGTCCGTGCGCCTGGGGCCTCTGAGGGTGAGCTGAGAATTCCATACATCTCCCGAACAGTCTTAACAGTATGGCTTCCTTTACCAGAAACTCTAGTCCTATAACCTTGGTTCATCATTTGTTAGCAGTGTATTCATTTCCACTGATCAATAGATCCCTCCTGTTCTTATTCTGAAATGTTCTTGCACCTGAGAACGGTTATTCTTCCTGAGCACTGCTATTGTTTGCCTAATGGCATCCTAGTCATGATCATTGAGTTCATTTCTCAGTTCTGTACTGTCGTGTCTCTGACCTTTACCAGCAACTCTAATTCTCTAATCCTGGTTCATCATTTGTCAGCATTGTATTCATTCGATAGATCCCTCCAGTTCGTATTCTGAAATCTGCTTTGTCCTGAGTACTGTTCTTGTTCCTAAGCACTGCCTTTATTTCCTTAATGCCATCCTGGTCTTGATCACTGAGTTCATTTCTTCTTTCTACTCCTTTATGTCTCTGACCTTGAATTTTCTCTTAGCTGTGAATCTTTGCTTGTGACTATGACTTTGGTTTTGTTACCTGCCAGCAATTGGGGGTCTTAAAGGCTCATCCTTAACTTTGCTCTTGTGTGTTCCATCTTCTGTGTTTACGACTGCATTTTAATTTATTATCCACACTCTTCCAGCCACCACTATAGCCAGTAACTTACAATATATGTCTCAGTTGTTGCAAACTTCAAACTCCCTGTGCAGTCCGATCCTGCAGTGAAATTCCCTTTCATCTGTTCCTGGTAGATAAGCAAGAGGTAGGGAACAGATGGAAGGGGATGGATTAGACCCCTAGGGTTTGTTTACAGTCTGTAACCATAGAGACTCGGACATTAGGTCTGCATAGGAGACGAAATTGCATTTTTTTTCTTATTTTGGATACATTGGAACAATAATAAAAAACAGTTGCAAAAAATACATGTACATTTTAAATATAGGAAGCAGTAACTTTCATCAGCAAAATACATATTAGCCAATTTTAAAATGATACACTGTAATTCTGAATGTAAACTAGTAACCGAACAACCAAGGATTTATTAATCCACTGAATAATATTCCAATACCATTTAACTAATATGTTTATAGAAGCATGTAACCTCTCTTCTCTACACTACTAGATCATAATTTTTTCCTATTGGTTGTTTGTTTTCCTCTTATATATTTCCATTATTTTAGAAGATGTATGGATATATTGACATCCGTCTTTATTATAATACAAATGGTAATACAATGGCTACTGTTGTGTTCTTTCTTTTAGATCATTCTGAATTCCATGCACAAATACCAGCCTCGGCTTCACATAGTTAAAGCAGATGAAAACAATGGATTTGGGTCCAAGAACACTGCTTTTTGCACCCATGTATTCTCAGAGACTGCGTTTATAGCTGTAACATCTTACCAAAACCACAAGGTAAAAACTTTTTGCCATTAACTTGCTTCTCTCCTATAAGTAATTTTAAACTGATACTTCTGTAACAAACAAATAAGAAAACAAATAAAATAACGTAACTGCTGTTACTGCTTCCCTTTGTTGGGAGAAGAAAGTACGCTACAGCCATGGACCTTAATATCTCCAAAATACTTTAAAAAAACAAAACAAAAAAAAAAGCTGTAAAAAAAATTATTGCAAAGATAAACACACATTTGTATGATTCTGGGTAAACAGTGAAACAGTTAATGAAAAAAATCACCCAAAGGTCTTTTACTGAGCTGCCAAGCCTCTCTCAGGCTTATGCACACATTTTACGGGTTTCTGGAAAGAAGTACAGCCAGCCAATCCTTTTTTCTTCTGTAACATCTGTATATAAAGTGAACTATTTTGCCCATGTGGAGAAATGCTAAAATGAAGAAAGAAATAAAATAAAAATATATACAGACCCTTGGAAAGAATTTCATCTGAACATTTTAATTTAAGGGAGGAGGGGAAAATTATAAAATATCTCCACTGTAAACTGCGCAGCCTGACAGTTTGCTTAAATAATGCAGCAGATTTTTATCTTGGAAATTGCTTGAACGTACCAGTATCCTCCAGCAAGCTGCAACGCGATGTACATATGTTCTCAATTGTGTTCATGCAACCTTTTTCGAACATCTTTCCCTATATTGAGAGTGAAAAATTGGGGTGAAAAAAGATGCATGAAAGCAACATTTAAATTACGTTATTGTAAGTTAGACAATTCTAGTGGAAACTGTCAAGAGGCAAAACTTGCTTGTTTTGTTGTTGCCATTTTCAGCTAAACCCCCCAACAAAAATCGGGACACGTATTTACACCCATAGGCTGCGGAATTGTCTTGATTATCTTTAGTCACCATGCAGATATGTCAGGCAACTCATACAAGAAACGTAAGGGAAGCAATTAGAGTAGCCATTCTCTGCAGGGTTCATTCTTATTCTTTTGTGTCACAGGGATTTACCTTTATCTTATTATACAGTCATATCTACTACTGTGTAACCCCAACATATTAATTGATGATGAGATGACTCTCAGTAAAAGTGTTTGCATAAAAGGAGGAGTTAACCATACTGCCGTTTACATTTAAAGGGGTACTTTGGTGGAAAACATTTTCTTTCAAATCAACTGGTACCAGAAAGTCAGGCTGGGTGGACTTTAGGTTTTGAAGATACAGGAACCGGATCCGGCTGGGGGGGAGTAAAAACCGGGCGCTACTGTATCCCAGCCAGACCCGGCCTGTATCTCATTCATGTCAATGAGCCGACCAGAGTAATTTTTGACTAATTTTGCCCCGCATCCGGTTTTCTGATCAGACCTAAAACCATTGTATGCCGCTGTTTTAGGTCCGGTCACAAAACTGGATACGGGGCAAAAATGAAATTAATGAGATATGGGTTCGGCTGGGATACGGGAGCGCCCAGTTTTCATTCCCCCCAGCAAGATCCGGTTCCCATATCTTCAAAACATAGTTTAAACCCACCCTTAAAAGACTTGTAAATTACTTCTATTACAAAATCTTAATCCTTCCAGTACTTATCAGCTGCTGTGTCCTTTTCAGTATGACCACAGTGCTCTCTGCTGATACCTATGTCTGTGTCAGAAACTGTCCAAAGTAGGAGAAAATCCCCATAGCAAACCTCTCCTGCGCCAGACAGTTCCTGAGCGCCAGATTTGAAATTTTTTTTTTTCCCACCGGATACCCCTTTAAGTGCCCAATAGATGTGTTCTCACTAGTCATGTTAATAGACTTATTGTCCATTTGGAGTTTTTAGTTTGTGAATATCATACTTTATTCCAATGAATTAATGTTTTACTAAACCACTGTTTCCAGGCCTAAAGGAGACCCCAGTGTTCACGATTTATGGATTACTTCAATACTGTACAAATTATTTTAATAGTGTAACAGTTATAGCCTCTATTGGAGATTTAGAAAACATGTACTGTCATGCTTCATAAGTATTGGAACTGAGAAACTCCGTACTAAATCATTACAGAGATTTCTCCAAAGACATTTATAGCTTATCCAAAGAATATCTTTAAATATTACATAGATGGGGATATCAAGTTTAGACCTCACACCAATTCTAACAGGTGAGAGGCTACACTGTCCAGGCTTAAACTGAGTGGAAAGGGTTGAGTCTAGATTACTTGGGCAGATGGACCCTGTGAATATGCCATTAAAGGGGTACTCCGGTGGAAAACATTTATTTTTTAATTAACTGATGCCAGAAAGTTAAACAGATTTGTAAATTACTTCCAGTAAAAAATCTTTACCCTTTCAGTACTTTTTAGCAGCTGTATGCTACAGAGGAAATTTTTTTTCTTTTTTCTCTTTTTTCTTTTTTGTCTTGTCCACAGTGCTCTCTGCTGACACCTGATGCCAGTATCAGGAACTGTCTAGAGCAGCATAGGTTTGCTATGGGGATTTTCTCCTGCTCTGGACAGTTCCTGATATGGGCATCAGGTGACAGCAGAGAGCACTGTGGACAAGACAAACAAGAAATTCAAAAAGAAAAGAATTTCCTCTGTAGCATACAGCTGCTAAAAAGTACTGGAAGGGTAAAGATTTTTTAATAGAAGTAATTTACAAATCTGTTTAACTTTCCAGCACCAGTTAATAAAAAATAAAAAAAAGGTTTTCCACCAGAGTACCCCTTTAATATTTATGGTTGGAAAACTCTTTCAGATACTATCAAGGGCTGTAGTATATTTACTATGCAACTGTAATTTCATTATTTAACAAGACAAAGAGTTTATCACTGTAATACTAAATTCTGATGTATACATGTTTTTTTTTAATAGATAACCCAGTTAAAGATTGAAAATAACCCTTTTGCCAAGGGATTTAGAGGAAGTGATGATATGGAGCTGCACCGCATGTCCAGGATGCAAAGGTATTATAAATATGTACATACACAATAAAGAAATGAACAATGGAGCACAGAAACAGTAATCTACTTAAACACTTGCTATTTCACTTAGGTACAGGTGTACACTAAATTGCATACAAAGATGTATAGCCAATAATTCTGCCATACAGTGTCCATATCTTATTCATGCTGGTGGTCTACAGAGCATTATCATGCTATTAGCATTAGCATTGTACACAAGCTTACAGCACTGATAAGATGTACTCTCAGACAGAATATATAACAGGTAAAATGTCACTGCCATTTTGAACAACTTTTAACATGTTGCTTAGACATGTCAAATGTTAAAGGGGTACTCCGCTGCTCACCGTTTGGAACAAACTGTTCGAACGCTGGAGCCGGCGCCGGGAGCTCGTGACGTCATAACCCCGCCCCCTCATGACGTCACACCCTGGCCTCTTAATGCAAGTCTATGGGGCATCCACACCCCCTCCCACAGAATTACATTGAGGGGGTGGGCCGTGAAGTCATGAAGGGGCGGGGCTATGATGTCACGAGCTCCTGGCGCCATCTCCAGCGTTCGGAACAGTTTGTTCTAAACACTGAGCAGCAGAGTACTCCTTTAAGGTCACACCGGGTGTCAGTGCTGAGACCCACTGCGATCATGAGTGAAAACAGTGTTCACCTCTCTCCCTGGCTTTCACTCAAATCCAACTCTTTCACTGCATTCTCTGGTTTCTAACTCATGAATGCAGTGAGTCTCAGGACTGAGACCTGGTGTGATCTCAACTTTTGATACAATTGAGCAACATATCATGTTGTTCTAAATGACACTTTAAATGCAGTAAAGCCCCTGGGAGAAGAAAGGCTTTGTGCTTCACTCCCTGAATCACTGTGATCTCTGTCTCTCCAGGCTTCTCTTTCATTTCAACTTCTTTACTGCTTGCTAAAATGTGAGTTTACATTTAAAGTGTAAGTAAATCTAAATTTTAAGTTTAAGTAAACGTTAAAGTATACATTTTATCCATAAAAATACTAAATGTTCCTCATGATACAAATATGAAAAGAAAAGAAAAAAAAAGAGACTAGATCTAAAAATAAAACAAATTATAAGCCCTCTGTCAACAAACTGATATTGCCAGAACCATCTTACAATAAAGGGAGCCTTTCGGTGTTCCCTAAGCACTTTCTGTGCAGTGCCTCGGGCACTGAACACTCTCCGATCATGCTCCTCTGCTCTGAGTGATTGCTCTATCCAGGAAACAACTAGAGACATCTCTCAGTATAAAGGGAATGGATTGGACACAGGAGCGTAGCTATAGAGGTAGCAGTTAGAGATGAGCGAACTTTTCAAAAATTTGATTCGGCCGATTCGCCGAATTTTCCGGAAAAGTTCGTTTCGATCCAAATTTTTTCGTGGCAAATCTATATTAAAAAAGGCTATTTCTAGCCTACATACAGCCTCTATAGGGGTATAGAACACTTTGCGTTCTAAAACGCATATGGAGTGTGCTGGGTTAGTGAAATAATACTGTTATTCAGAATAGCATGCAGATTACCGGCATCGCTTTTAGAATCACTGCCGCACAGCAGCACAATGACAGAGCCTGGTGGTGGCATCAGTGTCAGGAGACCATATAGTGACTGAATGACAGCGTGGAGGTGTTGGCAGCATGAGGAGACCATTTAGTGGCTGAATGGCAAAGCGTTGAGGTGTTGGCAGCATGAGGACACCATATAGTGGCTGAATTACACAGCTTGGATGAGGCTGAAGCATGAGGACACCATATAGTGGCTCAATGACACAGAATGAAGGTGTTGGCAGCATGAGGACACCATATAGTGGCTCAATGGCACAGTGTGGAGGTGTTGGCAGCATGAGGACACCATATAGTGGCTGAATGACACAGCTTGGATGAAGCTGAAGCATGAGGACACCATATAGTGGCTGAATGACACAGCATGGAGGTGTTGTCAGCATGAGGAGACCATCTAGTGGCTTAATGACACAGCATGGACATGTTGGCAGCATGAGGACACCATATAGTGGCTAAATGACACAGCTTGGATGAGGCTGAAGCATGAGGACACCATATAGTGGCTGAATGACACAGAATGGAGGTGTTGGCAGCATGAGGACACCATATAGTGGCTGCATGGCACAGTGTGGAGGTGTTGGCAGCATGAGGACACAGCTTGGATGAAGCTGAAGCATGAGGACACCATATAGTGGCTAAATGACACAGCATGGAGGTGTTGTCAGCATGGGGAGACCATACAGTGGCTTAATGACACAGCATGGACATGTTGGCAGCATGAGGAGACCATATAGTGGCTGAATGACACAGCCTGGATGAGGCTGAAGCATGAGGACACCATATAGTGGCTGAATGACACAGAATGGAGGTGTTGGCAGCATGAGGAGACCATATAGTGGCTTAATGACACAGCATGGACATGTTGGCAGCATGAGGACACCATATAGTGGCTGAATGACACAGCTTGGATGAGGCTGAAGCATGAGGACACCATATAGTGGCTGAATGACAGAGAATGGAGGTGTTGGCAGCATGAGAAGACCATATAGTGGCTGAATGACACAGCCTGGAGTTGGCTGATGCACGAGTACACACCAGGGCTTCACAATCCCTCCAAAAAAACACCACAATTTTAGAAATTTTTGAAAAAGATTTTGAATAGCGGGTGCTACCTATGAGAAAATTTGAAATTACCAGACCCAGGCCCCACAGAGGCATCAGCAACCCATATATTGCCTGAATGACACAGCTTGGAGTTGGCTGATGCACGAGTACACACCAGGGCTTCACAATCCCTCCCAAAAAACCCACAATTTTAGAAATTTTTGAAAAAGATTTTAGATAGCGGGTGCTACCTATGAGAAAATTTGAAATTACCAGGCCCCACAGCGGCATCAGTAACCCATATATTGCCTGAATGACACAGCCTGGAGTTGGCTGATACACGAGTACTCACCAGGGCTTCACAATCCCTCCAAAAAAACACCACAATTTTAGAAATTTTTGAAAAAGATTTTGGATAGCGGGTGCTACCCATGAAAAAATTTGAAATTAACAGACCCAGGCCCAGCAGCGCCATCATTTTTTTTTTTGAAATGTAAAACAACCCGGACCCCAGTGTGTGGATACGAAGGACCAAATTCAACAAGCCCCCACAGGGCTTATGTGGCCGTGATATTTAGGCAAAATGTCTCCATTGCCCTGACCGGCCATTGTTTCCAAGACTTCTCGCCAAGGCAAACCATGTGAAGAGCAGCGTGACACTGCTGTGACCTGCACACATGGAAGGGCCACTGAGACTTGTCCGGGCAGTGGAGGCTTAAGACACAAAGGAGAATGTGGAGGCGGAGTAGCACACTGTCGCAGGACCAACGGGCTGACAGAGTGTAGCAGGAAGCAGCATTGAGTACACACCAGGGCTTCAGAATTCCAAAGAAAAAACAACCATTTTAAAAATAATTTTAAGAATATTTAGGACAGCGGGAGCTACCTGTATGCTGCATGAATGACACACCCTGGAGTTGGCTGATGCATGAGTACACACTAGGGATTCACAATCCCTAAAAAAAAAAAAACAACAATTGTAGAAATTTATGAAGAAGACTTATGCACAGCGGGTGCTACCTATGAGAAAATTTGAAATTCCCAGACCCAGGCCCAGCAGTGCCATCAGTAAACCATATATTGCCTGAATGACACAGGCTGGAGTTGGCTGATGCATGAGTACGCACCAAAGCTTCACAATCCCTAATAAAAAAGACAAACATTTTTGACGAAAAATTTTAACGAAAATTTAGGACAGTGAGTGCTCTCTATATATTACCAGAATGACGCAGCCTGGAGTTGGCTGCAGCATGAGGAGACCATTGAAATGTGGGATTTTTTTATTTGAAATTTAAATCAAAATTTGTGTCCCGGACCCAGCCATGTGGGTACAAAGGACCTAATCTTACAAGCACCCACAGGGCTCATGTGGCCGTAAGATGTAGGCGCAACGTCTCCATAGCCCTGACCGGCCATTTTTGGTTTTTGTACCTTTGTTTAAGAACAAGCGCATATCCAGAAGACTCTATAATGCAGGACGGTGGACCACCAAAAGACATTCTTCTATAAAAGAATTTTTTATGAAATAAAGAAGCAGAGTTCATCCCTCTGCATATTTTTTTGCGCAACAAGTGTTCAATGGTATAATGGTTATTATTTTGGAAAATTCTAGATTACTTTGATAATTATCAGAAAATTTGAAAAAAACACTACCCAAGAGTGTTTAATAACCCCATACATTGCACCATAAATGTTGAAATTTTTTATTAAGCATGTATGTATGTATTTCAAAAATCCTAAAATTAAAGGCCCAAGCCCAGAAGCATCAGGAAGTCAAGTACTTCCTGAAAGACACAGGAGCAGTCAGGAGTAGGCATCAGCAGTACCCAAGAGGCTTTAATAACCCCTTACATTGCACGATCACTCGCGAGATCGAGCAATAACAGGTGTGTTATGCCCTCAGATGTCCGGGGCTGCACGCGCTACACTGAACGGACCAGCGTGTGTCTATTTTTCACCGACAGGTGCGGGTAACCCGCTAAACCCCCTTCGCGATAGGGATCAGGGATTGCAATTATTTGCCAGGAAAGAAGAATCACAACTAAGCGCCGGTCATAAGCTCGGGTTCATTAAGTCCCTGCCCTTTGTACACACCGCATGTCTCTACTATCGATTGGATGGTTTAGTGAGATCCTCGGATCGGCCCCGGCGGGGTAGGAGAAGGCCCTAGCAGAGCGCCGAGAATTTAAAGATCATTGTTGAAATTAGCATTAAGCATGTATTAGCTGCTGCTAAACTTCCAAAAATTTAAGGCCCAAGGCCTGAGGCATCAGGGAGGCAATTATTTCCTGAAAGACACAGAATGAGTCAGGAGCAGTCATTCACAGTACCCAAGAGGGTTTCATAACCAACCCCTTACATTTAAAGATCAATGTTGAAATTTGCATTAAGCATGTATTTAGCTACTGCTAAACATCCAAAGATTGAAGGCCCAAGACCTGAGGCATCAGGGAGGCAAGTAGTTCCCGAAAGACACAGAATGAGTCAGGAGCAGTTATTCGCAGTACCCAAGAGGGTTTCATAACCATCCCCTTACATTTAAAAGTCAATGTTGAAATTTGCATTAAGCATGTATTTAGCTACTGCTAAACATCCAAAAATTAAAGGCCCAAGGCCAGAAGCATCAGTGAGGCAAGTAGTTCCTGAAAGACACAGGATCAGCCAGGAGCAGGCAATCGCAGTACCAAAGAGGGTTCCATAACCCTAATTGATAACCCAAGAGGGTTTCATAACCAACCATAATTGGGAAATGTTGGTGTAGCAGCTTGGTCAATCTACTCTGAGGCATCTGGCATTGGTGGCTGGAAATCCTGGCTGATCCATCCCTGATTCATCTTCACAAACGTCAGTCTCTCCACATTTTTAGTGGACAGACGGGGGGTGACTATGGCCCCGGCTGCACTAAACACCTGCTCTGATGGCACACTACTGGCCGGGCAGGACAGATTTTCCAGGGCAAACTCTGCTAGTTGTGGCCATGAATTAAGTTTAGTTGCCCAGAAGTCCAGCGGATCTTCAATGGTTGTTGGCATGGCCATGTCAAGTTATGCCACCACCTGCTGGTTCAGGTCCTGCTCCATTTCTACCTGCTGCTGATGAGTTGCTTCACTATGCGGGTGAAGAAAGCTACTCATCAGCGGCTGTAGACTCAGGCTGCTGCTGATTGAGCTGGTACTGCTCCTCCCACCCCTCCCCTCCCCAGCAGCCATGGCAGTGGAAGGTGAGCGCAGAGGGCCCCCCGAGTCAGACCTGCGAGTGGATGAACCATGTGGCCGATAGGCATCAGCCAACTGACTACGTAGAATGTCTCTGTAGTAGGTCAGTTTGTCCTCCCTCTCGGTGGGTCTAAAAAAGGCCCCCATTTTGGGACGGTAGCGAGGGTCTAATAAGGTGGAGATACAGAAGTCATCCCGCTGACAAATTTTGACAATTCGGGGGTCACTACGCAAGCAACTGAGCATGCATTGTGCCATTTGCGCCAGTGACTTGGAGGGACTACCTGCCTCCATCTCCACTGCATACTGCCACGGTGTGTCTGGGTCCTCTGTCTCAACTTCCTCATAACCCTCCAGCTCCTCTGGCTGCTCCTCCTCTCCTGTCCGAAGACTAGAAACACCGGCCATCTCATCCAACCTAAACTGTGCTCCGCTCTGCCCCTCATCATCCTCCTCCTCCAGTTCAGCCCCCACAGGACTCATGTAGCCTTGAGATGTAGGCGCAACGTCTCCATTGCCGTGACCAGCCATGGTTTCAATAATTTGTTGTAGGAAATGTAGGAGTGGAATTACGTCGTTCATGGTGTAATCCAGGCGACTCACAAATAATGTGGCTTCCTCAAAGGGCCTCAGCAAACGGCAGGTGTCACGTATGAGCTGCCACTGGTTCACATTGAAGTTCCACAGGGGAGTACTCCTATCTGCTTGGATCATCAAGAAATCGGTGATGGCTTTTCTTTGTTCGTATAGTCTGTCCAACATATGGAGGGTGGAATTCCAACGTGTGGCAACGTCACAAATAAGACTATGTTGTGGGATACCGTTCTGACGCTGCAGCTCAAGGAAGGTGTGCTTGGCGGTGTACGAGTGGCTGAAGTGCATGCACAGTTTCCTTGCCATTTTCAGGATGTTTTGCAAATGGGGTGAAGACTTGAGGAAGTGCTTGACAACCAGATTCAACACGTGTATCATGCAGGGCGCATGTTTCACACTTCCTTGTCGCAGCACGGACACGATGTTCTTCCCGTTTTCTGTAACTATGGTTCCCATTTCCAGATTTCGTGGAGTAAGCCATACTCGGATTTCTTTACGAATGAACTTTAGCAGTTCCTCCCCTGTGTGACTCCGTTCGCCAAGGCAAACCATATGAAGAACAGCTTGACACCGCCGTGCCCTACACACATGGTACAATGAATGGCCACCGAGATTTGGACGTGCAGTGGAGGCCGAGGACACGGTGGAGTATGAGGAGGCGGCGTCGCACACTGTAAGAGGACCAACTGCCTGGGAGCGAGAGCGTGGAGGAGGAAGTGGTGTGACCTGTCCAAGTTGCTGTTGTGGCTGTGCAGGAACCACATTTACCCAGTGAGCCGTAAAAGACAAGTATTGTCCCTGCCCGTAGTTACAGCTCCACACGTCGGCGCTGCCGTGTACTTTTGAACACACCGACAGGCTCAAGGACTGGCCCACCTTCTCTTGTACAAACTTATGTAGGGCTGGTACTGCCTTCTTCGCAAAGAAATGACGGCTTGGGACTCTCCACCTCGGCTCGGCACAAGCCATCAATTCTCTGAAAGGTGCAGAGTCCACCACTTGAAAAGGGAGGGACTGCACCACCAGCAACTTGGACAGGAGCACATTCAACTTCTGCGCCGTTGGATGAGTGGGCGCATACTGTTGTCTCTTGAACATG
This sequence comes from Hyla sarda, assembly GCF_029499605.1. Taxonomy (NCBI): domain Eukaryota; kingdom Metazoa; phylum Chordata; class Amphibia; order Anura; family Hylidae; genus Hyla; species Hyla sarda. Next base: position 413,752,426 of record NC_079189.1, read on the forward strand.
GCTTTGCCGATGGGTTGTTGGCGGAATGGCTGACTAAAAGCGCGAGAAGCAGAAGCGACAGAAGGAGGGTTTGACACACAGCTCCCTTCGGCTGAGGTGGTGGAGCCTTGGCTGGATGAAGGAAGGAGCGGATGGCCACTGGGTGATGCAGTAGGCTGGACCACTACATCGGAGCCACCGTTCTCCAAGGCTGCTTTATGGTGGCGAAGCATGTGTTGACGCAGGGCCGTGGTGCCGACATTGGGACCCTGGCCACACTTCACCTTCTGCCGACAGATCTTGCATGTGGCTACGTGAACCTCCTCCGGATGCCTTATGAAAAACTTCCACACCGCCGAGTAGCTGATTTTCCCACCCACAGTCCGCACTAATTGACTGCTACTAGCGCCGTCTCCAGGAACCCCTGTTCCACTATCTCCCGGAAAGGTAGGCTGCCGCGAAGCAGGTGGTCTCCCCCGGGCACGTTTGGCTCCTGAATTTCCACTACTGCCACCATGCTGACTGCCAAACGTGCTACCGCCTTGCTGCCTCAAGGGCAACCTGTAACTCTTCTCCTGATGATGATGAAGCCCCTTCTGCACCCGGCTCCCAATTGCGATCGGCTTCATCATCATCAACAGTTGTGTGCACGTCACTGATGTCCTTTTCAGGTTCCCCAACAGTGTCTGCTTCAGGACCCTGAACACTTGCAACACCGTATCCCACGTCACTCTCCGCATCATTACTTGGCCGCATAGCGGAGCAAGCGGCGCATGTCTCCTCCCCTTCTTGGCTGTCCAGTAGCTGCTGACTGTCCTCTATTGGATCGTCCTCCGTAAATAGTGGAGCTGAACCCACAGCATAAGATACTTCTTTAGGAGAGGGAACATCATAGGACAAAGGCAATGGGAGGACACGGACTGCTCCCGGGCCATGCCAACTGAGGGTTGTGTCTGAGGAACCCACCGACTGTTGACTGGGGGTGTCAGATGTCACTTGGGATGTGGATGAGCGTGTTAACCAATCGACGACGGCAGATGGGTTGCTGGTGGAGACACGACTGCTGGCTGATAACGGGAGCTCAGGCCTCTCGCTTCGACTCCTGCTGCCACTCGCCCCAAGTCTGCTGCCAACTCTGCCTGAAGTATTTAGGCCTCTGCCACTCCTCTGTGCATGTCCTGGCACTTTTCTGCCTGACATACTTAGTGCGTTTATGAGGGTATTACAATACGCTACACTACTCTTTAAACAGTATTTGTCTAGAACGGCAGCAGGTGATTACTTACGACTGTCCTTGAACAGTATGTAGGCCCTTGACAGATTAACAGGTACGAGATGATACAATACTTGGATGTTCCTACACGGTATGCACTGATGAGGGCAGTAATATGCCTAACTATTAGCAGAAAAAACTCTGTAGTTTTGTAAAACACCAGCCGGAGGATACTATTGTTTGGACTTTGACGGTTTGGAGCACATTGACAGTTACTAAATGGTACAATACTTGGATGTACCTATGCGGTATGCACTGATGAGGGCAGTAATAGGCCTATTAGCAGAAAAAAATGTATTTTTGTAAAACACAAGTCGGTGGATACTATTGTTTGGACTTTGACGGTTTGGAGCACCTTGACAGCTACTAAATGGTACAATACTTGGATGTACCTATGCGGTATGCACTGATGAGGGCAGTAATATGCCTAAGTATTAGCAGAAAAAAACTCTGTATTTTTGTAAAACACCAGCCGGTGGATACTATTGTTTGGACTTTGACGGTTTGGAGCACCTTGACAGCTTAACAGGTACTAAATGGTACAATACTTGGATGTACCTATGCGGTATGCACTGATGAGGGCAGTAATAAGCGTAACTATGCGCAGAAAAAACTCTGTATTTTTGTAAAACACCAGCCGGTGGATACTATTGTTTGGACTTTGACGGTATGGAGCACCTTGACAGCTTAACAGGTACTAAATGGTGTAATACATGGATATACGTATGCAGTATACACTGATGAGGGCAGTAATATGCCTATTAGCAGAAAAAACTCTGTATTTTTGTAAAACACCAGCCAGTGGATACTATTGTTTTGACTTTGATGGTATGGAGCACCTTGACAGCTTAACAGGTACTAAATGGTACAATACTTGGATGTACCTATGCGGTATGCACTGATGAGGGCAGTAATATGCGTAACTATGCCCAGAAAAAACTCAGTATTTTTGTAAAACACCAGCCGGTGGATACTATTGTTTGGACTTTGATGGTATGGAGCACTTTGACAGCTTAACAGGTACTAAATGGTACAATACTTGCATGTACCTATGCGGTATGCACTGATGAAGGCAGTTATATATGCGTAACTATACGCAGAAAAAACTGTTTAAAAAAAAAAACTGCCGGTGAATAGTATTTTTTGGACTTGCACAGTATGTAGCCAGCCCCTTGACAGATTAACAGGTACAAAATGGTGCAAATGCACCACAGTCCACTGAACAATCACGTATTTCTGAACAGCAGCAGGACCCAACAGTGCAGCAGCACAAAAAAAAATCCAGGGATTAAACCCTAAATTGCACTCTGTCACACAATTCTGAGCAGCAGAAGTTTTGTGGAGCAAATAAAAATAAACTCAATTGTGCTGAACAATGAGGAGATAAGATGCCTCAGAAAGTTCAGGCAGCTTGGAGATCTGCATGAGGCAGCTGACAGCTATCTGCCCCTCTCTGCTGCAATGCTCAATAACGTGAATAGGAGGTTTAGCTATCAATGATCCTTCTCAGAGTAACAGCACAGCACTCTGCACTCCTGTCTTTCCCTAATGCTGATGTGACTAGCAGTTGCAGTGTAACGCTGTGGTATGAGCTATTCACACACACGCAGTCCCATCCTCTCCATCTGAGTGCATAGATGAAATGAAGAGAGGCAAGATGGCCGCCGATTATATAGGGGCTATGACATCACAGGGGTCAGTGAACACTGATAGGCTGCATCTCACATGTGATTCAGGGTCAGCCTGCCTACCTTCATTCCCGCTGTTGTTTCCCGCCCTCCCATAATCCCCTGCCCCATGTAGTCACATGTGGATCTGCCATCTTAGGTCCCCAATAGCCTGGAACGCTGTAAACTGGAGTTTAATGAAGCGATTCGCGCAATAGAATCACGGAGATATTCGTATATATTGTGAATCGATTTTTTCATGAAATTCGTAATGAATTCGGGTTCATCTACTTTGATTCGCTCATCTCTAGTAGCAGTCACACCGGGGCCCTGGTGCCTACTGTAAGGTGGCCCCAAAACACATATGCCCCATAAGAGACCAGTATTTTCATTGGCATATGGGGCCCTGTTGCAGATTTTGCATCTGGGCCCAGAAGCTACAAGCTACGCCTCTGATTGGACAGCTTTCTGTGTACAAGAAGAGACTTTCTTGAGCACATTTAAAATCTCAGGGTGCATGCACACCACGTTTTTTGCAATACAGTTCCCATATCAGATTTTTGATGAAAAACGGATTCCTCAAAACTGGACTAAACGTGTGTACAAATTTCAACCCCTATACGGTTTGAAAAATCATGTCCGGTTGTATCAGTTTTTTAAGAAAAAAAAAGGTATACCTTTTTAACTTTTCACTCCATTTTGAATAAAGTTTCACTTGCTTGATTCAAATTCCAAGAAAAAACCATATGGTGAAAACCAGATGGAACCGTACGCACATACGGTTCTGTACGGTTCCCTTTGACTCCCATGTTAAAAAGAATGGTTTAATACGATTTTTCACCCGGAGCAAAAAACGTGGTAGACTACGGTTTTGGGTACGTGTAAAAAAAAAAAAAAAACGGACAAAACCGTATATATTCTAACGTTGGACGTTTATTAAAGGGGTACTCCGGTGGAAAACTTTTTTTTTTTTGTTAATCAACTGGTGCCAGAAAGTTAAACAGATTTGTAAATTACTTCTATTAAAAATCTTAATCCTTCCAGTACTTATTAGCTGCTGAATACTACAGTGGAAATTCTTTTATTTTTCGAACACAGTGCTCTTTGTTGGATCATGAGCACAGTGCTCTCTGCTGACATCTCTGTCCACTTTAGGAACTGACCAGAGCAGCATATGTTTGCTATGGGGATTTTCTCCTACTCAGGACAGTTCTTAAAATGGACAGAGATGTCAGCAGAGAGCACTGTGCTCGGGATGTCAGCAGAGAGCTCTGTGTTCCAAAAAGAAAATAATTTCCTCTGTAGTATTAAGCAGCTAATAAGTACTGGAAGAATTAAGATTTTTTAATAGAAGTAATTTACAAATCTGTTTAATTTTCTGGCACCAGTTGATTAAAAAAAAAAAATAATAATAATAATTCCACTGGAGTACCCCTTTAAGCAGTGTGTGCATTGGCAGCTACTTTTCCAAAGACTTTCATTGTGCATAATATTAGATAAAAAATACAAAAATGTTTCATACCTATTTTACAGACATATTTTGCTATTCATTTTACACTGTGTAAACATAGCCTAAAGGCTATGTTTGTTGTTTTTTAATCCAATTTTTTTGCTACTTTTTTTGCAGGTCACATTGGGCTTTCTCACTATATAAAAATAAGGCAGATATCAGTTATTTTTGTAGTTTTTCTTTAGGGAAAAACTACAAAAATTAAAAACATAAAACATAATTTTCCACATTTTTTCAGGTTATTTTTTAATACTGTTTATTCATTAAATAATATTCAATGCTGTCTTCATGGATATGGATAATAATAGTAAAAGCCCATTACATCCCCTACTGTTGATCTGTACAGTTGCAGATTGCACCTTCTCTGCATGTATTTGGACCCTTCTGCTGAGGGAAACCCTGTGATGTGTTTAGTGACCTAATAGGCTTCCCCAGCAGGGGCACAGTTCCTAGGGAGCACAATTGGGTGACAGCACCCAATATGATCAGGGATTTTTAGTTACAGGGAACTGATAATTTAATTTCCCTGACACGGTACAGTATTGGGCAGTCAATGTGAGTGACAAGAGCCCTGCAAAACCAGCTGTAATAAGTTAAGGCATGTTATGTAATTTTAATTGTATTATACTTTATTTTATTCTACATTGGTTTATGTTTTTTCTGCAGCAAAGAGTATCCTGTTGTTCCAAGAAGCACTGTGCGACAGAAGGTTACATCGAATCATAGTCCATTCCCTTCTGAATCACGCAATATAACTAGTTCCTCCAACCTCAGTTCCCAGTATCAGTGTGAGAATGGTGTAAGCAGCACCTCTCAGGACCTAATGCCTCCTTCCAACTCATATACTTCCTTGCCACATGAACCGGGCCCTATATACCATTGTACAAAAAGGAAAGGTAAGTGGACATATTGCAGTAATTATAAGAAGAGTGCAACATTTGATATGTGCTATAATAGAGGCTTTTTTTGGTGAAAGATCAAGTAAAATCTACAATTTTGTACGATTAAATTTTGGGAAAAATTATTTAAAAATGCATTAAGACAGAAAACAAGGACCTGTGTACGGTTTGGTATCCACTAATCAATGCTTCTAAATCACTTTAAATTCAGAACAGGATACAAAGGAGGAAGGCCAACCTCACTGAACTACCAAAACCTAGACTGCAGGCAATAGCCTTTTCCCCTAGTGACAAGTGACAGACTTTCTAAAGCTTTTCTGAATACAATTTAGATTGCTGTCAGAAGCTTATCTTCCCTGTTGTCAGAATGATCGCTCATATTAAAATCCAACTGTCTAATCTTTTTTCCCAAGAGTTAAAAGGTCCCCATATAGGGTCAGTCTTAGTAACTGGCCTTTCACAAACCCTATAACTGTAATATGGCCCGTAGTTATGTTGTTGTATTTGTGCATGTGATTGTATAAGGGTACGTTCACACAATTCCGTACGAAGATGCCGCAGCAGCTGGAATGATATCTATGATGTCAATGGGGTTCTATGATATCTACGGGATTGTGCCCTGTGCACATGGTGGAATTTCCGCAGCAGATGCTTCTCCTTCAGAAATCCCGTGACATGTTTGTGACACGACCCATTTCTGAACGGTCCTAGCACCAGCTGTATTCTGTATTGTACGGTCCTAGCACCAGCATGTTCTGCCTACGCTCTGCTGTCGGGTGAATGTCCGCACGGAAACATAGCCTTACAGTACATATTCCAACTCATGTAATACCAGACCCTATTATAGGTTCAGTCATGATTTACATATATTTATAAAGTCAGCATTTGTCAATATCATAAATAATGCCTGTGACATATTTCTCTTCATAAAAAAAACTTTATTTTCTTTGCAGCAAGTGAAGAAACAGCTGAGCATCCTTATAAAAAGCCCTATATGGATACATCACCAAGTGAGGAAGACCCCTACTTCAGGTCTGGGTACCCCCAGCCATCCTCCTCTTCTTCATCTTCAACATCCTTTCGCACAGAGTCTGCCCAACGTCAGGCATGCATGTATGCTAACTCAACACCTGCCACAGAGCAAGTTACAGGCATAGAAGACATTTCTTGTAATAGTTGGTCAAGTGTACCCTCCTATAGCAGCTGTACTGTGGGAGGAGGCATGCAGTCCATGGAACGACTGCCTTACCAGCACTTCTCTGCTCATTTCACCTCCAGTTCACTCATGCCCAGACTGGGTAATCATGCAGGTTCACAGTCTGCCGATACCCACACTATGTTTCAACATCAACCTTCTCACCAGGCTATTGTGAGGCAATGTGCGCCTCAGTCTGGATTACAACAGGCATCATCAATTCAGTCCTCTGACTTCCTTTACCCTCACGGTGTTCCACGGACCTTATCTCCACACCAGTACCACTCTGTCCACGGAGTAGGCATGGTGCCAGACTGGAATGAGAACAGCTAACAAAACAGACATGAGACAAATATTTTGGGTAAAGTCTAAGCAAAGTGTCTCTAGACCACACAAAGTGGACCTATGTCAAAAGGACAAGATTTGTACGCTGAACTTTATTTCTGGAAAACCTCAAAACAAACTTTCACCTTGGTCTTTCACTTTCTCCCTACTTCTGACACAAGTATCACGAGTATAGGACAGTAAACAAATCGTAGATGGGTGATACATTGGTGAAGAAAAGAAGTCTGTTGTAAAGAGCCTACGTATAGGCTTTGCACTTCACACAACAGGCTGCACCACAATGGTGCCTACATGTATAAGAAAGAAAGTGAAAAACTCATGCACTTCAAGAATTCACCTGCATGCCTCTGCCATAAATAACTGGGTGTTTGCAGTGAAATACACTGTGTGATATTGGAGGCTAGAACTCTGGGTTTAGAAACATGTCAGTAAAAAAGGGGACACAGCAAGGTTGTGTTGGAGAGTGGCAATGAAACCATCATTCAACTATGCCTTCCAGGATATTCTGGATTTTTTTTTTATGTGTGAAAGGAAGGAAAACGGGGGAGGGTGTGTGTGATACATTTAAGTATCCACAAATGTACACATGGCCTATGTAATTTGGGGGGGGGGGGGGGGGATTTATCATTAATACATGCTGTGTATTTTGCTTTGAATTGTTGCAAAATTTTGAGCAGCCCACACACTGTGCAAAAAGTTGAGACTCTATAGAGGTGTAGGCGACACAAACTTTTGCTTTTTGGTTTATGTACTATTGGTGCACTGGTCATTAAATAGATGAGGAGTCCAACTAATGCTAAATTACAAATGGGAAAACAAGACTATCATTAGCTTTAGTATCATGCACATAATAGAAACTCAGTAAATGATAAATTCCCCCCTTTGTTTAAAAAAATCAGGTCAACAAAGTTCTAAAATAAGTTGCAACTCACCAACTATTCTGTAATAAACATAACAAATCCAAATGGCCCAAGTCTACCCAGCTTAAGGTTAAAATATAGCTTGTATACTGCAAATAGATTCTACCCCTTTTGCCTACAAGTATATAGTTGTGAAAGCATTTTTTTGATACTCAAATAAGAACAAGTCCATTAACAGATATTTACTATCAGAACATATTTAAGTTTGCAGTGATAAATTCAAGCTACTTCCCATTGGTCTAATTCCCATTGGTGCCAGTCTAACCTTATGACATGGGTTCTGTTTCCCTGCCCTCTCCAGGAACACGATGTGCTATGTTTGTTAACTGTTGTGTTATTGACATTGTTATATAATAAAAGATAATATATTTTTTTTCTGCTTGATCTTTGTGGGAGTTTTTGCAAATTGCTTTTATGCAATAACAAATGAATGCTGATGGAATTTAATATAAAGCTTACCTTCACCTTAAAAATTACATATAGTTTACAGATACACAAATAGTTGAGTAAGTTTGTACATATCATTACTTACCGTATTTTTCGCCATATAAGACGCTCCGGCATATAAGACGCACCCAATTTTAAAGCATGAAAATCTTGAAAAATAAGGTTCTGAACCTTCAACCTGCGGACCTCCAGATGTTGCAAAGCTACAACTCCCAGCATGCCCGGAGAGCCGTTGGCTGTCTGGGCATGCCAGGAGTTGTAGTTTTGCAACATCTGGAGGTTCGCAGGTTGAAGACCACTGGTATAGGATGTAATACTCACGTGACCAGTCACTGCTGCCCTGGATGTCGCCCTCCATCGCTGTTGCCACGTCCCCGGGGTGTCCCCGTCGCTCAGGAATGTCTCTGCTGCCGGGTATCCTTGCTCTCTGTCGCTACGCACGCCGCTACGCACAACACTCCTATTGGATGACAGGACGGCGTGCGCTACGACATGATGATGACGAAGGAGAGCGCCGGCCATTCAGGGGATCCCGGCACGGAGCAGACAGGAGGTCCCTCCCGGTGTCCTGTAAGTTGTTCGGGACGCGGAGCTGAGCAGCCGGGTTAGTGTCATTTTTGCTTCAGACGCGGCGGTCAGCTTTGATCGCTGCGTCTGAAGGGTTAATACAGGCATCACCACGATCGGTGATGTCCTGTATTAACCGCGGGTCCAGGCCGTTGATGACCGCAGGGACCGCCGCGATAGGACAGGTTTTAATGTGTATTTGCCGTATAAGATGCGCCAACTTCCCCCCCCCCCAGTTTTGGGGAAGAAAAAGTGCGTCTTATACAGTGAAAAATACGGTAGTTTCTACTGATCCTGAGTAAAATATTTATAGTCCATAGCTTGTTATTTTAGTAGATACTGAACCAGTCAATAGCTTGTTCACAGACACACCATTAGGGTAGGGTCACAAGTGCTGTATTTAGCTGCTGCATATTTTCCTACCCATTGACTTCAATTGGTAGGAAAATATGCAGCAGAAAAAATACGTCATGTGTGATCCTACCCTGTGCTGTTGAAAAGGCAGTCTAATCTGCAGGCATCACATGATAGACCTGGAGGAACTGTGCACATGGATATTTCATTTTGTAGGAAAAGTTTCAGGATACGTAACTTGTCATTTGTTCAAGCACATCTCAGCTTGTTCTAGGCTTTGTAGTCAAAGGGCCGGACCTGCTCAATGACTGATAGTACTTTCTATATGAACGCTTATATCCAGTTGTCAATTACTAAGTAGGACACCCACTTGACTATTTAGTCCAGAATGAAAAGAGAATGAAAAGAGATTCATACTGTATCAGGTTTGATGCTCACTGTAAAGGACCCCAATTTCATCTTGACCAGATAAGTATCTATGTGTATAGGGCCTCCGGAATCTAACTATGTGGGAGAAAAAATAGAGAGATTTTTCAACATGAACCAATTACAGTTCAGCTTTCACTTGACCTCAGCTAGTTACCTGAGCTGTGATTGGTCGCTGTGGGAAAATCACTCTATTTTTTCTCTCACACAGTTTGATAAATCTGGGCCACAGGCTCTATTTTTTCTCTCACACAGTTTTGCCACAGGCCCAGATTTATCAAACTGTGTGAGAGAAAAAATAGAGTGATTTTCCCACAGCAACCAATCACAGCTCAGGTAACTAGCTGAGGTAAAGTGAAAGCTGAACTGTGATTGGTTCATGTTGAAAAATCTCTCAATTTTTTCTCCCACATAGTTTGATAAATCTGGGCCTGCGGCAATGTCAGATGAAGGATCAAGCATATTGAATTGCAACTACCCAATCCTCAAGGTAACTGTAATGTTCTATAATGTATATGTGTATTCTAAATTACTTCTGAATACAATTGGATGTAGACACTTTGCTTTAAATAATAAAACTAAAAACTATATATAAGCCATCATCAAACAGCTTTTAACCCTCTTAGAGGAAATAATATTATTCAACTACATTCCGATATAGGTCTTCTTAGTATATTTGCCTTTTTATACTGAATACATTGTATGAAGCAGCACATTTCCTTACATTTCCATAATGTTTTATTGATCTTCACCAAAAACATGGACTGGAAAAGCAAGAAAAATTAGCAAGTAAGCCATTTTAACTAGCTTAACAAGATACATACAAAAGCCTCTACTGACAGCAAATGAGCAAAAGTTTTTTTTCTTTCAAATAAATATTTTAGAAAAAATACATTTCCCTAATATAGCTGACAGCAGCAATTTCCAGACAAAGGAGTTAAGTAATCATCACTCCTGATTGCCTCAAGATTTTTGTGACTAAGCATGCATGGAAAGGCATCGGTGGGGAAGGAAAAACCACAGCTATCTCTCAGGGGGGTATTTAAGAAGAAAGGCAGCAATGCATCTGCCAACATGAGCCAAGAATCAGGAAACCTGGAATGTGTTTCAGAGCTTATTTATGGGGTGATCAGGAGGTAAAGACCCCAGTTATCTGGAGGTTCCCCAACCCTTCCCTAGTTTAGTGCACTGACAGCATTAATCGGAAAGAAAGAAAATGTGATGTGTTGGAGTGTGCTTATAGAGATAGGGGGAGATTTATCAAAACCTGTGCAAAGGAAAAGTTGCCCAGTTGCCCATAGCAACCAATCAGATCCCTTCTTTCATTTTGCTGAGGCCTTGTTAAAAATGAAAGAAGCCATCTGATTGGTTGCCATGGGCAATTGGACAACTTTTCCTTTGCACAGGTAATGATAAATCTCTCCAATAGTGCCTAAAATGGCACACACTGGCATTGGATGTATGTCTACAAAGCGCAAACAGCCTGCCAGTAGAAAACACATCTGGAAGTTGAAAAGTTTATTCACATGTGTTAGAAAAACACCTTAGGCTTAACAACATTGAAAACGAAAAACAGACATGATAGGAAGCTAAACCCAAGCTGGTATACACTATCTTTACCGATTCTTGCTAACTTTACTGATTCGTTCCACCATTGCTAATCTCATCAGTTCTGTGTTGCATTTTTTGTTATAACTTGTCATTGTCATTTGGTTTACCTTCCTATTTTGTGTCTATACTGTATAAGACTTCATGACATCTGTAATTACATATCAGCATTTGTCTAATCATGCTTGGAGTGCTGCTGGAGAAATGTAGGAATATTATTGACAATATAACACTTGGTTGGATTGGGTTTGCCAACGTGAGAGTTGCTACTTGTCAGCAGCTCTTTGATCTGGTTCATAATGGGTGATCTTGAGCAGTGGATTCCTCCATGGGGGATTCAGGTATGGAAAGAGGTTGTCAAGATCATCATTGCATAGGCAGAAGGAGAAGAGGATCACAAAACATTGCAGCACAGCAATCTCCAGTTATTCATTGTGAACAGTATCAATGGGAAAAGGGCAACTATATGAAGTGGTAAATATAATATAAGAATAGGCTGTTTTAATGTCTAGAGTAGAGAGAGCATTATTTACATGGAGGAAGAAAGGTGCAGTCATTGTGGAACTTATAGAACACTGCTTTTTATCTCCAAGCCTTATCTGACTTCTGCACCCCCTGTAGTTATCCCCCTGGTCAGTAGACATAGTACAGTACTACATACCTTTAGGATGGGTTCACACTGCTGAAAATGTACAGAATGTCCGCCCAGAAAACACGGGAGGACATTCCGCACATTTGAATTATCCAGCGGGTGCTAGGATTGCTCAGAAATGTGCTGTCTTATGGACGGCAATGCATTTCTGAGTGGAATCCACAGAAAGAATTCCAGAATGCCAAAGAAAAGTCTATTCTTTCTGCAAACACCGGAATCTGAATTTCCGCTGTGTGCACAGTGCTGCAGAACCAATGGGACTCTGCTGCAGCGGAATGTCAGTGCAGAATTACACATGGATATTCTGCCATGTGAACACAGCCTTACTGTGTCATTGGGTCACTGTACTTCTATAAATACTTAAGGGGTACTACATAATACTTGACAATCCATTTAAAATTGACAAATTTGAGTTTGTGATATTATTAAATTCAAGCAAAGTGGTGAATGGTTGTGAGGCAGTAGAATGCAATATAGAGGTAATATGTAGATATTCTACTGCCTATGACAGCCCCATTAAAAAAGCAAAGTACCTATCTGGATTTGGCCATTTCTCTAATAGAAATGTCATCTAAAATATACAATTTTTTTTATTGAAATATCATTAAAAACCCTTGGGCAGAGTATAGACTGATAAAGTCCTAACCTCAGTATGTGAAGAAAGGAATTTAGGGGTCATTATTTCAGAAGACTTAACCCCTTAAGGACCCAGCCATTTTACACCTCAGGACCCGGCCATTTTTTGCAATTCTGACCACTGTCACTTTAAACATTAATAACTCTGGAATGCTTTTAGTTATCATTCTGATTCCGAGATTGTTTTTTCGTGACATATTCTTCTTTAACATAGTGGTAAAATTTTGTGGTAACTTGCATCCTTTCTTGGTGAAAAATCCCAACATTTTATGAAAAATTTGAAAATTTTGCATTTTTTTAACTTTGAAGCTCTCTGCTTGTAAGGAAAATGGATATTCCAAATAATTTTTTTTTTATTCACATATACAATATGTCTATTTTATGTTTGCATCATAAAATTGACGTGTTTTTACTTTTGGAAGACACCAGAGGGCTTCAAAGTTCAGCAGCAATTTTCCAATTTTTCACAAAATTTCCAAACTCACAATTTTTCATGGACCAGTTCAGGTTTGAAGTGGATTTGAAGGGTCTTCATATTAGAAATACCCCACAAATTACCCCATTATAAAAACTGCACCCCCCAGAGTATTCAAAATGACATTCAGTCTGCGTTTTAACCCTTTAGGTGTTTCACAGGAATAACAGCAAAGTGAAGGAGAAAATTCACAATCTCCATTTTTTACACTCGCATGTTCTTGTAGACCCAATTTTTGAATTTTTACAAGGGGAAAAAGGAGAAAATGTATACTTATATTTGTAGCCCAATTTCTCTCGAGTAAGCACATACTTCATATGTCTATGTAAAGTGTTCGGCGGGCGCAGTAGAGGGCTCAGAAGTGAAGGAGCGACAAGGGGATTTTGGAGAGTACGTTTTTTTGAAATGGTTTTTGGGAGGCATGTTGCATTTAGGAAGCCCCTATGGTGCCAGAACAGCAAAAATCCCCCACATGGCATACCATTTTGGAAACTAGACCCCTTGAGGTACGTAACAAGGAATAAAGTGAGCCTTAATACCCCACAGGGGTTTCACGACTTTTGCATATGTAAAAAAATAAAAATAAAATTTCACTAAAATGTGTGTTTCCCCCCAAATTTCACATTTTTGCAAGGGTTAATAGCAGAAAATACCCCCCAAACATTGTAACCCCATCTCTTCTGAGTATGGAGGTATCCCATAAGTTGACCTGAGGTGTACTATGGGTGAACTACAATGCTCAGAAGAGAAGGAGTCATATTTGGCTTTTTGAGAGCAAATTTTGCTCGGGGGCATGTCGCATTTAGGAAGCCCCTATGGTGCCAGGACAGCAAAAAAAAAACACATGGCATACCATTTTGGAAACTAGACCCCTTGTGGAACGTAACAAGAAATAAAGTGAGCCTTAATACCCCACAGGGGTTTCACGACTTTTGCATACGTAAAAAAAAAAATAAAAAAAATCACTAAAATGTGTGTTTCCCCCCAAATTTCACATTTTTACAAGGGTTAATAGCAGAAAATACCCCCCAAAATTTGTAACCACATCTCTTCTGAGTATGGAGGTACCCCATAAGTTGACCTGAAGTGCACTACGGGCGAACTACAATGCTCAGAAGAGAAGGAGTCATATTTGGCTTTTTGAGAGCAAATTTTGCTCGGGGGGCATGTCGCATTTAGGAAGCCCATATGGTGCCAGGACAGCAAAATAACCCCCACATGGCATACCATTTTGGAAACTAGACCCCTTGAGGAACGTAACAAGGCATAAAATGAGCATTTACCCCCCACTGGTGTCTGTCAAATCTTTGGGACAGTGGGCTGTACAACATTTTTAATTTGCACAGCCCACTGTTCCAAAGATCTGTCAGACACCAGTGGGGTGTAAATTCTCACTGCACCCCTCATTACATTCCGTGAGGGGTCTAGTTTCCGAAATGGGGTCACATGTGTTTTTTTTTTTTTTTTGCGTTTGTCAAAACCGCTGTAACAATCAGCCACCCCTGTGCAAATCACCTCAAATGTACATGGTGCACTCTCCCTTCTGGGCCTTGTTGTGCGCCCCCAGAGCACTTTGTGCCCACATATGGGGTATCTCCGTAGTCGGGAGAAAATGTGTTACAAATTTTGTGGGGCTTTTTTCCCCTTTACCTCTTGTCAAAATGAAAAGTATAGGGCAACACCAGCATGTTAGTGTAAAAAGTTTATTTTTTTTACACTAACATGCTGGTGTAGACCCCAACTTCACCTTTTCATAAGGGGTGAAAGGAGAAAAAGACCCCCAAGATTTGTAAGGCAATTTCTCCCGAGTACGGCGATACCCCATATGTGGCCCTAAACTGTTGCCTTGAAATACGACAGGGCTCCAAAGTGAGAGAGCGCCATGCGCATTTGAGGCCTGAATTAGGGATTTGCATAGGGGTGGACATAGGGGTATTCTACGCCAGTGATTCCCAAACAGGGTGCCTCCAGCTGTTGCAAAACTCCCAGCATGCCTGGACAGTCAACGGCTGTCTGGCAATACTGGGAGTTGTTGTTTTGCAACAGCTGGAGGCTCCATTTTGGAAAGAGTGGCGTACCAGACGTTTTTCATTTTTATTGGGGAGGGAGGGGGGCTGTGTAGGGGTATGTGTATATGTAGTGTTTTTTACTTTTTATTTTATTTTGTGTTAGTGTAGTGTTTTTAGGGTACAGTCACACGGGCGGGGGGATTACAGCGAGTTTGAGCTGCCGCGCAAAATTTGCTGCATCGCAAACTTGCAGCCCGATACTCACTGTAAGCCCCCTGCCCATGTGAATGTACCCTGTACATTCACAGGGGGGGGACCTCCAGCTGTTGCAAAACTACAACTCCCAGCATGCCTGAGAATGTTTGGGAGTTGTGGTTTTGCAACAGCTGGAGGCACACGGGTTGGGAAACACTGAGTTAGGAAACAATGTTTCCCAACCAGTGTGCCTCCAGCTGTTGCAAAACCACAACTCCCAAACATTCTCAGGCATGCTGGGAGTAGTAGTTCGGCAACATCTTTAGAGCCAGATGTTGCCGAACTACAACTCCCAGCATGCTTGGAGTTGTAGTTTTGCAACATCTGGAGAACTACAGTTTGCAGACCACTAATACAGTGGTTCCCAATCTGTGCCCTTCCAGATGTTGCAAAACTACAACTCCCAGTATGCCAAAACTGTCCAGGCATGCTGGGAGTTGTAGTTCTGCAACATCTGAAGGGCCAGATGTTACAGAACTACAACTCCCAGCATGCCTGGACAGTAAGGGCATGCTGAGGATGTGTAGTTTTGCAACATCTGGAAGGGCACAGTGGTCTCCAAACTGTGGACCTCCAGATGTTGCAAAACTGCAACTCCCAGCATGCCCAGATGCCAAGGGCTGTCTGGGCATGCTGGGAGTTGTAGTTTACAGGGTCCTATTACAGCAATGCATGTCGCTTTACGGCGACGTGCATTGCTGTAAAGGGCCCGACCGCGGCTGAAGATCTACTCACCTGTCGCCGCCGCCGCCGTCTTCATCGCAGGGATCTGGTCTTCAGGGACGAGGTAAGTACCGGGGCCGGTCCCCAGCACTCCCCCGTCCCCCGCCGCGTCCTCCGGTCTTCCTCCCGTCCTCTCCGGACTTTCAGGGGCCGGGCAGGACGGGAGGAAGTAACCGCCCCCCCTCCTGCGATTGGTCGGTTAACTAACCGACAGATCGCAGGGGATCGGAGGAGGTGGCCGGCTTGCCACCTCGCTCCGATACTCCAGCATGGTCCTGGCTGTCTGCGACAGCCGGGATCATGCGAAATTACCGGGCGGTCGGGTCCCAGAGACCCGATCAGCCCGGTATCGCATGGCCCCTGAGAGGCCATCGTATGTCGATTTGATCATATGTCGGGGCCATCGCATTTCGGGGGGTTACTGTACTTAGTTGGAGCCTCTTTGGCAGCTATTACAGCCTCAAGTCTTCCAGGGTATGATGCCACAAGGTTTGCACACCTGGATTTGCACACCTGCCATTCTTCTCAAGCCCTGTCAGTTTGAATAGGGACTGTCGGCAGAAGCCATTTTCAGGTTGTTCTCAGAGATTTTAAATTGGTGTCAACTAAGGACGTACACAGAGTTGTCCCTAAGCCACTCCTGTGTTGTCTTGGCTGTGTAGTTAGGGCCATTGGAGGAGATTTACCAAAACCTGTGAGAAGAAGAAGTGATGCAGTTGCCTATAGCATTCAGTGAGATTTCTGCATTTATTTTTTAGAGGCATTTTTAAAAATAATAGAAGCAATCTGATTGGTTGCCATGGGCAACTGCACCACTTGTAATCTACAGGTTTTGATAAATCTCCACCAATTGTATTGTTGGAAAGGGAACTTGCAGCGCAATCTGAGGTCCAGAGAACTTTGGATCTCCCCTGATTACTCAGCTTAAAGGGGTATTTTGATGGAAAACTATTTTTTTTCTAATCAACTGGTGGCAGAAAAAACTGTGAAATGAAAACGGTGTTAGGCTAAGTTTCCACTTGGATTTTTCTCTGGCAGTTTTTGGAATACTGCCACTGCACTTTTTGAGCCAAAGCCAGAAGTGTATTCAAAAGGAATAGGACATATAAAGGAAGAACTTACACTTCTCCTCACATATGGATCCACTTCTGACTTTGGCTCAAAAACTGCAGTGGCAGTTTTCTAAAAACTGCCAGAAAAAATACCAAGTGGAAACTTAGCCTGACACAGAGCATAAGGAAACATAATAAAAATAAATTTAAGATTTCATGAGCTATGGTGGCATCATCTAGTGAGCATCTAGGCACACATTGATATTTTCATATGCTCAGACGACCCCTTTAACTTGCCCATTTAAGATGTAATAATGCACATGATATCATAATACAAAAGTAGGAAGATGGTTAAAATCTCTTTGTAAAGTCTTTGCCAATAATAGGTTAACCTCCTATAAAAAAGGCCTATGTGAAGTGTGTTATGTATTACTGTGTAATGTACATATAAATGTTACATGGATTAATGAGTCAGAGGAAGTCAGTTGACTTCCTGTGAACTGCAGCATGACATCATCACCTATTAAATTGAACCTGCTAGCTTACAGACCTCTCCCTTCCCAGTTTTAAAGGGGTACTCCGCCGCTAGACATGTTATCCCTATCCAAAGGATAGGGGTAAACTGGTCTGATCGCGGGGGTCCCCAGCGGCCAGACCCTGCATTCTCCGCTGCGGCACCCCAGTCATCTGGTGCATGGAGCTAACTCTGCTCCGTGCCGGATGACTGATGGTCACAGCCACCATGCCCCCTCCATTCATGTTAATGGGAGGAGGCAGGACAGCTGTGTACTAGCTGTCATGCCTACTTCCATAGATATGAATTAGGGGGGATTGGCGTGACGTCACAATTACTGAAGCCCCAGGCTTCCAGGACTGTAATGTTGTAGGGCCGGCCCAGAGATCGTGAGGGGTCACAATGGCCGGACCCCCGCGATCAGACAACATTATATGATAACATGTCTAGGGGCAGAGTACCCCTTAAAATGTATACTGCTACTGCTGTTACTATATAGTAGATAGACACCTCTCCTAAGGTACACATTATGTTTCTTGTTGCATTTTATTGCCATTTTTTTCTGTATGGTTTTCACAGAAAGTTGCTATTTTACTGCAAGTACTGCAGTGAAAATTCAATGAGCGAACCAGCCTAAGGACTTCAGAACTTTCTAAAGCACCTCAGTTGTGATTATAGGTCAAATCACTTTTTGCCTAGTGACAATATTTCTCTAAAGAGTACACAAAAGTACAAGAGTATGCAAGAGTCTAATGAATTCACCTGGGTAAACTCCAGCACTAGCAGCCGATATAGATAACCAGGGTACAATAATAAAATGCCATACTAAATTCATGGGAGATGTAGGCAGCATTACAGAACCACTTTAGTGATGAGTTTACATCCAAAATGCAGCCTATCCTGTGTATGCCATATCAGCTAAAACAGGTAAGCACAAGGCATACACAAGGAACTCTAAATTATTCTCTAATAACAGCCTATGGTGCACTACATAAGCAACAAAAAAAAATTCCGTAGTGCTTTTTTAAGCCAAAAAGCTTCTGAGAAAAATTGAGAAATCTGCTCCTATAAGACAAAGTCATTTTTCCTTTTCTACCCTCTATTCTACATAAGGATCCTCTGATCCCCATTAAAAGCCATGACAGATCAATTGTATTTCTGACAACCATTAGTTACTGATAATATAAGGTAATCTATTGCTGGGACTGGGAAATGGAGGCAACATAAGAGGGTATCTGATAAATCCATAATAGCTGGTTGCAATGAATTATTCTGTTATATCATATAAAATATGGTTTCGCTTGTAGAATAAAACTTTAACCTAAAACACAGTCAAAGTGCTCCTAGTCCCTTAGATTTTCTTTTGAACAGATCCTTCCATGTTTATTCAAAAGAGCAATAGTTGTGCACTTAACATATGCTATTTTTACCAAATGTTATTAAAATGGCATTTCTTCTGGTAAATGCATAAAGGTACATGCTCACCACGTTTTTGCAATACAGTTCCCGTATCAGGTTTTTGATGAAAAACGGATTCCTCAAAACCTGACTAAACTGTATCAAAATGTGTGTACAAATTTCAACCCGTATACAGTTAAAAACCGTATACGGTTTTAAAAATTTATGTCCGGTTGCATGAGTTTTTTAAGAAAAAAATGTATACGTTTTTAACTTTTCACTCCATTTTGAATAAAGTTTCACTTGTTTGATTGAAATTTAAAGAAAACGAACTGTACAAAGTCAAAAACCGTATGGTGAAAACCGTATGGAACTGTACGCACATACAGTTCTGTACAGTTCCCATTGACTCCCATGTTAAAAAAAAAACATATAGGTTTAATACAGTTTTTCACCCAGACCAAAAAACGTGGCAGACTCTGGCTTTGGGTGCGGGAAAAAAAAAAAACAGACAAAACTGTATAAGATGCAAAACAGGACTAAACTGGATGATGCGTTTGACATACAGTTTACAATTAGAGATGAGCGAACTTACAGTAAATGCGATTCGTCACGAACTTCTCGGCTCGGCAGTTGATGACTTATCCTGCGTAAATTAGTTCAGCCTTCAGGTGCTCCGGTGGGCTGGAAAAGGTGGATACATTCCTAGGAAAGAGTCTCCTAGGACTGTATCCACCTTTTCCCGCCCACCGGAGCACCTGAAAGCTGAACTAATTTATGCAGGAAAAGACATCAACTGCCGAGCCGAGAAGTTCGTGACGAATTGAATTTACTGTAAGTTCGCTCATCTCTATTTACAATGTTAAAGGGGTACTCCGGTGGAAAACTTTTTTTTTTTTTAAATGAACTGGGGCCAGAAAGTTAAACAGATTTGTAAATGACTTCTATTAAAAAATCTTAATCCTTTCAGTACTTTTTAGCAGCTGTTTGCTACAGAGGAAAATCTTTATTTTTTTAATTTCTTTTTTGTGCTGTCCACAGTGCTCTCTGCTGACACCTGATGTCCGTATCAGGAACTGTCCAGAGCAGGAGAAAATCCCCATAGCAAACCTATGCTACTCTGGACAGTTCCTGACATGGACAGAGGTGTCAACAGAGAGCACCGTGGACAACACAAAAAAGAAATTCAAAAAGTAAAGAATTTCCTCTGTAGCATACAGCTGCTAAAAAGTACTGAAAGGATTAGGATTTTTTAATAGAAGTAATTTACAAATCTGTTTAACTTTCTGGCACCAGTTCATTTAAAAAAAAAATAAAAGTTTTCCACCGGAGTACCCTGCATACGGTTTTCTATACGGTTCCATATGGTTTTTAACTTGAAACCGTATACGGGAATTGTATAGCAAAAATATAGTGTGCCTGCAGCCTGACTGTGGTTAAAGGAAAGATTTACTTTTAAAAGAATTACATAAATAATTTGTTCTGGAACAATTATCCAAGAATGACCGAATATCTAACATACAATTCTATGTTAAGAAGAGTTTTCAATGTCTCACGCTCCACCTTCCTTGGTTCAGATAAGGCTAAGAACTGAACACGTACACAAAAATGAATAAGGATATAAAGTACAGTAGTGCAACCATGTGCAAAGCTTTGCTCTATTTGATGTTGAGCAGATCCCTCCTGTGAAAAGGCCAGCAGCTCCCTCCTTATACCCTTTAGTTACCTATGGGTCCCCTCCCCTTATCCTAGCAGAACTAGTTCCATATGGACGTGTGGCTGCAGTGTGGAATCCTGATAAATTGCTGTGCACATTGCGGGCAGCACCAACATTAGAAGGAGGGAGCCCGCAGCAAGTCAAATCTTAACCAAACCGCTAGAAGAAAGAAAAAGGAGGGTGAATGATAGAGGATAAAGCGAGGGGGATGTTCATTTTTCTTAGTGGCAGGAAGAATTTTTATAAACATCTGCAATACCTAAATGGATAATCAGGGACTTTGTGGGGTTTTCTACCTAACCAAATGTGAAGAGGATGCAAATGTTCCCCAAATAATGCATGAAACTGATAGTAAGGTAAAAAGTTGGACATAGACACTAAAAAGAACAACATTTCCTATATACAAAAAGGATAGATAAATCACACTGGACTATGCATTTGACCTTGTTTGCAATAGGATATCATATAACAAGTGTAATAACATTCACTAATGAGAATTCAGATAGTCTTCCTCTCATTCTTAAAGGGAGGGTCAATCTAGTGACAGACTTCCATATACATGTATTATATTATATATTAATAGCTTTTTTTCATATGACCATCACAGTCCGAAATCTCACAAAGACTGGAGAGGAAGTACTGACTTTAACACATCAATTGCCAAATGAAAACAGAATTTAATTTTCTTATTCAGACAGAGAGTTTGAGTTTATAAGGACAATCTGCTTAAATTATTTTCTGATGTATTGTAACTTTGATTAGTGGGGGTCCATATGCAAAGACTCCCCCCGATTGCTAATATGAATGGGCAGAGATCCTCAGCCATGTGCTGAGCCTGTTTGTTTCTAGTGATGAGCAGCAGGGGTCATATTCGAATTCGCGATATTTTGCAAATATATGGATGAATATTCGTCCTATGTTTGCAGAATTTGCATATTCGCTATGTTCGTGCTTTTTTCATGCAAAAATTCGTAATGAAATTCACATAGTGCACATGTGCAATTATATCTTTCACCTAAAAAAAGGGAGGGATCAGTGTCAAGTCTGGACGTGCCGATATTCGCATAAATATTCACATACATATTCGCAATTATATCTTTCACCTAAAAAAAGGGAGGGATCAGTGTCAAGTCTGGATGTGCCAATATTCGCATAAATATTTGCATACATATTTGCATAAATATTTGCATAAAAAACAAATATTCATCATTACGAGTATATATCACTACATTCAAAATATTCGCGAAATCACGAAGTGCCGATATTCGCGTAAAAAATTGGCATTTCGAATATTCGCACTCAACACTATTTGTTTCTGCTCGTCTTTCCAATATAAGACTTTCTATGAATTCATACATCACATGCTTGTCTTTCTGAGGAGAGCTGGACAGAAATTAATGAGCACAGCACGTTTCTGAATATTCATGTTACCAATTGGTGGAGTTTAGGGATTGCTCTTCTAATCAAAACTTTTAAAATTTGTGCTATGAAAAAAAGTTGACATCTTAAACTCCTTAAAGGGGTTATCCGGGAAAAAAACTTTTTTTACATATCAAGAGGCTCCAGAAAGTTAAACATAGCAAACGTCTTCTAAACTGGGCGGTTCCCGAGACACGTGTCATCAGAGAGCACTTAAACAGAAAAGAACAACTCAACTTCAGAAGCTCATAAGTACTGAAAGGATTAAGATTTTTTAATAGAAGTAATTTACAAATCTGTTTAACTTTCTGGAGCCAGTTGATATATAAAAAAAAGTTTTTTCCTGGACAACCCCTTTAACCCCTTAAGGACCCAGCCCAAATATACCTTAAGGAACCGGCCATTTTTTGAACATCTGACCACTGTCACTTCAAGCATTAATAACTCTGGGATGCTTTTACCTTTCATTCTGATTCCGAGACAGTTTTTTCGTGACATATTCTACTTTATGTTAGTGGTAAAATGTTGTCGATACTTGCATCATTTCTTTGTGAAAAATTCAAAAATTTGATGAAAAAATAGAAAATTTTGCATTTTTTTTACTTTGAAGCTCACTGCTTGTAAGGAAAATGGATATTCCAAATAAATTATACATTGATTCACATATACAATATGTCTACTTTATGTTTGCATCATAAAATTGACGTGTTTTTACTTTTGGAAGACATCAGAGGGCTTCAAAGTTCAGCAGCAATTTTCCAATTTTTCACAAAATTTTCAAAATCGGAATTTTTCAGGGACCAGTTCAGTTTTGAAGTGGATTGGAAGGGCCTTCATATTAGAAATACCCCACAAATGACCCCATTTTAAAAACTGCACCCCTCCAAGTATTCAAAATGACATTCAGTAAGTGTGTTAACCCTTTAGGTGTTTCACAGGAATAGCAGCAAAGTGAAGGAGAAAATTCAAAATCCCCCCAAAATTTGTAACCCAATTTCTCTCGAGTAAGGAAATACCTCATATGTGTATGTCAAGTGTTCGGCGGGTGCACTAGAGGGCTCAGAAGGGAAGGAGCGACAATGGGATTTTGGGGAGGGAATTTTGCTGAAATGGTTTTTGGGGGGCATGTCACATTTAGGAAGCCCCTATGGTGCCAGAACAGCAGAAAACCCCAACATGGCATACCATTTTGGAAACTAGACCCCTCAAGGCACGTAACAAGGGGTCCAGTGAGCTTTAAAACCCCACAGGTGTTTGACGACTTTTCGTTAAAGTCGGATGTGTAAATGAAAAAATATTTTTTTTCACTAAAATGCAGTTTTTCCCCCAAATTTACCATTTTTACAAAGGGTAATGGGAGAAAATGCCCCCCCAAATTTGTAACCACATCTCTTCTGAGTATGGAAATACCCCATGTTAGGACGTAAAATGCTTTGCGGGCGAACTACAATGCTCAGAAGAGAAGGAGTCACATTTGGCTTTTTGAAAGCAACTTTTGCTGAAATGGTTTTTTGGGGGCATGTCGCATTTAGGAAGCCCCTGTGGTGCCAGAACAGCAAAAAATACCCACATGGCATACTATTTTGGAAACTACACCCCTCAAGGAACGTAACAAGGGGTCTGCTGAGCCTTAACACCCCACAGGTGTTTGACGACTTTTCGTTAAAGTTGGATGTGTCGGGGGTCCATTGTTCTGGCACTATGGGGGCTTTGTAAACACATGTGGCCTTCAATTCCGGCCAAATTTTCTCTACAAAATCCCAATGGCGCGCCTTCTCTTCTGAGCATTGTAGTTTGCCCACAGAGCATTTGCACGGGGTGCCTGCTTATTGATATCAGCAGTCACCCCGGCCCAGCGCGCGGCGGGGACCGAAATTCCCACGGGCGTATGGATACGCCCTGGGTCCTTAAGTACCAGGACGTCAAGGCGTATCCATACGCCCTAGGTCCTTAAGTGGTTAAGGACATGGCCCATTTTGGCCTTAAGGACCACCCAATTTTCATTTTTGCATTTTTGTTTTTCCTCCTTTCCTTTTAACCCCTTAACGACCAAGGACGTATATTTACGTCCTTGGCCGGCTCCCGCGATATAACGCGGGGTCCCGGCATGTATCTGAAGCCGGGACCTGGGGCTAATAGCGGGCGGCAGTGATCGCAGTGCCGCGCGCTATTAACCCTTTAGAAGCGGCGTTCAAAGTTGAATGCCACGTCTAAACCGAAAGTGAAAATAAGCCATAATATGGATTTTTAGGTGCAAAATTGAAAGGGTTATGATTTTTAAAAGGTGAGGAGGAAAAAACGAAAGTGCAAAAACGGAAAAACCCGTGGTCCTTAAGGGGTTAAAATCCATAACTTTTAATTTTTCAACTAAAGACACATATGAGGGCTTGTTTTTTGCGTGAACAATCGTACTTTGTAATGACATCTTTCATTTTACTATAAAATGTACAGCGGCGCAACCCAAAAAAATATTATTTGCGTGCAGAAATTTTTAAGAAAACTGCAATTTTGCAACTTTTTGGGGGTTTGGTTTTCACGCAGTGTACTTTATGGTAAAAATGATACATTTCTTTATTCTGTAGGTTAATGCAATTAACCCCTTAAGGACTCAGCCCATTTTGGCCTTAAGGACTCAGACAATTTAATTTTTACGTTTTCATTTTTTCCTCCTCGCCTTCTAAAAATCATAACTCTTCTATATTTTCATCCACAGACTAGTATGAGGGCTTGTTTTTTGCGCGACCAGTTGTCCTTTGTAATGACATCACTCATTATATCATAAAATGTATGGCGCAACCAAAAAACACTATTTTTGTGGGGAAATTAAAACGAAAAACGCAATTTTGCTAATTTTGGAAGGTTTTGTTTTCACGCCGTACAATTTCTGGTAAAAATGACATGTGTTCTTTATTCTGAGGGTCAATACGATTAAAATGATACCCATTATTATATACTTTTATATTATTGTTGCGCTTAAAAAAAATCACAAACTTTTTAACCAAATTAGTACGTTTATAATCCCTTTATTTTGATGAGCTATAACTTTTTTATTTTTCCGTATAAGCGGCGGTATGGGGGCTCATTTTTTGCGCCATGATCTGTACTTTTTTTTGATACCACATTTGCATATAAAAAACTTTTAATACATTTTTTATAATTTTTTTTTTAATAAAATGTATTAAAAAAGTAGGAATTTTTGACTTTTTTAATTTTTTTTCGTTCACGCCGTTCACCGTACGGGATCATTAACATTTTATTTTAATAGTTCGGACATTTACGCACGCGGCGATACCAAATATGTCTATAAAAAATGTTTTTTACGCTTTTTGGGGGTAAAATAGGAAAAAACGGATGTTTTACTTTTTTATTGGGGGAGGGGATTTTTCACTTTTTTTTTACTTTTACTTTTACATTTTTTAACATTTTTTTTTACACTTGAATAGTCCCCATAGGGGACTATTCATAGCAATACCATGATTGCTAATACTGATCTGTTCTATGTATAGGACATAGAACAGATCAGTATTATCGGTCATCTGCTCTGGTCTGCTCGATCACAGACCAGAGCAGGAGACGCCGGGAGCCACACGGAGGAAGGAGAGGGGACCTCCGTGCGGCGTTATGAATGATTGGATCCCCGCAGCAGCGCTGCGGGCGATCCGATCGTTCATTTTAATCGCGAACTGCCGCAGATGCCGGGATCTGTATTGATCCCGGCACCTGAGGGGTTAATGGCGGACGCCCGCGAGATCGCGGGCGTTGGCCATTGCCGGCGGGTCCCTGGCTGCGATCAGCAGCCGGGATCAGCCGCGCATGACACGGGCATCGCTCCGATGCCCGCGGTTTTGCTTAGGACGTAAATGTACGTCCTGGTGCGTTAAGTACCACCTCACCAGGACGTACATTTACGTCCTGCGTCGTTAAGGGGTTAAAATGATACCCAATTTTTTTTTCTATTATTGTACTATTTAAAAAAAATGCTAACTTTTTCTTAACAAAATGAATATGCATAAAATTGTCATTTTCTTGACCCCTATAACTTTTTTTTCTGTATACAGGGCAGTAGTGAGGGCTCATTTTTTGTGCTGTGATATGTAGTTTTTATCGGTACCATTTTTGTTTTGATGGAACTTTTTGACTGCTTTTTATTTTTTTTAAAATTAATTCATTATTTTTAGTTTTTTGTATTTTTTACGTTTACGCCGTTTATCATAAACAGCGTAAACATAATATTTTTTTATGCTGTCTATAAACAGGGATCTTAAACATTATATTTTAATAGTTTGTACATTTACGCATGCAGTGATACCAAATATGTTATTTCCCCCCCCCCTTTTTTTTGTAAAATGGGAACATAAGGGGGTTGATTTTTTATTAGGGGAGGTTTTTTTTAAAAATAATTTTAGACTTTTTAAGTTCCTATAGGGGAATTTTATATGCAATCATTAGACTGCATTTGCTGTATAATGTTATGCCTATGGCATAGCATTACACAGTAAAATCAGCAATCCACTGATATAGCCTAGCTAAGCCAGGCTACATAATTGAATCGGCGATCGGGTGGCAGGAGGCAGGTAAGGAGACCCTCCTCCGCCATTTTGGCTCACAGAACCCCCACCATCACATCACGGGGGTTTCCGTGAGCTCCACTGAGCTGGCGGCATCTTCCACTTTCACTTTAGACGCCATGATCGGCATTGATCATGGCGTCTAAAGGGTTGAATGTCGGGCAGAGGCGGGATCGCCACTGCCCAGCATAAGACGTGAGTGTGAGGCTACTGATAATAGCTGACACTCACTGCTCTGAAGCAAGCGCAGCTCCTGCACTCGCTTCAAAGCCACTTAAGGACTCAGGGCGAACAGGTACACCCTTGGTCCTTAAGTACCAGGATGCAAGGGTATACCTGTACGCTCTTCATCCTTAACAGGTTAAAGGAAAATGGACTGCGGATTCATGTGCACTAAACTGAATACACAGGGTTATAGTGCAGGTGAACTGGATTACAGGTATCCGCTGTCTGTTTCCGGAGATACTAGTTGTATATGCCAGCATTGGTAATATGGAAACGACTGCCTTTACGCAATGGAGGCATCTACAGGCATGAATTACTACGCTTCATCAACCAGGTAAAACTACGGATAAACCTCACAACTTTCACCACATATTTCTCCTTAATCTGGATCTTAAAATTCTTGCCAAACTGAAAGCTAACAGAATGGCAATCATCCTCACGGGGTTCATGGCACTCTGTCTAATGAATTTAACAACACTAATGGATGAAGACAGGGGTGACCCTTATCCACACACACACATATATATATATATATATATATATATATAGATGTACTAGCTGAGTACCCGGCGTTGCCCGGTTTTTCCTTCCTAATCCTTGTTGGGGAGGAAAATAAACAAAGGAGGAAGCTTTTGACTTCATATCCAGTCCTCATATATTGTTGTCATATCCCATATCCCAACCTCCTATCCCGTCATCATATCTCGACCTCATATCCCATCCTCATATCCTGTCCTTATATCCCGTCCTCCTATCCCGTCCTCCTATCCCGACCTCCTATCCCGTCCTCCTATCCCGTCCTCCTATCCCGACCTCCTATCCCGACCTCCTATCCCATCCTCCTAACCCGTCCTCCTATCCCGACCTCCTATCCCGACCTCCTATCCTGACCTCCTATCCCTACCTCCTATCTCGACCTCCTATCCCGACCTCCTATCCCGTCCTCCTATACCAACCTCCTATGCCGTCCTCCTATCCCGTCCTCCTACCCCGACCTCCTATCCCAACCTCCTATCCCGTCCTCCTATCCCGACCTCCTATCCCGACCTCCTATCCCGACCTCCTATCCTGACCTCCTATCCGGTCCTCCTATCCCGTCCTCCTATCCAGTCCTCCTATCCCGTCCTCCTATCCCGACCTCCTATCTTAACCCCCTATCCCGTCCTCCTATCTTCACCTCCTTTCCCATCCTCCTATCCCGTCCTCCTATCCCGTCCTCCTATCTCCACCTCCTATCTCGACCTCCTATCCCAACCTCCTATCCCGTCCTCCTATCCCGTCCTTCTATCTCCACCTCATATTCTATCCTCATATCCCGACCTCCTAACTCGACCTCCTATCCCGACCATCCCGTCCTCCTATCTTGACCTCCTATCTCGACCTCCCATCCTGTCCTCATATCCCAACCTGTAATATGTTTACCAGGTATACATATTATGTGTACGGATATTATGTGAGAAGATAAATTTCCCATTGATTTGCATGGGACTTTAAATAAAAACCCTGACCCTCACAAATGGGGGTAGTTAAGGGTTAAATTAACTATCCTATATTTTAGGTGGACATATAAGTAACATGCGACCAAGTATTATGGAAATATCTCCAGCCGTTTGGAAGTTATGCAGTAACATATATTTCCCATAGACTTGTATAGGACTTTAAACATAAACCCCGCCCCAGGCAAATGGGGGTGAGTAAGGGTTAAATTACCTATCCTATGTTTGTTGTTGACATATAAGTAACATGTTTGCCAAGTTTCATGTTAATATCTTTAGCCGTTTGGAAGGTTTTGTGGAACATACACACACACACACACACACACACGTTGAGTTTTATATATATAGATTTATACATGAAACCTTAGACTTAAAGGGGTACTCCGGTGAAAACCTTATTTCTTTTAAATCAACTGGTGCCAGAAAGTTAAACAGATTTGTAAATTACTTCTATTAAAAAATCTTAATCCTTCCTGTACTTATTAGCTGCTGAATACTACAGAGGAAATTCATTTCTTTTTGGAATTCTCTCTGATGACATCACGAGCACAGTGCTCTTTGCTGACGTCATTATAATAATAATAACTCTTTTTTATTGTTGTCCTTAGTGGGATTTGAACCCAAGGCCACAGCACTGCAAGGCATTTCTTAATTACATTCCGAACAGAGGATATTGACATCTGAAAACGTTTTGCTATCTTCTTATAGCCTTCTCCACCTTTGTGAGCGTCAACTATTTTCAGTTTCAGATTTCTAGACAACTGCTTAGAAGAACCCATGGTGCTGATTGTTGGGGCAAGGTCAGATGAGTCTGGGCATTTAAAACCTTTGAGATTGACATCACCTGGTCTTCCCAGATGATGATTGAGAACAATCCATGACACTGGCAGGTCTCAGCATTGCAAAGGGGGCAGTGCATGCTATAAATTCTGCAGGGTGCCCAAACTTTTGCAGATGCCATTTTTTTGTTTTCTGTTATTTTGAAAGTGTAAATGATGGAAATAAAATCTAACTTTTGTTGACATATTATAAGAATGTCTGATCTGTAATTTTGGAGATTTTTCCTTGCCTTTTTTATGCACATTAATAATGCACATTTTTACCTGGGGTGCCCAAACTTTTGATCCCCACTGTAAGTACTGGAAGGATAAAGATTTTTTTAATAGAAGTCATTTAGAAATCTGTTTAACTTTCTAGCACCAGTTCATAAAAAAAAAGTTTTCCATCGGAGTACCCCTTTAAGCACCTGTATGACAGCGAAGGTTTACGATCTTTCAACTCACGCAACATTAAATGCCATGAACCACACAGGGATTTCTATAAATACTTGCAAGTTAGGCATTTTCTATGAAATCTCACACCTTATGAGGTCAAGACTGATAATTCTGCCACGAGATATTTTGCCTCTTCTGGGAAAGGTCTTAAGCTACTTTACAATCTTTTATTGCAGACAGATACATGTCATAAAAGCTACCACCTACGCCTCTGGGAAAGGGACCTAGGCCGCAACTTCCTTGTAAATAATTGGCAGCATGCATTTAAATCTATACATACAGCTTTCCAGTGCTCTTCCCATGTAGAATCAGCCTTTAAAACCACACCAAAGCTGCATTTCACCCTGAATAAAACTTTTAGAGCATATCCAGGCTCTGCATCGTCTTATTGGCGGGGTTGTGGTGCAGCGCCAATAACTTTGTGGAATTTCCCTGTCATGCAAAGAGAGAAAACCAAGAGATTAAACGAAGAAGTGATCTGAATGATAGGGGAGAAAAACAGTACAGAGATGTAAATTACCCTAAAAATAGCACATATGTACTCCTTTACTTTATGTATCTTATACACACCTGATTTTTACCAACTTTGATTAATGGGAATAAACCGCTGTTAAGGGGGTTATCCAGGAATAGCAAAACACAGCTAATCTTTCCAAAACAGCTCCACGTCTGTCTCCAGGTTGGGTGTGGTTTTACAACTTGGCTCCATTTACTTCAATAGAACTGACCTGCAGAACCACACCCAACCTGGAGACAGACGAGTGTTCTATTCCTGGATAACCCCTTTAAATCACAATCCCCTTATCCTCTTTACTGAGGGTAGACAGTTGTTACAGTCTATGCAGTACAGCCAGGGCCCAAGGAGATGACTAGTGACACAGAGACTTTGCAGGCTTGCTGGGACCTGTAGTTGGACGGGAGAAGTTAGTGCAGGCCACACTGGGTAGACATATGACTTGACTGACATGTGACTGACTTGTGACTGACAGGATGGTGACTTTATCTTACTTGCACTTCACTTGTGACTGCAGGACTTGACTTGAGGCCTCCACTACTCTGGACACACACACTAGGCACGACTTAACTGGACCTCAGCATAAAGCAAGAGAGAGAAGCAAGCTCCATCCAGGGCTTATGTGGGGGAGACTAGCAGGGAGCCCATAGGCCACCTTTGGGGTCAGCTGGTCACTGGTACCTCCTGGGTAACAATCACATGGTACATTTTATTAAAGGCATAACACATCTATACAAATGGGGAAATAACTATAGGGGAGCCCTGGGGGCACTGAAGGACACTGCCTAACAGGGCAGGAAAGGTCCAGGGCAACACCATGCTGGGCCACCACAAGCTCCCCCTCTTAATTACAGTCGCCCTCGACGCCCAGTCCTGGAGGGTGGAGGACCGATGTGACCACTAGGGCCAATGACAGTTCCTGAAGCATTTTTTTTTTTTTTTTTAGTAAAAGTTTTTTATTTTGCAAAATAAGCAATCAATAACATTAAGGAGCAGACAAAATGAACCGTAGTGCATATCAGCAGAAACATTGCAAAAAAACGTACAGGGACCGAGGGCCTCTACAGACAATCGCTATGGGTAATGAGATGGAAGTCGTTGAGGTGCAATATGCCAACAGAGACAGGGGATGTAAAGCAATCAAGTTTATGCTGAAAAGACAAGCAGTCTCGTGGCTAGGGGGTGGTCTGTGTGGCACAGACACTGCCAGTGTGGTCCCAGTTAGCACCTTGTCGTTTCCTTACAGTGGTACCATAAGAGAGGAAGAGAAAAGAGAGGAAAGGAAAAGCTAGGGGGAGAACAGGGTAAATAAAGAGAGGAAGGGGAACAGGGAGGGGAAGAGAGGGAGGGATCCAAGAAGAAAAAGAAAAGAGGGGGGATGGGGAGGAGGGGGAGGATCAGGTGTCGGCTTGAAGTCGGTCAGTCTCTCCATGCTGCACACAGGCAAGGTCCCCTACCACGTCAGGACGGCTGGGAAGGGCTGTCAACATGTCCGAGTTGCTCCTGGGGATTGTGGAGCCGAAGGCTGCAAGTGGAGGGTCCTATAGGTATCAGAGGATAGGAAGGTAATCCATTGGCCCCAGATAAGGTGATGTTTAGCTATCTGTCGTCTAGAGTCTGCTAATAACTCTTCCATCCTGTGTAAGTGAGAAAATTCTTGGAACCAGGAGACTAGTGAGGGTGGGGAGGTGGATTTCCAGCACCTAGGGATGACAGTTCTCGCCGCCAGGACCATAAATCCTGCGAGACGGGCATGCCCCTTGGGTAGATGTGGCGGGAACATGGAGAGTAAGAGTGGTCTCGGAAGTTTGGGATGTTGGATGGATGTCAGTGTATGGATAATATCAAGTACATGGGACCAAAATTAATCCAGACCCGTACAGATCAGCCAAATGTGAGACACAGTACCTCCAGGCTCACCACATCTCCAGCAAGTGTCAGGATGTCCCGGGTAGAATTTGGATAGGAGGGAGGGGACTCTATATCACCTAGTTAACATTTTATAGTTTGTTTCCTGGGCCTTACCAGAGATAGACATCTTGTGGAATAGGCGTATCGCCTTCTCCCAATCCTCATCCTAAAAGCACGTGCCCAGCCACTTCTGTACGGGAGCTGGTCAGTTCGAAGGGAGTCTAACAGAAGAGCATACATGGAGCTTATTGGACCGCACGTCCAAGAAGTGTCTACGCACAGCTTCTCGAATGGGGAAAGGTAGCGGTGCAGGTTCCAGACGGCCTTCGAGGTTCTATAAGAATGACTAAGCTGGGAATACTTGTGTTAAGGAGGCCGGGGAGTCGCCCCAGAGATCGGTCAACATTTTCAGGGAGGTAGGTGGAAGAAGTGTCATAAAAGTGGGGAAGTCAGCTCTGGACATGCATAGAAAATGAGGGGCAGTGAGCACCGCTGGGAAGAAGGGGTTGCCAAACACTGGGGTTAGTGGCCCATCAGGAGCGTAGAGCTTCAGTGGTGGAAGGTAAGAGCGCCTTATGTGAGCTATTGAGGACATCACTGAGGGTAAGTCAGTTGTAAGACGTGAAGTGAGTGTCGTGCCCGGCAGCCATAGTAGGGTCTTGAGATCTAAGGAGGAAGCATCCCGTTCCAGGCCCACCCATTGCTTGCTACGGGCAGGGGAGTGGCAATCTAACACCCTTGCCAGGACCGCTGCAAGGTGATAAAACAGGCAGTTCGGGAGGCCAAGACCCCCGTCTATTTTGCCTGAGGCATTTTTTAACACAATGTCCTTTTCAGGTCTGATGACAAACAGAAATGAGTCCATGTGGCATGGTGAATGTCCATACATGCTCTTGAATATATATGAGGACTTTTGACCTTGTAATGCATTCTTGACACTCTCTAACAACAATATGCATAACAAATATCACAAACTCTTCGGATTGGGCTGCCGGATGCTATCTAACAAATTCCTTGGCTACTGAAGTCCTTTGGTTTTACACACTTTCCCCAAAAAACTTTATACATATTACTCTAGACATTAATGTTACCTTGACATTTGGTAACCTCTGTCACTGTACGTGTTTTGCATAACTATCAGGAATGCCTTCTGGCCAGTAAAGTATCCTGCACACTTGGACATGAGAAAACATTAGACATAGTTATTATAGACATCTGGATATGTGGACTGGTTGTTCAAATAAAGCTACAGTCCTAACATATATGTATATATTTTCATGGATGTGGACTACTTTTGCCATATTACTTGACTATGTGTGGTACATAACTTTTACATGTTAAAATGTGAGTTAATCTTTGTACCTTGCTGGAAGTTGTCATGGCAGTGAAGTAATGGCTATGCTTGTCCTGACTGGGTCAGGATACCTCCCATATAGATTGTCATAAATAAAAACACTGTACACTTCAGCCATTTCTGTACAAACATATTATACACATTTTAATACAGCACACCAACATAGGTATCTATTTGTGCAAAAATCATGGGCATGATATATACAGATTTTCATTGTACCACTCTACAG
Organism: Hyla sarda; assembly: GCF_029499605.1. Classification (NCBI taxonomy): domain Eukaryota; kingdom Metazoa; phylum Chordata; class Amphibia; order Anura; family Hylidae; genus Hyla; species Hyla sarda. The sequence goes on from NC_079189.1 coordinate 413,786,037, forward strand.
TACAGGTACATTTTGGAGTTCTCAGTAAAGGGTTATGGCTAAAAGATGGGCTGGAACACTTACGTATGTGGTAACAAGTAAACTTCTTGACAAATTCCTAAGGGACTTCTTCTTGAACGTTGCGGGCACCTATAAACAACAACAATGCTTTCTGAACACAGTCTCACGACTCAAAAGTGGGAGGCTTCTTGCAATCTTCAACCACTGTGGCCTGGCAACTTTCCGTTGCAACCTCGACGGTCACCTTGCTTTCTAGGCTGGGACATGTACCTAGGACCACAAGATTGTGCCCTCTCCACGGGGCTGACATGAGTATCCCACGACACATGGGACAAACTGGATTCAGTGATGGTCAGGCTCATGTGACCACCACTTGAACACTGGGGGATCATGTGTAGGTGCCTGTTGAGCAGGCAAAAACCTCCTCCTCAACAGGAGAAGGTCGAGGCCTGAGCACATCTGTAGAAGACCCTCGATGCAGATATCTGGGGTCCATAACAGGTGACTCAGGATACCATTCTTCTTGGATGACCTTCCCCTTGATGCTTGGTGGCAGGAGACAAAATGGATCCCAATCTTCAGAGGGGAAATAGGCAAAGGGGATTTGTGTGGGATTCTTGGGCCTGGTGACGGCTGCTGCCCATTCCCCTTGCAGGCTCTGGACAGGGGTGTATTCTACAATCTCCCCGCTCTCTAGGGAGTGTAGAGGTGAAGAGGTAGTCTCTCTTCACCGCTCTCCTGTTGTCTAGAATAATACCACCGTGTGGCTCTCCTTCTCGGGGTTGTTCTAGCCTTCTGATGTACAAGGCTTCAATAACCGCCAAATAACCACTTCGGTAACGGTGGTGACTGGGGACGTTCTGTGGGCTGCTGGACCTAGGGTGCTGGCTCTAGACTGGGGGTAGATGAAGGGGTAGAAAACGCACCCTTGGCCAGGGTACTCACTTCCGACTCCTCCATGTAGATCTCCACCCAGGATCCGCAGGATCACAGGCAACGGCTCTCGAGAAGACTTCGGCATACTTTCCGCCAGGGTTGCAGGCCAATCTCCATCGTCCTTGGGCAGCGGTACTTAATAGCAGGCCTCCTCGGCCTTGATGGAGATCTTCTGGAGATGTTCCACTAATTCTTGGAACATGTGCGCCACAGCCGCTGCGACTCTCCGGGCCTCCGGCGCCATCTTGGGACTCTCTGCATGTGTATTCTGCTGCACATCTGCCATCTTCTTGCTCTCACCAAGAACTTCCGCAAGACTGAAGAGGTCTGGCTCTTCTCCGCTTCTTATACCCTTCTCCAGCAAAATGGCCGCTGGCCGGAACTTCGTCATCAGCAAGGCCTGGGACCGGAAGTGACTCAGCGGTGCATCCTCTTCTTCCGCTGTTCTGTCAACAACCTTTAAAATTCCACTTGCGAACTACGACTTGGCTTCCACACCAGGGGGTTAGACGCTGGCCATGGCGGGATCCTTTTGCATGCTTTTTTTCCAACAGATTAAGCTTTTCAGGTATGGCGGCAGACAACTTGGGACGTAACATTGCTTCAGTACGAATTTTGCACATAATGTTCACGACTTCAGGGTTTTCCTCAATAACAGATGACAGTCTTTTCTTCACCTCCCTCTCTATTTCACAAGCACCTCGGGTAAAACACATTCCACTGACAAAGTCCCGTACACTTTTTGGCACAAACTTTATTCGCATCGGCATGCGATTCTTGCAGATAATACTGGACATAGTTCAGACTAGGGGGGAGGACTTGTGGCATAAGTCACACCACCCGTATCCTGTTCGTGACACCAAAAGTTGTGGTATGACGGAGTGTGAGGTGCAGGGTAGTTGTTGTTACCCTAGGGGTAGATGGCATTAACCCCTTGTGTTCGTGATGTCAGGGTGTGGTTTAGTCTTAACCACCCGAAGGTATACCGCTGGATCCTGGGCTAAGCATGGGGGCAATGAAGACACCAACGCCAAGTTTCGGACAACGGTAGTTTTACTGAGGGTAGACAGTTGTTACAGTCTATGGAGTACAGCCAGAGCCCAAGGAGGTGACCAGTGATAAAGAGACCTCGCAGGCTTGCTGGGACTTGTAGTTGGATGGGAGAAGTTAGTGCAGGCCACACTGGGTAGACAGATGACTTGACTTGACTGACTTGTGACTGACAGGATGGTGACTTTATCTTACTTGCACTTGACTTGTGGCAAATGGACTTGACTTGAGGCCTCGACTACTCTGGACACACACTAGGCATGACTTTACTGGACCTCAGCAGGAAGCAATAGAGAGAAGCTAGCTCCACCCAGGGTTTATATGGGGGAGACTAGCAGGGAGCCTATAGATCACCTTTGGGGTCAGCTGGTCACTGGTACCTCCTGGGTAACAATCACATGGTACATTTTAAAGGCATAACACATCTTTTAATATACACCATATATACAAATAGGGAAACAACTATAGGGGGCCCTGGGGACGCTGACGGACACTGCTTGACAGGGCAGGAAAGGTATGGGGCAACACCATCCCGTACTAGGCCACCACAGTACTATTCCGGAGTACATACAATCTTTTTTTATCATTTTTCATTCCCTATTTTTAAAGGTGAGGAGGCAAAATCTGAGCAATTGTGCCACAGAGTATTTTTGTCCACCGCTGGGGACCCTCGTGATCTCGCACGCAGCACCCCGCTATCATCAGGCCCCGGAGCAATGTTCACTCTGATGACTGTCGATCACGGGGCCGGAGTATCGTGACGTCACGGCTCCACCCCCATGTGACATCACGCTCCGCCCCCTCAATGTAAGTCTATGGCAGGGGGCGAGACAGCTGTCTCGCCCCTGCCATAGACTTGCATTGAGGGGGCGGAGCGTGATGTCACACAGGGGCGGTGCTGTGACGTCACGATCACCGGCCCCGTCATCAGACCCGGAGCGGATGTTCGCTCCGGGGCCTGATGAGAGCGGGGTGCTGCGTGCGAGATTGCGGGGTTCCCCAGCGGTGGGACCCCGCGCGGTCAAGCAACTCATCCCCTATCCATTAGATAGGGGATAAGTTGTCAGCACGGTAGTATCCCTTTAAGGCTCACTATACCCCTTCTTACATTCTTTGAGGGCTGTAGTTTCCAAAATAGTATGCCATGTGTTTTTTTTTTTTGTTTTTTTTTGCTGTTCTGGCACCCTGGGAACTTTCTAAATGCAACATGCCCCCCAAAAACCATTTCAGCAAAATTCTCTTTCAAAAAGACAATTTTAGCTCCTTCTCTTCTGTGCATTGTAGTGAGCCAGCAGAACACTTAAAGTCCACATATGGGGCGTTTTCTTAATCGGGAGAAATTGGCCGTCAAATTTTGGGGTCCATTTTCTCCTATTACCCCTTGTGAAAAAGAAAAATTTGGGGTAACATCATCATTTTAGTGTTAAAAATCTAATTTTCCATTTTCATGTACAATTTCAACGCAAAGTCATCAAACACCTGTGAGGTGTTAAGGCTCACCATACCCCTTGTTACATTCCTTGAGGGGTGTAGTTTTCAAAATCGTATGCCATGTGGGGGTTATTTTGCTGTTCTGGCACCATGGGGGCTTCATAAATGCAACATGGCCCCCAAAAACCATGACAGCAAAATTTGTTTAAAAAAATCCCACAGTTGCTCTTTCCCTCTAGAGCCATATTGTAAGCCCACAGAGCACTTTATGTCAACATATGAGGTATTTCCATACTCGAGAGACATTGGGCTACAAATTTTGGGGGGCTTTTTCACCTTATACCACTCCACTTTGCTGCTATTCTTGTGAAACACCTAATGGGTTAACAAACTTTCTGAATGTCATTTTGAATACTTTAAGGTGTGTAGTTTCTATAGTGGAGTCATTTATGGGGTATTTCTCACAGAAAGGTCCCTCAAATCCACTTCAAACTTAACTGGTCCCTGCAAAATTCAGATTTTTACATTTTCGTGAAAATTTGGGGATTTTTCACCAAGAAAGGATGCAAGTAATGACAAAAATTTACCACTATGCTAAAGTAGAATATGTCATGAAAAAACTATCTAGGAATCAGAATAATCGGTAAAAGCATCCCAGAGTTAAGTGACAGTGGTCAGAATTGCAAAAAAGGGCTCAGTCCTTAACCCCTTGGGGACGGAGCCCATTATAACCCTAAGGACGGGAGCAGTTTTTCAATTCTGACCACTGTCACTTTAAGCATTAATAACTCTGGGATGCTTTTACTTTTCAGTCTGATTCCGAGATAGTTTTTTCGTGACATATTCTACTTTATGTTAGTGGTAAATTTTTGTTGATACTTGCATCATTTCAAAATTCCAAAATTTGATGAAAAAATTTAAAATTTAGCATTTTTCTAACTTTGAAGCTCTCTGCTTGTAAGGAAAATAGATATTCCAAATAAATTATATATTGATTCACATATACAATATGTCTACTTTATGATTGCACTAGCTGAGTACCCGGCGTTGCCCGGTTTTCCTTTCTAATCCTTGTTGGGTAGGAAAATAAACAAAGGAGTAAGCTTTTGACTTCATATCCCGTCCTCATATATTGTTGTCATATCCCAACCCCACATCCCGACCTCCTATCCCGTCCTCCTATCTCGACCTCCTGTCCCGACCTCCTATACCATCCTCCTGTCCCATCCTCCTATCCCGACCTCCTATGCTGACCTCCTATCCCGACTTCCTATCCCGACTTCCTATCTCAACCTCCTATCTCAACCTCCTATCTCGTCCTCCTATGCCATCCTCCTATCCCGTCCTCCTATCTCGACCTCCTATCCCATCCTCCTATCCCCACCTCCTATTCTGTCCTCCAATCTCGAACTCCTATCCCGACCTCCTATCCCGTCCTCCTTTATCGACCTCCTATCTCAACCTCCTATCCCGACCTCCTATCCCATCCTCCTATCTTGTCCTCCTATCCCGTCCTCCTTTCCCAACCTCATTTCCCATCCTCATATCTCTACCTCCTATCCAGACCTCCTATCCCGTCCTCATATCCCGTCCTCCTATCCCGACCTCCTATCCCGACCTCCCATCCCGTCCTCATATCCCGACCCGTACCTCCTATCCAGTCCTCCTATCTCGACCTCCTGTCCCTACCTCCTATACCGTCCTCCTATCCCTACCTCCTATCCTGACCTCTTATCCCGATCTCCTATCCCGTCCTCCTATCTCGTTCTCCTATCCCGTCCTCCTATCTTGACCCACTATCTCGACCTTCTATCTCAACCTCCTATCCCATCCTCCTATCCTGTCCTCCTATCCCATCCTCCTATCTCGACCTCCTATCCCGTCCTCCTATCCAGTCCTCCTATCCCCACCTCCTATCCTGTCCTCCAATCTCGAGCTCCTATCCCGACCTCCTATCCCGTCCTCCTTTCTCGACCTCCTATCTCGACCTCGTATCCCGTCCTCCTATCCCGTCCTCCTATCCTGTCCTCATATCCCGTCCTCCTTTCCCATCCTCCTTTCCCGTCCTCATATCTCGACCTCCTATCCAGACCTCCTATCCCGTCCTCATATCCCGTCCTCCTATCCCGACCTCCTACCTGACCTCCTATCCCGACCTCCTATCCCGACCTCCTATCCCGACCCGTAATATGTGTACCAGGTATTGAAATAGCTCCAGCCGTTCGGAAATTATATGGGAACATACATTTCCCATTGATTTGCATGGGGCTTTAAACAAAAACCCTGATCCCTCACAAATGGTGGTAGTTAAGGGTTAAATTAACTATCCTATATTTTAAGTGGACATATAAGTAACATGTGACCAAGTATTATCAAAATATCTCCAGCCGTTTGGAAGTTATGCGGTTACATATATTTCCCATTGACTTGCATGTCCCATGTCCACTTAAACATAAGCCCCGCCCCTGGCAAATGGGGGTGAGTAAGGGTTAAATCACCTATCCTATGTTTGTTGCTGACATATAAGTAACATGTGTACCAAGTTTCATGTTAATATCTTTTGCTGTTTGAAAGTTTTTGTGGAACATACACACATACATACACACACACACACACGTTGAGTTTTATATATATATATATATATATATATATAGATAATAAAGTGGACATCTTTTTACTTATGGAAGACATCAGAGGGCTTCAAATTTCAGCAGCAATTTTGAAATTGTTCTAAAAATTTTCAAAATCGGAATTGTTAAGGGACTAGTTCAGTTTTTAAGTGGATTTGAAGGGCCTTCATATTAGAAATACCCCATAAATGACCCCCTTATAAAAACCGCACCCCTCAAAGTATTTAAAATGAAATTCAAAAAGTTTGTTAACCCTTTAGGTGTTTCACAGGAATGGCAGCAAATTGAAGGAGAAAATTCAAAATCTTAATTTTTTACACTCGCATGTTCTTGTAGACCCAGTTTTTTTATTTTTACAAGGGGTAATAGAAGAAAAAGCCCCCCCAAAACTTGTAACCCAATTTCTCTTGAGTAATGAAATACCTCATATGTGTATGTCAAGTGTTCGGAGGGCACAGTAGGGAAGGAGCAACAATGAGATTTTGGAGAGTTTTTCTGAAATGGTTTTTGAGGGGCATGTCATATTTAGGAAGCCCCTATGGTGCCAGAACAGCAAAAAAACAAACAAAAAAAAAAAAAAACACATGGCCTACTATTTTGGAAACCACACCCCTCAAGGCACGTAACAAGGGGTCCAGTGAGCCTTAATACCCCACAGGTGTTTGACAACTTTTTGTTAAATTCAGATGTGTAAATGAAAAAACTAAATTTTTGTGCAGATTTTTCCCCAAATTTACCATATTTACAAAGGGTAATGGGAGAAAATGCCCCCCAAAATGTGTAACCCCATCTCTTCTGAGTATGGAAATACTCCATGTTAGGATGTAAAATGCTCTGCGGGCGAACTACAGTGCTCAGAAGAGAAGGAGTCACATTGGCTTTTGGAAAGCAAATTTTGCTGAAATGGTTTTTGGGGGCATGTCACATTTAGGAAGCCACTATGGTGCCAGAACAGAAAAAAAAACACATGGCATACTATTTTGGAAACTACACCTCTCAAGGCACGTAACAAGGGGTCCAGTGAGCCTTAACACCCCACAGGTGTTTGACGACTTTTCGTTAAAGTCAGATGTGAAAATGAAAAATTAGATTTTTAACACTAAAATGCTGGTATTACCCCAAACTTTTCATTTTCACAAGTAGTAACAGGTGAAAATGCCCCACAAAATTTGTAACCCCATTTCTCTCGAGTAAGGAAATACCTCATATGTGGATGTAAAGTGCTCTGTGGGTGCACTAGAGGGCTCAGAAGGGAAGGAGCGACATTGGGCTTTTGGAGATCGAATTTTGCTGAAATGGTTTTTGGGGGCATGTCGCATTTAGGAAGCCCCCATGATGCCAGAACAGTAAAAAAAAAAACACATGGCATACTATTTTGCAAACTACACCCCTAACAGAATGTAATAAGGGGTGCAGTGAGCTCTGAAGTGAGAGAGCGCCATGCGCATTTGAGGCCTAAATAAGGAATTTGCAATAGTGGCGGACCCGGATACAAGGATGGGGCTTGTCTTCACCAAAACCCTACAGCAGTGTTTCCCAATCTTCAGCTGTTGCAAGACTCCCAGCCTGCCAGGACAGTCTATGGCTGTCCGGCAATACTGGGAGTAGTGGTTTTGCAACAGCTGGAGGCTCCGTTTAAGAAACACTGCCGTATGAGACATTTTTCATTTTTATTGGGGGGGGGGGGGGGGGGGGATGTGTAAGGGGGTGTATATGTAGTGTTTTACTTTTTATTATTTGCTAGTATAGCGTAGTGTTTTATGGGTTAACTCAGTAAGTTTTCCGCTGGGAGTTTGAGCTGCGGCGGAAAATTTGCACCCTAAACCTTCAGCTGTGGCAAAACTAGAACTCCCAGAATGCACTGACAGACCGTACATGCTGGGAGTTGTAGTTTTACAACAGCTGTAGGCACACTGATGGGGAACCACTGAGTTAGAAAACAGACTCTAGCTCAGTGATTCTGAACCGTGTGCCTCCAGCTGTTGCAAAACTACAACTCCCAGCATGTACGGTCTGTCAGTGCATTTTGGGAGTTGTAGTTTTGCAACAGCTGGAGGCACACAGGTTGGAATCACTGAGTTAGGAAACAGACTCTAGCTCAGTTTTTCCCAACCAGTGTGCCTACAGCTGTTGCAAAAACTACAATTCCCAGCATGGCCAGACAGTCAGGGATGCTGGGCGTGTAGTTCTGCAATATCTGGCCCTTCAAATGTTGCAGAACTAGAACTCCCAGCATGCCTGGACAGTCTGGGCATGCTAGGAGTTGTAGTTATGCAACAACTGGGGAAGAACAGTTTGGAGACCGCCAAGTAGTGGTCTCCAAACTGTAGCCCTCCAAATGTTGCAAAACTACAACTCCTAGCAAGCTCAGATTTTCCAGGCATACTGGGAGTTGTAGTTCTGCAACATCTGAAGGGCCAGATATTGCAGAACTACACACCCAGCATCCCTGACTGTCTGGCCATGCTGGGAATTGTAGTTTTTGCAACAGCTGTAGGCACACTGGTTGGGAAACACTGAGCTAGAGTCTGTTTCCTAACTCAGTGATTCCAGTGATTTTCAGACACGCCCCCTCAATATTGCCAATGCATATCTATGGGAAACGGCAGTGTCTCCAGCTGCGAGCCCTCTACATAGAGGATCAGAACTTATTGTAACTAACGCTGTTTTTCATTAATTTGTCATATTGCTGCTAAACAATTAGGAGACGGCAGTGTCTCCAGCTGCGTGCCCTCTGCCTAGAGGATTGACATCTGCTACGAAAGTATACAATAAATGATACAATTACCATTTATCTTTGCTGTATTCTATTCAAGACTTTAACCACTTTACTTTTCTACCTGGATACAAATATTTGTGAAAATAGCAACTCAAACTGTTATCACTGCTATTCACAAATCACCAATTTCAATTATTTCTATAGATATGTGGACACTTATTTATTGTTTTTAATATATTATTGTTTTTAATATTGTAACATTATATATATTATTAAATTGCCAAGGATTATAAATATTAAATATTTATTAATTTTACTGTGGGATCACAAGGGCCCTGGGATCCGCAGTACATTATACCTATATGTACAATTTTATATCATATATTTAATAAACGTTTTAATTTAAATCCTATATTCAAGACTCTGAGCCCCAATTTCAATATTTTGTAATCCCTTTTTCCACCTACAAAACCTGGAAAATGGCAGTGTTTGTAGGTGGAAATAGGGAGAGGTTCCTGTTTGGGGCTGCCCTTTTTAGGGCGAGTAACACTTGCCACGAACAGAATTAATCATGTGAGAGAAGGGCCTTACAGGGGAAGTTTTTACCCACACCGGTTACGATTGACCATACGTTGTTCCCTTCCACCTTCTTTGCATCACATTAATACTTGGTGGTGTAGGTGGCACATGATGTTTTTTGCACACCTTTACTTTTGTTTGATTTAAAAAAAAAATTTGGGGGTCCATATATTTCATCCTAAGCCTATTATTAAAAGTTAATTTTTACGTAATGCATATCCTCAATACTTACTTGTGCACACTAACACTTTTAAAAAAGAGACCGTTTTCTACCGCCTCAGCTACTATTTCTACCTACCTCAGCTACTATTCTGATCCTGCCACCCGCCTGATGCCACACATCTGTTACCAAGTTCTCCTTTTTTTCACCCACCTTCGTCACGGGTACTGGTATTGCCACCCACCGCACCACTCTGTCACCAGGTCACTTTCAGGACTCCTGATGCTGCTGTCGCCTCCAGGCTGTCTCATTCTGCCACCATATGTTCTCATGCTGATGCAAGCTCCAGACTGCCTCATTCTGCCACCATATGTTCTCCTCATGCTGATGCCAGCTCCAAGCTGTCTCATACTGCAACCATATATTCTCCTCATGCAGCTGCCACCTCCATGCTGTGTCATTCAGCCACTATATGGTCTCCTCATGCTGCCGCCACCTCCACACTGTGTCATTCAGCCACTATATGGTCTCCTCATGCTGCCACCACCTCCATGCTGTGTCATTCAGCCACTATAGGTTCTCCTTATGCTGCTGCCAACTCCAGGCTGTATCATTAAGCCCCTATATGGTCTCCTCATGCTGCCACCAACTCTAGGCAGTGTCATTCAGCTACTATATGGTCTCCTCATGCTTCCGCCAACTCCAGGCTGTGTCATTCAACCACTATATGGTTTCCTCATGCTGCCGCCAACTCCAGGCTGTGTCATTCAGCCACTATATGTTATCCTCATGCTTCCACCAACTCCAGGCTGTGTCATTCAGCCACTATATGGTCTCATCATGCTGCCGCCTACTCCAGGCTGTGTCACTCAGCCACTATATGGTCTGTATGGTGTGTAGCGGTAATGAAAGGGGTTCTGGTATAGCAGTATTATTTAGGCAGTATGTAGGGGCATCACTCGATATGACTGCAATGTAAAAACTGATATGGTCTGTAGTGGTAATGATAGTGGTTATAGCGTGGTGGTATTTTTTTATATATATAGGGATATCACTGGATTTAAAGATCAAACCATATTTTCTATACTAACTCAGATTATATTCCCTAACTTCTCCCAATACCGCTCCTGCCCTTAAAAAAAAATGTCCAAGCTTTAAAAAGCTCTGTAGCATACCTTTCCCTTGCTCAAATTGTGTGAGCTCCCGGCAGGAGGAAGTGGGCGTTCCCCAGCAGGCACGATACCACTGAAGCCTACGAGAGCTATGCCTCGCCATGCCCTGCACAAACTTCCTGAGTTTGGTCTCCTGCCAGGACGGGAGGAGACAAAACTGTTTTGTGCCATGCATAAGTCAAACAGTTATGACCACCTAGTGGCTGTTTTTTCAGTCACATTAAAAACATAAAGATTGAGAATTTTAACAGCAAGTAAATAGCAAAGGGTCTTATAATTATATAAGGAACAATATATTTTAAGTTTAGTTTGGTGACAGGTACTCTTTAAATGCTCTATAATGACTTATACGGTCGGTCATGGTAATGATAGTGGTTGTTGTCAGTCTGTCAGTATAGAAGATCCTCCTAAACTCTGGTGACAACATTATTGCTGTTACAGGAAACCTGTCATCAGTTTAATGCCACCCAGACTATGGTCAATATAAAACTGGTGCAGACATTGCCGGTCAGGGACACTATAAACTACTTCAATAAGGTTCCTCTGAAGTGTTTCAGATTAATCATAGCTTAAAAATGCTGCCGGGACCCGATGTCTGCTCACTGCTTGGCTGACATAGGCATTGTATAGCATATACACGGCAGTCAGGGAGCAGCCGCCATAATCTGCTGGTCCTGGCGGCATTTTTAAACTATGATTACTCTGAAATGCTCAAGCGTATAGATCAATTAATAATATACCAGACTGGTGATGTCTATATCAGTTTTATGCTAGGGGAGAACTAGATGATCAGTGGGGTCTAATTGCTGAGGCTCTGACATATCATGAGAATGGAAAGGAAATGTCCTCTGAAATGAAGGGAGTGTGTTATTGAACAGCAGTTAAAGAACATTGAGTATATATAGGAGGCTGGGTATGGTTAGGGGCGTGACTGAGTATTTAGTTAGGTGACATGGCTAAGGGCATGGCTTTTGGGTGCACTTCCTAATGCAATTGTCTGCGCACGCTTATGAATAGAAGTAATAACATGGCAAGCCTGGAGGCCTTCATTAGCTTGCCATACTAACTGCATACATACTAACCAACATAAAATGAAGATACATAAGTTGTTTGAGGGTTTTCTAAGAGATGCTATTTTGGAGTATCTTGATAAAAATAAATGTATGACCCTATATCAGCATGGATTTATGAGGGATCAATCCTGTCAAACTAACCTGATCAGCTTTTATGAGGAGGTGAGCTCCAGACTGGACCAGGGGCAATCGCTGGATGTTGCATATCTTGATTTTTCCAAAGCATTTGATATGGTGCCACATAAAAGGTTGGTGCATAAAATGAGAAGGATTGGGCTGGGCGAAAATGTGTGCAAGTGGGTACGTAACTGGCTCAGTGATAGGAAACAGAAGGTGGTCATTAATGGTACTTCTTCTAATTGAGTGACTGTTACTAGAGGGGTACCACAGGGGTCAGTCTTGGGTCCTGTTCTATTTAATATATTTATTAATGACCTTGTCGAGGGATTGTATAGTAAAGCAGCAATCTTTGCAGTTGATGCTAAACTCTGCAGATGATGCTAAACACAATAGAGGACAGTGCACTGTTACAAATGGATCTGGATAGGTTGGAGGTTTGGGCTGGAAAGTGGCAGATGAGGATTACAGCACCCAGAAATATTATCAGAATTAGGGTTATTTAGAAAAAAGAAGACTTAGGGGCGACCTAATAACTATGTATTAATATATCAGGGGGCAGTACAGAAATCTCTTCCATGACCTATTTATACCCATAACTATATTTATAACTGTATCCTCTTCGTTTAGAGGAAAGAAGGTTCTTTACTGTAAGAGCAGTGAGACTGTGGAACTCTCTACCAGAGGATGTGGTCATGGTGAACTCAGTAAAAGAGTTCAAAAGAGGCCTTGATGCATTTCTGGAGAGTAATAACATTACAGGTTATGGATACTAAATTTATAGGGACAGAATGTTGATCCAGGGATCTATTCTGATATTTAGAGTCGAGAAGGAATTTTTACCTCTAGTATGAGGGTTTTTTGCTTTCATCTGGATCAACTAAGCAGGGACTCAATAGGGATATAGGTTGAACTCATAGTTAATAAGGTCTTTTTTCAACCTTATTAACTATGTTACTATGTTACTAAGTGAACCAGAGGTCAGTTACGTATGAAGGGGGTAATGAAACAGACTTGAACAAGAATCCACAGAAGCTTTAGAAGATTGCATGAACAACAGTGTAAGGTTGAGAACACATAATACATTTGGTTTTAAAGTGTGTGTTCATTTCTAGTCTCTGTTTTTCTTTTGAGCTCCTAGTCTTAGGTATACATTTCTTCCCAAAGAGAGTTCTGCAATAGTAATCTGCCACATTTTGAGTGAGTTTGTGAGTTTACATGCAAAAACATGGTCCCCAGTCCTCTCTGTTCCATTCTGGTTTCATGAAATCCTGACCCTATCCCATTCACTACATAAAGTGCAGTGGGTGAAAGTGTGAACCAGTGTCATAACAGCAATAAAGAGGCTGTTGCATTCCCTAAGCACCACGTCCCCTTCAAACAGTCAATCAGTGGGGGTGATGAGAGTTGGACCCCCGACAATCTAATAATGATGGCCTTTCCTTCGGATACCCCCTTTATTGTGCTACAAAAGACTGATTTTCTTGCTCTTTGATGTTGCCTTGTATCACATCCCTATATACTTCATCCACACAAACTCTCTGCCACTTCTTGTTGCATTAGATTTGTGTCATGTCTTTTCTATGACAGTCTAGGTAGTCACCCCCCTCCCTTGTACTCCCTCAGGGACACATGCCAGGCACTGCGTGTTTTGACAAGGGACAGGCAGCTCTGTGGGTAAAAGTCTGTCAGACACCATGTTCACATCACTCTTCATAGGATGCAATGTGAGGCTCTTAGTCCAAGCACAGCTAAAGGTCAAAGGGTCCCTCCTCGTTCTCTTACTTCTACCTAATCGATAAGCCATTAATACTACAACCTTAGGAGGGGGCTTTGGCATCACAACTTTATAAAGATCCATAGGGAAAAAAGAAAGGCAATTTAGCAACTTCTTAAATGTTCCAATGTAGAGCATCTCCAGAGAGTCTTGTTTGTCTATGTACCAGAAGTGTTACAGGACAGGACCGTAGTGCTTTGGGACCACTGAGATGATGAGTTTAATTGACAGCTATACAATTCTAAAAACTTAAGTTAATCCTGTTTAAATTAATCAGGCTATATGCAGACTTTTTAGTATATTCCATTACTGCATTATTTTTGCACCATTCACAAAAATAACTTTTTCAAACAAGCATTTAATTAAATTACACTGTTCATGGAATACTGGATAATCAACTTTTACACTGGTATTCATTTTTGTCTTGCCGCTAAATATTTGGCTACACCATGCAGGAAAAATCAGGAAAAAAAATGGTCATCCAAATGTTCTATATATCAATGGCCACATTTGCTAAATGGTTTCTGAAGAGGAGTGAGTTAATTCTGAAGCTTTCCAATTCACCCAAATCTCTTACCTAAAAAGTGTGTAAGTTAAATGCACCGACAGTTGGTCACATGAGGAAACTAATGGTCAGACCATAGAGACCTACAAATCATTTTATTGATCAAATCAATGGAATGCAGCAGATGGGGCCATCCATGCTTCCAGTCTCCAGAGTCATGTAGGTGAAACATTTGTGTTTATTATATAACTAACTAGTAGTTGCATGTGTATAGGATTTTTCATAACCTCTTTTTAACAATACAGACATAGTATATTTCAATTGCAGCATTTTCATTACAATGAACAGACAACCATGCAATGCATGAATAATGCTCTGCATTTTGGCTTATGGAGGAGACCATCTTTTTAAAGTAACCCCTACTGTCAGCTTTGTTTTTTTGAGAAGGATAGTAAGTTCAACAACCAGGTATTACTTTTGCTATTGCTCAGTTGCACAGGAAAAATATTCTTGTCTGGGGTTACTCCTCTGGACTAACTGGCCACCCTGTAGTTCAGAAGACACTGGCACAAAACTTTTAGTGGCCCACTGTAGTATAAGATGTGAAAGACTTTGTAGACCTTGCATGCTTAAAACACAGTACCACACCAACCTTCCACAGGCCTCTAACCGCTAACACCGCTAACAATCCCTGTCCATAGTCAAGCCATAGTTTTCATCTGCCTTGTAATCTGGGTTATTGCAGATTACTTCTCTAAAATAGCATCCCTTCCACTACTATTCTGGCAAATATTTTCATCAAACATACCTTTCAGCTCCATGGACAAACTTTGCATATTGTACAGGAGGCAAGCAAAGGGGTGAGAAAAGGTTTTATTTTTTAGCCCCATTCTCTGCCAAACGGTAATTTAGGCACAATGGGGCACATTTATCATTAGTAATGTTGAGCGTGAATATTCGCAATTTGAATATTTATTGCGAATTTCGCATATTCGCAAATATGGCAAATATAGCACTATACATTTGCAATTACGAATATTCCTTTTTTTTTTCCACACAGAACACATAACAGTGATCTCATCCCTCTCTGCTTCCAGCTTGTGGTCTAAAGAAGGCTCCTATATTATTTACTGTATTAGACTGGAGAGCGAAAATAACCAATAATATATTGAATATGCAAATTTCACGAATATAGGACCAATATTGGTCCATATATATTCGCAAAATATCACAAATTCGAATATGGCATATGCAGCTCATCATTAATCATTAGGTGTTTGTTGTAGACACAGATCTACCCCTTTACACTGCTTGTCTAATTTATACTCTTGCTCAAAATTTACAAAAGTTGTGCACGTCCTTCGATAGATTTTGCGCAAATATAGAAATGCCCCCCCTCGTTCCACCATGCACTCCTTCTCTACCTCACACTTCGCAGAGCTGTACTTCACAGAGCTATGGCGTTTTCCCACGGTACACTGCTCAAATAGCTAGAAGTGCCAGAGCAACAGTATGTTCCGAACAAAACTCTGCACAATAATAAAATCTTTATAAAGTACACAGAATGTCTGGGTTTTAAAAATATGTAATTTTGTCCCCTTACCTCTATATCAGTGTTTATCAACGAGAATGCCTCCAAGTGTTGCAAAACTTAGCATGCTGGGAGTTGCCGTCTTGCAAAAGCCGGAGGTACCCTGGATGGTAAACACTGTGTACATGTACCAAAGCTGAGTGATTGATCATGTACATGTAGCAGAAATTAGTGTGTGGCATGTGTATGGAGCAGAGCTGAATGTGTGATTATGTATATACATGACCACGCACACACTCAGCTCTGTTGCATATACACAGTCACACACTCAGCTCTGCTGCATACACACAATCACACACTCAGCTCTGCTGCATGCAAAAAGTCCCACAATCAGCTCTGCTGCATACACACAATCACACACTCAGTTCTGCTGCATATACACAGTCACACACTCAGCTCTGCTGCATACACACAATCACACACTCGGCTCTGATGCATATACACAATCACACCCTCAGCTCTGCTGCATATACACAGTCACACACTCAGCTCTGCTGCATTACACAATCACACACTCAGCTCTGCTGCATTCACATGATCACTCACTCAGCTCTGCTGCATACACACATTCACACTATCAGCTCTGCTGCATACACACAATCTCACACTCAGCTCTGCTACATACACACAGTCACACACAGCTCTGCTACATACAGTCACACACTCAGCTTTGCTACATACACACAGTTACACACGCAGCTCTGCTGCATTTACACAATCACACACTCAGCTCTACTACATTTACACATCAGCTTTCAGCTTTCAGCTCTGCTGCATACACATGATCACACATATACATAGACCTACCTCCTTCTCCCTCCCTGCACATACAGTGGTATTCTTACCATGGTTATAGTCTACACAGGTGCAATCTCCTGTTCTCATCGAGAAGAGTAGGCATTTGTATTTTACACAGTTCCAAGTATGAACATTATGCTGCCTCATGTCCTCATAGCGGATCAGACCACCGGTTTTACCGCGGTGGTCCCGTTTAGCTCCACTGAGCTGCTGGGAAGTATTTCTAGATATTTTAGACCGGTGATCAGAGTTGATTGCCTTGTCTAATGGGTTAATATTGGGCATCATCGCAAACACGTCCTCCGTGCTGGTTTATTTTTGCGCAATTATTTTGCTACTTGTGCAAACTTTGATCGTCTATACTAAAAATATGCAGTTGATAGATTAAGGTACACTGCATAATTAGCTCTACAATAGACCCTTTACTTAGAATTCCAGATGTAATCTTGTATAAAAAATGATGCAAAAAAACACGCAAAATACGCAATTGCGCAAATTTTTTATGCAATATAGAGCCTGAAAACAGTGTATATAAAATGATAAATCTCCCCCAAGAAGTAAAACACTTTTCAATGTTTAACCACATAACTCCATTTAAAAAAATACAATTAGTTGCAGCAATGGATAGAGTTTGATAGTTATGGGTATAGTAGAGAATCAGTATCGGGTTTTTATAAAGTCTGGATAGATTGGACCTATGTACATTTCCACCCTCAAGTAAACAAATATCTTGGAGGCCCACAGGCCCAGATTTATCAATCTGCCTGAAACCAAAACTGTCTGGTTTTGCAATCACAGCTCAGCTTTCATATCTTAACAAAATCTGGTAAAGTGAAAGGAGAGCTGTGATTGGTTGTTATGGGCAAAAAACGACAATTTTGCTTTCAGGCAGATTGATAAATCTGGCCGATAGCGTGCACAATCTCTATACAAGCAGGATCAATAATTTACTGAGTAGAGATGATTTGTCCCCAAATTTTCTAAATGTTTGGCTCTTGGTGAATCCAAACATTCAGAGAATTGTTTTGGCCAAAACACATAGAAATGGCAGCTTAAATTCACATAAATTCATAATAATAATAATATGATGATGCTGATGATGGATCACATGACACTGAGCATGGCATCTCAGGTTTCCCTATAATGCCTGTTGCAGTTTTAGCACTGTAGTACATATAACTGTGTAGTGGGAAGTGGTAGTGGTCAGGGCCGGTTTTAGGCTTAGCATGGCCCTAGGCAAAATCAAAATAGGGGCCCCAAAAGTCGTAATAGTGCACTAACCAGATTTGAAAATTTTTGGTCACTTCAAATACTATAAAAATAACTAAAAAGCAATTGAAAAGTCCCATCAAAACAAAAATGGTACCGATAAAAACTGCAAATCACAGCGCAAAAAATGACCCTCACATCCCCATATACAGAAAAATAAGAGTTATAGGGATCAGAATAGTACAATTTTATATTATTGTATAGTCCCCCCACATTAGGTAAAGAGTATAGCTCCCCCACATTAGGTGCAGTATAGTCCCCCCACATTTGGTGCAGTATAGTCCCCCACATTAGGTGCAGTATAGTTCCCCACATTAGGTGCAGTATAGTTCCCCACATTAGGTGCAGTATACAGTAGTCCCCCCACATTAGGTGCAGTATACAGTAGTCCCCCACATTAGGTGCAGTATAGTTCCCACATTAGGGGCAGTATAATTCTCCACATTAGGGGCAGTATAGTTCTCTACATTAGGGGCAGTATAGTCCCCCCACATTAGGGGCAGTATACAGTAGCCCCCCCCCATTAGGGGCAGTATACAATAGTTTCCCCCCAATAGGTGCAATATACAGTAGTTCCCCCCCACAATAGGTGCAGTATACAGTAGTCCCACCCACAATAGGTGCAGTATACAGTAGTCCCCCCCACAATAGGTGCAGTATACAGTAGTCCCCCCCACATTAGGTGCAGTATACAGTAGTCCCCCCACATTAGGTGCAGTATACAGTAGTCCCCCCCACATTAGGTACAGTATACAGTAGTCCCCCCACATTAGGTGCAGTATACAGTAGTCCCCCCCCGCACACATTAGGTGCAGTATACAGTAGTCCCCCCCCCACATTAGGTGCAGTATACAGTAGTCCCCCCCACATTAGGTGCAGTATACAGTAGTCCCCCCCACATTAGGTGCAGTATACAGTAGTCCCCCATCATTAGGTGCAGTATACAGTAGTCCCCCCACATTAGGTGCAGTATACAGACGTCCCCCACATTAGGTGCAGTATATAGTAGTCCCCCACATTAGGTGCAGTATACAGTAGTCCCCCCACATTATGTGCAGTATACAGTAGTCCCCCCACATTAGGTGTAGTATACAGTAGTTCCCCAACATTAGGTGCAGTATACAGTAGTTCACACACATTAGGTGCAGTATACAGTAGTTCCCACACATTAGGTACAGTATACAGTAGTTCCCCCACATTAGGTGCAGTATACAGTAGTCTCCCCACATTAGGTGCAGTATAGTCCCCCACATTATGTGCAGTACAAAGTAGTCCCCCACATTAGGTGCAGTATGTTCCCCCACAGACATACAGCCTTCAGCCATATACAGTGTATGGCTGGAGGCTGTATGCCTGTTTACTGCCCCACTTGAGTATTCCGACCACCGCTCCGGGGTCACGATCTACTGTTATGGTCTATGGGCCATAGCAGTAGATCCCGGGAGTGGTGGTCGGAACACTGAAGATGACCGCAGGTCACTTACCATACCCGCGCGTCCTCCTCACTGCTCTGTTCCGCTGTACTGTTGCTATGAGCGCACGCACAGGACGCGCGTGGGGCCGCTATGAGGTAAACAGGGCATCCTTGTGTCCTGAAAAGATTTTTTGGGACACAGGGATGTCCTGAATGTGAGGGGGGCCCCCTGCGGGCACGGGGCCCGGAGCTGGTCACTGTTTTAAAGTGGCCGCGGCCGGGCTGCGGCCACTTTAAAACAGTTGCCCGCCCTACTGACCAGCCGGCAGGGGGCCCCCTGGGGGGATGGGGCCCTAGGCAATTGCCTGATTTGCTCCGCCCTAACGCTGGCCCTGGTAGTGGTATATGGGTACCCGTGGTGATAGTGGCACTGGAGGCAAATCTAGAGGTTGTAATTAAGGAGCTCATGATGACATATCCCAATCTGAGAAAGGTGATGGGGGAATGATAAAGATGACTATGATGATGGTGATAGTGTGTTAGACATGACCTGGAAACCAGCAGCGAGATAAGAAGTAGATAAAATCAGAGGAGAAGGTTTACAAAAAAAACTGGAGCTAACACATGGAAAAGAGATAAATAACTACCAGGGGCAGAACTGCAATGCTCAGAACCAGAGCAGATAATGCTGCTCAAAAGCTGGCAATGTGGGAATTTTTCTCAACTCAAGCTTTGCACATTGAGAATAGATGTGGCTGTTCAGTCACAAATGCAGGAACTACACCTCTTCTGCATCACTAGCTTATGTGGCAAAACCCAAATGGTCACCAATGTGAAAACGACTGCCATTTTCTTCCTTCCTATCGTTATTTTAGAGATGAGCGAATCGAATCGGACGAAGTCGAATTCTTTCCAAATTTCATGAAAAATTTGATTCGGGCCAAATCTGAACTTTGACTCGATTCGAAATTAGGAATTTCTTCATTAGTGGCACCCACTGCGATCCGTGTATGCAGAGGATTACGGTGGATTCGGAACGCTACTGCGTATGAACTGGATTTTTTTTAAAATAAAATGGCTAATGAGGGGTATTTTTTTAAATAAAGAAATTTTTTCAATGTTTTGTGTTTTTTATAGCGTTAGCCCCCAAAACAGCTAGTGCTAACCCCCAATTATTACTCCAGTACCCACCGCCACAGGGGTGCCGGGAAGAGCCGGTACCAACAGGACCGGAACATCAAACAGGCCCAGAGCATTAAAAATGGCGCACCTGGGTCTAGGCAGTAACAGACTGGCGTAATTTAGGCTGGGGTGGTCCAGTGACAATGGTTCTCTTCCACCCTGGTAACATCAGGCTGTTGCTGCTTGGTTGGTATCTGGCTGAGAATAAAAATACGGGGAACCCTATGCATTTTTTATTATTTATTTATCTATTTAAACAAATGCATAGGGTTCCCCGTCTTTTTATTCTCAGCCAGATACCAACCAAGCAGCAACAGCCTGACATTACCAGGCTGGGCGAGGACCATTGTTACTGGCCCTCCCCAGCCTAAATAATGCCAGCTTGTTACCGCCAGGAGTGCCATTTTTGACATTCCGGGCCTGTTGGTAACGGCTCTTCCTGGCACCCCTGTGTGGTGCACAGAACAGCAGCGATTCAGCTCAAGCACAAATTCTGACTAGAAGCACTGAAACGGAAGGGAGTGAGATTGAGAGAGAGAGAGTACAATTTTGGGTGTAGTACACAGCGTCTGTGTGCTGCAGCACTGTGTGTACTGCTGGTGTTGTACAAAAATATATTTTAAGCCTACTAGAGTGCATTTTCCTCCCCTCATAAGTGCATACCACAAAGGTACATCTAAGTGGTGTACCATTTTATTCCTGTTAAAGTCTCAAGGGCCTATAAACTGTGAAAGGCCAGGCAAAAGTACACACCTGCTGGTGTTGTAGACAAATACTGATTTAAGAGTAGTGCGGCGTATTGTACTCCCCTCATATACGCACTAAGTATGTCAGGCAGAGAAGTGCCAGGATGTGCACAGAGGAGTGGCAGAGGCCTAAATTCATCAGGCAGGGGTCGCAGCCAACTAGGGGCGAGTGGCAGCAGGAGTCGCAGCAAGAGGCCTGAGCTCCCGGTATCAGCTAGCGGTCGCGTGTCGACCAGCAACCCATCTACCGTCATTCATTGGTTAACACAGTCATCCACTTTATCACAAGTGACATCTGATACCCCCAGTCAACAGTCAGTGGGTTCCTCAGACACAACCCTCAGTTGGCATGGCCTGGGAGCAGTCCCTGTCCTCCCATTGCCTCTGTCCTATGCTGTTCCCTCCCCTACAGAAGTATCTTATGTTGTGGGTTCAACTCCACTATTTAGTGAGGACGATCTAGAGGACAGTCAGCAGATACCGCCCAGCCAAGAAGTGGCGGAGACACCCGCCACTTCCTCTGCTAGGCAGGCAAGTAGTGATGAGGAGAGTTGCGTGTAAAGTGGTGTTGCGAGCGTTCAGGCTCCTGAAGCAGACATCAGTGATGTGCAGACAAAACTTGATGATGATGAAGCCGATCGCACTTGGGAGATGGGTACAGAAGGGGCTTCATCATCATCAGTAGTAGAGGGTTGCAGGTTGTCCGTGAGGCAGCAGCTTAACCAGCAAGGTGGTAGCATGGTTGGCAGCCAGCATGGGGGCAGAAGTGTAAAATCTGGAGCCAAACGTACCTGTGGTAGACCTCCTGCTTCATGGCAGCCTACCTTCCCTCGAGGTAGTGGAACAGGGGTTCCTGGAGTCTGCGGCAGTAGCAGTCAATTAGTGCAGACTGTTGGTGGGACAATCAGCTAATCACATGCAAGATGTGTCGGCAGAAGGTGAAGCGTGGCTAGGGTCCCAATGTTGACACCACGGTCCTGCGTCAACATATGCAGCATCACCATAGAGCAGCCTGGGAGATGTGGTGGTCCAGCCTGCTGCATCACCCAGTGGCCGCTCCCTGTTTAAGCCAGCCAAGGCTCCACCACCTCAGCCAAAGGGAGCTGTGTGTCATACTCATCTTCTGTCACTTCAGATGCTCCTGCTTCTCCAACTTCGAGTCTGTCATTCTGCCAGCAATCCATCGGCAAAGCCATGTCCAGGAGACAACAGTATGCGCCCACTCATCCAACAGCACAGAAGCGGAATGTGCTCCTGTCCAAGTTGCTGGTGCTGCAGTCCCTCCTTTTCAAGTGGTGGACTCTGCACCTTTCAGAGAACTGATGGCTTGTGCCAAGCCGAGGTGGAGAGTCCCAAGCCGTCATTTCTTTGTGAGGAAGGCAGTACCAGCCCTGCACAATATTGTGTGTGGTAGCCCTTGGGGGATGTTGGTAGTGGGGGTATTGTTTCGGTAAATTAAGGGTTAATGTTAACCCTATAGTTCGTGACGCCAAGCTGAGGGCTAGTATGCTGAGGTAATCCTCCGGCCTATCGCCGCCCTTCCCAGAAAGGACAGGTGCATGTAATGAAATGACTGAAGGTCCACAATATACTTGAACTTGGGTAACTTTACTTAAGTGCTTGCTGTACATCCAATGAACAATGACAGTCTCAGAAATACAGTCTTTATATAGCTCAATGACTGACAATTGTTGCTGACCTTGAAATAAATTAAAGTCTCTGGATTTAGGGTAATTATTGCAGATCCGTCCGGATTTAGGGGATAGATAAGGTCCGGTGATCTTGCCGAGTGCGTGGGGATTGATATACTCAGAATTTAGAAGTTATCGGCCGTCGCCGCAAGGTTCAGGCCTAGACTCACTGATCTCAGCAGCGCAGATGCTTCTTGCTTGCTTGTACAGGAAGAAGAGAGCGAGAACATGGCCGCCGCTCCCTTATATGGGCAGGGGGCGCGGCTAATCTGATTGGTCCAAACATCTGTCACTCACTGTTACAATGAGTGATGGGATTGACTACGTCACAAGGACCTCCAAAGGTCCCCAAGCAGAAATACCATAGAGTTCACTTAACCACGTGACCCGCAGGTCCTGCTACGCTATAGACAGGTAATTAACTATTTATAGGGCATTTACATAATATTTACATGCTTCCCAAGTAAGCTATTGGAGCAATAACTATCTGGATGAGAGGTGACTAGGGGTGAACTGGACAATGGGGACCCCGACGTCCTAGGGACTCTGGCTAAGGGGACCCACCCACGCAGGTACCGGATAGGATACGGTACCGGGACACCACATGTGCAACAGAAGGTGTGCCAGTCCTTGAGCCTGTCAGTGTGTACAAAAATGCACGGCAGCGCTGACGTGTGGAGCTATAACTACGGTCAGGGACATGTCCTTAAATGTGGTTCCTGCAAAGCCACAACAGCAACTTGGACAGGTCACACCGCTTCCGCCTCCAGGCTCTCAGGCCGTTGGTCCTGTGACAGTGTGCAACTCCGCCTCCTCAGCCTCCACTGCATGGACAAGTCTCAGTGCCCCTCCAGCATACCATGTGTGCAGGGCACAGTGGAGTCACAATGTTCTTCACATGGCTTGCCTTGGCGAACGGAATCACACAGGGAAGGGACTGCTAAAAGTCATTCAGAAAGAAATCGAATCATGGCTTACTCCACGAAAACTGGAAATGGGAACCATGGTGACCGAGAACGTGAAGAAAATCTTGTCTGCGCTGTTACAAGGAAGCCTGAGCCATGCACCCTGCATGGCACACGTGATCAATCTGGTTGTCAAGCGGTTCCTGAAGTGTTCCCCCCATCTGCAAGACATCATAACAATGAGAAGGAAACTTTGCATGCACTTCAGCCACTCGTACACCGCAAAGCACACCCTCCTTGAGCTGCAGCGTCAGAACGGCATCCCCCAACATAGTCTGATTTGTGACGTTTCCACACGTTGGAATTCCACCCTCCATATGTTGGACCTACTATACGAACAGAGAAAAGCCATCACCGATTTGTTGATGCTCCAAGCGGATAGGGGGACTCCCCTGTGTAACTTCAATGTCAACCAGTGGCAGCTCATACGTGACACTTGCCGTTTGCTAAGGCCATTTGAGGAAGCCACATTATTAGTAATTAGGAATATGGGATGAACAACGTCAGTCCACTGCTTCATCTACTACAACACGTGTTGGAAACGATGGCTGGTAAGGGCACTGGAGACGTGGCGCCTACATCTCACACCCACATGAGCCCTGTGGGGGCTGAACTGGAGGAGGAGGAAGAGGGGGAGGGGCACAGTGGAGCACAGTTTTGGTTTCATGAGATGGGCGGTTTTTCTAGTCATCTGACAGGAGAGGAGGAGCAGGAGCAGCTAGAGGAGCTAGAGGGTTATGAGGAAGGCGAGACACAGGACCCAGATGCACCATGGCAGTATGCAGGGGAGATGGAGGCAGGGAGTCCCTCCGAGTCACTTGCACAAATGGAACGATGCATGCTCGCTTGCGTAGTGACCGCTGAATTGTCACCATTCGGCAGCGGAATCACTTCTGTCTCTCCACCTTATTGGACCCTGGCTAGCGGCACAAAATTGGGGCCTTTTTCACACCCACTGACTGGGAGGACAAACTGATCTACTACAGAGATATCCTACATAGTCAGTTGGCCGATGCCTATCTGCGTCATCGTCCATCCTCTTGCAGGTTTGACTTGGGGGGCCCTCTGCGCTCTCCTTCCACTGTCATGGCTACAGTCGCTGATGAGTAGCTTTCTTCACCTGCATAGTGAAGCAACGCATCTGCAGCAAGTAGACCTGGAACAGAATCTGAACCAGCAGGTGATGGCATACCTTGACATGACCATGCCAACACACCTTGAAGATCCGCTGGACTTCTGGGCAGCCAAACTTGATTTGTGGCCTCAACTTGCCTAAGAAAAGCTGTCTTGCCGGCCAGTAGTGTGGCATCAGAGCGGGTGTTTAGTGCGGCGGGGGCTATAGTAACTTCAAGGAGAACTCCTCTGTACATAAAAAATGTGGAGAGACTGACCTTTGTGAAGATGAATCAGGCTTGGATCAGCCAGGATTTCCACCCACCAATGCCTGATGCATCAGAGTAGATTGACCATGGTGCCACACCAACACTTCACAAATATGGATAGTGCAAAACATGTTTAAGGTGCTGCTCCCCAGTTACAGACATTCTTCGCCATCAGGCCACAAGTAAGTATTGAGGATATGCATTAGATAAAACGTAACTTTTCTTAGGATATATGTACTTCAAATTTTTTTTTTTAATCAAATAAAAGGAAAGGTGTGCAAAAAACATGTGCCACCTACATCACCAAGTATTGATGTGATGCAAAGACCTTTAAAAGGTGGAAGGGAACACTGTATGGTCATTGTAACCGGTGGTGGTAAAAACTTCCCCTGTAAGGCCCTACTCTCACATTATTAATTCCCTTCTTGACAAGTGTTACTTGCCCTAAAAAGGGCAGCCCCACACTGGAACCTCTCCCTGTTTCCCCCTACAAACACTGCCATTTCCCAGGGTTTTAGGGGGAAATAGAGTTTCCTGTGTGGGGCCGCCCTTTTTAGGGTGAGTAACACTTGTCAAGAAGGGAATTAATAGGGCGAGAGTAGGGCCTTACAGGGGAAGTTTTTGCTACCACCGGTTACAATGGACCATATCTTGTTCCCTTCCACCTTTTATATGTCTTTGCGTCACATCAATATTTAGTAGTGTAGGTGGCACATGGTGTTTTTTTCTTTCCTTTTGTTTGATTTAAAAAAAAATGTGGGTCCATGTATTTTATCCTAAGCATATTATTAAAAGTAAAATTTTCTGTAATGTATATCCTCAATACTTACTTGTGCACACTAACACTTTTACAAATAAAAAGGAAAAAAACACAATCACCACCTCAAGGCTAGTCTCAGACAGTCTGATACATGATGAACAAAAGGATAGAACACGTGCTTCAATTTTTGATGAAAAATTTACAAAATTTATTAATAACAAAACAGATAAAAAATATCTATAAATAAAATATATTGATAAAATTATGGCATCCACAAAAACATGCAATCAGTAGGATAGTATAAAGGATTGCTGCCAAACCTATTACCACAGGGCCCTTGTGGAAGGTATAGTGTCCCGCACTGGGTATAGTATCCCACACTGGGAGTAAATAGTAATTGCCAGTAATTCAATAGTCCGGCATCTGGTGAATCGGAATGATAGGAAAGTCAATATGTAATACACATGGTGTCTCCCAGTCCACATGGATAAGTATATTTACCGGCTGATGGTGTTACCTGCGGTATGTTTTCAGGTCCGCTTGCAGAACGGTGGTATTCAATGTCGGGACGCTGGCATGCGTCCCCGCAGCTGGTCTGCCTGCCACAGACCCGTGGTTTGCCGCTGAGATGGTAGTTGCAGAGCGGCACCTTTCCAATGTTCTGGCGTGAACTTCATGTCAATCGATGGCGTCTGACATCAGAGACACGTGGTTGGTGATGGTAGCCAGCTGTCAGGATGAATTTCCGAGTGAGCCAGGAGCAGTGGGCTGTAGACTGGGAGACTGCAGATGTTGCAATCAGTGATGGCTGAATATTCCGTTCGACCAGGGGCGGATCCAGAGTCTAGTCTCGGGAGGGGCACTATTAGAGAATTTTGTGTTGGCGGACAGAAAATAAGGTGTTGCTTAAGGAACTTACAATATTATTAAATGTATCAGGTATAATAATCAAATATACCAATTACCACAGAATGGGAAAGAGCTAAAGAGGTTTTTACCATTTAAAACTACAGCTCCCAGTATGACCTAAGTAGTGGTGAGGAGATGCTGGGAGTTGTTGTTTCACCCATCATTACTGCAAAACTTACCAGTGATGGGACAGTCAGGACAATACACAATGGTATCAGTGATTACAGGTGACGTCTTCTCTATAGTCTTTCCTTATCTAATTCAGATGGTACATACCACCGGGTCCAGCTAAATGTTCTCACTGCAGAACTTGACGCCCAGATGGCTCCTCACTATGTCAGCGGATTCTCATCCTCTATATGAAAAAAGTATGATTAGAAACCTTCCAAACACTGTATTCTTTGAATATAATACTGGCACACACACTCTGAATATAATTCTGGCACACTGTACCCTCTGAATATAATTCTGACACACTGTACCGACTGAAAATAATACTGCCACACACTGTACCCCCTGAATATAATACTGCCACACACTGTACCCCTGAATATAATACTGCCACACACTGTACCCACTAAATATAATACTGCCACACACTGTACCCCTGAATATAATACTGCCACACACTGTACCCCTGAATATAATACTGCCACACACTGTACCCACTAAATATAATACTGCCACACACTGTACCCCTGAATATAATACTGCCACACACTGTACACCTGAATATAATCCTGCCACACACTGTACCCCTGAATATAATACTGCCACACACTGTACCCCCTGAATATAATACTGCCACACACTGTACCCCTGAATATAATACTGCCACACACTGTACCCACTAAATATAATACTGCCACACACTGTACCCCCTGAATATAATACTGCCTCACACTATACCCCCTGAATATAATACTGCCACACACTGTACCCCCTGAATATAATACTGCCACACACTGTACCCCTGAATATAATACTGCCACACACTGTACCCCTGAATATAATACTGCCACACACTGTACCCACTAAATATAATACTGCCACACACTGTACCCCTGAATATAATACTGCCACACACTGTACACCTGAATATAATCCTGCCACACACTGTACCCCTGAATATAATACTGCCACACACTGTACCCCCTGAATATAATACTGCCACACACTGTACCCCTGAATATAATACTGCCACACACTGTACCCACTAAATATAATACTGCCACACACTGTACCCCCTGAATATAATACTGCCTCACACTATACCCCCTGAATATAATACTGCCACACACTGTACCCCCTGAATATAATACTGCCACACACTGTACCCCTGAATATAATACTGCCACACACTGTACCCACTAAATATAATACTGCCACATACTGTACCCCTGAATATAATACTGCCACACACTGTACCCCTGAATATAATCCTGCCACACACTGTACCCCTGAATATAATACTGCCACACACTGTACCCCCTGAATATAATACTGCCTCACACTGTACCCCTGAATATAATACTGCCACACACTGAACCCCCTGAATATAATACTGCCACACTGTACCCCCTGAATATAATACTGCCTCACACTGTACCCCCTGAATATAATACTACCACACACTGTAACCTCTGAATATATTACTACAACACACTGTATGCTCTAAATATCCCTCTGAATACAATACCGTGATGTATTGTGGCTAATGAAAACCGTACTACCCCAGAAATTCCTTATACTCTCTGCCCCTCATATATAGTAATAATGCCCCATCCTGTGCCCCCACATATAACTATGACCCACCCTGTTCTCCCTCATAATAATAATAATGCCCTCTGTCCAGTCCCCCTAGCATATAATGCCCCCCTGTGCTGTGCCCCTCACATATAATGCCCCTGTAATGTACCCCTCACATATAATGCCCCTGTAATGTTATAATGCCCCCTGTTCTGCCCCCTCAGGGGGCATTTTAAGTAAGGGGCACAAGACAGGGGGGGGCATTATAAGTGAGTGGCACATGACAGGGGGCATTAAATGAGTATGCTTTAAAGTGTCCTCTTCTCACCCCTATAACCCTTTTCTTTTTCTGCATACAGGACTATATGAGGGCTTATTTTTTGTGATGTGATCTGTTTTTGTCAGAACCATTTTTATTTAGATTAGCTTTTTTTTTTTTAGTTATTGAAGTGACCAAAAATACGCACTTCTGGACTTTGATATTTTTTCATGCTTTCACCTTTCAGTGTGCAACCTAACTATTATATTTTATTAGTTCACACATTTGTGCATGTGGCGCTACCACATATGTTTAGGGTTTATGTATAGGGTTTTCCTTACATTATTTCATAAAAAAAATGGGAACAAAGGGTGATTCAAACTTTTATTAGGCAAGGGGTAAATCACATTTATTACTTTTTTTTTTATGCATTTTTTTTTTTACACTTTTTTGGTCCCCATGTATAGGCTGGTATAGGCCAGTGAGAAAAGGGACATAATACTGCGGGACTATATACATCAGCTGTGCTGTACCCACTGCCCTGGCTACTATATATATATATATATATATATATATATATATATGTATATGTTTATTTGCATAAATATAGCTGCCAGGGCAGTGGGTACAGCACAGGGAAGCTGATGTATATAGCCCAACAGTATTATGTCCCTATATACGAATGTCTGTGCTGAACTGGCTAACACATACTACATATATTATATATGTGATATGGGCCAGGCAGGGCAGAGAACACAGCACAGACATTGGCATACAGTGACATATACTGACATAACACTGCAGGGCTATATACAGCTGCCGGGGCTATATATAGCTGCCAAGGCAGTGGGTACAGCACAGATAAGCTGATGTATATAGTCCTGCAGTATTATGTCCCTATATACGTGCTGTGTGTCCTCTGAACTGGCCCATACTACATATATTATATATGTAATATGGGCCAGGCAGGGCAGAGAACACAGCACAGACATTGGTATATAGTGACATAACACTGAGGGGCTATATACATTAATTGTAGCCTTGACTACTATATACATGCATATATATATAGCAACCAGGGCAGTGGGTACAGCACAGATAAGCATATGTATATAGTCCTGCAGTATTATGTCCCTATATACGTGCTGTGTGTCCTCTGAACTGGCTAACACATACTATATATATTATATACGTAATATGGGCCAGGCAGGGCAGAGAACACAGCACAGACATTGGTATATAGTGACATAATACTGAGGGGCTATATACATTAATTGTAGCCTTGACTACTATATACATGCATATATTTATAGCAGCCAGGGCAGTGGTACAGCACAGCTCATGCATATAGCCCCACAGTGTTTCTCAACTAGGGTGCCTCCAGCTGTTGCAAAACTACAACTCTGGTTGGCTGTCTGTGCATGCTGGTAGTTGTAGTTTTGCAACAGCTCGAGGCACCCTGTTTGAGAAACACATCACTGTATATCAATGACTGGCCCATACTGCATATACTATATGTAGTAGGCCAGAGAGGGCACAGCAGTCACTGGTATACAGGTAGTGACTGACATGCCCGGACACTGGGACTTCACTACAGACCTCCTCACCTCTGATGGCCGCCCTGCAGATCGGAGACTGTCAGACTGGACGGAGCTCCGCTGGTATGGAGGATACAGGCCGCAGAGGCTGTACAGCTGGCAGGCAGTGTCTTCTCTTCAGCTCTGCGGTGAGCAGCCGGGGGAGGGGTCGGACGAGCAGGGACTAAGTTGCCTCGTCCATCAGCTCCCTCTCTTAAAGGGGCAGCAGGAGCTGGAGCAGCGTGTGAAAGGTGAGGGGACAGTGGAGCCGGGGACAGCTCCTGCTCCTCAGTAATAGGGGCAGCAATCTGCGTTCGACCCAGGTGGATAATTCAGTGCAGATTGGTACACTATTGGTAGTGCGTTTGTGGATGCGTTATTAGCACTCTAGACGCGTTTCAGGGCCAAAGTAGCCCTTTCTTCAGTAGAAGTGATTATAAAATAACTGCAGTGGGAAGAGGTAAATTACCATTACAGAAGATGTATACAAAAAATGTCTAGCTCACTAAATAACCACTGGAACATAGCTGAAACAATCATTTAGACAATTAAAAAAAAAGAGATAGGAGAGGCTTTGTATGCCATATGTATATCAGGTTATTTCAAAAGTTGCACCAGTAAATCATGTTGCTTTAACTGTCTGCTTTGCCATAGCACCAAAAATATATTACTGCAAATGTATCTGTTTCAGCATTCAATGAAAGGGACATTAAAATCTGCTTCTGAAACCAATATTGGATCACAAAGCTCCCCTGTTTCAAGCTACATTTAAAGGGGTACTCCACTGGAAAACATTTTGTTTTAAATCAACTGGTGCCAGAAGGTTAAACAGATTTGTAAATTACTTAAAAAATCTTAATCCTTCCAGTACTTATCAGGTGTTGTTATGATCCACAGGAAGTTCTTTGATTTTTGAATTTCCTTTCTGCCTTACCACAGTGCTCTCTGTTGACACCTCTGCCCATTTTAGGATCTGTCCAGAGTAGGAGCAAATCCCCATAGAAAACCTATCCTGCTCTGGACAGTTTCTAAAAGGGACAGAGGTGTCAGCAGAGAGCACTGTAGTCAGACAGAAAGGAATTCAAAAAGAAAAGAACTTCCTGTCGATCATAACAGCAGCTGATAAGTACTGTAAGGATTAAGATTTTTTTTTGATAGAAGTAATTTACAAATCTGAAGATAAAATAAATATATCACTCTTGCTGGAAGATACTGTGGGTTATAACCCCTGCTGCGTTACTCCAGTATGCTTCCCTGAAAGGCGTACAGGCAATAGTTAATAAAATATAAATAAAATAGGAGTACGTTCTGGGAAAAATAGCAATGTGAAATGACAATAAGTGATGAAAAGCAAACAATGTCCTACCTTCCAATTAGTAGTGATTCATTATACTGGGACGTTATGAGTGATCCTCTGAAATATGAATGAGGAGTTTTAAAATAACTGAAGTAATAATTACAATTTGTTGTAAAATAGATAGATACTAATAAGTGAATACTAATAAGAGTCCTCTTGCCCCCATAGTGACGTCACTATTAGCTGCTCACATCACCGAGCTACTTACCACGAGGACGGAAACTGGTTGAGATGCTACCGGCCGGAGCGTTCTCCCGCTATCCCCGCTCAAGGACTACCACCTCGAAAAGAGACTTTTACGATAAACTATATGCATCAGGTGTTTACTCTCACTAGGATGCCACTTATTTTTCCCATGTTGAAAGGCGTTTAGGAACCTCTCTCTATCATAATTGCAGCGCTGGAGTACCCCTATAACAGGCCCACCACGGAAGGATCCACTTTTGCCTAAAAAAGTGCCATAATACAACCATTCCACTTATCCTTGTATTATACAGCTCTCCTTTTACCTGGTATTCTATTATTTCACTTATTAGTATCTATCTATTTTACAACAAATTGTAATTATTACTTCAGTTATTTTAAAACTCCTCATTCATATTTCAGAGGATCACTCATAACGTTCCAGTATAATTAATCACTACTAATTGGAAGGTAGGACATTGTTTGCTTTTCATCACTTATTGTCATTTAACATTGCTATTTTTCCCAGCGCGTACTCCTATTTTATTTATCATTTACAAATCTGTTTAAATTTCTGGAAAGGGTTAACTTTTCCAGTGGAGTACCCCTTTAAGTATATGTATTATACTAGATTGTTTTGAAGTACAAATCTGTTTAACTTTCCGGAACCAGTTGATATATAAAAAAAAGTTTTCGCCTGGAATACCCCTTTAATAAGTCAAGCAGAGAAACTTGCCTTTAAGGAGAAGTGACCCATCTTTAGACAGCTGTTTTGGGGTTCTTGACTGCAAGGAGGCCAAAATCTTATGTAGAAGAGAAGATAATAAGGGTCCCTCTAATACCCTAACAGATAATGCACACCCTTGGTGTAAAGTAAATTATATCCACAGAGAAAGTACACCAATTAGGTAAATGTATAAAACATAACTTTTACTTATAAATCATAAACATAAAATAAGTCAAATATGAGGTTACTGCAATAACATCATCAGTGTGGGGGAATGGGGAAAAGGGTACAGGTGAATACCTAATCTTGACTACCTACAGTGGGCCCTTCCTAATATAGTGTGGATAGGGTAAGGGAATTAAAAGCAGATAGTGACAGAACTCCAACGCGTTTCATCCTGTAATGTGCAGGACTCATCAGGGAGTAGACATCAATTGGTAGTGCTATCAATATTCAAGATCTAA
This sequence comes from Hyla sarda, assembly GCF_029499605.1. Taxonomy (NCBI): domain Eukaryota; kingdom Metazoa; phylum Chordata; class Amphibia; order Anura; family Hylidae; genus Hyla; species Hyla sarda. The sequence continues at coordinate 413,819,209 of NC_079189.1, forward strand.
TACCAATAAACAGTAACACATGTAGAACAGAAAGTAAGTTAGGTCAGTCAGACACTGTCATATGCAGTCAGTAATATGGTCGGGTCGTAAGGAGTAGTGACAGTAAAGATGTAACTTTACACATTAAGCACTGTTATATCAACACAGAATCAAAATATAAGATAATATAGAGTGAATTCCTAGGGGATCCAAAATCGATCCAAGATGTACAAAATCCCTGAAAAATGATACAAATATTCAGTATATGGTCCATAATGTAAATATATAAATGTAAAGCTGATAATAATAATGAAGCTTACCTAACAGGTAAGTACTGGGTGATTATTGTAATAGTCATAAAAGATGTAACAGTGCAATCAGAACGGTCTCTAGAGGTAAATTAGAGAAATGATAAGGGTCAATACAAGATCAGATAAATAAATAAATATTTGATCCAAAGGTAAGAATCTTACCTATAGTCACTAAATTCCAGACTCGGTTATACCAGATGATAAGATGCAAATATAGACCCAAATACAAAATGACTGAGAAAAAAGCAATAGAAAAAGGAAATCCATAAGTAAAGGGACGAAAAAATCAGGGGAATAAGCCCCTATATAAGATAACATAATTACCTGCTAGTGGCTGAAGTAAATACTTCAAGAAGGTAGCAACCAAAAAACCACAGTGCAGGTCGGTGAAATAACCTATGGCCCAAATAGGGCTAAACAAGAAGTATGTATATGTAAAACCTATATTAGATATGACCTCAAAAGATAAATAACAGTGAAAAAGATGTAAATTACCTACTGAGTGAAGCAGCAAGGATATTGCTGATGATCCCTCCAGGTGGAGGACGCCACTGACATCTAGAGCGGAATGCGCTCGTATTATATTACCTGGGCCGGAAGTACAATGACTTCACATCCGGCCGGTGGAACGCAAATGCGTTCCACCATACAAAAGATAGGGGCGGGATGTATACGGCACCTGAGACCACCAGGATGGTAAACGCGGCCTCAATTAGGGTCTTGGGGTGATGATAGATAAAAATAGATAATCGGACAACTAATATATTTCAGAAATTCATAGTTAAGGAAAAAATTCCAGAAACGGAAAACCGGAAGTATCGACAACTTCCGGTCTATGGAACGCATATGCGCTCCACTCAGTCAAAGATGGTGATTATGAGCATAGGACAGTCCAAAATGATGAACAAAAGACAGATAATTAAAAGATATCTCATAAAACAATAAAAAATAGATAGAAGGTCAGTCAATTATTATAATGAAGATGGACATAATTAAGGATATATGATATTATGATATAATGATATAGATGGAGATTGGAAAAAGATAAATGAAAGCCATAAATTTATACAGAGAATCTAATATCGAGTAATTAGTACATGATCAATAATGTAAAAGATATATAAAAAAATGATAACATGATCAATGATGTAGACAATGGAATCAGAGAATAAAAGATGTAAAAGAAAGTGACTCGTTTAGACCAGATGGTGTCACAGTCTGTAGGCGATGGATCCACCTAGCCTCAACTTGCAGAAGTTTGGTATCAAAATTACCTCCCCTGGGATCCTTTTTGGGCGTTTCAATCACCTGGAAGAAGATATTAAGTGAATTATTTGGATGGAAAGTCAACATATGATTTGCTAGGGGTTTGTCTCTCCTTTGTTTAATATCCCCTATATGTTCCAAGATACGCCTTCTCAGTTCTCTTTTTGTTTTGCCCACATATCCCAGGGGGCAAGGGCAGGTGGCTAGATATATTACACCAGTTGATTTGCTGTTGGCATAATTAAAATTTTTAAAGATATGTTCATCCGTATACCTTTTGAAAGATTTGGATACTTCTACAAAAGGACAAGCCTTACATGAACAACATCTGTAGGTCCCAACCGTTTTTTCCCCCAACCAGGTGGCTGTTCTTTTGGGTGGGGGTGGAGGGACATAGTGGCTATGCGACAGCCGATCATTGAGGTTATTGGCCCTCCGGTATGTGATGATTGCTCGTTCCTCTACAAGATTACTTATCAAGGGATCGGATTTTAAAATGGGCCAAAACTTGGTTATGATCTCACGTATTTCAGGGGCCGCTGCATCATATGTCCCTATTATTCTTGGAAGCGAACTCGAAGAGGATGGTTTCTCTTTTGGGGATAATAGAGTATTTCTGTTTATCCCTTTTACACAGTTATACGCTGTTTTTAGGACCGAATTCGGGTAACCTCTCTGTCTAAATCTAGTTTTAAGATCTTGTGCTTGTAAACAAAAAGTTTCTTCTGATGAACAATTCTGTCTTATTCTGGTATATTGGCCTTTTGGGATGCCTTTTTTGAGGGGAGTAGGATGGTGACTATCCCAAACGAGGAGATTGTTACCTGCTGTGGGTTTGCGGTATACCATAGTGTCTAGATTCCCAGTCGAATTTTTTGTGATGGCAACATCAAGGAACATCAATTGATCTTTGTTGATTTCATGAGTAAAGTACAATCCTATTGAATTATTATTGAGAGAAATTAGAAATTCTTCAAAGAGAGATTTGACCAGATGATAGCAATATCGTCTATGTAGCGACCCCAGAAAATGATATTGTTATGGTAAGATTGATGGTGTTCACTGAAGACAATAGTCTCCTCCCACCAGCCCAGGAGCAAGTTGGCATATGTGGGGGCCACTGGGGACCCCATTGCCGTGCCCCTGAGCTGGTGGTATAATTTCCGGTTGAAAGTGAAAAGGTTATGAGTAAGTATAAAGGACAAAAGAGAGATGATGAACTGATTGTGTGCAGCTAAGTATATAATTCTTCTTTTAAGAAAAAATTCCACTGCAATAAGACCAGCTGAGTGAATAATTGAGCTATACAGAGCCTCCACATCAATAGAGCAAAGCCACATATCATCCTCCAAAGTAACATCCTCCAATTTTAGAAGCAAATCAGTTGTGTCTCTAAGGTACGAAGGTAAACCATATACAAACGGACGCAAGATTTGATCAAGGTAAGTACTAACGTTTTGAGTTAGATTTCCAATTCCGGAAACAATTGGCCTATATTTGAGGGGTGATGTGCCTTTATGAATTTTTGGAAGTCCATAAAAAGTGGCCAACCGAGGATATGATGGAAAAAGGAAAGTGAATTCATCAGTGGTTATAAGATTGCTGCTTTTGGCTTGATTCAGAATATCTTTCAGTTCCTTTTGAAACCTCATCGGGGGGTCACTACTAAGGATCTTATACGTGGAGGAGTCATTCAATATATTTAGGCACATTTTTTCATAATCTAGGTGGTCAAGGAGAACGATGTTGCCACCCTTATCGGATGGTTTAATAATTAAATATGCATCCTGTTCTAGTCTTTTAAGAGACTGGGATTCCTGCAAGGAGGCCAGCTATATTAAGGGTATGTTTACATTCAACAGATTTGTTATAGAAAAAAAAAAAAAAAAAGTATTCCATTTGCCATGAGTGAAAATACATAAAAGTCAGTTTCAAATAAGTGTATCAAACTGCAGGCCACATAAGGATATATGATAGTTTGAGTTCAGGTCCTTAGATCCATGGTCATTCTGGGACTAGTGGTTATAATACCGATGCAGACATGTGGCTAGTGTTTTTCTGTTGATCATTGTCCAGAATGCATTTTTAATGTATTGTAATTAAAACGTATTATCAAAAAAATGTGTAAAAAAAAAAAACTCATATTGAAAACTTTTTATGACTATAATTTCATAAAATGATTCCAAGATTAAATGGGTACTCCCCTGGGCAACTTTTTTTTTTTTTTTTTTTCAAATCAACTGGTGCCAGTAAGTTAAACAGATTGGTAATTTACTTCTAATAAAAAAAATCAGCTGCTATATACAACAGAGGAAGTTCTTTTCGAATTTCCTTTCTGTCTGCCCACAGTGCTCTTTGTTGACACCTCTGTCCCTTTTAGGAACTGTCCGACTGTCCGGAGCCAGAGAGGCTTGCTATGGGAATATGCTCCTACTCTGAACAGTTCCTAAAATGAACAGAAGTATCAGCAGAGAGCACGGTGGTCAGACAGAAAGGCAATTCAAAAAGAACTTCCTTTGGAACATTCAGCAGCTGATAAGTACTGGAAGGGTTAAGATTTTTAAATAGAAGAAAGGTTAAAATCTGTTTAATTTTCTGGCACCAATTGATTAAAAAATGTTTTTTTCCAGTGGAGTACCCCTTTAATATTGGTTCACACTGGAATAATGGGTCATATTTTTCACCATAATCTGTTATAGTTTGTACAGATCGCCATAATCCATTTTCTTTCACTCCTATTGATTTATAAATGAGTATGTCAGCTATTTTTTACTGATTGAAATAGTGCAGCATGCATGCTACTCTAACTTTCAAAGCAGCAACGGAAAGATTATGTAAAGCGCTAAGTGTGATCAGAGCCTAAGGAACATAAGTACAAAATACAGCTATGCATGTTAAGCTGGCTGACTCCCAACATGGTGTTTGCCATCTGGTCAGATCTTACACTCTACTAAACTTGAATTGAAACACAACTGTGTGGTGAAATCAATATATCCCTATTTCTGCTGAATATGAAATTAATGATCAAACCTAGTGTAGCTTCTCCTCCCCCCTCAAAGTGTGGATGGATGAATTCCCCAGTGTCCAATAAATCTACTAAAGCATTTGCATCACTTTTCTTAGAATGCTTTGTTTAGGTAAGATTCACATCATTTGTAAAACGCATAGCAAAAACTGTGTTGAAAATATGATTGAATTCGCTTCGTGTTCAGTGTAGAGCCTGGCCAGATAGGGATTGGCAGCCAGCCTGCTCTACATTAATATAAATATAGCTTACGGAACCATTTATTGTTAGTGTTTATGACATAAAAGCACACAAGCACATTTATGTGTTATTCTCCTTCACCTACTCACCACCATATTGTGTTTTATAACAAAAAAAAATTTACATTTGAAGTGACCAAAAAGCAGCAATTCTGCACCATTCACTGTGTGGGATAATAAACATTTTATTTTAATAGTTTGGACATTTACGCAAAAGGTGATACCAAATATGTAGTATTTTTTTTAATTCAAATATTTTATTGAAATTTTATTTTTTATGGGAAAAGGGGGTGATTTATATTTTTATTGGGGGGCTATGTATTTTTTTTTTTACTTTTTTAAAATATTTATTTAACACTTTTAAGTTCCCATAGGGGACTATTAATAGTAATCATTAGATTGATATGTACAGTTCCATAATATCTGCAATCTTCTTGTACAACATGGCTCTCCAGGCTGCACAGAAAGATCAGCCATCCTGCCCACCAAAAGGGAGGTAATGAGACCTCCAGCAGCCATTTAAGATCATCGATCCCCGCAACAGCATTGTGGGGGTCCGATAAGCCCACCGGAGCACACTGGCACCTTCAATTTCACTATAGATGCCATGATCAGCATTGATCATGGCACCTATAGGGTTATTGGAGAAAATCAGCGTGATCGCTGATGTCAATCCTTATTGGTGAGTTCCCGGCTGATAACAGCCGGAGCTCATCTGCTGTGTTGCGAATGCCGCTCCTGTGCTCGCTTCATACCTGCGCCATAAGTGTAGGGCGCTGTGCGTGAAGTTACTTAATGCAGTGCCCTACATTTATGGCACCTGTCCTTAAGGGGTTAATCAGGAGGTGATGGGGGGGGGGGGGGCAATAGCTGTTGAGGTAGATGATTACAATCTATGGTGTAATGTTCTTTTACCCTTGAAAAAGCTTTACTGCATAACAACATTATTAGTTTTGTTCAACATTTCTTCATCAACGTTATTCGAAACCCCCAAACCGTTTAATTTTCTTGCTAAACCACAATTTGTCTTTCTCTGGAAATAGAATATAGCCCACTACCATATATGTGAGTCTATGTAGTCATTTGTATGCAATAATGTGGCAAGCACGTCAATAGATTACATAGCAATTGCAATTTGCCAATGTCAAGCACAATGGACAAACTTAAAGGGGTATTCTTAGGGTAGGTAAGCATAGCTTTTCTTTGTTTTTATTTAGATGAATATACTTTTAGATGACAGCTAATTTTCCTGACTCCCTAGTATCTAGTGTATCAGCTTGATCAAATATCAAGTATTTTGAAGGAGGGGAGCTTGTTAAAGATAGATTCTGTTATAAGTGTGAATAAAACTGGCTACAAATTTAAAATTTTAGTTAGAGGTTCCCTCTGACAAAAATCTTGAATTTGTAATCAGTTTTATTCAACTTTATCATTTCATCTTCCTATAACTTTTGTAGTAAATTTGAGTAGCCGTATTAGTCCAGTGATGCAGAAGCAAATCCAAAAACGTTGCAGTATCTTGTAATACCTTTTTTATTGGACTAACAGCATTTTGTAGAGACAAGCTTTCGGGATTCCTCCCTTTATCAAGCCCAAAGCAAATCTAAGCTCACAAGTAGAAGACACAGGTTACATCTTACAAATATGCAGGGGTTAAGACAATAGATGCGGAGAATTCATGCTAAGATGGGCCATAAATTGTCCTGTTATAGGAACACAGACTAAATAGATAAGGATAAGAAAAAGGGGGAGGGAGGGGGGAGCAGGGGAGAGACTGGTAATTAAGCAGGACAAAGTATGATGCAAAAGAGAATACAGTACAGGTTATAAGAAATTTTGATAATGAGATAAGAAGCTGAAATCCACATTGAGCCCCTACATGATACAATGCACCAAGTGTGACATGTGATGCTACATTGGTGAAATCGGACGGAAACTCAACGAAAGGATGAATCTACACAGACATTCCATCAACCCCCATAAAGAAAATGACTACTGCACCCCAGTTTGACATCATTTTACCCAAACAGGCTACTCCTTAAAATCAGGATACTGAGAGGGAATTTCAAAAACACACAAGAGAGAAAGACATTTGAAGCCAAAATTATACTGTTTTTTGACTCGAAAAACTGGGGACTCAATGTGGATTTGAGCTTCTTATCTCATTATCAAAATTTCTTATAACCTGTACTGTATTCTCTTTTGCATCATACTTTGTCCTGCTTAATTACCAGTCTCTCCCCTGCTCCCCCTCCCTTCCCCTTTTTCTCATCCTTATCTATTTAGTCTGTGTTCCTATAACAGGACAATTTATGGCCCATCTTAGTGTGAATTCTCCGCATCTATTGTCTTAACCCCTGCATATTTGTAAGATGTAACCTGTCTTTTCTCCTTGTGAGCTTAGATTTGCTTTGGACTTGATAAAGGGAGGAATCCCGAAAGCTTGTCTCTACAAAATGCTGTTAGTCCAATAAAAAAGGTATTACAAGATACTGCAACATTTTTGGATTTGCATCTATAACTTTTTTATAAATAATATCCACTATTGGATTTTTGTTTGATATTTCATCATACAACAATATTTAGAAACACTGTTAGTTAGGCTTTTTACACTGGTATCAGGCTCTACAAGTTGTTCTACATAACATTACTTTGCATTGAAATACAGAATAACAAAAATTTCAGCATGTCCCACGTGCTTTTTGTCAACCTGTAGTGAGTTATCTTTTTGCTACTCTACCAGGAAGCAGCCACTTTTTTTGCATGCAACTACTGACTGGTACTTTAATTAGCTTAGCCTGGACTTTCTTGATATATATATATATATATATATATATATATATATATATATATATATTTTTTTTTTTTTTTTATTTAATTTTTTTTTGTCTTTGTTACTAGTATTTTGTTACATAAAATTTTTTTTGTACTTAACGTGAAAAAAAAAGAATAAAAAAAACTGCCCCCAATAACATGCATATTTTTACATGGTGCTTTATACATGCATGCTTAAAATGAACTTGGCATTAAAAAATTTAAGTGAAAATACACTGCAACCACATGTTAGCTGAAAGTCACCAAGAAAATATTGACTGCTATACCTACAATGCTTTCCTCTTTGTGGGTGTTTTACTCATTTGTTTTTTTTCCTGCATAAGAATTAAAAATACAGTTGTTGTTTTTGTGGCAATATTGATGAAGAATTGCATGATCAAATAATCACATACATTTGTAACAGGAGAAATGCAACAGAAAATATACAACCAAAACAACATGCACTAAAATGGCTATTTTGAAAAATGCTATAACAACTTTCAAAAAAAGCATAAAGCACAAAAAAGTTTCAGTTTTTGAAGCATTTTTTTACGTGATAAAACACAGTGAAAAAAGTATGTGTGACTGAGGCTTAAGGCTAAAGTTAAATGAAAACTTTGGTTGCGTAACAATTAATTGAATCTAAGTCAAGAAACCAAAATATTTGTGCCATTTGCTGAAACTTCCTTTTTCAAAATCCTCCCAGCTTGTACTTAAAAGCGCACACAATTGAATCCTTAACAGATGCTTAATGCAGGTATGTATTGATCCAGTAGATGAAGTCTCATTTGAAAATAGGGGAATAACTTTGGTGCTTATAGTAAGGACTATCCTATTGCAGTTCACATGGTAAGGCTGCCATCACACGTTTTTGTTTTCTTTTTAAACTGCCACTGGAGTTTTTCAGCCAAAACTAAGAGTAGATTCAAAAGGAATGAGAAATATAAAGGAAAGTGTAATAATTTTATCCTGTCTGCTAGACCTACTTCTGGCTTTGGTTCAAAAACGAGAGTGGAAGTTTTTCCCAAAAACTGCCATGTGTGATGGCACCCTATGAGGAGTCAAGGTATATGTTCTCAGTCTCCCCATGGAATGGAGCAGAGGTCATGCCTGCACATTGCACTCATCTAATTTAAGCAGTTCTCATAGACATTGAATGAAGTGGCTGTTACGCCTAGCGCTCCGGGTCCCCGCTCCTCCCCGGAGCGCTCACGGCGTCTTTCTCCCTGCAGCGCCCCGGTCAGTCCCGCTGACCGGGAGCGCTGCACTGTCATGGCCGTCGGGGATGCGATTCGCACAGCGGGACGCGCCCGCTCGCGAATCGCATCCCAGGTCACTTACCCGTCCCGGTCCCCTGCTGTCTTGTGCTGGCGCGCGCGGCTCCGCTCTCTAGGGCGCGCGCGCGCCAGCTCTCTGAGACTTAAAGGGCCAGTGCACCAATGATTGGTGCCTGGCCCAATTAGCTTAATTGGCTTCCATCTGCTCCCTGGCTATATCTGATCTCCTCCCTTGCACTCCCTTGCCGGATCTTGTTGCCTTGTGCCAGTGAAAGCGTTTAGTGTGTCCAAAGCCTGTGTACCTGAACTTCTGCTATCCATCCTGACTACGAACCTTGCCGCCTGCCCCCGACCTTCTGCTACGTCTGACCTTGCCTCTGCCTAGTCCTTCTGTCCCACGCCTTCTCAGCAGTCAGCGAGGTTGAGCCGTTGCTAGTGGATACGACCTGGTTGCTACTGCCGCAGCAAGACCATCCCGCTTTGCGGCGGGCTCTGGTGAAAACCAGTAGCCTCTTAGAACTGGTCCACTAGCACGGTCCACGCCAATCCCTCGCTGACACAGCGGATCCACAACCCGTAGCCGAATCGTGACAGTGGCAGTAGGCATGAAACCCTTCTTGAAATTACAGGAGGGGTCCAGTAGTCAGACTCCCAGTATTATTTCACTTATTCATTATTCTGTAAACAGGGGATAAGTGATGGTAAGGTAACCCCTTTAAGGTATGTAAATATACTAGGTTAAGTGGCTAGCACAGCAGGTTCACCAAAGGGCATACGTTTTCTACTATAATAAAATGTTATATGTAAAATGCACGGGAGGGTTTATGTGTGCCTGAGATGGGAATATTGGAATATAAGGATTGATGCTTAGTTGTAAACACAAAGGGGCAGATTTACTAAAATTGCCAAATATTTAGACAGTGTGCAGAGAAAAGTTGCCCAGTTGCCCATAGCAACCAATAAGACCCCTTCTTTCTAAGTTCAATAGTTTTTATTGAAGACATTTTTCATCATACAGTAACAAGCAAACAAGCGGTCAGACAGATGCAGCTGTCGTTGAAATAAAGGTAACAGATAAATCATCAAACAATTAAATAAACCAGAGAGAAATAATATAAGATTTGTATAATACGAAAACCAAATGTGTATCACCTATGATAGTAAACTAATATGTGGGTTCGGGTCCTAGTACTTAGAGTAAATGGTCCATTGCCTGTATAGACAGTGAAGTCAGCTGTAAAGATCCATCTATAAGAGGTGCGAGGAGCAAGAATCATACCGGCTGTATATGCTCAGTGTCGATGTTTCATATGTCCTTACAGTACTTGGAAGATCGCCAAACTGTCCATCGGTTAGAGAAAGGCTTCATTCTTTGAGAACCCATAGCAATAATTTTTTCATAAGAGTATGTGGTGTTTTTCTTTTACTAATTAAGGCTTCAATTGAGGGTATGTTTGTAGATTTTCAAAAGCAAGCGAGGAATGTTTTGGCCGTGATGCAGAAAATATAAAAAAAAAGTCCCTGTGTTGTGGGAGCAGCCAATCAGTATTCAGGAGTAATAATACCAATTCTGGTGTCCATGGTAACCGATTTGGAAGAATGGTGAACAAGAGTGTCTTACATGCATCCCAAAAGGGAGATATGAGGGGATATGACCATAGGATATGATATAATGGTCCCTGATTTACACAACCACGCCAGCATAACGGAGAAGAACCAGGGTATGCTACGGAAAGTTTGTCCGGAGTAAAATACCAGTGTAGAACTGTTTTGTAGTAAGATTCTAAGTTCGAGGAACATTGTAAAGCTCTGGTAGCACTTTGGAAGGCTTTATGCCATTCCTGGAGGGTGATGGATTTACCAAGAGCCCTGTCCCACAAACGCAATGGGTAACTCTGGACAAGAACAGTAGAGTTCATAAACATGGTATAAAGTGGCTTAAGGCCCATGATAGATGAGTTCAAGTACTTCAGAATATTCGTATTAAGCAGATCCCTTCTTTCATTATTAAAAAAGCCTGTAAAAAATGAAAGAAGCAATCTGAATGGTTGTTATGGGCAACTGGGCAAGTATTCCTCTGCACAGGTTTTGATCAATCTCCCAATAAATGCATAACTTCTACACTATAGCTCCTTTTGGCATATAACTAGATATGTCATATAACTGAAATATTTATTTTCATAAACACTAGCAGTTTTAAATATGTTACCGTGTATTGTTAGTATTTTTTCTGCAGTTAAAGTTTAGGAACAGGTCAGACAGTTTAATGGTTAGTGTTATTTAGGGGTTGGAAAGTCTTTAACCTTTGGGCCTCATACTCACTATGACTTAATATAAAATGCTATTACATTAAATGAGAACCTAAGCAGGATTTGGATGGTACACAAGAGGTGATGTCCCATGTTGCAATAAAATTTATTTTGTGCATAATATATACAATATGTCTATCTCCACAGTTATGTGCCAGCTGATCAAAGGGACCCTGACTTTGAGGCTATCACATTCAGACCCTTAATGCTTGAATGTCAAAACAAGATTCCTGGGAGAAGCTTTGAGGTGGGCGCCTCAAGGGAACGTGACCCCCCTTCTCCTTTTACATAACATATACAGAATGTGGCTATTATAGCTTGCCACTAATTCCTCTGGGACATTAATATAAACACCAGAAACTTGAGCAATATACAAAAGTTTCTGGGAAATAGAGATGTCTGAAATTCAACATGGTTTTTCTATGCTACCTATTATGAAAGCTCCAACTTTTATAGCTTATCAAATCTAAAACACAGAGATTTGGGTTCCAAGCAACAGAGTAATATCTTAACAGTTCACAATCAGAGGGTTTCAAGACATCAATGCTCTGTAGCAAATACAGGCCTTGAGCCCGTACAGCTGCTTAGCTTTCTAAATTTGATAAACGGATACTTTGCATTTTATGTATTCTACCATAATATCTAGTAATACACTTTTAGTCTAGTTCTACATGACACCACCCATAGTTCACAGTAAAATTGTGAATGTAATTTAGGAAAAAGGTCACAGATGACTTTGCAGTGATGGCAAAATTTCCAAAACAGATATTTTTGATGCTCACAAGGTCCATTTTTCCAGTAAGAAGACACTAATCGTAGAACAATGAAAGAGATACTAACGCCATGTCACGTAACTTTAGCTCACCCTACAATTTGTGATTGGTAATAGACCTCATACTGAGACCTTGTTAATTGTGAGAAATGGAATTAGTGGCCATAGCAGAGAAGTGGTCATACAGGGTACAGTGAGAGCACATTGACAAACAGTAAGTATACAGTAAGCATATTGTTTATGATTGTGTTTACATGGCCCTGGGAATTTTATTTGTTCTGTCTTCCTGAGGATATATAATGCAATGTGATTAGGAGCAATTATTCCCATATAGGAAGAACTACCTGCTATGTAATGATTAGTGTATTGTTGCTCTCCTGTGCAATTTTTGTTGGCATTTCCGTGATCACATCTTCATTACTTTGTTCAATATTTGCTGTATGAAATTTTTATTTGATATTCAAAGGAAACATCAACTTTTTAATTGAAAGAGGATGATGAACTCTGTTTTCTGTGTAGATAAGTATTAAAGGAGTTTCTCCTGGATTTTCAGTTTTTGGATGACACAGGCACAATGGGGGAGATTTTATCAAAACCTGTCCATATGAAAATGTTGGAGTTGCCCATAGCAACCAATCAGATCCATTCTTTCATTTTTCAGAGGCCTTTTCAAAAATGAAATACGCGATCTGATTGGTTACTATGGGCAACTCAGCAATTTTTCCTCTGGACAATGAGATTCATATAAAAATACACAACATGGTATTCGGTTGGTGTTATTGTGTACTAGTGTTTTCAAATGTTTTGTACCTGTGAATTATCTGGCATCATGGAGATCCCATAACGAACTCCATAGAGAAAAATCACCAAAAAACACTATACTATACTTACAGAAAACTACTAGCAACTCAAATGTCAAATTTACCCATAGGGTCCCATTTAGGGCCAAAATGTCTCCTGGTTGATGTCATGTCTGTATACATTTGTGATCCCAACCCCTCAAATTACACTTTATTGCTGTTCAATTATGTATTATGAGGGAGATTCCTCAAAACCTGTGCTGAGGAAAAATTGACCAGTTGCTCATAGCAACCAATCAATTGCTTCTTTTATTTTTCAGAGGCCTTTTCAAAAATGAATGAAGCAATCTAATTGGTTGCTATAGGCAACTGGTCAACCTTTCATCAACAAACTTTTTGATGAATTTCCCTCTATATTCCTATTTTTCATTCTTCCATTTAAAACCTATGTATATTTAACATTTATATTGTGAACTTTAATGCCACATAATGGTTATTTTGTGTATAGCAGGGTGTGGAAGGAACAAGCATGTGGTATTAAGTAGACATCCCCACAGGCATAGAAAGCCATAAAGCCTTAGATGGTGGGAGGTCCCTGCTTAGTCAACCAATCTCCTCTTTAGTTAAGAGGGGGGGGGGGGGGGTATTCTGTAGCGAGGCAGAGGAGTTTAGTGGAGTAGTGAGTAGTGTAGAGTATGTAGTTGTTGAGTCAGTCTAAAGCTGCTGGGTTGCAAAGAACATTAGCCAAGTGAATACTACAGTAGAATCTTTCTCTCTACAGGGGACACTCACGGTGAGAGATGTGCCTTGTTGTAACAGAGATGTTATTATTCTCCAAAAATGCATCCAGCCCCTTTTTGAACTCTTTTACTGAGTTCACCATGACCACCTCCTCAGGTAGAGAATTCCACAGTCTCACTGCTCTTACAATAAAGAACCCCGTCTGTGCTGGTGTAGAAACCTTCTTTCCTCTAAACGTAGAGGATGCCCCCTTGTTATAGATACAGTCCTGGGTATAAATAGATCATGGGAGAGATTGCTGTACTGTCCCCTGATATATTTATACATAGTTATTAGGTCGCCCCTAAGCCTTCTGTTTTTTTTAAACTAAATAACCCTAATACTGATAATCTTTCTGGGTACTGTAGTCCTTCCATTCCCCGTATTACCCTGGTTGCCTGTTTTTGTGCCCTCTCCAGCTCCACTATATCTTTCTTGTACACTGGTTCCCAGTACTGAACACAGTATTCTGTGTGTGGTCTGACTATTCATTTGTACAGTGGTAGAATTATTTCCTTGTCGTGGGCATCTATGCCCCTATTGATGCACCCCATGATTTTATTTGCCTTGGCCATAGCTGCCCGACACTGGTCATTACTCCGAAGTCCTTTTCCACATCAGTCATCCCAATTGTGCTCCCATTTTATACATAATCCCAGCCCGGATTTTTCCTCCCCATGTGCATTACCTTACGGTTATCCGTGTTGAACCTCATCTGCCACTTCCCAGCCCAAACCTCCAACCTATTTAGATCCATTTGTAACAGTGCACTGTCCTCTATAGTGTTTACTGCTTTACAGAGTTTAGTGTCATCTGCAAAGATTGCTACTTTACTATTCAACCCCTCTACAAGGTCATTAATGAATATATTAAATAGAACAGGACCCAAGACTGACCCCTGTGGTACCCCACCAGTAACAGTCACCCAATCAGAATAAGTACCATTAATAACCACCCTCTGTTTCCTATCACTGAGCCAGTTACTTACCCACTTACACACATTCTCCCCCAGCCCAATCCTTCTCATCTTATGCACCAACCTTTTATGTAGCGCCGTATCAAATGCTTTGTAAAAATCCAGATATACGACATCCAGCGATTGCCCCTGGTCCAGTCTGGAGCTCACCTCCTCATAAAAGCTGATCAGATTAGTTTGACAGGACCGATCCCTCATAAATCCATGGTGATATGGGGTCATACATTTATTTTTATCAATATACTCCAAAATAGCATCTCTTAGAAAACCCTCAAATAATTTACATACAACGGAGGTTAAACTAACAAGTCTATAATTCCTGGGGTTTTGACCCCTTCTTAACCCCTTAAGGACCAGGCCCATTTTGGCCTTAAGGACCAGACCAATTTTATTTTTGCATTTTTGTTTTTTCCTCCTCGCCTTCTAAAAATCATAACTCTCTTATATTTCCATCCACAGACCCATATGAGGGCTTGTTTTTTGCATCACCAATTGTACTTTGTATTAACATCACTTATTTTACCATAAAATGTATGGGCAACCAAACAAATATTATTTATGTGAGAAAATTGAAAAGAAAACCGCAATTTAGCAAATTTTGGAAGGTTTTGTTTTCATGCTGTACACTTTCCAATAAAAATGACATGTTTTCTGTGGGTCAATACCATTAAAATGATACCCATGTTATATGCTTTTCTATAATTGTACGGTTTAAAAAAAATCTCAAACCATTTTAACAAAATTAGTATGTTTGAAATTGCCCTATTTTGACCACCAAAACGTTCTCATTTTTCTGTATATGGGGCGGTATGAGGGCTCATTTTTTGCGTCATGATCTGTAGTTTTTATCAGTACCACTTTTGTTTAGGTTTTACTTTTTATTAATGTTTTATACATTTTTTTGGGGGGATCCCGTATGGGATGATTAACAATATGGCCCTCATTTACTATTCTAAACCCGACCTCTTTTGTCGGGTTTTTTTGGCGCATCTTTGTCTGCGCCATGTCGCAGACATCGTGCGCCAGTCTGCGACACTATGCGACATTTTTTCCCGACGGACCCGATGTGGATTCTCCCAAACCCGAAAAAGGGGCGTAACCCGACATTTCTGAGCTTTCCCACGTATTTATTAAGGTTTCCAACCCGAATTTGTTGAATTGTTGTGGATTTTTTCCCGGCAGCTCAGAGGAGTTGGAAACCAAAACCTACAAAACCCACGTGCGACAAACAGGATGCGACATAATAATAAATACCAGGGGAAAAAAGCAGTCGGGTAAGAAAGCAACATAGACTTACAACCCGATTTTCTTAGTAAATGAGGGCCTATATTTTAATAGTTCAGACTTTTACTCATGCGGCGATACCAAATATGTGTATACATTTTTTTTTAACACTTTTTGGGGGGTAAAATGGGAAAAACGGACGTTTTACTTTTTTATTGGGGGAGGGGATTTTTCAAATTTTTTTACTTTTTTATTTTACCTTTTTTTTACTTTTTTTTTTTTTTTTTACACTTTTTATGTCCCTTTTTTTGTCACTTTTTAAGGGGCTATTCATTGCAATCAGTTGATTGCTAATACTGTTCAGTGGACATAGCACTGCTCAGTATTATTGGTGATCTTCTGCTCTGGTCTGCTCGATCTCAGACCGGAGCAGAAGACCCCGGGAGATGGCCGGAGCCAGGTGAGGGGACCTCTGGCCGCCATGCTGGATGATCTGATCCCCGCGGCAGCGCTGCAGGCGATTCGATCATCCATTCAAAGTACCTCTGCAGATGCCGTGATCTGTATTGATCACGGCATCTGAGGCGTTAATGGCGGACATTCGCGCGATTGCGGATGTCTGCCAATTCCGGCTGATAGCAGCCGGGACCTGCCGGGCATGACGCGAGCACCGCTCCGGTGCTCGTGATCATGGCGGCGCGTAAATGTACGTCATGGTGCGCTAAGTACCCCGTCACCATGACGTACATTTACGTCCATTGTCGTTAAGGGGTTAAATATTGAATATTAACCTCTTAAGGACTCAGGGCGTACCGGTCCCAGCTGCTAACACCGGGTCGGTCCCAGCTGCTAACGATAGCCGGGACCCTGGGCTAACAGCGTGCGTCACCGATCGTTGTGCCGCGCGCTGTTAACCCTTCAGACGCGGCGATCAAAGTTGACTGCCGCGTCTGAAAACGAAAGTAAACGCTTCCCCTGCAGCTCAGTCGGGCTGATCGGGACATCACGATAAAATCAGCAGGCAGTCTCCTTACCTGACTCCGCGGTGTCCGATCGTCGATTGATTGCTCCAAGCCCGAGCTACAGGCTTGAGCAATAAAGCCTCTTTCTGACTGATCCGTGCAAAGCTATGGCTTTGCAGGGATCAGCATAGGAGATCAGTGTGTACAGTGCTATAGCACTGTGAAAAAAAAAAAAGTTTACAAAGGTCATTTAACCCCTTCCCTAATAAAAGTTTGAATCGCCCCCCCAGGGCCAGATTAAGACTGCCTTGAAGACGGAGCACTTCATTATGATGGGGCAACCCCTCCCCCCCCCCCCCGATAGTCCCCCTTCCCTTCCACTAAGACCTGTTGCGGGCCTGTCAAGTAAGGAACAGACTGAGACTAAAAATATGCCTGGGTATATTAGACTATGTCCAATTTTTTATTTTTTTTTGATGGGTATCACAGGAGTCAGGCCCCCGTTAAAATAAAATGGTCTGCATGTTCACTTCAGTTCAAGTCACTCTTTCCAGCTGTTGCAAAGCTACAAACCCCATTATGTCTGGAGAGCTTCAGGCATTATAGGAGTTGTAGTTTTGTAACAGCTGGAGCCTCAAATTGGGGTACATTGTCATCCATTATTACTGCAAAACTTAGAAGTGACGAGAGATCTAATGGGACAGTCAGGAGAAAACACAAACATAAAATGACTCACAGGAGACGTCTTCTCTGTTGTCTTTCCTTTTTTTCTTCATCTGGTCCAGACGCCATGTCTTCTTCCAGCTCCATCTTCTGTAAAGTTTGACGCCTGGACATCATTGGTTCCTCACTTTGCCAGCCGCTCCTCATCGTCCTTATAAAGACAACAATCATTATAACCCTACAAGAGACTGTGCTTCCTAAACATAATACTGCCAAACCCTGTGTACCCTGTATATTATACTGCCAAACCCTGTGTACTCTGTATATTATACTGCCAAACATCATGCCCTCTAAAAATAATACCACACACTGTCTTCCGTAGTGTGCACAGAGCAGCAGCATCCCATTGAAAACAAACAAAATTCTGCTGGCGGAAGTTCATAGTGTGGACGAGCCCTAATTCCCCCAGACCCCTCTGCCCCCCCCCCCCAGACCTCTAAGTCCTCCTCCAGACTCCTGCTCCCAGAGACCCCTAAGGCTAGGTTTCCCCCTTTTTTTACCTGCAAAAACACAGAAAAACTGCTACTGCTTTTTCCTGTGTTATGGTAATTTTTTGGCATTTTTTTCTTGTGCTTTTGCCTTCTCTACAAACTTAGCCTTAGTCCTCCCCTGGTCCTTAAAGGGGTACTCCACCCCTAGACATCTTATCCCCTAAGATGTCTAGGGGTGGAGTACCCCTTTAAGTCCCCCCCCTTCAACACTCCTGGTCCTTCTCCACTATTCCACTTTTCTGCACCCCCTACCCCCCCTCAGTCCCCTTCACACTCCTCTGCCCCCTTTACCAAACCCACACTTACCTTACCTCACCCCCCACCCTACCCCCACAAACAACCTCACTTCAGCCCCTCATGCCCTCCTGGTCCTTCTCCACTACACTTTTCTCCACCAACCCCACCCCAGTTCCCCCACATTAGGTTGTAGCTCCCCCACATTAGGTTGTAGCTCCCCCACATTAGGTTGTAGTTCCCACGCATTAGGTTGTAGTCCCCCCACATTACGTTGGCAGTGTCCCCCACAGACATACAGCCTCCAGCCATATACAGTGTATGGCTCGAGGCTGTATGTCTGTGTTCTGCCCCACTTCAGTGCTCCGACCACCGCTCCTCTGGTCCAGGGTCATGATCTACTGCAATGGCCTAGGGGCCATAGCAGTAGGTCCCGGGACAGGAGGAGCGGTGGTTGGAGCACTGAAGATGACATGTAGGTAAGTTACAATGCGTGCATCCTCGCTGCTCCGCTCCTATGGTCGCACGCACGGGACGTCAGTGATCTCCCTGCGTGCGCTACCTCCCTGCGTTTTTAAAGTTATTGCAGGGCCACAGAAAGGTAACCTTACATCCTTGTGTCCCCAAAAGGACACAGGGATGTCCTGCTGAATGGGGGGAGGGGGAAATACAGTATTTATCTGCGTATAACACACACTGGCATATAACACGTACCCTTATTTTCACAGGAAAATTTGAGGGGAAAAAATAATTGTAAAATAAATGACTATAGCTCTGACCTATATGCCTCATCATCGCCCCAACTTTGATTCCCCTTGATCCTCAGTTTCCCCCCCCCTCCTTCCTCCCCCTTTTATCAGCCTATGTGCTATATTTAACCCCCCCTCGCTCCCTTTCCCATGTTTTCCCCTGCTCATCATTCTCCCCCCTCCTGCTCATCATCCCCCCTACTCATCATTCCCCGCCTGCTCATCATTCTCCCCCCTGCTCATCATTCTCCCCCCTGCTCATCATTCTCCCCCCTGCTCATCATTACCCCCCTGCCCATCATTACCTCCCCTGCTCATCATTACCACCTCTGCTCATCATTACCCCCCTGCTCATTATTACCCCCCCTGCTCATCATTACCTCCCCTGCTCATCATTACCACCCCTCCTCATTATTACCCCCCCTACTCATCATTACCACCACTGCTCATTATTACCCCCCCTGCTCATCATTACCCCCTGCTCATCATTACCCCCCCCTGCTCATCATTACCACCGCCTGCTCATCATTCTCCCCCCTGCTCATCATTAACCCCTCCTGCTCATCATTACCCTCCCTGCTCATCATTACCCCCCTGCTCATCATTACCACCCCTGCTCATCATTACCCCTCCTGCTCATTATTACCCCCCCCGCTCATCATTACCCCCTGCTCATCATTACCACCCCTGCTCATTATTACCCCCCCTGCTCATCATTACCACCCCTGCTCATTATTACCCCCCTGCTCATCATTACCCCCCTGCTCATCATTACCACCCCTGCTCATTATTACCCCCCCTGCTCATCATTACCCCCCCTGCTCATCTTTCCCCCCCTGCTCATCATCCCCCCTGCTCATCATTACCCCCCCCTGCTCATCATTACCCCCCTGCTCATCATTACCCCCCTGCTCATCATTACACCCCCTGCTCATCATTACCCCCCCTGCTCATCATTACCCCTCCCTGTTCATCATTACCCCCCCCTGCTCATCATTACCCCCTGCTCATCATTACCCCCTGCTCATCATTTCCCCCCTGCTCATCATTACCCCCCCCTGCTCATCACCCCCCCTGCTCATCATTACCCCCCTGCTCATCATTACCCCCCCTGCTCATCATTCTCCCCCCCCTGCTCCCCCCTGCTCATCATTCTCCCCCCCTGCTCATCATTCTCCCCCCTGCTCATCATTACCCCCCCTGCTCATCATTAACCCCCCTGCTCATCATTAACCCCCCCTGCTCATCATTACCCCCCCTGCTCATCATTAACCCCCCTGCTCATCATTACCCCCCTGCTCATCCTTAACCTCCCCCTGCTCATCATTAACCCCCCTGCTCATTATTAACCCCCCTGCTCATCATTAGCCGCCCTGCCCTGCTCATCATTACCCCCCCTGCTCATCATTAACCTCCCCTGCTCATCATTAACCCCCCCTGCTCATCATTAACCTCCCCCTGCTCATCATCAACCCCCCTGCTTATCATTAACCCCCCCCTGCTCATCATTAACCCCCCCCCCCACGTCGGGTATTGTGGGCTGTGACGAGTGACGTCTCCTGCAGCTCCTCTGCACAGTGTCTGGGACTTCACTCGTCATTTCCTGCAGCGCTGGGGTGTAATGAAGAAAACTGTACCCTGCAGGAAATGATGAGTGACGCCCCTGACGCTGTGCAGAGGAGCCGCAGGAGACGTCACTCGTCACAGCCCACATGACCCGACGCACCACCTGAGCCTGCCGAGCACGGCTAGGTAAGGAAATATGAAATATAGAAAAAGCAGGAGGAGTCCAGGGCGGGCCCACAGGGCCCGGCCGGGCTATCGGGGGGCCCCGATCCACTATTGAGCAGCCTGCAGGGATGTCCCGAATGTGACGGGGCCCCCTGCGGGCACGGGGCCCGGAGCAGGTGCTCCATGAGCGCCAATGATGATCCGGCCCTTCACCCCCCTTTTCCCATAAAAAAAAAATTAACATATGTGGTATCGCCACGTGTGTAAATGTCCGAACTATAAAATTATATCATTAATTAAACCGCACGGTCAATGGCGTACGCGCAAAAAAAAATCCAAAGTCCAAAATGGCGTATTTTTGGTCACTTTTTAAATCATAAAATTTTTTTTTTAAAGCGATCAAAAGTACGATCAACACAAAAATGGTACCAATAAAAACTTCAGAATATGGCACAAAAAATGAGCCCTGATACCGTCCCATACGCGGAAAAATAAAAAGGTACAGGGGTCAAAAGATGACAATTTTAAACGTATACATTTTCTTGCATGTAGTTATGATTTTTTTCAGAAGTGTGACAAAATCAAACCTATATAAGTAGGGTATCATTTTAACCGTATGGACCTACAGAATAAAGATAAGGTGTAATTTTGACCAAAACGGAAGCCACCAAAGTTACAAAATAAAAAATTTTCTTCAATTTTGTCGCACAATAATTTTTTTTTCGTTTCGCGTCGATTGTTTTGTAAAATGACTAATGACACTGCAAAGTAGAATTGGTGGCGCAAAAAGTAAGCCATCATATGGATTTTTAGGTGCAAAATTGAAAGCGTTATGCTTTTTAGAAGGTGATGAGGAAAAAATTAAAATGCAAAAACGGAAAAACGCTGAGTCCTTAAGGGGTTAAAAATAGGGGTCTGTCTATTACATTACTTAATTCCTTTAGAAAACGGGGGTGAATGCCATTTGGACCTGGTGATTTGTCTATTTTGATTTTTTGTAGGCAGTACTGTACTTCTTCCTAGGTTAGACAGGTTACCTGTACTTCTTCCTGGGTTAGACAGGTGACCTGTACTGGGGAGTTTACCTTATCTCACTGTATTTCACCTGGCATTTAATTTTCCTAGGTAAATACAGTGAAGAAGAATTTTTTTAATATATTTGCTTTTTCATGATCCCCGTTTATAATTTCTTCCATTTTTTAAAGGGCCAATACTTTCATTTTTGACCTTTTTTCTATTTATATAATTAAAGAACATTTTGGGGTAAGTTTTACTCTCTTGGGCAATGAGTCTTTCTGTCTCTATTTTTGCTGCTTTTATCATTTTTTTACATATTTTACTTTTTTCTCTATAGCTTTTTAATGCTTCTTCACTGCCATCCTGTTTTAGTAATTGAAATGCTTTATTTTTGTCATTTATTGCCCCCTTAATGTTTTTATTCATTCATATTGGTTTTCTTTTATTTCTGACCCTTTTATTTCCATAAGTTATATACATCTTACAGTGAGAGTTTAAGATACTTTTAAAAGTCTTCCATTTAGTGTCAGTATTCTTGATTTTGAGGACATTACCCCATTTTATATTGTAAAATATTGTTGCCTTGCCTTTCTAAAGTTCATTGTTTTTGTGGCCCCTCGCAAGATTCCCTTATTGCAGAACAAGTTATAATGTATTATATTGTGGTATCCCGGTGCAGGACCTTGTCCTGTCCCCTCCTTAAGTCCCCTCAGGAAGAGTCCCTTGAGTCCATAGGGCTCTCCTGAAGGGCGTCCCCCCTTGTTGCCTTATACAAATGTAATGTATTTGCATTGTGTACATATTGTCTGTATGTATAAAGTTGTATAGTTTGTATACCATGTATAGGACCTTCCTTGGTCATGTGACCTCCTGTCATGTGATATACCCAGAGTTCCATGGGCACAGGAGCCCCAGGAATTAGCAACCAATGGGCTTTAGTCCAGCCCCCTAGTATATAAGGGGCTGTAGTCTCTCAGTTAGCTCTCTTGAGACCTGGACCTAAAGAAAGCATAAAGTCCTGTATACTGCAAATTCATGTCATCTAGGCCAAAGCCGAAAGAAACCCAGCCACTTCTAAAACATGAGTTACAATTCTCTCTACAAATCCAGTGACTACTACTCAGCTAAGGAATATATTAGTAGCACAGTGGCCTGCCTAAATATCTCAAAAACTCCAAGTCCAAGCAAGCCTGCTGGTATCCTGTGTCCCAGTTGCCTCTGAAGGAACTGCATAATTGTAAAGACTGTTCCCTAAGCATTTCAAGTAAAAGTTCCAGTTTATTCATAATCCTTGCTGTGGACATTCGTTTATTATAAAACTGTTTTTGGGTTGTCCATACAGGAATAACCACATCCTGGTTTCACGAACACTAAGGGGTTAACAACATCTTGTCCCCAGGGTTAATACCACCAGACCCTGCTACATAATGCAACACCCCAGTCTCCACAATATTATGATCACTATTTCCTTCTACTTGCACATTAGTTTCTCTGTCAGGTCTGTTGGTTAATATTAAGTCTAGTAGGGCGCAGCTTTATGAGATTCACAGGTCTCAGTCTCTGAGTTTATATCAGGATAGTTAAAGTCCCCCATTATTATCACCTCATTCTGATTTGCTGCCTTGTTTATTTGCCTCAGTAATTGATCTTCTGCCTCTTCCATTATGTTTGGTGGCTTATAGAAAACCCCTATCAGAATTTTATTAATTTTATCTCCATATATTTCTACCCATAATGACTCCACATTGGGGGAGATTTATCAAAACCTGTGCAGAGGAAGAGTGGTGCAGTTGCCCCTAGCAACCAATCAGATCACTTCTTTCATTTTTAAAGAGGCCTGTGAAAAATGAAAGAAAGGATCTGATTGGTTACTATGGGCAACTGCACCACTCTTCCTCTACACAGGTTTTGATAAATCTCCCTCATTATCGTTTCCCTCCCATATATCCTCCCGCAGTGCGGCCTTCAGACTGGACTTTACATAAAGACAACTCCTCCCCCTTTCTGTTTTGTCCGATCCTTCCTAAATAGACTATAACCCTGTATGTTGACCGCCCAGTCATAGCTATCGTCCAACCAAGTCTCTGTTATACCCATTATGTCATAATCCTCCTCAGACATTATCAACTCCAGTTCGTCAGTTTTATTTATTGTACAGACTTCTGGCATTAGTCAACACGGAATTCAATGGTGAATGTTTTTTTTTCCTATGAAGCCTATCCCTATTAGCTATTCTATACACCAAGCACATACACATACACACTCCCCCCCCCCCCCCCCCACCCGGCGACTCAGGAATCCAGATTTACATAGTAGGGTACACAATGCTTTGGGCTGGCCCTGTAAATATCAAATATCAAAAATTACCTCTTTTAATGGCACCAGATTTTTCCCACCAGGACAGAAAGGTCTAGTGTTTATTTCCCTATTGTTTCCATGACCTATTGGTCAATATTCTGCTCTATTAATTTCATGATGATGTTGGTCCCTGAAGAAAGAAGTTCTGCACAGTTTCTTACCAATAGAAAAAGGAATAGGACCAACCAGGTTGAGGCCCCCCTCTCTCCAAGGCGCCATAGCAAGTGCATGGTCTGTCACTAAGGTACATATGCCCTTGCTGCAGACCACAGGTGTCTATGATTGTATTCTCTGATCCTCACACATTACATCTGATCTCTGATCTGGTATTAAAGGGGTACTCTGCTCACCCATCGAATGGAACATTTACGAACACTGGGTGCTCGCTTCCGGGATCACCCCGCCCCCTTGTGATGTCATGCCCCGCCCCCGTGATGTCATGTCCGCCCCCTTCCCATAGACTTGCATTGAGGGGGTGGAGCGTGATGTGACAGTGGTGGGGTGGGACATCACAAGGGGGCAGGTCAACCACTGAAGCCTGAACCCTGCTTTCGAAACTAAATGTTCCGGACGCTGGGAAGCAGAGTACCCCTTTAACCCCTTAAGGACACATGACGTACTGGAACGTCATGTGTCCGCTCCCGATCTATAATGCGGGGCCACGGTGTGGCCCCGCGCCATAGCAGGTCGGGTCTGGTCTCTAACAACGGCCGGGACCCGTGGCTAATATCTATTAACCCTTTAGACGCGGAGTTCAAAGTTGAACGCCGCATCTAAAGTGAAAGTGAAACCATGCCGGTTAGCTCAGTGGGCTGTTCGGGATAGCCCCGGCGACCCGAACAGCTTACAGGACAGCAGGAGGGTCCCTACTTGCCTCCTCGCTGTCCGATCGCCGAATGACTGCTCAGTGCCTGAGATCCAGGCATGAGCAGTCAAGTGGCAGAATCATCGATCACTGGTTTCCTATGAGAAACCAGTGATCAATGTAAAAGATCAGTGTGTGCAGTGTTATAGGTCCCTATGGGAGCTATAACACTGCAAAAAAAAAAGTGAAAAAAAAAAAGTGAATAAAGATCATTTAACCCCTCCCCTATTAAAAGTTTGAATCACCCGCCTTTTCCAATAAAAAAAAACACAGTGTAAATAAAAATAAACATATATGGTATCGCCTCGTGCGGAAATGTCCGAATTATAAAAATATATAGTTAATTAAGCAGCACGGTTAATGGCGTACGCGCCAAAAAAATTCCAAAATCCCAAATAGTGCATTTTTGGTCACTTTTTATATCATGAAAAAATGATTAAAAAGTGATCAATAAATAGTGTTGAGCAGCATAGGCCATATTCGAATTCACGATATTTCACAAATATATGGATGAATATTCGTCATATATTCGCTACATTCGCATATTCGTAATATTCGCATTATATTTTCGGATATGCGAAAATTCGCATATGCGAAAATTAGTATATGCAAAAATTATCATAAATGAAAATTCGCATGTGTGAAAATTAGCATATGCAAAAATTAGCATAAGCGAAAATTCGTATATGCGAAAATTAGCATATGCAAATGTTCCCATATGCGGAAATTCGTACGCCAGTCTCATACAGTAGTATTAGAGCCTTCTTTAGACCACACAAGCTGGAAGCAGAGACGGATGATCACTGTGATGTGTACTGTGAAAAAAAAAAATATATATATATATATATTCGTAATTACGAATATATAGTGCTATATTCGAATATTCGCAAATAAAATTCGCATTGCAAATATTCACAAGCAACACTACCCTATCAATGCAAAAATGGTACCGTTAAAAACTTCAGATCACGGCGCAAAAAATGAGCCCTCATACCACCCCATACGCTGAAAAATGTAAAAGTTATAGGGGTCAGAAGATGACAATTTTAAACGTATTAATTTTCCTGCATGAAGTTATGATTTTTTCCAGAAGTATGACAAAATTCAACCTATATAAGTAGGGTATCATTTTAATCGTATGAACCTACAGAATAAAGATAAGGTGTCATTTTTACCGAAAAATTTACTACGTAGAAACGGAAGCCTCCAAAAATTACAAAACAGCGTTTTTTTTTTCAATTTTTTCTCACAATGATTTTTTTTTCCGTTTCACCGTAGATTTTTGGGCACAATGACTGACGTCATTACAAAGTAGAATTGGTGGTGCAAAAAATAAGCAAACATATGGATTCTTAGGTGCAAAATTGAAAGAATTATGATTTTTTAAAGGCAAGGAGCAAAAAACGAAAATGCAAAAACGGAAAAAACCCCGGTCCTTAAGGGGTTAAATCTGATTTAATCATTGTTTCCTGGTATTGATGTTATTTTGTTTACTAATTACAATTCTGGTTCTGACTCTGACATGACCATTAGGTGTTGACCTTGCTTGCTGACATCCCTCCTTTTTCCTGTTTATTGGGCCATTGCCTAGGACAGATACTCCAAGTATGGACAGGGTAGTGGGTGAGATTAGGGCTACCCTTTCGTGTAACGCAACTATTACACTGAAGTGCTTTACAAAGAACGAGAAACAAAAGTTAGTTCATAATAAACGTAATAAAAGTTGATGGCTGGTGGAGGACTTGAAATCCAGGTAAAAAGGCATAGCTTACACAAGAAAAGAAAAGACAGTGCCCCAGATTTATTGATCTGCATAAAACCAAAACTGCGGGTTTTACCCAAAGCAGTCAATCACAGCTTAGCTTTAATATCTTAATGAACTTTAGTAAGCCCAACCAAACAGATTTAGTTTCTAGTAGATTGATAAATCTAGGCCTGTGTGGTTAGAAACTATTGTGTCAGAACCAATTAAATGAACAGAACAGAATGAACCAAAAGAAACTTCTGGATCAAGTAAGAATGTGATATTAGACAAAGAGCTAAATACTTAAAGTGGTACTCCGCTGGAAAACATTAAAAAAAAATCTTAATCCTTCCAGTACTTATCAGCTGCTGCATACTACATAGGAAGTTCGTTTCTTTTTTAATTTCCTTTCTCTCTGACCACAGCGCTCTCTGCTGACACCTCTGTCCATTTTAGGAACTGTACAGAGTAGAAGAAAATCCCCATAGCAAACCTTTCTTGCTCTGGACAGTTCCTGACATTGACAGAGGTGTCAGCAGAGAGCAATTGTGATAAGTACCTTAAAGGAGTAGTCCGGCACGCACTTTTCTCATTTTATCCCGTCCGGACTGCAAAATAAAAGAAAACAAACTTTCTCTTACCTGCCAACGAGCCCGTGGAGCTCCGGTGTCCCGCCTCGGCCAGTGATAGGCTGAAGCTCCGTGTGATGTGCCGGGCTAACAGGAAGTAAGAAGCAAACAGCCCGGCGACTGAACACCTGTACTGGAGTGTACCAGAGCTCCGGGGGCTCGTAAGCAGGTAAGAGAAAGTTTGTTTTCTTTTTTTTTGCAGCCCGGACCAGATAAAATAAGAAAAGTGCGCGCCGGACTACTCCTTTAAGGATTAAGATTTTTAAAAATCTGTTAAACTTTCTGGCATCAGTTGATTTAAAAAAAATATATATTCCAGCAGAGTTCCCCTTTAAAGGTCCACTCCATACATTTGGCCCAGGCATTTTTAATTAGCAGGAGACTGCATATGAGTTTCCTCCTAGCATTCTCTCAGCCCTTTGGCAGGGAGCACATGGTAAGTGTTCACACTGGTGTGGTGCTCTGTGGTGGCCATTGTTGCTGTGGTGCTTTGTCTGTGGGGTGGTGGGGCCCAGAGCCGAGGGCTTGGTCGAGCAGCAGTGGGGCTGCCTGCCCACTGGGTTATTCCCCCTGTGGGCTTGGTGCCGTGGTGGCAGTGGTCGCCGCTTAGGCTATGCCAGTGGTAGTTTAGGGACCCACTCTGACTAGGTGACCTTGATGTGAGAAGTGGGGTTGTACTTTTTGATCAAAATGTATACTAACAACCTGTTTTTGAAATTATGCTGAGAAGCAAGTAGATCAAAATCTACTGTTATATGCATTGGGGAGTGGGAAGAACGGTGCCTGTTAAGGCATTTAAGCACTGAATTTAAAAAGAATGTAGTTTGAAAAAAAATCTTGCACAGTTCTGCAGAATAGTAATTTGTCAAAAAAAGCATCTAAGGTATTCTTTAATAAACATTTGCCAAATTTCCATTAGCATACATGTGGTCAGAACATGGGCATATTTACATGTTACATTTTCTGCAGACATTTCTGGGCCTGTTTTATTCATCTGAATGGGGTGTGCAAAATTTCATGTGCTTGCCTCCAAACCTCATTTAGATGAATTTACCAAATTTTTTGTTGTGGAGATTTCTGCTAAAAAACTGTAAAGTGTGAATGTATGCTATGTTGATGGGCAAGTGTTCAAACTCTCAAAATTGAAATTAAGGGGCAGAAGGCACTGTGCTCCATACTCTCTACTTAGTTCTCCCAACAGAGATGAGCATACAGTCCATGGATTCATAGAAAGTCTACAGAGTCTATACACTGCTCACTGTAACACTCACTTTTCAGTAGACTGGAACACTGATGATAGTGGATCCACTGGACCTGTGTGGTAGATGACTTGGACCATACCAGGGAGCGGAGTCTAAGGTGCCACTGGTTTTCACCAGAGCCCGCCACAAAGCGGGATGGACTTGCTGTGGCAGGCAGCAACCAGGTCGCTACCCCTGGCACGGCTCGACCACAGGAGATTCGAGGCACAGGTGGGATAAGGCAACTCGTGGTCAGGATAGCAGAAGGTCAGGACTGGCGGCACAGTAGCGTAGTCAGGAACATAGCAAATGGTCAGTAGGCAATCGGCAAAGGAGCAAGGTCAGGTCACAGAGCACAGGGTATGATACATGGCAAGGCAACTCTCAGGAAAGCTTTCTCTCAGGCACTAGGGCAACAAAGATCCGGCAGAGAAGTGTGGTTGGAGGAATTTATCAATGAGCCACAGGTGTTACTTCACTAATGGGCGCACTGGCCCTTTAAATCTTGAAGCTCTGCCACGCGTGCGCCCTAGGGAATGGGGACACGTGCGCCGGAGCAGAGAGGCAGAGGCGGAAGCAGGAGAAGCACCAGGTGAGTGACGGGCTCGGATTTGCATGCGGGCGCGTCCCAGGTAACGGTACCATACGCTCACGGCCAGCGTGTGCGGCCAAATCGCATAACGTAACACTCACTCTGCTCACAGCAGGGCACAAAGTTTAGTTAGGTACTTCGGTAGTGTCCTACTGGAGTGATGCACAGTTCGTGACACCAGAGTAGTGTTAACCACCATGCTACAAGGTTTAGACAGTTCTCCTGGGCCAAGCACTGGGGACAATAATGACCACAGATGCAGGGTTACAGAAAACTATATTTTACAAGGCAAGAATTATGTTAATATCCTTTACAGTACAGATTAGAGCAGGGGAAGGGCTGAGTAAACATGTGGAGCCTGTTGCCTTGCAGAGACTTGTAGTAGCTTTCACTTGAACGAATGATGGGTCGTGTAGACTCTATACTTTAGATAAAGCTGGCTTTAGATTTTTGACTGGCAACAACCCACACTGACTTTAGAATGACTACTGTATATTCCCCCGGAGCTTCTAGCCAATCACCAGGCTTGCAACTGTACCTTTGTGATGGGGTGCTTGTAAATGGCCTGGCTGCAGACTTTTGACTTCTCAGGTCTCCTTCAGATTACCACAAACTTCTCCTCACTCCTCTCCACACTGTATCTCAGCTTTCTTCCACTCCTCAATTCTAACTGAACAAATCCTCCCCCTTACACTACATAAGGTTTAAGCTAGGGGCATCCCATTGGGGCATCAGAGTCACATGGTATACTGTGCATGACTTCTCTTTAAGATACAGTAACACTGATAAACATTTACATAAACTTGAATCACAAAATAACAAAATACAATAAACCTGACTGGACAACACTTCTGCCTCTTAGTAATTGGTGTGATTATCACTACCTGGACCCCAACTGATAAAATCTTCTGCCATGTCATTATGACATATAAAAAGTTTTTTTTTAATGATAGGTAATCTTTAAGCTTGTGGCATGTATCCCCATGTTATACTGTGCTTTAACCCCTTAAGGACGCAGGGTTTTTCCATTTTTGCATTTTCATTTTTTCCTCATCACCTTCTAAAAATCATAACGCTTTCAATTTTGCACATAAAATTCCATATGATGGCTTATTTTTTGCCACCAATTCTACTTTGCAGTGAAATTTGTCATTTTACCCAAAAATCCACATCGAAAAGGAAAAAAAAATTAATTGTGCGACAAAATTGAAGAAAAAATTTAATTTTGTAATTTTGGGGGCTTCCGTTTCTACGCAGTGCATTTTTTTGGTAAAAACAACACCTTATCATTATTCTGTAGGTCCATATGGTTAAAATGATACCCTACTTATATAGGTTGGATATTGTCGTACTTCAGAAAAAAATCATAACTAGATGCAGGAAAATTTATATGTTAAAAATTCTCATCTTCTAGCCCCTATAACTTTTTTATTATTCTGCATACAGGCCGGTATGAGGACTAATTTTTTTGCGTCGTGTTCTGAAGTTTTTATTGGTACCATTTTTGTATTGATCCGACTTTTTGATCGCTTTTTATTCATTTTTTCATGATATAAAAAGTGACCAAAAATACGCTATTTTGGAATTTTTTTGCGCGTACGCCATTGACCGTGCAATTAAATTAATGATATATTTTTATAGTTCGGACATTTCCGCACGTGGCGATACCACATATGTTTATTTTTATTTCTATTTACACAGTTTTTTTATGGGAAAAGGGGGGTGATTTAAACTTTTATTAGGGAAGGGGGTTAAATGACCTTTGTTAACTATTTTTTCACTTTTTTTTTGCAGTGCTATAGCTCCCATACGGGCCTATAACACTACATACACTGATCTCTTATGCTGATCACTGCAAAGCCATAGCTTTGCATGAATCAGCGAGATAGGGGCTCGATTGCTCAAGCCTGTAGCTCAGGCTTGGAGCAATCAAACCACAATCGGACACCGTGGAGACAGGTAAGGGGACCTCCTCCTCTCCTCTCCTCTCGCTGCCGGGCAGCGTTTACTTTCACTTTCAGATGCGGCGGTCAACTTTGATCGCTGCGTAGGAAGGGTTAATAGCGCATGGGTATGCATGGGTATGAATAGCAGCCGGGACCGTCCCG
The DNA here is from genome assembly GCF_029499605.1 of Hyla sarda. NCBI lineage: Eukaryota > Metazoa > Chordata > Amphibia > Anura > Hylidae > Hyla > Hyla sarda. The sequence goes on from NC_079189.1 coordinate 413,850,425, forward strand.
GTGTGATGCGGGGATGCGTTTTAAACACCCGACCGTGCATAGGGCGTACAGGTATGCCCTATGTCCTTAAGAGGTTAAAAACCTACATCTAAGTGCCAAATTCAATAGTATCTCCTATGGACACAAACTTACAGTTGACATATAGATTTGACAAAGTTGTCTACTTAAAGACAATCTCTTTAAAGTAAAACGGTCATCCTGTTCACCCAGATTACACACAATGCACTGGGTTATAGTCTTGGTGAACAGGAGACCGATGAGGGGTTACTGACTTCAATATGTACCTTAGGTCTGGAGATATGTCCCTCCGAAGATCTGCTTCTATCTTTACTGAATTGCGAGCTTGAGGTGGGCCCCCCAGCTTAATTTGAATATTCATTGTCGATGGTCACATGAGTGCTCAGTAAGCGCAAGGACTCACGTGACCAGCGACAATGAATATTCAAATTGAGCCGGCGGGTCCGCCTCCAGCGCGCAATTCAGAGAAGACCAAAGCGGATGTCCAGAGGGACATATCTCCAGGTACGTGTTATAGTCAGTAACCCCTCATCGGTCTCCTGTTCACCCAAACTATAACTCAATGTATTGGGTTTAGTGAGGATAAACAGAATGACCATTTTACTTTAATGCACCCAAAACATAGCTGAATTTGCAAGTGAAAATTGAACACATAAGCCCTGATTTACTAAGAGTGGAATGTAGGTTTTGTTGTGTTTTTTGCTGTTGCCCCCTTTTTTTCCCATGGGATTTACTAATTTACTCTGCTTTCGGAAACTTTATACATGCTTTAAAGTGTAGGGTTTTCTTGCCAGAAAATTCACATGATTTTCAGAGTGGTTTTCAGAAAAGACGAGTGATTTTGGATGAAATGTAGGGAACACGCCTATTTTCCCGAAAGCCATGCCCTTTTGTAGGGTTTTTTTTTTTCACTCTGAGTGTTTCTGATTCTGTCAGGTTTTTTCTGTCACAAATTCAGAATTTACACAGAATTTAGGCGCACAACCCGACAAAAAGAGTCGAATGCTGCTAGTAAATGAGGGTTGTAATGCTCATTTCTACTAGAGTGCCAATTTCCAGATCTACCAGATAGAGGGCTACTGCTTGTCTTAAGTGGGAACAAGCAGTATGTTTATATGACTTATTAGGGTCACTTCCCACACATGCTGTATAAATTCACAGATAAATAGCATGGTATCTGTACTAAAGTTAAAATTATGCATTGCCTCTGATGATAAATGTACACTCCTGCACCCAGTGCCATCTTCAGAATGCAGATCTTGTGACAGCACAGAATTTCTGTCACTAAAAAACCCTAAATGCAGTGCTCAATATAAGCTCCACTTCTGCATTTACTAGGGAACTGTGTGATGTTAATAGTGACATCATAGGAATTCCCTATGCACAAGGGGCTTGGAGGAATGCAATCTGTGTCTTCTCTGTATGTCAGTGTACACAGTAATCTAATGGGCTGTTACCATCAGATCACTGTTATCAATGATCTGTAGATGGGGACAGCAGGGAACATATGAAGTAAATAATGTATTCCCTGTTAACCTGTGACCTCCTACTAAAAACAATGTGTAAACAAAAATAAAAATTAAAAAGTTAATATTTAAACCTTGTCCCAAAATAATTTACATCTGTCGGAAACTACATGCACCAATTTTGGAAACTTGTGTCAGCCAAACACATTATCTACTTTTGCACTGTTACTTAAAAAAAATGTCCGTACAAGGATGATGATTATCCAGGTACAGATGTGCATCCAAAGCTGAACAAGATGCATTTAAAACTACAATATTTTTCTCATCTTTGTATACCTTATACAATGACACAATGTACATATAGATTGCATCACTATAAAAGGGAAAGTTAAAGGATTAATCTTAGCAGTAAATCTTTTTCATTAAGCAAACTACCTTAAAGCAATGTTTATAAGGAAAATAATAAGGAAAGACCACTAGTTTCTACCCTAAAAAAAAATCAATAAAAGTAATATGCGCTCAAACTGTTTTTTTTTTTTATTTATTTTTTATTACACATATGAAAACCTTATAAGCCTTATGTCTTCTACAAAGAGGTTCAGGAGTATATTCAAATGTTTTTGTTTCTTATATGAAAATGACCATATAACTGCTCAGTGGTCCCTTTCATGTAGCAGCATTTCATATGCTTTGTTTGTGGTCTTTGTATGATCTGTTATTCTACAGTAAAGCTGATAACATATACATATATATATATATATATATATATACATACAGTGGGGCAAAAAAAGTATTTAGTCAGACACAAATTGTGCACGTTCTCTCACTTAAAAAAGATGAGAGAGGTCTGTAATTTTCATCATAGGTATACCTCAACTATGAGAGACATAATGAGGAGAAAAAAATCCATAAAATCACATTGTCTGATTTTTAAAGAATTTATCTGTAAATTATGGTAGAAATTAAGTATTTGGTCAATAACAAGCGTTCATCTCAATACTTACTTATATACCCTTTGTTGGCAATGACAAACGTTTTCTGTAAGTCTTCACAAGGTTTTCACACACTGTTGCTGGTATTTTGGCCCATTCCTCCATGCAGATCTCCTCTAGAGCAGACTTTCAACTACCTCCAAAGGTTTTCTATGGGGTTGAGATCTGGAGACTGGCTAGGCCACTCCAGGACCTTGAAATGCTTATTACGAAACCACTCCTTCGTTGCCCGAGCAATGTGTTTGGAATCATTGTTATGCTGAAAGACCCAGCCACGTTTCATCTTCAATGCCCTTGCTGATGGAAGGAGGTTTTCCCTCAAAATCTCACGATACATGGTCCCATTCATTCTTTCCTTTACATGGATCAGTTGTACTGGTCCTTTGCAGAAAAAAGCCCCAAAGCATGATGTTTCCTTCCTCATGCTTCACAGTGGGTATGGTGTTCTTTGGATGCAACTCAGCATTCTTTCTCCTCCAAACATGAAAAGTTGAATTTTTACCAAAAAGTTCTACTTTGGTTTCATCTGACCATATGACATTCTCCCAATCCTCTTCTGGATCATCAAAATGTTCTCTAGCAAACTTCAGACTTTGGACATGTACTGATTTAAGCAGGGGGACACGTCTGGCACTGTATGATTTAAGTCCCTGGTGGCATAGTGTGTTACTGATGGTAGCCTTTGTTACTTTGGTCCCTGCTCTCTGCAGGTTATTCACTAGGTCCCCCGTGTGTTTCTGGGATTTTTGCTCTTGTGATAATTTTGACACCAAGGGGTGAGATCTTGCGTGGAGCCCCTGATCGAGGGAGATTATCAGTGGTCTTGTATGTCCTCCATTTTCTAATAATTGCTCCCACAGTTGATTTCTTCACACCAAGCTGCATGCCTATTGCAGATTCAGTCTTCCCAGCTGGGTGCAGGTCTACAATTTTGTTTCTGGTGTCCTTTGACAGCTCTTTGGTCTTGGACATAGTGGAGTTTGGAGTGTGACTGTTTCAGGTTGTGAACAGGTGTCTTTTATACTGATAACAAGTTCAAACAGGTGCCATTAATACAGGTAATGAGTGGAGGACAGAGGAGACTCTTAAAGAAGAAGTTACAGGTCTGTGAGATCCAGAAATCTTGCTTGTTTGTAGGTGACCAAATACTTATTTTCCACCATGATTAGCAAATTCTTTAAAAATCAGACAATGTGATTTTATGGATTTTTGTCTCTCATAGTTGAGGTATACCTATGATGAAAATTACAGGCCTCTCTCATCTTTTTAAGTGGCAGAACTTGCACAATTGGTGGCTGACTAAATACTTTTTTCCCCCACTGTGTGTGTGTGTGTGTGTGTGTGTGTATATATATATATATATATATATATATATATATATATATATATATATATATATATATATAAATATATACACACACACAGACACAAAGTTGGTACATGTCCACTTATTTCTGAAGTTTTTTATACTAAACAATCAAGGATATTAAAAATATTGACCACAACTCTACATTCTATTAATTATCTTGCAATGATACTGAGTTACAGCTAGTATCATTCATAGCTGTCTTCAAAATTCTGTTGGAACCTATTGAAAAGTCAACAAGCTTGTTAATGAGGTACTCCGGTGGAAAAAAAAATTTCAGATCAATTGGCGCCAGAAAGTTAAACAGATTTGTAAATTACTTCTATTAAATAATCTTAATCCTTCCAGTATTTATCAGCTGCTGTATACTACAGAGGAAGTTGTGTAGTTCTCTTCAGTCTGACCACAGTGCTCTCTGCTGACACCTCTGTCCATGTCAGGAACTGTCCAGAGCAGGAGAGCTTTGCTATGGGCATTTACATCTACTCTGGACAGTTCCTGGACAGAGATTCAGCAGAGAGCACTGTTGTCAGACTAAAAGTAACAATTCACATACCTCTATAGTATACAGTAGCTGATAAATACTGGAAGGCTTAAGATTTTTTATAGAAGTAATTTACAAATCTGTTTAACTTTCTAGAACCAGTGAATATGAAAAAAAAATAAATGTTTTCCACTGGAGTACCCCTTTAAGAACCATATGCATCAAGCACTGTCTGCAGTCCGTTCTGTCCTCCATTCTTGCAAATGTGACCAAGAAATGGGAAGACAACAAAAATGTCTTTATGTATTGCTTGTATTAGAATGCCACAGTGGAATACGCCTTTTCATAATTTTTACGTGGAGCAGGTACATTGTAAATAAATTAAAAAATGTAAAAATTTTTTCTGATAATACAATTTTTGAGTGGTGTTCACATATTACCAGAGCTCAAACACTAGGAAGGAGTATAGGTTCAGATGTAGTGAACGTGCATATTCTAAATTGAAAATGTGCAACAAATGACAGCGCAATGTGAAATAATGGGTTTTTGCAAATCCCTTTTATTTAACCCCTTAAGGACTCAGCCCATTTTGGCCTTAAGGACTCAGACAATTTAATTTTTACGTTTTCATTTTTTCCTCCTCGCCTTCTAAAAATCATAACTCTTTTATATTTTCATCCACAGACTAGTATGAGGGCTTGTTTTTTGCGCGACCAGTTGTCCTTTGTAATGACATCACTCATTATATCAAAAAATGTATGGCGCAACCAAAAAACACTATTTTTGTGGGGAAATTAAAACGAAAAATGCAATTTTGCTAATTTTGGAAGGTTTTGTTTTCACGCCGTACAATTTATGGTAAAAATGACATGTGTTCTTTATTCTGAGGGTCAATACGATTAAAATGATACCCATTATTATATACTTTTATATTATTGTTGCGCTTAAAAAAAATCACAAACTTTTTAACCAAATTAGTACGTTTATAATCCCTTTATTTTGATGACCTCTAACTTTTTTATTTTTCCGTATAAGTGGCGGTATGGGGGCTCATTTTTTGCGCCATGATCTGTACTTTTTTTTGATACCACATTTGCATATAAAAAACTTTTAATACATTTTTTATAATTTTTTTTTTAATAAAATGTATTAAAAAAGTAGGAATTTTGGACTTTTTTTTTTTTCGTTCACGCCGTTCACCGTACGGGATCATTAACATTTTATTTTAATATTTCGGACATTTACGCACACGGCGATACCAAATATGTCTATAAAAAATGTTTTTTACGCTTTTTGGGGGTAAAATAGGAAAAAACGGACGTTTTACTTTTTTATTGGGGGAGGGGATTTTTCACTTTTTTTTACTTTTACTTTTACATTTTTTTACATTTTTTTTTACACTTGAATAGTCCCCATAGGGGACTATTCATAGCAATACCATGATTGCTAATACTGATCTGTTCTATGTATAGGACATAGAACAGATCAGTATTATCGGTCATCTTCTGCTCTGGTCTGCTCGATCACAGACCAGAGCAGGAGACGCCGGGAGCCGGACGGAGGAAGGAGAGGGGACCTCCGTCCGGCGTTCTGAATGATCGGATCCCCGCAGCAGCGCTGCGGGCGATCCGATCGTTCATTTAAATCGCGAACTGCCGCAGATGCCGGGATCTGTATTGATCCCGGCACCTGAGGGGTTAATGGCGGACGCCCGCGAGATCGCGGGCGTCGGCCATTGCCGGCGGGTCCCTGGCTGCGATCAGCAGCCGGGATCAGCCGCGCATGACACGGGCATCCCTCCGATGCCCGCGGTTATGCACAGGACATAAATGTACGTCCTGGTGCGTTAAGTACCACCTCACCAGGACGTACATTTACGTCCTGCGTCCTTAAGGGGTTAAGGAGGTAAAACACTACAATTGATTTTGGTAGTGCTGTGTGGAATTTCAGATCTGTAGTATGTCCTATAGTAAAGCAAAGTGAAATGCATAGGAGAATATGTTGAAAAATCTGCTTGTGGCCTTTACATTTGCTACATCACATTATTGTACAGTGCCTGGTGACTGTGCAGACAGTTCCCAGAAAGCAAATTAGTAAAGCAAGCTTTATAACAATATGTAGTCACCAGAGAATGCTATCAGAATTAAATTCTTAAGCCTTCAAAAATGTGAACGCAGGTCTGGTTTACTGTACATACAGCAGACCAAATTATTAGGCTAAATTCACATCATGATTTTGCAATACGGTTTACTGTTTCCCCAAAATGGGAAACAAAAAATTGACAAAACCATATGCAAAACTGATGGGAGTAGTAGTTCCCCTGGCTGGGGGAGTCTGTGGGCAGCTGTAGTGACTGTAGTGCTTGTTCTACTTCTCCCATCATGGAACAGAGTCTGTTCCATGTTGGGGGTAGTACAGGGGCTGAGGGACCGATCGCGATCCTAACTTATAAACTTATAAACCAGGGAAGGGGGCGGCATACCACGCTGCACTGCAGAGAGGTATATGAAGACTCTGCACTTTAAATTCAGATTCCCTGTCAGGAGTCCTGAATGGCCGGCACCGACTGGCCATTCATGGCTCCCGACGGAGAATTTAAACTTACAGTGATGTTCATTCATATAACTGGGAGCTGGCTGGCTGGGGAACAGAGCTCAATTCCGCATTGTGGCAATAGCTGTCCCTCCTACTGCTGTTCCAATCATGGAACAGAGTCTTCCCATGATGAGAGTGCAGTAAAAGTAGTACCGCACCATTACAGGAGTCCTGGGCGGCTGTACTGTAACGTTTAAAAAAAAAACAGTACGGAACCATGTTCAAATCCGTGGTTGACCACGGTTTTGTGCGCGGAAACCCCCCCCCCACAAAACTGCACCAGTACAAAAACTTACACAACTGGATACATCTAGTTGTGTACGTTTTTGTATAGTAGGTCAATGTATATTGTTTGCTATACGGTTGCATACGGTTTTCGAATAGAAACTGTATAGCAAAATCGTGATGTGAATGCACCATTGCTACATTTTTATGCATATTCATTCTAATTGTAAGTAGTATACAAGAGAATCCACTGCTTGATATTCTCTGGATCATTGTGTCATGTACCACCTCAGCAGGCCTACACTAGATATAACCCAGTATCAGTTTTGCCTCTAGATTAAATACAATTGTTATCTGTATTCTATGAGCATGCCTAGCCTACTCCACTAAAATAACATATATATCACAAAAGTGTGTGTGTGTGTGTGTGTATATATATATATATATATATATATATATATATTATTTGTATATTTTATAGCAGTAAAATATACATATAATAAATGTGTTATTTATATATAATAATAGTAGTAACAGTAACAAAGAATCAGGGAAATAAAATCATGTTGAACACACAGGTTTTTCACTAAATAAAAATAAAAATAATCTGCTCCATGGCAAAATGTCAAACTCATAAATGCACTTTAATCTCTTTTGAGGCGGTCTGTATAAGGAAAATGAAGAGATATAAAAGCCATTAAGTTGGGATCTTAAGTGTGTGGGAGATAATAAGTCCAGTATCAATTCCAGAAATGTAAATGTGGATTTGGAGGAGCCTGTCTTTCTGGAATATCAGCAGAGAAGCAGAGACAGAACATAAGTGCTCTTAGTTTTGCTTCTTATTATCAGACAAAGATGAGACTTAGACTAAGTTTTATCTAAGAGATGGTGACTCTTCTCCCTCACTCTTCAGTATAGATGACCTAGGGGTCAACAAAATGAAAGTAAAATGCAACAGGTCTTAATGAAAGGTCAAGGGGTGAAACACATGTTAGAGTTGTTTAAAAGACGACTTTACTAGAGCGGTAAAATGTTCTGAAGACAACACAGTTTCCTAGTAGGTTCTGATAGTCTGACCTAGTCACATTAATTGAAATACACAATACACATGTTTAATCAAAACCTAACACTCTGGGTGAGTTTCTATGCTATAGGATTTTATGTGAGCCATTCACTTTCATTCACCTCTAATTGCTGTATTAAATATTTTATAGTACCATTGAAGGAAATTTGTCAGTGGTTTTGAGCTATCAAAATTGCTGAAAGCCCGAAATAACAATCAGGAAAGGGAGAGAATTCAGACCTGTGCTTTCAGCCATGCAGCTTGCATAACCAAAAAAACTGATTTTTAGTGTAATTTTTGGGCTATTGAAGTGTCAAACAGATGGTATCTTCTATTTCTGTGCACCAAGCCTCACCAACCCCCCTACTAGCTATGATAGACAGCTCTAGTCTCCAGTCAAAAAAACACTAAAGCTGTCAATCATAGCTGATAGGTGGGGCCAAGGATGTTCTAATTACCAGTGCATTGAAGAAGTAGAATCCACATCTTTGACACTTCAGGAGCTGGCAGTGGGGACAATAAAAAGCCACATTAGCAAGAGCACTGATATGGATTCTTTCCCCTTCCTGGTGGCTATTTAGGGTTGTCAGCAAAACCTCCAGTGTTCTATGTATACAAAATATTGCTTTATTTTTTTTAACCATTCCATTGAGCCCTTTCAACTTTATAGGTGTCCTCAGGCCACCCATACAGATGAATATTGAATAGGTGAGCACTATTTTAAACTGTAAGCACATAAGGACAAAGTTACAGTTAAAAGCAGCATCTCCCCTTCCTGCTCCCAGTAGGTTTTTTCGGCTGGAGATAGGCCCCACTAGGCAGTTTCCCCCTTATAAAAAGGCTCTGGGCTACAGGAAGCTTTATGCCTCCAGCTTCAAGAGGTCTGGAGTACCCTTCCCCTCAGAACATATGAACGTATAATGTCACCTGTTTTGCTTGGGAGTGTTCTAAAGGAAGAGACACTTAAAACACTCTAGTAGCTGTAGGCCTTAGGCTGCATGTGGCTCAGGTTCTTTCTACAGGGGAAACAACCTACTGGGAGCCTAGTGGCCTCCTATATACTGAGGATAATGCCCACTGGGGATTTATATACTGGAAAAGCTACCTACTGGGGACCTATGTACTGGGGAAACAATTTACTGAGCTTATATACTGGGGAAAACTACTACTGGGGCACAATACCTAATAGGGGAAACTACATACTTAGGGCTGCCTGCCATCCGGAGTGAACTACCTACTTATTGGGAAGACTTACCTAACCTTACCCCCAAATCATTTATCTACCCACTTAACAGCACGGGAAAAAAAGGGGCATTATTATTGTTTGGGGCACTATAGATGGAGGGGAAGGTAAGAAGGGTGCTGCAAAAGAGTAAAGCCTAAGATGTTTGATCGTCAGGTTGGGCAAAGATTTGTTGTGGCTTAAAGAAATCAATTTGGCAATCTGGGCTGGATGGACTTGCTAAAAGGAAAGTGACTCTGATCAGAGAAGCCATCACCTGTGAAGCACTGGATGCAACTGAAATATAACCTCTTATATCAGTAGTACTCAACTATTTTAACTAAAGGACCGCTTATCCAGGTCTGCCATCATTTGAAGGTCTAAGCTAAACACTAAGGCATAGTTCACACCAGTCAACCGGGCCGGGCCGGTCAAGCCCCGTCCTCCACCGCTACTCCCCCGCCTGAGACCTGTATCCTGTCTGAGAGAATGCAATAAATTTACCCTGCTTGGTGAGTGCCGCCTACCTGTCTTTCTTCTTCGTTGGATTTATGTGCTTTGTGCCGGCTGAGCACCTCCGCTGCAGGTCCCTGTGAGTCACTGTTTGTGTTGCCTCGTGCTGTGCTTCATGCTTAGTCTCGTATGTGCTGGCTTCCTCTTCTTCTGCCTTGTTGATAGTTCACACCAGTATGACCTGAATACTGCCACAAACTGTGCCTCCTGAATTTAACACTGCCAAACACTCTGTCTCCCGAATATAACACTGACACATACTGAGTCCCTGAATATAATACTGCCACTTACTTTACCAAAGATACAATACTCCCAAGTGCCACACATCCAACGATTATTCCATTAGATGCACCCCTGGTCCTACAGAATGTAGACAGATGAAATGTAAAACAAAATGAATAAATCAATATTCAACCCACACACGTACCTAGAAAAAATCTTCCTTCTGTTAAAAGTATATAGAAAACCATATAGAAAATACACCAAATATCAAAGAAAGATACTAGTGAAAAAGTGAATAAGGACCAGATGGAGGATTTCCAGATACTATACATCTTGGATGAGTGCCCCACTGCAGACCCCATGTGTGTTGCCTACTAACAACTTCCTAAAAAACTGTGCCACTCCTCCCCTATTGTCCTATGCCACCACCCTCAATGAACTCTGCCTGTTTCCATAATGAACTGTGTGACTGTGACCCCTAATGAACTGTGCCACTATGTCCCTTAATGAACTGTGGCACTACTCCCCTAATGATCCTTGCCACTGCTTCCATAACAAACTGTGCCACCTTGCCCCTAATGAACTGTGCTATTGCTCCCTTACTGATCTTCCATCATGCCCTGACAGAAGGGCATGATGGGAGCTGTAGTTTTGAAACAACTAAGGAGCTACAGGTTAGGGAACATGAATGTCCCTCTGAAAATATTCACCTGCTCTAATCCTATAATGCTTCGCTACTGTGGTCACTTCTAGGCAGGTGTGGCCAGAGCAGAATGCAGCAGACATTGCTAAGAATGCCATCTGCATCATATGGGAAGTGTTGGGAGGTCGGGTAGACAGCAAAGTGTTCCCTAGCTCCAGCTAACTCTCTGCTATTCAGATCTTAAGGACACCGATATAATTCAATGCGGGTAGCTGAACCGGCTTGGGGAGACAGGTGGCTGTGGGCAGAGGTGTGGTCCAGACAATTGGCTGCCATGGTCTGGGTTTGGACAGTGGGCCATGAGATGAATATCCATGGCTAATATAGTCTACAGAGACTGTGTAAAGTTGTAGAACTATATGGAAGAATATTTGGACCTCTCCACTCTGCCCTGTGGGGAACTCTAAGTTGTCTGTGAAGGAAGACCTGGATGAGTTGGAGGATAGGCGGCAGGTGTCCCGGATCAGTGTAACTGTAGAGTTGTCATTAATGCCTGGCCTTCTTGTGGTGGAGCATCGAACAGCAAGATATTCATTCAGTTCACCCTCTCCTGCACATGATTGTGCAAGGCAGGGATGGCTTTTTTTTAGATAAGTGATAGCTACTGGATATGCCTTACCTAAAGGTGGTGGATACAAACGAATGGTACAGAAGTGACTTCACCACCAGCAAATTGTCCAGGTGTGTATTTAGCCGTACAACAACTGGATGACTGGGTAAAAACTGTAGTTTGCAGTATATAGAGTCCAAAATGGATAACTGACGGAATGGAGACATATGACAGGGATTGGGAACTGCAGCAACAGCAGTTGCAAATGTCCCACACAGCCTTGTCCATGTTGTTGCCTATAACCTCAATTTCTGAACTTTTTCACTGGCCACACCATAATTTCTACTTGCAGATTATAGACTGCGACTGCTTTTCTGCCCTGGGAAAGTAGGGATGAATTGGCATATGGCAGGGTATTGTAAAGAGTTAGTATGTACACCTCCACACTATATTTTTTTCCTGGAGCCTACAAATGCAGCAGCAGTGTTACTGTTGTAATCACTCATGGGCTAACAATACCACAAGGCCCAAGTCTGAGATGTTTTGCAAGATATTCTGGCCTTACCTCAGCTCGCCTATTGCTGACAATGCCACCCATTTCCTCCTGCTCTTAAACCTTCTTGTTACCTGCTTCACACCTCCTGTCCAAAACAACATCATCGTAGTCCTCACCGTCCCCACTACTCCTCTCAGTCTGAACGTTTGAGGCATTATAGACTTTTTCTAACACACTTCAAAAGCTAACTGTCCACACACAACTCCTCCACATCGCTATCCTTTCCTTAGCACCCAGACTACTGTCCTCCTTGAGAAAAAGTGGGGCCTCACTAGGAGGGGGCAGCAAAAATAGAGAAGGTGAAACAGACAGGCTAGAAAGGCTTCTGTTACTGTGCCATGCAACTGAAGAGGAGGAATCCCCTGATACCTGGTTTAACATCATAGCATCAGACAATTTTTCCTCCTGAGATGACTCAAGCCAGCCATGAGAGAACAAGCCAGCAAGTCCATAATGTGTGTATCATCTGAAACAACACATTCCCTGCTACTACTATCAGACACATGGCTGCTGCTTCTACTTGTAGTGAGCCTAAACATATGGCTAGTGCCCACAGTGCTGCCACTGCCACCAATATACCTTCTGGCAGAGGACATGGCAGGGGTGTTCTTTATACTACCCTATTTTAGCTCAACCTTTCGTCTACCATGTTGATTTTTTATTTAGACAATGTGTTTAAAAAAAAATATATTATAATTTTTTTTCAACTACTATAAGTATGCCCCTTGACAAAGGAGGTGGCGGCCTTCGAAACATTGTGCTTGTACAGAGGGGTGTACGGAGCCCCGCTTCCAGACCAACATGAATGCATACTGCGCAGTATGAATCTAAAGACTCTGGATGGAGTGAAGTAAAAAGTCCTGAATATCACTGTGTGTGAACATCGCTTGACCTGTCACTTGGTTGATTATATATTTTTCTGTATCATTGTAAAGAGACTTTCTAAATAAAGTGAATTTTTGCATATGTATATATATACACACACACACACACCAGCTTGATTAGTAACGAGTTTTCAACAAAGGTAGGAAATGAGCAGGAAATTCAGGAGAGGGAGGAAAAATTAGCTTAATCGCTTGTTGTCTAAGGATGATGATGCTCATCCTAAGACGGCAACCAGTGTATGGCAATACCAGCCAGCCCCCAGCTGATTCCTGTAGCTGGGGGCCGCCATCAATAGCTGACATGCGGGGATCATCTCAGCCGGCTATTAACCCTTTAGATCGCCGCTGTCATAAAAGGGACCTTTAACCAGTCCCTGGTGGTTCAGTGTGGTGGATCAATACCCCCCCCCCCCCCCCAGCGATATCCATTGCTGAGGTAGCCACAGGGCTTACCTCTCTTCCTGTGCTGGCTGCGACTCTGTTATTGATAGAACCTGGCTGAACCAGGCTTTATCAATTGAGCACACATAACACAGATCAATGAAGTTCTATGGTCCTGCCAGGCTTTATCATTCTCAGAGCCACAGCAGCCACAGAAGGAGAGGTAAGCTCTCTGGCTACCTTAGCAGTGGATCGCCCCCCCATGCGCAATCACGCTGCAGGGGGGGGGGGGGCGATCTACCACACCAGACCACCAGGGAGTGTTTAAAGGTCTCTTTAGATGCCGCAGTCAACTTTGACAGTGGCGATTGCCACATGTCGGCTATTAACGCCGGCCCTCAGCTACAAGAATCAGCTAAGGGCCCGGTCAGTATGGCGAGGGCTCGAGTTGGGAGCCCACGCCATACACCGTTAACGGCACAAGGACATGTATACACGTCCTTGGTCATTAAGGGGTTAACCATGTTTGATGAGCTAGGAATACCCATTTAAGCCCTGTAGGTGTTATCAAAGAATAGAAAACCTGAGCCAATTTATTCCAAAAACTGTACCACACATTTTGGGGGAGATTAATCAAAACCTGTGTAGAGGCATCCACACACCAAAACAAACTCTCTGATTATTCCATCTTTTTATACATATATTGTGTAAATGCCACAAACATTACTAGATGCTTTTTGAACCTACAATTACAGCATTATTTTCACATAAAAATGCTTAAAGTTCATGAAACTCTGTCGATCTGAAGTACAATTAATGTAGGGTTTCCACAAAGAGAAGTATAGTGTTGTAAGAACCTGAAGGGTTAAACATCCCTGAGAGAGTTTGTTATTTTGGTTGCTGGGCTACACCTAACTTTCTGGTTGGTCAGCTGACCTCGTTGGCTTTTCACCTGTGTAGCTGCCTATATAAACCTTCAGTGTGGTATCAGACCTTGCCTGCGAAAGACGTTATCTCCAGTGGCTAGGGATTATATCTTGTATTCCTGATCTTCTGGTATTCCTGACTTTTCGGCTTGGCTTTCTGACCTTTCTCTTGCATTTGCGATTTGACACCTTTGACATATTCTGGTAAAGACTCGGCTAGCTGACTTTGTCTTAGTGTGTGTGTTTGCTTTATATTATTTCTGTTAGTTTGAGTCCTTCCTGACTGTATTCCAACCTGTGTCTGTTTTTGTGGTTTATTTTGTTGACAGTGAATTCCTTCACTTATTTAGGAAGGGACCATCACTGTGGATGTCGATCCACTGTTTTGGGGCGGATAGGCAAGTAGGCAGGGTCAGGGGGAGTGGGTGAGAACAGGGCTACACTCCTTCCCTGCCCATACATGACAAGTACTTCATCTACGTTTTGGTTAGCAGGTCAGTAGACTTTTATTTATAGGGAAACTTCTGACGAGCACTTAGCACAATCTGATGATAAGTATTGGACACTTACAAGGGCTATCCAGAATTAGAAAAAGCAGATTTTTTTTTTTTTAAAAGAGCACCATAACTGTATTCAGGTTGTCTCTAGTATTGCAGCTCAGTTTTAATGAAGTGAATGAAGCCAAGTTGTAATGATCTTATACTCCTGTATAACCACTTTAATAGTCAGATGGGTAGGAAATTTATCTTAAAATGGGCTGTGAATGTCAGTCTCAGGCGGTGTGATTAGGAGCTTTATAATTACACCTCCTCACCCCCCTAATCCCAACCACTGAGCCTAGAATTTGCACTCCTTTTTCAAATAAAGTTCCATCTAACTATTTAGGGAAAAAGATAGTCAACTAAATAGTAAATCCCTATATTTCAGGAACGGTGGTGGTGGATTTGATGTAATAAAAGGGGGCATAGTAAGAACGCATAAACAATATTGGAATTTGGAAATAAAATTATATTAACTTCTTAAAGTGAATCAAACACCTTGTTCCCCAGCACTAAACTCAATAAACAGGGTTATAGTGTGGGTGAACCTGATTAGAAAGAGGTATAACTCACTTGGATCCGTAGTACGACTCTGGAGATCCAGGCTGTATACAGGCTCCAATGCTAATCTCCCTGCATTGTGGAGGTAGGAGCAGGTATACAGAGCTTCCTTGCCTCCGTCCTCTCTGCTCCTACATGCTCGCCCACCTTGCGCTTAAATGAGCAAATGGTCTATAAATATTTATGAGCTTGGCGGGCATATGAAAGCAGAAAGATGAAGGCAGGGAAGCTCTGTATACCAGATCCTGTCGGATGTCCGAAACTGGACCATGGATCATAGTGAGTCAAACCTATTTTTAATCAGGTTTACCTAGAAACAGAATGCTGTAGTCTGACCCTTATAACTTTTTTATTTTTTTGTATAGGGGCTTTATGAGGGGACATCTTTTGCGCTGTGATCTGTAGTTTTTCCGTACTACTTTTACGCATATATGACCTTTTGATCACTTTTTGTTTCATTTTTTTTTCTGGTATGTGATGTGACGAAAAATCAGCAAGTTTGGAGTTTGTTTTAGTTGTATTCATTAACATTTACGCCATTTACCATACGGAATCTTAAGCATTATATTTTAATAGTCTGGACATTTCTGCATGTGGCAATACCAAATATTTGATATTTGTTTTTTGAAAAATGGAAAAAGGGGTGAATAACATTTTTACTAAAGGAGTGGCATGTTTGTATTTAAAAAAAAGAAAAGAAAAAAAGAAAATAGGGTCACTGGTACGCCCTTTGCTGTCTGGGACTTAACAAACAAGGGCCCCGCGGATTGTTAAATGATGATGCGCTTGCTTCATGAGCAGTAAAGGACAGCTACTATAAGTATCAATTTTCTGCTGCCATTAACAACAGGGATTGACCAGCTATTATGTCTTTTCCTATTGGTTACTTTGGGGAAGTTGCTATGCAACTGCCTCACACCTTATTGACTAGTGCAGATCATACTGCTTAGCTTGGAGCTTGCTTGGAGTTGGAGTTCCTGATTGGTTTAACTCTCTTAGTGCACATTCACATGATGGAAACTCTGCCCAAAATTTCCAAGAGGAAACCAGTCTCCCATTGATTTCAATGGCATTCTGCTGCGCAGTCCACATTGCAAAAGTGAGACTTTTTTCCTGACTATTATTTCCACTGTACAATTCCACATGAAAAACTACTGCTTCCTAGCAGCACAAATTCTGCAAATGTGCAAGCATAATTTTATTCGGAATTCAAAAATGCTGTAGTGTGAACGGGTCCTTTCTCCTGGTTACCTTTGTTTTAGTTAGTTTTTTCCTAGTCAGTCCAGTTGGTTTTAGTTTATTCTTGTGTAGTCCTTGTTTTTTTATTTGTAATTGAACTTGTTTTTCCCAATTTTATCTTGCTATGTTCAGCACTACTCAGCTTCTCTTTTTTGTCTCTGGGCCTAGAGACCTCCTGTTGCTTTGGTCAGGGTCATTTGAAACTAGGGTTTTTTATTAGGCATATTTTCAGGAACACTGATGGTCAGTTGTGTCTAAGGTTGGGATCCATGTTCAGGAATCGATCTAAGGGCTTCAATTTTCTGACACCATCTTTGTTATTCATTTGTACCATAATCCTTAATGATTTCATTTCTGTCTTTGATTGGTGAGTTTCTATTCTTGTTAGTGTTAACTGTTGCATCATTTCCTACTTTCATATAGTATACAATTCAATCCTACTGTAAGTCCTAGGAGTATCTGAGTACTGAGAGCAACTGTTCTGATCTAGGAAAGACAAAAGCTATAGTTAAAGCACAGTTCTACAATCTTCTAAACAGCCATTGTGATTACTTTTGTCTCCCGAAAGAAAGAAAAAAAGGTTTTATCATCAAAGCCAGTCCTTAAAAGGGTTAAAGCTGCCTTTCCACTAGTCATTACAGTAGTGCTGGAACTAATCCAATTACCCTAAATTGTAAATAAAGACAGAGCTTTAGGTATATTGTAAATGTACAGAGTGCACAGACTGTATAACAGTGTTTAATGTGGGTGTCCCCTCAAAATATGCCAACACACAGCCATTAATGTGTGAACCTTGCAACAAAAGTGAGTTCACTCCCAATTGTGTCCAATTAGTCATTTCCCTTCCATTTATTATGTGACTGGATAATGTTACAAGACCTCAGGTGTCGAAAGCCGGTGTCTTAAATTTGGTGTTATGTCTCTCATACTCTCTAAAACTGGAAGTCACTGAGCAGCAGCACAGTGAGCACAAAGAAACTGAGCAGCAGCACAGTGAGTAAAACCATACAGAGATTTTCCAGGACAGGTTCCACTGAGGCCTTGCCACCATCAACCAAAGAAGTTGAGTGCACATGCATAGCATCATATCCAGAGGTTTTCTTTGAGAAACAGACATATGAGTGCTGCTGGGGGGGGGGGGGGGGGGGGTCAGCCTGTCAGTGCTCAGACCATACACTGCACACTGCATCAAATTAATCTGCATGGCTGTGGTCCCAGAATGAAGCCTTTTCTAAAGATGATGCACGAGAAAGCCCACAAACAGTTTGCTGAAGACATGCAGATTTTGGACATGGACCATGATAAACTTATTTGGTTCAAATGGTGTCAGGCTTGTGTGGCGGCCACTAGGTGAGAAGTACAAAGACAGTGTGTCCTGCCTAAAGTCAAGCATGGTGATAGGAGTGTCATAGTCTGGACTTGCATGATTGCTGCTAGCATTGAGGGAACCATGAACTGTACTGTGACATACTGAAGTAGAGCATGATACCCTCCCTTCATAGACTGGGACACAGGGCAATGTTCCAACATGATAAAGACCCCAAACACACCTCCAAGATGGAACATGGAATGTGTTCACACCAGAGAAGGTGTGGATCTGCATAGAGCATTATTTCAATGTGAGGCAAGATGGATTCTGAGAACTAATGTCCAAGGGAATTTAGGACTGAACGACAGATTGGATCTGAGTGCTTTTACCTAAAATAACTACTCTATCAATACTTTGAACATATCAATACATTGTATATACTCTGTTTGCTGTTTTTGTACTTTTACATTGAAGTTTGTTTTTAACCTTGCACATATGTTTTTAAGTGTGTTCACAGTGTGAACAGCTCTTGCTCTGACATCACGGGAATAGGTGGTTTGAACCACCCGGAATTGAGAACAGAGGTGTGGTCTGAAGAAGCACTAATACTAGGCGTGAAATAGCTGTTACCTGTCTTCGGTGTGTAGTGTCCACGTTGACCCAATTTTAATTGTTGTTTCTGCACAATGCAATAAAGAAGATCTTGTTTGCACAAATTCCTGTGGTGATTCCCTCCTGAATCTTTTTACACACAAGTACACACCTCCAAGATGACCACTGCCTTGCTAAAGAAGCTGAAGGTAAAGGTGATGGACTGGCTAAGCATGTCTCCAGACCTAAACACTATGAAATTCTGTGGGGCATCTTTAAACGGAAGATAGTGAAGCGCAAAATCTCTAACATCTACCATGATGTGGTCATTAATCCAGTGGCAAATAGTGAAGCTCTGGTGAACTCAATGTCCAAAAGGCTTAAGGCAGTGCTGGAAAATAATGGTGGTCCAATTCAGACAATTCCACTTAGGGGTGTACTCACCTTTGTTGCCAAGGTTTAGACAACTGTGTGTTAAGTTGAGGGGACAGCAACATTAAACACAGTTATACAGGCTGTGCTCTCACTTCATTACATTGTAGCAGAGTGTCATTTCTTCAGTGTTGTCATGCGGAAAGATATACCGTATATACTCGAGTATAAGCCGAGTTTTTCAGCACGATTTTTCGTGCTGAAAACACCCCCCTCGGCTTATACTCGAGTGAACTCCCCCACCCGCAGTGGTCTTCAACCTGCGGACCTCCAGAGGTTTCAAAACTACAACTCCCAGCAAGCCCGGGCAGCCATCGGCTGTCCGGGCTTGCTGGGAGTTGTAGTTTTGAAACCTCCGGAGGTCCGCAGGTTGAAGACCACTGCAGCCTTCGACATCATCCAGCCCCCTCTCACCCCCCTTTAGTTCTGTACAGTACTCACCTCCGCTCGGCGCTGGTCCGGTCCTGCAGGGCTGTCCGGAGAGGAGGTGGTCCGGTGGGACAGTGGTTCCGGGCTGCTATCTTCACCAGGGAGGCCTCTTCTAAGCGCTTCGGGCCCGGCCTCAGAATAGTCACGTTGCCTTGACAACGACGCAGAGGTGCGTTCATTGCCAACGTACTTCTGCGTCATTGTCAAGGCAACGCCTCTATTCCGGGCCGGAAGCGTGGAGAAGAGGAGCCCCCGGTGAAGATAGCAGCCCGGAACCACTATCCCACCGGACCACCTCCTCTCCGGACAGCCCTGCAGGACCGGACCAGCCCCGAGCGGAGGTGAGTACTCAGAACTAAAAGGGGTGAGAGGGGGCTGGATGATGTCGAAGGCCGCAGTGGTCTTCAACCTGCGGACCTCCGGAGGTTTCAAAACTACAACTCCCAGCAAGCCCGGACAGCCGATGGCTGCCCGGACTTGCTGGGAGTTGTAGTTTTGAAACCTCTGGAGGTCCACAGGTTGAAGACCACTGAGGGCGGATGATAAGAGGATGATGGAGGGGGGGGTGTGGGATGATGAAGGGGGGTGTGTGGGATGATGACAAGAGGATGATGAAGGGGGGAGGGGGGTGGGGATGATGAAGGGGGGTGTGTGGGATGATGACAAGGGGATGATGAAGGGGGGATGTGTGGGATGATGACAAGGGGATGATGAAGGGGGGATGTGTGGGATGATGACAAGGGGATGATGAAGGGGGGAGGGGGTGGGGATGATGAAGGGGGGTGTGTGGGATGATGACAAGGGGATGATGAAGGGGGGATGTGTGGGATGATGACAAGGGGATGATGAAGGGGGGATGTGTGGGATGATGACAAGGGGATGATGAAGGGGGGGATGTGTGGGATGATGACAAGGGGATGATGGGGGTCTGGATGATGACAGGCGGTGATGATGATGAGGATGTTAATGACGGGTCTGGATGATGACAGGGGGGGGGATGATGTATTTCCCACCCTAGGCTTATACTCGAGTCAATAACTTTTCCTGGGATTTTGGGTTGAAATTAGGGGTCTCGGCTTATACTCGGGTCGGCTTATACTCGAGTATATATGGTAATAAAATATTTCTAACAAAGGTAGGGGTGTACTTATGTGAGATATTGTACAATAATTTGTATAGGAAAGCAGAATATCCCATTACTTTTGGACTAGTTAATGTCACTGTGCTACACGTTATTGCATTTAAAATATGAGTTGAAAAAATAGGTGGCGGTTATTTCCATTATGAAACATTGGGACGCAAATTACTAATTAGACATCTTTATCTGTATGTATCCTGCAGTGGAATAAATAAAGACAAGCCTTTTTTACCTCATACCTTGGTGCCGGACGGAGTTCTTTCTAGCATAAGGAGTTGCCGGAGGCGGTGCCGGCAGTCCGCAGCACAGGTGCAAGAGGTGTCCGGAGCTGGTGAGAGCGGTATCCATATCCCTTTGCAAATTACTAATGTTTTCTTTTTATATCTCTATAATGAGTTTTTTCAAACAATTTAGCAAATGATAATTCAGTAGAACACAAGGCAACATTCCAGCACCAAATAGCAGTGAAAACATGCAGAATCAAAGAGACAATGCAATGTAATCATCAAGGTCAAGTAAAGACAAAGAAAGAAAAAAGGAAAAACACGTATAAGGACAGGGAACAGTTGCATGTGGGTTGAAGTGTAGAACCAACTAATGAGTATGCAAATGTTATTGTAACACTCACGTTTCAGAAGACAGGAACCACGGTGAATGTGGATCTGCTGGACCTGTGTGGCAGATGACTCGGACAGTACCAGGGAGCAGAGTCTAAGGTGTCGCTGGTTTTCACCAGAGCCCACCGCAAAGCGGGATGGACTTCCTGAGGCAGACGGCACCCAGGTTGCTACCCCTGGCACGGCACGACCACACAGGCATCTGAGGAGATGCGAGGCACAGGGGGATAAGACAGCTCAAAGTCAGGATAGCAGAAGGTCAGGAATGGAGCAAATGGTCAGTAGGCAGGCAGCAGGGAGAGAGGTCAGGTCACGGAGCAAAGGATCAGATACGAAGCAAGGCAATAACAGGAATGCTTTCTCACAGGCTCAAGGCAACAAAGATCCCTCAGGAAAGTGAGTAGGGTGGAGGAATTTATCAATGAGCCACAGATGAATTACACTAATGTGCGCACTAGCCCTCTAAATCTTAAAGCTAGGGGACGGGGACACGCGAAGCAGAGAGGCAGAGGCAGGGGCAGGAGAAGCACCAGGTGAGTGACATGGGGCTCGCATGTGGACACATCCCGAGATGCAAGTCCCAGCTCCACCAGCAGCTGCAGGTAACGGGACCATGCGCTCAAGGCCAGCGTGTGCGGCCGGAGCGCATAACGTAACAGTACCCCCCCTTTGGTCTCCCCCTCCTTTTACGAGTCAGAAAACTCCTGAGAAGGTCATGGTCCAGAATATTCTCCTCAGGCTCTCAAGATCTCTCCTCAGGACAGTAACCCTCTCGACGTGGAAGGAATTGTGAACATGTGACGTAGTAGGTAGACAGAGTTGGTAGGAGATGATTTTTTGTAGAATCTGGAAGGGACCAAGGTAGCGAGGACCGAGCTTGCAACAGGGGATCTTGAAGTGGATGTACTTGGATGAAAGCCACACAAGGTCTTCTACTTTTATCCGCTTGCACCTTCATGCGTGAAGAAGCCTGGGATAACGACTGTCTGGTCTGTTGCCAGATGGTAGAGAAGTCACGGACCAGCTCATCAACAGCAGGCACACCAGAGGAAACCGGGAGAGGAAGAGGAGGATGAGATGAAGTCCGTAGACAAGAAAAAAGGGGGACGACCTTGTGGACTCGGAATCCTTATGATTATGTGAGAATTCAACCAAGGGGAGAAAGTCGACCCAATCATCTTGGTGATTAGAAACTAAATGCCAAAGATAGGCATTTTGATTAACACTCTCCACCTGACCGTTGGACTGAGGGTGGTAGGAAGAGAAGAAGTTCAGATTGATGTCCAGATGGTTACAAAGGGCCCGCCAGAACTTAGAGACAAACTGCACACCTCGATCCGAAACGATATGCTGAGGAAGACCATGTAAACAAAAGACATGCAACAAGAAGTACTTCGCCAGCTGCGGGGCAGAAGGAAGACCTGGTAGAGGAATGAAATGAGCCATCTTAGAAAACCGATCTAAAAAGACTCAGATGACAGTGTTATTATGAGATGGAGGCAAATCGGTCATGAAATCTATGGCGATATGGGACCAGGGAGTCTCTGGAATGGGTAAAGGCTGTAAGAGTCCTGAAGGTCTCTGTCAAGGAGTTTTGTCACGGGCACAAGTTTCACAGGAATGAACAAAATCAGAAACATCACGTTCAAGATGGGGCCACCAGTAGTGCCGGGAGTATGAGTTTTGTGTATTCCAGGGTGTCCTGCTGTCAAGGAAGAATGACCCCATTTCAGGACCTTGCGTCTCAATCTGGCGGGCACAAACGATTTTCCCAGAGGAACTTGCTGAATCTCGGCAGGAGTGGCAGGAATCAAATGGTCAGGAGGAATAATATGCCTAGGCGTAGAGTCCAAACCAATGACGTCAGAGGACCTGGAGAGAGCATCAGCCCTGATGTTCTTGTCTACTGGATGGAAGTGAATGAAGAAGTTGAACCTAGAAAAGAGCAGTGACCACCTTGCCTGGCGGGGGTTCAAACGTTGAGCAGACAGAAGGTATAGAAGATTCTTATGGTCAGAGTAGATGCTGACAGGATGAGAAGAACCTTCCAATAAATGTCATCATTCCTCCAAAGCTAGCTTAATAGCGAGGAGTTCACTATCTCCAATGGAGTAATTCCTCTCAGGAGGAGAGAAGGTCTTGGAGAAGAACCCACAAGTAACAGTCTTGCCCTTGGCGTTTTTCTGAGTAAGAACGGCACTCACTCCAATAGATGAGGCATCAACCTCCAAAGCAAAGGGCCTCTCCGGATCAGGTATTGTAAGCACAAGAGCAGAGGCAAACGCAGATTTTAAACGGGAGAAGGCCTCTTTAGCCTCTTGAGGCCAAAACTTAGGATTAGATGCCTTCTTAGTGAGAGCCCCAATTGGAGCAACCAAGGATGAAAAATGTGGGATAGATTGACAATAATTGCTTGTGAATACCAAAAAGTGTTGAATAGCATGTAGGCCCGAAGGACGAGGCCAATCCAATAATGCAGACAAGTTATCTGGATCCATCTGCAGGCCCTGATGAGAGACAATGTAGCCAAGAAACGGAAGACTAGATTTCTCGAACAGGCATTTCTCCAGTTTGGCGTAGAGATGATTCTTCCGTAGTCGCTGAAGAACTAGACGAACATGAGTACGATGTTCCTCTAAGTTGGAAGAGGAGATCAGGATGTCATCTAGATATACAACAACACAGGTGTAGAGAAGATCACGGAAGATATAATTGACAAACTCTTGAAAAACGGCTGGAGCAGTGCTGAGACCAAATGGTATTACGAGATACTCAAAATTTCCATCACAAGTATTGAAGGCCACTTTACATTCATCTCCCTTGCTGATACGAATGAGGTTATACGCTCCACGTAAGCCCAACTTGGAGAAGACCTTGGCACGACGTACACAGTCAAAAAGTTCTGAGATAAGAGGTAGAGGGTAACGGTTCTTGACCGTGATTTTGGTAAGTTCCCTGTAGTCAATGCATGGACAGAGTTAACCATCCTTCATTCCAACAAAGAATAAACCAGCTCCAGCAGGAGAAGAAGACTTACGGATAAATCCCTTTTGGAGATTCTCCTGAATATACTCAGCCATGGCTTTGGTCTCAGGAACCGATAGAGGGTATATCCTTCCATCAGGAGGAGTGGTACCAGGCAGAAGATCAATAGGGCAGTCGTAAGGACAATGTGGAGGCAGAAACTCAGCCTGTTTCTTGCAGAAAACATCAGAGAAATCTTGGTAAGGTGGTGGCAGGCCAGGTAAAGGAAGAAGACGAGAAACTATTTTAGACTGATTGGGAGCAAAGATTTTGACAGGAATGTCCCCAAGGAATAATATTTCCAGTTCTGCAATCCAGTTACGGAGAATGGCGTTGCAGCCAAGGAAGGCAAAGAAGAATCTCAGAAGTACAGTGTGGCAGAACATAGAATTCAATCTTTTCTTTGTGCAATGCTCCTACTTGCATGACAAGAGATTCTGTAAGGAAGTGAACCATACAGTCCAGATTTTGTCCATTAACAGAGGAGATGAACAAGGGCTTGGCAAGCCAAGTAAGAGGAAAATGATACATGTGGACCAAAGTCAACTGCTGATCCTGAATCCAAAAATGCTGTAGCACTGAAGGAAGACTTGGCTGAAGCAAAGACTTGTACAGAAATAGTTAAGCGTGGAGAGGTAGTATTCCACCCAGGGACGCCTCTCCCACAAACCCTAGGTGAGAGCTTTTCCCGGACGCTGTGGGCGAGCTGTACAGTCCTTGAAGAAGTGCTCTGGGCTAGGACAATACAAGCACAAATTCTGCCAAGAAGACCGACAAATTGGAAGATACCGGATCACAACGGTCCCTAAGGCCAGGGCTTTTCCGGACAGTAGACTAATGACAAAGCACGTTCCGTCAGAAACTGTTCAGACATTAGCTCCAAGTGCATGGAGCACTGTGTAACGAAGCCTCTGCATGACTTGGAATCCACATCATACTTGGAAGGTAACGGAAGAAGTAGCTGGGAGCCAGAAGACCCTGCAGGTTGCAGTACCTGCTGCTGTTGTAAGGCCAAAAGCTGTTGCATCATAGCAGAAAGTTGAGAAAGTTGCTGCACCTGTCGGGCCAACTGATTCGACTGACGTATCACAACGGAGGGAAGATCCGCGCCTTCAGGCAGGGGTACCTCAGCGGGATCCAGGGCCGGATCTTACTGTAACACTCACTGGAATTACAGGTGAATTACACTAATGAGCGCACTGGCCCTTTAAATCTTAAAGCTCTGGTGTGCGCGCGCTCTAGGGGACGGGGACATGCGTGCTGGAGCAAAGAGGCAGAGGCGGGGGGCAGGAGAAGCAACAGGTGAGTGACGTACTGGGGCTCGCATGCGGGCGCGTCCTGTGATGCAAGTCCCAGCCCCGCTGGCAGCAGCAGATAACGGGTCCATACGCTCACGGCCAGCGTGTGCGGCCGGAGCGCATAACTTAACAGTTATTGTTTCACTGTTTTTTTGTGTATGTGCCAAAATACACTCCCAAAGATACCACGTGTACTCTGCCACAGTTTACACAGCTCATGTATGAATCCATTGCTTCACATTGGTGTTTGAAATTCACTAAAATATATTAAAATGCCTTTCATACTTGAGTATTTTAGGAATTTAATACATTGTACTGAAGGAATGGTGATAAACAAAGCCATTGGATTTATTTTATACTGTTTCAATGGGTGTTCATTTTTTTAAATACTTTTATAAGTTTTATAAACATAATCAAAGCTGTTTTATCAGAGAATGGAAGCTAGACTATGGTATTAAGAAGTAAAACTTAATACGCTTAAAAAACAGACATAGAGTTTCATGTGAAAACAACAATTTTTTTTATGTTCAAAATAAAGTTGATATTCATAGGTCTTCTCACCTACATTCAGGCTTTAATGAGAATACATTTTAAGTCCAAACACTATGAGCTGAGCTGCACTCTCTTCTTACCACCTGCTGGGATCCATATTGTAATCCAGTCAGTTTCTGTTAGTAGATCAGAGCTGACAGGGCGAGAGCTTTCCTAATGAGGGAAGGCAGCGGCTCCAGGCCCGGGCGGGGTAATAGGGAAAGAGAATGCAACCTGTCTGTAGCTATTGGCCTTAACCCTTGTACTCTCACTATATCTTTGATTGACAAGGCACAGCCACACATGAAATCAAAGCTCAGATCTATTTACAAATTCTGCTAACATTATTTGAAGACAAAATGGGAAAAGATGGAAGCGCTACAGCCTACCTTCCCCCCTCCCCCAACATAACAGTGACCCACAAAAAAGACACACAGAAGTTTATATGGATAAAATTTGGCCGCTGTCATTTATCAACAGTTACCATAATAACACATATTTTAATATACAGATTTAATAAATAAATCAGTAAAACCATACTAACCAATAAATAAAGTAAATAAAAAATGTATACTCCATCAATTAAACTTTCTACCATGTCCAATCAGCAGTAGTAGATTGACAACCAAATAAAATAAAGGTGGATAGGCGGGGATGCTTTCTGATCCCTAAAGCTCTGACCACTGGACATACACTGCTCAAAAAAATAAAGGGAACACTTAAACAACACAATGTAACTCCAAGTCAATCACACTTCTGTGAAATCACACTGTCCACTCAGGAAGCAACACTGATTGACAATCAATTAATCACATGCTGTTGTGCAAATGGAACAGACAACAGGTGGAAATTATAGGCAATTAAATAAAGGAGTGGTCCTGCAGGTCACCTTCTCAGTTCCTATGCTTCCTGGCTGATGTTTTGGTCACTTTTGAATGCTGGTGATGCCTCCACTCTAGTGGTTGCATGAGACGGAGTCTACAACCCACACAAGTGGCTCAGGTAGTGCAGCTCACTCAGGGTGGCACATCAATGCGAGCTGTGGCAAGAAGGTTTTCTGTGTCTGTCAGGGTAGACATGGAGAAGGATGTAGGAGGGCAACAGACCAGCAGCAGGACTGCTACCTCCTCTTTTGTGCAAGGAGGAGCAGAAGGAGCACTGCCAGAGCCCTGTAAAATGACCTCCAACAGGCCACAAATGTGCATGTGTAAACTCAAACAGTCAGAAACAGACTCTATGAGGGTGGTATGAAGGCCCAACGTCCACAGGTGGGGGTTGTGCTTACAGCCCAAAACCGTGCAGGACATTTGGCATTTGCCAGAGAACACCAAGATTGACAGATTCGTCACAGGCAGCCTGTGCTCTTCATAGATGAAAGCAGGTTCACACTGAGCACATGTGACAGATGTAACAGAGTCTGGAGACGCCCAGGAGAGCGTTCTGCTGCCCGCAACATCCTTCAGCATGACCGGTTTGGCGGTGGGTCAGTAATGGTGTGGGGTGGCATTTCTTTGGGGGGCTGCACAGCCCTCCATGTGCTTGCCAGAGGTAGCCTGACTGCACCGAGATTAGGCACCGAGATGAGATCCTCAGACCCCTTGTGAGACCATATGCTTGAGCGGTTGGCCCAAGCATTATATTAAAGTTGGATCAGCCTGTAGTGTGGTTTTCCAGTTTGAGTTTGAGTTTGAGTGTGACTCCTTATCCAGACCTCCATGGGTTGATAAATTTAAAAATTTTTGTGTGATTTTGTTGTCAGCACATTCAACTATGTAAAGACGAAAGAATTTCATACGATAAATTCATTCAGATCTAGGATGTGTTATCTTAGTGTTCCCTTTATTTGTTTGAACAGTGTAGATCAGATCCCTTACATTCATTCAAAATTCCCACTGTCAGACAGAAGGACAAATCCAAATCCAGATAGAATATTTCCAGCTACAGATACCTGGAATCTGCCCAGCAACTGAGCCTGGGAACTGCACAACAGCAGAAGAAAAAGTGGACAAGGTAAAAAAAAAAAAAAAAGATCACACCATAACTTAAAAGATTTAACCCCTTCAGCGTTCAATGGGAAAGAAAGGGGAGAGGGAAAAGGGGGCAACATGCCCCATGTGGCTCCTAATACTAAGGTTCCAGGGACACTCAGTCAGACTCCAGTCATGATGATTGGAAGAAGTTTATTACAGGTGTTTTGATACAAACGGGTGAGCTCCTACAGAAAAAAATTAGCAAGAGTGTCACAAATAGTGTAGGCTGGCACTGTCTTTTATACGCATACACAGACGTTATTGTATTGGCTCAGGTTCACTGGTGGCTCATGACGTCACAAGACTTTGCCAATAACAGTGTTCCAGTACAATCTACTTCTGATAAGAGTGCTAAATTATTTAGTTTCAATACCTTCTATTGTATAAAAGTAGAAAAAAAAAATTGGGGTGCAGGTGATTCATCAGCGCTATCTTAGCTAAGTAAGCATATGGTAATAAAACATAGATATCACACTTAAAACACGATTTTCCCAACACTCTTAGCATTTGTTTTAATATTCTAATGCTTTTCTCGGTGATGTGATTTGATTTGTGCTGCTTGACTTGTAGATCAGTATTTATGTAAAATTTGCTATATTTCTGTCTTGGGGTCTATTCAGACAATAGGCTGTGCCTGAACTGTTTTCTGGGCTATTCTTCCTTGGGTTAGGAAGAATTAACCCTTCAGCCCTGGGAGGTATAAAAAGGCCTCTTCACGTGTTACTGGCTGCTGGTTATTAGTTCTTTCTCACTCTGACTGTTTTTGTCTGTCTATTTTCATCTGTTTTAACCATGGTTATTATGTTGCCTGTTTATGATAGATTTTAGTCTGAAGTACATCGGTTTTTAAGGATTATGTATGTCCATTCTGCTTTAACCTTGTTATCTTAGTCTGTGTTCACACTGCGAGTCTTGCTTGTATCTGTGCTCTGTGTTTGGTCCTCCATGTAATGGAGTTTGGATTTGTATTATTCCTGTTTGGTATCCTGACCTGTATTCCTCCATGTTTGGAGTTTGGTTTTGTATTATTTCGGTTTGGTATCCCGATCTGTATTCCTCCATGTTTGGAGTTTGGTTTTGTATTATTCCTGTTTTGGTATCCTGACCTGTATTCCTTCATGTTTTGGAGTTTGGCTTTTGTGGAGTCTGTTCAGACTAATCCTGTTCTCAGCCCAGTGTTCTGTGTAATATATTTTTGTTTCTTTATAGGCCAGTATCCTGATCACACCATGAAGGGTACCTGCTGGCTAAAAGTCTATTTGGTGTTAGTTTTGATGTCCCTCCATGTTTAAAGTGGGGAGTCTAGATTGTTCAGTGTCCAGTGTGAAGTGTTCTATGTTTCCTGGCCTGTTTAGTGTTTAAACATTCAGTTCATCTGTTTCCCCTGCATCTCCTCCCTGCATCTCCTGGTTTCTGCTGTTTACTCATTCCATATCTAATTTTCCAAATTTTTTCATATCTGCCGTTTATCTTGATTCCGGTTTCTGAACTGTATGTTAGTACACTATATCCTGCTTTGTTTGTATATTTAGATCCTGTCTGGTTTATTTGGTTGTTTGGTTGTTTTCCCGTTATGTTTCTGAGTCTAGCGGCGTTGCGCTGAGGATGGCTCTGACGTACGGAAGGAAGACAGCGC
This sequence comes from Hyla sarda, assembly GCF_029499605.1. Lineage (NCBI taxonomy): Eukaryota > Metazoa > Chordata > Amphibia > Anura > Hylidae > Hyla > Hyla sarda. The sequence continues at coordinate 413,879,965 of NC_079189.1, forward strand.
AGCATTAGCAGCCACAGCAGCATTGGGGTCATAGGAAAATCCATGATTGGTACGTTACTTACTGGTTGTTTTTTATGTTTTTTTTTTTTTTTTTGGAGGGGGGGGGGAATGAGGAACAGTGAAAAAAGAAGGGGGGAGTGCAGGAGTTAGGCACAGCAATAGAGGGGAAGGGGGAGGGAGGGTGTTTCAAGATTAAGGGGTCTGTAACAATAGGGAAGGGGGGATTCAGGCTTGAGGCACAGTAATGGAGGGGAAGAGTAGGCAAGGGGGGTAATGTATGGGAGGGGGGTGCAGGCATGGGAAACAGTCATGGGTAAAGGGGGTGCAGGCATGAGGAACAGTAATGGATGGGAAGGGGGTGCAGGCATGGGGAACAGTAATGGGTGGGGAAGGGGGGTGTAGGCATGAGGAACAGTAATGGATGGGGAAGGAGGGGTGCAGGCATGAGTGACAGTAATGAGGGGAAGGGGGTGCAGGCATGAGGCATTGTAATGTGTATAAATTTAGAGGGCACAGTGTGTGGCAGTAGTTTTTTTTTAGTATTGTATTATAGTATTGTATTTTATAGTATTTTATTCAGAGGGCGCATTGTGTTGTAGTATTATAATCAGAGGATACAATGTGTGGCAGTATTATATTCAGGGGGTACAGTGTGTAGCAGTATTATATTTAGGGGGCACAGCATGTGGCATGTTTATATTAAGAGGGTGCAGTGTATGACAGTGTTATATTAATTATTGTTTTCATATAAAGGATCAGAATCCGCCAACAAAGGGAGGAGCCAATGTCATCTGGGCGTCGAGTTCTACACAGAGAAGATTTAGCTAGAAGAAGTCATGGCAGTATGTACCAGCTGAATTAGATAAGAAAAAAGACTCTAAAGAACACATCAAGACCTGTAAGTTACTAATATAAGTAAGTATTCTGCTTCACTATGTCACATCAGAGCTGTAGTCACAGTCAAAGTTCTGCAGTGATTATGGGTGAAACAAAAACTTGCAGTGTTCTACAACCAGGGTGTCTCCAGGTGTTGCAAAATTACGACTCCCAGCATGCCCAGACAGCCTAAGGCTGTTTTTAGCATGCTAAGAGTTGTAGTTTTGCAGCAGCTTGAGGTACATTGGTTGGGAAAAGCTGCCTTAAAAGCCTTCCATGACAGTATTCCACAACCAGGGTGCCTCCAGGTGTTGTAAAACTACAACTTCCAGCATGCCTAGACAGCCAAAGGCTGTTTTAGCATGCTGAAAGTTATAGTTTTGCAACAGCTGAAGGCAAACACTCACCTACTGTCATACCTGGCTACCTAACTTATCTACATACATGCGTAGCTAACTGCCTAGCTACGAACCTGACTACTTACCTAAAAAACTGTCTACCTAACTACCTGAGTAGTTACCTACCTACATACCAGACTACTTGGCTACCTACATGCCCATTTTTACTGAGCGGAACACTAAGGGGTATTTTTTTTATAGTGTGGAGGCCTGTAGATGGGGAGATTGTGTAGAGGAGGACACTGGTGCCATGGAGTCTAACATGTTTGTCCCGCAGATGCCGAAGAGATGAAGTTTGGGCTGGAAGAAGCCTTCATGTTGGTCTGATCCAAATGGAGAGGAAAGGAAAGAGGATGCTGCTGATCAGAAAAGCCACTATATGTGAGTCCCTAGATGTAATTTTATGGCTACGTTCACATGTGGGTATTTTCTTCTGCAGATTTGCTTTAGTAGATTTTGCTGCCCACTGACTTTAAGGGGTAGCAAAATCTGCTACAGCAAATCTCCAGCAGAAAATACGCAGGCGTGAACGTACCCTTAATCACTTATGGAGTCCAACTCCAATGTTTTGGTGTTCAAATCAGGGACGAAGATTTATTGCACTATATAACATAAAGTGCTTTATGTTTTATGGTGCAATAAATCTTCAGCCCTGATATGAACATCGAAACCTTGTAGTTGTGCTGTTACTTTCTTTCTTTCGGTACTGTGTACAGCTGGTATCTACCTCTATATGGTCCTTTATATAATCACTTATACCGTGTTTCTCCAAAAATAAGCCTGGGTCTTATATAAATTTTAGTCCCAAAAAACACACTAGAGCTTATTTTCAGGGTAGGGCTTATTTATTTATGGGGGGCTGCAGGAGTGTGGAGGATGGGGGCTGTGAGAGGATGGGGGACTGTAGCAGTGTGGAGGATGGGGGCTGTAGCAGTGTGGAGGATGGGGGGCTGTAGCAGTGTGGAGGATGGGGGGCTGTAGCAGTGTGGAGGATGCCGCATCCCCCCATCTTCCACACTGCTACAGCCCCCCATCCTCCCACAGCCCCCCATCCTCCACACTGCTACAGCGCCCCATCCTCCCACAGCCCCCCATCCTCCCACAGCCCCCCATCCTCCACACTGCGGGCATTACTGGCGGCCACGGTCCGGATCTGGACCGTGGTCCGCCAGTTGATTACCCCTGGCCTAGGTCTTATTTTCAGGGTAGGGCTTATATTGCAGCCCACCCTGAAAATACTGCTAGGGCTTACTTTCGGGGTAGGTTTTATTTTCGGGGAAACGCGGTATGGTATACAGAGCCCATGTACAGCTGGTATCTACCTCTGTATGGTGAATGCACAGTATTTCGTAATATTGTCTTTTGTATAGTTTATTTTATTCAGTAACAAATATAGTGTTATTAGTCAGTGGTAATGGTGGTGGTGGTCATGGTATGGCGGTATTATTTGTTCCTACTGGTAACAAAACTAGTAATGTGCACCTTTGCACATGTTTCATTTTGTTTGAAGATGCCAACCATTTTTGTTTTTTGTTTTGGTATTATTGGTAATATTGGTCTTAGTTTTGGTTAGATGTGGTCACGAACAGTATGGTGGTAATATGTGTGGTGATAATATTTCTCCTTGTATACTGGTATACTGTGCGCCATTGGGTGTGAATGAGGGTGTGGGTAGGGGCGTGACTGAGGTGTGGTTATGGGGTGTGGCTTGGGCTTTGTGCTCTAGCCCCTGGTCTTTTGCAGACCTAGCAATGCCCCTGCTGGTGGCAGAAAGTGAAATAGGTTTGTAAATTACCAGTACTTGTCAGCAGCTGTATACCACAGAAAAGGTTGTATTGCTCTTTTCTGTGTGACCACAGTGCTCTCTGCTGACACCTTTGTCCATGTCAGGAACTGTCCAGAGCAGGAGAAGTTTACTATAGGGTTTGCCCCTACTCTGGACAGTTCCTGCCATGGACAGAGGAGTCAGCAGAGAGCACTGTGGTCAGACAGAAAATAAACATACAACTTCCTCTGGAGCATACAGCAGCTGATAAGTACTGGACAGATTAAGATTTTTAAATATAAGTAATTAACAAATCTGTTAAAATTTTTGGCATCAGCTGAGTTTAAAAAAAACGTTTTTCACTGGAGTACCCCTTTAAACATATCCTGCCGCCGGAGCGATGTATCAGCAATGCTTTAAAAACTACAAAAGATAAATGGATAGAGGACCTGTCGGCCTGTCTAAAATGCCCTTTAGATTTTGAGCCCTTTTTGGACAGGCACCAATTTAGGTAATGACCAGCTCTATATAGTGCTGTAAAATATATGCTGGCTGATTGTTATTTTACTACTGTGACCAGACTGTCTAATAAAACAATAAAAAAAAATTTACTCACTTCCTTGCTCTCTTCATGAACAGAGCACTCTGTCTGAGGTCTGTGAATCTGCTTTTCCTGGAGCTGTAGAACTGCAACTGCAGTAGGACAGAGGCAATCACCCTGATACCGTAGCCTACAACAGTTTTTTTTTTTTTGTATAATTATGCAGTCTGGGCATAGTAGTAAAATAAAAAATAAAAATCTAGGACTACCCCTTTAAGGAAGGGCTGGCTGGCTCTTGTCTCTTTCCAGCCATAGTTGTCCTCATGCACCATCCAGACTTACCCCATCTCCTCCTTTTTGTAGTAGGAATGTTACAGCTAAACAGTTTAAAGGGGTTCTCCGGTGCTTAAACATCTTATCCCCTATCCAAAGGATAGGGGATAAGATGCCTGATCGCGGGAGTCCCGCCGCTGGGGACCCCTGGGATCATGCACGCGGCAACCCGTTTGTAATCAGTCCCCGGAGCGTGTTCGCTCCGGGACTGATTACGGGCGACTACAGGGCGGGCGGCGTGTGACGTCACGCCTGCGCCGGCGTGTGACATCAGGCTCCGCCCCACAATGCAAGCCTACGGGAGGGGGCGTGATAGCTATCACGCCCCCTCCCGTAGGCTTGCATTGAGGGGCGGAGCGTGACGTCACACGCTGCCCACCCTGTAGTCGCCGGTAAACAGTCCCGTAGCGAACACGCTCCGGGGACTGATTACAAACGGGGTGCCGTGTGCATGATCCCGGGGGTCCCCAGTGGCGGGATTCCCACGATCGGGCATCTTATCCCCTATACTTTGGATAGGGGATAAGATGTTTAAGCACCGGAGAACCCCTTTAAAAACTATGCCCCTCAGGTGACCAGTAAGATCACTACACACAGTGGTGTTTGTAGTAGTCAATACCTCTGTTACATGGTCTGCTATGGTGACTCAGCTGAGGGGGTCACAGGAAAAGGGCAACCTGTCCTATAGAAAGTGTTATGGAGTGAAGAATGAAAACCCTTCTTATTGTCAGGTTCTGCTTATCCTAATAAATATGGATTCCAAGTCAGGAGTGATGTTCAAATCCAAAGTGGAGTTTTTTTTATCTGCAGTACAAGAAAATAATATAAGCACCAATGATGCATTTCGTGGTGCACTTAACCCTTACTCAGATTAGGTACAACAGTTCTAAGACAAGTATAAATTGCAACATAAAATGGCACCCAGGGTAAGTGAGAGGGCCAAACTGTAAAGTGCACATGATAGTGGGACACACAAAAATTTATATACATATATGTACATGTATAGTAAAACATATTATCAAGCACATAATGGAAGATTAAATAAAAAAGGAGCAAATATATTATCAAAATGGCAATAATGAAAGCCCTGTGATAAAATGAGGCTTAGTTCTGATTATTGGTATGTTTGGATGCCATCCTTTCTGCGTATAATTTGCATGGTGGCAAGGCCTGGTGGTGCTTGATATAGAGTTTAGAAGGCTTGTGGTTTTATAACTAAAGGCTGACTGGGACCCAAACTGACAGATGACTTGATCCAACTTATTCTGGCCCAGCAACAAAAGCTTTTCTTTCTGCTAGGTGCTGCTGCTGGCAGAAACCTGTTGGCGGCAGCAGACTATAAGTCTGGTGCTTGTGGACTTTTAATATAGCAGGTTCTTTGCTTCATGTTGATTTTAAGTGTACCTGTCGCCAACAAAAACTTTTGATATTACGTAGATAATACCATTATATGAATATTTGTAATATACATTGATTAAAATTGGTATTTTTTGGGGTGAAAAAATGCTGTCCCTCCAGCTATTGCCTGTGTGTCTATGAGGAGTCCAAAAACAGGAAGTGAGAGCAGGAGAAGCAGGGATCTGTGCAGGTTTCTGGCTTGTCAATCATCCTGCTGTGTGAGCCAGGGGCATGTCATAGAGCCTCAGTGTGCAGAGCCCTGCTTGTCCTCAGTGTACAGAGCCCTGCTTGTCCACCCACACTTCCTGTATTTGGACTCCTCATAGAGACACACAAACAATAGCTGTAGAGACAAAAATATACAAATTTTTTAACTTATGTATTTTACAAATATACATAAAATGGTATTATCTAGATTATATAAAAAGCTGTTGTTTATGACAGGTACAATTTAAATACAAGTTCTCTTACGCAAATGTTCCCAATTGGCTTTGCAGCATTTTAAGAGAAGCACTATAATATCACTATGTAAGGAAAAAATATCACTATAGCTTTACTATTGTTCTAATACTTCTATTGTTCTAAACAAAACCTACTATATAAAGGCTAAATAATACTGCCATATACTAACCCCATAATACCACTACATTGGGGAAAATTGTAATCATCATACTGTTACTAAATAAAAAAAAACGAAACACGCATATTTTGCGGGCATGTCCCTCAATCTACCTGTTCTGGCATACCATCTTCCAAATTTACAACTGCATCCCCGGAAGTACTCTCAGACCCTCTCCTAACACTTGCTTTCTGTCCATCCTTCCTGCATGAATATGGGAGTTGGTGCATAGCAACTCACCCCATCAGTGCACAACTTTCTTTCAGTCTCCATGTGGTCCAGCCATGGTCTGGAATGGCCTGTGCTAATGGGAACAGAATATTGTCTCATGATCTTTGTCAACAATAGATTTTTTTAGTTATTGTCCAGACTGTAACAGTTGTCAGAAGAATAATGCTGGAGTTGTAGGGTCTTTCAGATGTCAAAATAGTAGCACCTATTGCAGGCAGTCCTGACCATTTCTATAGTTGGCTATAAAGTAATTGTGTTCTGTTGTGCCTTTGCCTATAGTGTTCTTTTGTAAATTGCACACTAGCAAGTTAACAAAGCATTTAATTTTTGCCCATACCATGCCCACTCACGATCACTAGTCCCACATCTGTTTAAGTTCAGCACCGCTGCATCCATGCCTTTCATTACTGTAACTGGGTTATTGTGATAAACAGCCCAACCCACAGAGATCACAGTGCTTTGCCCTTAACACAGCCCATTTTTGCCTTAAAGACACAGACAATTTCATTTTTGCATTTTCGTTTTTTCCTCCCTGCCTTCTAAGAGTCATTACTTTTTTAATTTTTCTATCTTCAGATCCATATGAAGGCTTTTTTTTTTCTTTTGCTAGACCAATTCTACTTTGTAAAAATACTATTTGCGTGGGAAAATTGATAAAAAAAACCACACAGGGATTCATTTTTACGCTACACACTTTACGGTAAAACTGACATGTTTTTTATTCTGTGGGTCAATATGATTAAAACCATTACCATTTTACATGCTTAGTTATTACTGTACTGCTTTTAAAAAAAAAAAACCTCAAACATTTGTATTTTAAAAATTGCCCTTTTCTGACCCCTATAACTTTATCATTTTCCATATATAGTTTTTATCAGTACCACGATTGCGTATACATGACTTTGTGACCACTTTTTTTTTCTTTTCTTCTGGCAAGTGACTAAATGCATCAATTTTTGACTTTTTTTAAATTTACCGTATTTATCGGCGTATAACACACACTTTTTAGGCAAAATTTTTTAGCCTAAAGTCTATGTGCGTGTTATACGCCGATACACCCCCAGGAGAGAGGCCGTCGCTGCCCGCTTCTCTCCCCCTGCCTTTCCTGGGGTCTAGAGCGCTGCTGCCGGCCCTTCTCTCCCCCTGGCTATCGGCGCCGCTGCCCGTTCTGTCCCCCTGACTATCGGTACCGGCGCCCCATAGCCAGGGGGAGAGAAGCGGCGCCGACAGCCAGGGGGAGAGAAAGGGCAGCGGCACCCATTGGCGGCGCCGCTGCCCCGTTGCCTCCCCCCATCCCCGGTGGCATAATTACCTGGGTCGGGTCCGCGCTGCTGCAGGCCTCCAGCGTGCGTCCCCGGCGTCGTTGCTATGCGCTGCACGGCGTGGTGCACTGACGTCATGCGCCGTGCATAGCAACGACGCAGGGGATGCGCGCCGGAGGCCTGCAGCAGCGCGGACCCGACCCAGGTAATTATGCCACCGGGGACGGGGGGAGGCAACGGGGCAGCGGCGCCAGCAATGGGTGCCGCTGCCCCTTCTCTCCCCCTGGCTGTCGACGCCGCTTCTCTCCCCCTAGCTATCGGCGCCGGCACCGATAGTCAGGGGGACAGAACGGGCAGCGGCGCCGATAGCCAGGGGGTGAGAAGGGCCGGCAGCAGGGCTCTAGACTCCAGGAAAGGCAGGGGGAGAGAAGCGGGCAGCGACGGCCTCTCTCCCCCTGCCTTTCCTGGGGGTTTATCGGGGTATACACGCGCACACACGCACCCTCATTTTACCATGGATATTTGGGTAAAAAACTTTTTTTACCCAAATATCCTTGGTAAAATGAGGGTGCGTGTTATAGGCCGGTGCGTGGTATACCCCGATAAATATGGTACTTTTAACGTTGTTCATCATACGGGACCATTAAAGGGATACTCCGGTAAAAACCTTTATTCTTTTAAATCAACTGGTGGCAGAAAGTTAAACATATTTGTTCCTGTACTTATTAGCTGCTGAATACTACAGAGGAAATTCTTTTCTTTTTGGAATGCTCTCTGATGACATCACGAGCACAATTCTCTCTGCTGACGTTATTATAATAATAATAATGCTTTATTGAACCCAAGTCCCCAGCACTGCAAGGCAGCAGTGCTAACCACTGAGCCACCATGATGCCCTTAGCATACATCTGCTATGCATCTGCTATGCATGGTTGCTAAAATGGACAGAGATGTCAGCAGAGAGCACTGTGCTCGTGATGTCATCAGTGTTCCAAAAAGAAAGGAATTTCCTCTGTAGCATTCAGCAGCTAATACGTACTGGAAGGATTAAGATTTTTTAATAGAAGTAATTTACAAATATGTTTAACTTTCTGCCACCAGTTGATTTAAAAGAAAAAAGGTTTTCACCGGAGTACCCCTTTAATATTTTATTTTAATCATTCAGACATTTACACACATAATGATACCAAATATGTAGATTTTTTTTACATTTTGTTTGATAAAAGGGGAAGAGAGGTGAACATTTTTTTTTTTATTGGGGAAGGGGCTTATTCATTATATTATATTGATAAAAATATATGCATTGACATAGCACTGATCCATATTATCTGCGATCTACTTCTCTGGTTTGCTAGAAGGCAGACCAGAGAAGAAGAGAACAGCAGCCAGCCAATGCCGATGAGTGGAGCTCCCCCAGCCATCTTAACACATGTGTATGTACTATACACAATGCACAATACTTCAGATGCCATAATCAGTATTGATCATGGCATTGTAAGGGTTAATATTGGACACCAGCGGGATCGCTAATGTCTGCTATTATTGATGAGGTCCCAGCTGCTGATAACAGCAGCCGGTTCTATTCAGTATGTCGGTAGATGCGGTGATCGCAGAATCACATGACCTACATGTACGTCACTGTGCGCATAGAGTCGTTCATGTACGTTGCGTGTCCTTTTGATGTTAATGTGTCAGAGAAAGCAGGGCCAGTGCAAAAATAAAGCCGCTTTGGCAGCTGCCTTAGGGCGCCAAGATGGGGGCGTGGAACAATCCAAATCCCCAACCACTAAGAGTAGATTTGAAAATTTTAACCCCGCCTCCTCGTCACTGGCTAAGGATTCCCTCACGCAGTGTGAATGCATCCTTAGGTCTCTTACCAGTGACACAAGGGGAATATTAGTGTATGAAAAGTTTGGCCATACATATACCCAGGTTTAATACATAATACCTCTCGGCAATAAATCAAGAAAAAATATATGTTGTCCCTACCAGGGACTGAGGTGCCTTCTAAAATGTAACTTTTAATAATGTAGTTTAAAAATACCGATCCACAAACAATAAAAATAATAAATCATCAAAAAGTGATATCACACTATTGCGACTATTGAGATCAATGACGCGGTAGGTATAGCACCAGTGGTTAGGTACACACCATGCTATAAATATATAATCCTAAATGTGATGTTGACACTATCATGTATAGTAATCAAACAATATATTTTCCCTTCTCCCAACGCGTTTCCATGTAGGGGTTAGAATATATAGTTATCCCCCACACTTCTTCAGGGGATTAGGTCTATGGTTAAGGCAAACTCTGGAGTCAAGTATCACGCTAATATGTCACTGTATATATCCCTTTAAATGGGCAGATTTATCAACCAATGACACCCAGAGGATAACCACCATGAAGCAAACTGCGTCAATAGAGCTCCGGCTCTATGATTAGCTATCGCGTCCAGAGACCAGGCGGGGCGTTTCTCACCATCCCGGTTAGTGCCTATAACGATAAAAAAAATCATAGACATCTCCCTTAGTAACCAGTAGATGACTTACCCCTCTTTGTTGTTTTTCGTGCGTTAGCAAGTGGGTACTTACTGTCTACTGGATCAAATAAAATGAGAGAGCCGGGCACTGAAAAAATAATATGCCCTTATTTAGAATCTCATTCAAACAGAATGTGTGGAGCATATACAAAGTAGCCGTATAATAACTAACAAGAGGTAAGTAATAAAATGTTATCTGAATTACTTACATACAGCTGTTCAAGACAAAGTGCGCATAAATCGCTGCTGTGGCAACGAGTACCGGAGCGGTGTCCGGGCTGTCTGCGTGTCAGATGAACACGCCGGCGTCTCCATCAAGCCGAGGCGCACCCTATTTATGCCATTGGAGGCCCGTCCCCATGACTAAGGCTAAGTTGTAAACATATAAATAAACAAACACTGACTTAGGCTAAAGACATGGAACAGGTATTAACTTATAAATAAGATAACTATACCCAGTATCGGGTCCGTTGTGCCTCCATCTGCACAATGTTGCAGGCATCTTTATTAATCCAATCCTGGATGTTAGTATGCCTGCTCTAAATTGTGACCTTCTCTCTACATAGCACATTGGTTATCAGCATATCTACACACAGTTAGTAATCACATAATGAACCGCCATAAACCAGATTTAGTCCTGTGTTGATCAGGTAAGTAATAAATACAATCCTGACCATGATCCAAGTTTTTCATCCTACCCATATTTTGAATGGTGCATTGGAATATTTCATAGAAGTCGTTACTGGAGGACATAGTGATGTCTAAAGTTGCAATAGCGATACATCATTTCCAGATCATTGGCAAAGATGGGTACAAGCAAAAAGATAAGCATAGTATATATAGTAATAATACATATTAGCAAGTGAATCTATTAGGTGGACGGGGGGAAAAAAAGTCAGATATTTTTTTTTCTACCCCTCTCCCCTCCATACAATAGTTCCAATATCATATATCTCTATAAATGCCTAGGTAACATACGTTGTCCCATACACATTTCCGTTCACCTTATGGGACCTATGAACAATATGGATTTATTGATAATGGGGTTCTTTACTATCTATATGAATGGGACATTGAGTGTTATAGGAAGTATTCTGACTTTTTTTTTCACACTTTTCCCCCCCCCCCCCCCGTCCACCTAATAGATTCACTTGCTAATATGTATTATTACTATATATACTATCCTTATCTTTTTGCTTGTACCCATCTTTGCCAATGATCTGGAAATGATGTATCGCTATTGCAACTTTAGACATCACTATGTCCTCCAGTAACGACTTCTATGAAATATTCCAATGCACCATTCAAAATATGGGTAGGATGAAAAACTTGGATCATGGTCAGGATTGTATTTATTACTTACCTGATCAACACAGGACTAAATCTGGTTTATGGCGGTTCATTATGTGATTACTAACTGTGTGTAGATTTGCTGATAACCAATGTGCTATGTAGAGAGAAGGTCACAATTTAGAGCAGCCATACTAACATCCAGGATTGGATTAATAAAGATGCCTGCAACATTGTGCAGATGGAGGCACAACGGACCCGATACTGGGTATAGTTATCTTATTTATAAGTTAATACCTGTTCCATGTCTTTAGCCTAAGTCAGTGTTTGTGTATTTATATGTTTACAACTTAGCCGATAGCGCATCCGACGTGTGAATACTGCCAAACCCGATCTATCCCGATGTCGGGACTTGAGCGGGGACCACGCCCCCTTGAGCGGCGTCATGGAGACGGGCCTCCAATGACGTAAATAGGGTGCGCCTCGGCTTGATGGAGACGCCGGCGTGTTCATCTGACACGCAGACAGCCCGGACACCGCTCCGGTACTCGCTGCCACAGCAGCGATTTATGCGCACTTTGTCTTGAACAGCTGTATGTAAGTAATTCAGATAACATTTTATTACTTACCTCTTGTTAGTTATTATGCGGCTACTTTATATATGCTCCACACATTCTGTTTGAATGAGATTCTAAATAAGGGCATATTATTTTTTCAGTGCCCGGCTCTCTCATTTTATTTGATCCAGTAGACAGTAAGTACCCACTTGCTAATGCACGAAAAACAGCAAAGAGGGGTAAGTCATCTACTGGTTACTAAGGGAGATGTCTATGATTTTTTTATCGTTATAGGAACTAACCGGGATGGTGAGAAACGCCCCGCCTGGTCTCTGGACGCGATAGCTAATCATAGAGCCGGAGCTCTATTGACGCAGTTTGCTTCATGGTGGTTATCCTCTGGGTGTCATTGGTTGATAAATCTGCCCATTTAAAGGGATATATACAGTGACATATTAGCATGATACTTGACTCCAGAGTTTGCCTTAACCATAGACCTAATCCCCTGAAGAAGTGTGGGGGATAACTATATACTCTAACCCCTACATGGAAACGCGTTGGGAGAAGGGAAAATATATTGTTTGATAACTATACATGATAGTGTCAACATCACATCTAGGATTATATAATTATAGCATGGTGTGTACCTAACCACTGGTGCTATACCTACCGCGTCATTGATCTCAATAGTCGCAATAGTGTGATAATATCACTTTTTGATGATTTATTATTTTTATTGTTTGTGGATCGGTATTTTTAAACTACATTATTAAAAGTTACATTTTAGAAGGCACCTCAGTCCCTGGTAGGGACAACATATATTTTTTCAGTGACACAAGGGGTAGAAATCAGTAAGGCTGAAAACCCAGGCATGCTATATCAGCTGAAACAGGTAAACACAAAGCATATAAGAACCTCTACGTTATTCTTTAACGGGGTAGTAAAGTGAAAATTTTCTTCATCCTGTTGTACCCCGGCTGTAAAAAAAAAAAACAACATTAACTCACCTTCCTCCTCTCCCCTGTTGCACCGCTCTTCTTCCTTCTTCCGTGTGCATGGATCACCACACTGCAGTCAGCATATCGCTGGCCACAGCGATGTCCAGCCTCGGCCGGTGATAGGCTGAGCACAGTGTCATGTAAGGATCCTGTGGCCCACCTTCTTCCAGTGGCAGAATTAGGGGGACAGTGGGATAACTGCCCAATGGGGGTGGACCTGCTATGCCACATACTAGTTTGGCTTAGGGTCTAAGTATTTCCCTGGTTTTCACCATTTATCTTGCTCCAGGATGCTGAAGCTGAACTTCAGCCACAGGGGAGATACCAGGTCACTAACGCAAAAGTGGTCATGGTATAGTGGCAGCTGGCTTGGTACAGCAGGGTCAGGAATTAAGGCTCAGGTCAGGAACACAGGATCACAGAAATGGCAGACAGACACCTTCGCCCTTGTGGATATACAGTTTTGCTCAGGCTTCAAAGAATGAGTGTAGCAGGTTTATATAAGTGGTGCCTGGCCAGGATTGGAGGCGAGCAGTAATCAGGGATGTGCACAAACCCTTAAAGGGGTATTCCGGTGCTTACACATCTTATCCCCTATCCAAAGGATAGGGGATAAGATGCCTGATCGCGGGAGTCCCACAGCTGGGGATGCCCGCGATCATGCACGTGGCACCCCGTTTGTAATCAGTCCCCGGAGCGTGTTCGCTCCGGGTCTGATTACGCTCGACCGCAGGGTCGGCGGCGTGTGACGTCACGCCTCCGCCCCCGTGTGACGTCACGCTCCGCCCCTCAATGTAAGCATGCGAACACGCTCCGGGGATCAGAGCATGGCTATTAACAACAACAACGTCCCCTAACAACAACGTTTATGACAACAGGATCTTTAACATAACAAGTGCATAGCAAATACCAATACATTAACCATTGCATGGCTTTGTATAATACTATGAAATATAGAGAGTCCTGACGAGTGTGGGCCCAAGACGGACATTGAAGCAGCATCTGCCACACAGGATGGGCAGGAGTATAGAAGAACACGTGATTCTGATCAGATCCCACACTTGCCAGAGATGGGGAATCATCCTGCCATTTACTGAGATCGTGCCTACAGAGGACTCTAAATGCTAACCGGTCGGCTTCACTTTTGATTCCCATCAGCCGATGTACTATCTGCTCCATACAAAGGAGGGGGTGAGAGGTGAAAACTCAGCACATCATTCAGCTATCCAGCTTTTGTTTGAACTATTTTAGAGAACTTGTAATTATATAAAGAAGGCTATTACTATAAATATTCAAATACAGTGGTCCCTCAACATATGATATTAATTGGTTCCAGGAGAATCATCATATGTTGAAACCATCATATGTCGAGTACATATGTCTATGTAAAAATGGTAATTGGTTCTGGGGCCTCGGAACCATTGTATGTTGAATACATATCTCTATGGGAAACTGCTAATTGGTTCTGGGATGACCATTGTATGTGGAGTGTATGGGGAGTGTTGAACAAACCAGGGTGCCTCCAGCTGTTGCACAACTACAACTCCCAGCATGCATGTACAGCCATTCACTGTCTGGGCATGCTGGAAGTTATAGTTTTGCAGCAGCTGGAGGCACACTGATAGGGAAACATTGATGTATGGGGTGTATTGTGTGTATATGTATTGTATGTGATGTGTGACATTGCATACAGTACTGTACAGCTCTTTAAATACCTTCAGGGGGGACAGAATGTCCTCCATTACGATCCTGCCGACTACAGCTCTATAGGAAAGGAAGGGGAGGGCAGCCAGCAGCTCATTGGATGCCTGCAGCAAGATGCTGCAGGCTATTGGCTATGGCTGCACTGGGGGGGGGGGGCTTACACGGAGCTCACAGTGGAAGCCTGCGTGAGTTAGCAGGACAGCATGTGAGTAACAGGAGGCAGAACGGGGCACATTAAACAACTATCTGTCAGTTGCTGAAGTTGTCAGCGCTGTCAGATAGCTGTTTGTACGATGGCCCCGACACACAGCAGCATCATCATATGTCGAGGCTGCCTTCAACATATGATGGGCTCTGAGAGGCCATCATATGTTGAAATGATCATATGTCGGGGCCATCATAAGTCGAGGGGTCCCTGTATTGGATTTTTCAAAACGACTGATTATCGGCATATTATAAGACAGGATTCAACATATGGACTAACACATGAACTAATATTTTAAAATATTTTTAGTTTCTAATTTTAATTCGTATGTTTTTGAAACCATATTTGGTCGTATGATTTTAGTTATGTTCTTATTTATTTTCTATATATATTTTGTGTACAATTTGGACTTGCAGGGGCCCCGTGATCCATATCTACACAAACACTTTACTATTTTTTAAGATATTATCATTCTTCTAATATTAAATAAACCCATATAGCCTTGAGGACTGTGACCTTGTTAACTCTATGTCACAGTACTTGTTGGTATTCATGGTTCCCTCAATGAACTGTAGCACCCAAGTGCCAGCAACACTCATGCAGCCTCAGACCATGACACTCCGACCATTATGCTTTACTGTATGCAAGACAAACTTAAAGGGGTATTCAAGGATGTTTTTGTCTATGATTTGACTATGCTACAGGGGCTGTAAAGTTAGTGTAGTTCATAATATATTGTCTGTACTTGTGTGTGACGGTGGTCTAAAAATTCTTCTGTGATTATCGCCCCAATCTTTATTTTTAACAGCATACAAAATTACTCATGTCTCGGGATTTCCCAGGTTGCAGTGCGTCGAGACCTGACATTACTAGTCAGGTGATCAGAGGGAGCCTATCCTGCTTCAATTTTTAAACAGCTGTAGGCCCCTTGGTTAGAAAACACTGTGTTTCAATGGAAATACCAACAGGAAATACCCAGTTCTAGCAAGTAAGTACTAAAGTACTAAAATCCCCTTATGGTGGATAACACCTTTAACGCGTACCAGTCAGATCCCACAAAAATAAAACCTGTTATGTTACTCGGTACTTAATCCTGATCATGTACATCTAATTTTTATGTATCTATTACCGATACAGTATTTCACAAACAAATTGCTTATTAAAGCTGCTTAATGTCTTTTTTTATCTTCCCAGAGGGAGGAGACACGTCCCTCTATTGCCTGGACTGTGATGACTCCTCCCCCTCTCTCACTCTGCTGACTTACTGCTTTTGGGAGCGAGCCTGGCTGGCCTGCTCTGTAACCCTTTCCTCTCTGGTGAAGAGGAAGAGATTAAGGCGGCACTGCTCTATTCGGCCACTAACAGGTGACCAGGTGTGGAATAACAGTAGCTTAGACCAGTCCTCTATCCTATAGTGAATCTCTGGTTTTATGCTGCACACACACACACACACACACAGGCGCTCATCTACTATTGCAAACCTGACATCTTTTGTTGGGACGAGCGCTAGATTGTGCCAGAATTTAGCAAAACGCCACTAACTCTCCATTTTACTGAGAAAACACGAAAAAGGGGCATGGCTGTTTGGGGAAAGGGGACGTGATCACCAAAAAAAGGGGCATGTTCCCGACATTTTCGCAAAAATCCAACATATTTACTAAGGTTTCCACAGAAAATGTAGTGGATTTGAGCTGAGGAAAACCCGACAGATCAGAGCATGTGTAGAAAATAAATAAATAAATAACTAAATAAAAGCAAAATGTAGGGAAACCTTAGTAAATACTGTGGGAAAAAATTGTAGGGAATTAAAACCCACAAAGAAACCTACACTCCACTCTAAATTAATCAGAGCCACAATGATTGTTGGAGATTGCCTGTACTCTACCACTAAAGACAATATAATATAACTTACATCTTCCTAAATTAGTGCAAGGTTTTAGTGCTAAATGTACAGTAGTGGTTTATGCATACATTTTCTGTCATTCATGTTTATCATCCTTTGCCAGTCCTGTAATGCTGGGACTTGTAGTTTGAAATAGGTGGAGGTACAGTGATTTTATTTTTTATTTTTTACATGTATATTAGAAAAACTATGGTTTTGCCAAGATGTACAACATATAAAAAGTTTTTATATCTGACAGTGCCCATTTAAGTTTGTACTCCTTGCCTAGTTACGATCACACACGCTTGACACCAAGTTAACCAAATTTATCTTGGTCTCATCGTACCACAGAATATGAATCCAGTAATCCATGTTCTTAGTTTGCTTGCCTTTAGCAATCAGTTTGTAGGCTTTC
Source organism: Hyla sarda (assembly GCF_029499605.1). Taxonomy (NCBI): domain Eukaryota; kingdom Metazoa; phylum Chordata; class Amphibia; order Anura; family Hylidae; genus Hyla; species Hyla sarda. The sequence continues at coordinate 413,896,982 of NC_079189.1, forward strand.
TTGTGCATTAACTTTAGAAGAGGCTTCCTTTTAGCACTACAGCAATTCAGACCAGTGTGTGGCATATGGCTCAGCACTGACAGGCTGATCCCCCCCATCCCTCCAACCTCTGCAGCAATGCTGGCAACACCTATATGTCTATTTCGCCAAAGACAACCTCTTGATATGATGCTAAGCCCATGCACCCATCCTCTTTGGTCGACCATGGAGAGGCCTGTTCTAAGTGAAACCTGTCCTGTGATACCGCTGTATGGTCTTGCCCATCGTGCTAAAATTCAAGGGTCTTTTCTTATAGCAATTTTTTTGCCACGAGGTGCTATGTTAAACTTCAAGTGACCAGTTTTAGATAGTGTGAGACTGATAACATCATATTTAAGACCCCATCAAAACCTTGTAACACTAGTGAGGGAAAATGGCTAATTGGGCCAAAACGTGGACATTTCCACTTAGGGGGGAACTCACTTTTGTTGCCAAGGTTTAGACATTATTGGCTGTGTGTTGAGTTATTTTGAGGGGACACAACAGTAAACACTGTTATACAGGCTGTGCACTTACTAATTTACATTGTAGCAGAGTGTCATTTCTTCAGTGTTGTCTCATGGAAAGATATAATAAAATATTTACAAAAATGTGAGGGGTATACTCACTCTACAATGAAGAAAGGTGAAGAGCCAGTAGATTTTCTGTAATGGCTACAGTTAGAGAATTCCGCACATGGCAGGAGATGGACCCAAACATCATGCTGTGCAGTGGAATCTTTTATTAAGGAAATTATAGCAGAATGACACAATTCATTTCTGGGGCACAGCAGCATCATTCAATATTTAAGGGAGCATAAAGTGGCATCATTCATTGTCTTAGAAGCCACAGTGGCATAACTATTCAGTTCAGGTAACAGTACATGGCAGTATTGTATTTAGGGCACAGAATGTGGCAGTATTATATTTAGGGGGCAAAGTTTGTGGCAATATTCTATTAGTTACTATGTATATTTCCTCACTGTACACTACTATCGACCATAAGCTAGGGGTTAATACCATTTCTTATGGGGTAGTCAACTAGAGCAAAAATTATTTTTATCCTTTCTAAATTGAAATGGATGGGGCCTCCATTTCACTTCATTTCACAGTTTTTGAGAAATATGCGGAGTTCCCGAACATTGTTGTCTACCATAATGAGGCTAACCAACTATGCACAAAAACAAATGTTAATGCAGTAGATAGTAATGTTTACTTGGACTTCACTAAAGCACATTATAAACAAGGGAGTGAAGACAAAGGATCAGACCGGCAGACTCACCACGTTTCTCTTCTTCTTTATTTGCGTCAGCAAAGCATAGACAAATACTCACAAACTTGGGGGGTCAGGACGTGCAGTGGGGGGACAAACTGGCAACAGACTCCGTTTCGCACAGACCACCGTGCTTCCTCCGGCCATTCCTCCCTTGGCCGGAGGAAGCACGGTGGTCCGTGCGAAACGGAGTCTGTTGCCAGTTTGTCCCCCCACTGCACGTCCTGACCCCCCAAGTTTGTGAGTATTTGTCTATGCTTTGCTGACGCAAATAAAGAAGAAGAGAAACGTGGTGAGTCTGCCGGTCTGATCCTTTGTCTTCACTCCATTATTTCAACTGTGCCTCAGTTTTGACCAGAGCACCACCACCCTCATTCAGGAGCACTGTGTGGGGCAGTAATATATGTAGGGACTACAGCATGCGGTAGTAGTTGAGACATAGCCACAAGAAGTATTAATGGTGATTGTCAGGATTCGGCAGGCTGGAGGTGGATCCTCTGTGTCAAAGAGGGATTGGCGTGGACCGTACCGGTGGACCGGTTCTAAGTTGCTACTGGTATTCAACAGAGCCCGCCACAAAGCGGGATGGTCTTGCTGCGGCGGTAGCAACCAGGTCGTATCCACCGGTAACGGCTCAACCTCTCTGACTGCTGAGACTGGCGTGGTACAGAAGGACAAGGCAAGAGCAAGGTCGGACGTAGCAGAAGGTCAGGGCAGGCAGCAAGGGTCATAGTCAAGGGCAACAGCAGAAGGTCTGGAACACAGGCTTGGGACATACACAAAACACTTTCACTGGCACAAGGCAACAGGATCCGGCCATGCTGGGAAGGAGAAGTGAGGTTATAGAGGCGTGGAGCAGGTGGGAGCTAATTACACTGATTGGACCAGGCACCAATTAGTGGTGTACTGGCCCCTTAAATCTCAGAGAGCTGGCGCGCGCGCCAGGACGTGACAGCTGGGGAACGGGACAGGTGAGCAGATTGGGATGCGACCCGCGAGCGAGCGCGTCCCGCTATGCGGATCGCATCCCCGCCGGCAGTGTCAGTGCAGCGATCCCGGTCAGCGGGTCTGACCGGGGCGCTGCAGAGAGAACGCCGCGAGCGCTCTGGGGAGGAGCAGGGACCCGGAGTGCTCGGCGTAACAGTGATCTGGGCTGCATTTAGAAGAAAAGTAAATTACTCTGATCAGAGAAGACGTCACGTGTGAGTCCCTGGATGAAACTGTTAATTCTGCCTTGTGCTGTATATGAAAAGTGCTATAGCACCTGTATGATCTACAGCAAGGTGATGGCTGGCACCCTTCTGATTTGTGAAGCAAAAGTTCCCAGTAAATTCTTACTAAAATTGTTCCAGTGACACTTATCAATTAACCACACTGTCCAAATGTTGAGCGGAACCATAATACCTATTTGTAAATTCAGTCGTATATAACTAAAGAATGGTACACTATATTAGAGTTATAAGAAACCAGCATTCTTAATTCATAGGACATGAAAATATTTTCCGAAACAGACATGTCAGGAGGGCTGGCACCTTAAGATCACATGTAAGGTTATTTATAGTTTCTTCTTACTACAGTAATACACATATTTGTGGTGAATGATACTTTTGAATTGTAATCTAGCAGTTACACAAACTTTAATAAAAATCAAAGGCTTTCAATCCCTCCTTCATATTTGAATTCTGGTGCCACCCACTGGAAAGTAATGGCAATAACTGGTATACTACAACTGAACAAATTGTTTATATAATAAAAATGTTAATGCATTTTTAATTTTAAAGAAATGGTTTTCTAAATGCATGAAATATGTATATATCCTAAGTAAGATATTTCTACATAAAATAAGCTAAATATTCAATGTAAATTAATTTTATAAATTAATTTATAATGGGGATCTTTCGCATTCAGGTTGTAACCAAGTTTTATTCAGATTTTAAGATGCATTTTTTGAGTGAAAAAGAGCTTCCAAGAAAAAAACTATTACAAAACCTGGACAAAAATTAACATCTAAGAGCACCTTGCGAGCAAAAGGAGTCTGGGACCACACAATATTGCCGAAATCACACTGATATATATGCAAGTCAGTGTGATCTCTAACCCCTTAACACATCATCTGCTTTCGACAGCTAAAAGTCACAGCCAGTGACCAGCATCAGAGCTGTCACAGTGTCATCTAGCCTGTTAGCAACTATTCACTTGTCACTTTCATGGTGTGAATTTGATTCCAAGATTATTTCTTCGTAACATATTTTACTTTAACATAATGCTAAATTTTTGTCAATACTTTCATAATTTCTTGGTGAAAACTTCCAAAATGTCATGAAAAATGAGAAAATTTTGCATTTTTCTAACTTTGAAGCTCTCCGCTTGTAAGGAAAATAGACATACCAAATAAATTATATACTGATTCACATATATATGTCTACCTTACATTTGCATCATAAAGTTGACATGTTTTTACTTTTTGAAGACATCAGAGAGCTTCAAAGTTTAGCAGCAATTTTTCATGAGATTTTAAAAAATCTGAATTTTTCAGGGACGTGTTCAGTTTGAAATACCCCATGAATGACCACATTATTAAAACTGCACCCATCAAAGTATTCAAAATGACATTCAAAAAGTTTGTTAACCCTACAGGTGTTTCACAGGAATGGCAGCAAAGTGAAGGAGAAAATTCTAAATCTTCATTTTTTACACTCACGTGTTCTTGTAAACCCATTTTTTTTTTACAAGGGGTAAAAGGAGAAAAAGCTCCCCCAAAATTTGTAACCCAATTTCTCTCAAGTAAGGAAATACATTATATGTGGTTGTAAAGTGCTCTGCGGGCGCAGTAGTGGGCTCAGAAGGAAAGGAGCGACAATGGGATTTTGGAGAGTGATATTTGCTGAAATGGTTTTTAGGGGGCATGTCGCATTTAGGAAGCCCCTATGGTGCCGGAACAGCAAAAAAAAAGAAAAAGAACAGCAAAAAAAAAAACACATGGCATACTATTTTGGAAACTACACCCCCTAAGGCACATAACAAGGGGTACAGTGAGCCTTAACACCCCACAGGTTTTTGACGACTTTTCGTTAAAGTTGGATGTGCAAATTAAATGTTTTTTCCACAAAAATGCATTTTTCCCCCCAAATTTACCATTTTTACAAGAGGTAATAGGAGAAAAAGCCCCCCAAAATTTGTAACCCAATGTGTGGACGTAAAGTGCTCTGTGGGCACACTACAATGCTCAGAAGAGAAGGAGCCACATTGGGTCCTTTGGAAAGCACATTTTGCTGAAATGGTTTTTGGGGGGCATGTTGCATTTAGACAAAAACCACATGGCACCCCCCAAGGAATGTAACAAGGGGTAAAGTGAGCCTTTACACCCCACAGGTGTTTGACAAATTTTTGCTAAAGTTGGATGTGAAAATGAAAAAAAAATTTATTTTTATTTTCACAAGAGGTAATAGGAGAAAAAGCAAACCCAAAATTTGGAATACCATTTCTTCTGAGTAAGGAAATACCCCATAAGTGGATATAATGTGCTCTGCGGGTGCCCTACAGGGCTCAGAAGAGAAGGCATGCCATTGGGCTGTTGGAGAGAGAATTTGGAATAGAAGTCGGGGGCCATGTGTGCGTTTACAAAGCCCCCATGCTACTACAACAGTGGACCCCCCCCCCACATGTGACCCTATTTCGGAAACTACACCCCTGACGGAATGTAATAAGGGTGCAGTGAGCATTTACACCCCACTGGCGTTTGACAGATCTTTGAAACAGTGGGCTGTGCAAATTAAAAATTACATTTTTCATTTTTTATGGACCACTGTTAAAAAAATCTGTCAGAAACCTGTGGGGTGTAAATGCTCATTGCACCCCTTATTACAAACTGTGAGGGGTGTAGTTTTCAAAGTGGGGTCACTGTTCTAGCACCATGGGGGCTTTGTAAACGCACATGGCCTTCAATTCCAGCCAAATTCTCTCTCCAAAAGCCCAATGGCGCTCCTTCTCTTCTGAGCCCTGTAGTTTTCCCCCAGAGCACTTTACATCCACATATGGGGTATTCCCTTACTCAGAAGAAATGGTGTTACAAATTTTGGGGGGCATTTTTCCTATTACCCCTTGTGAAAATGAAAAATTTGTGGTAACACCAGCATTTTCATGTCCAAATTTTATGAAAATTCATCAAACACCTGCGGGGTGTTAAGGCTAACTATACCCCCTGTTACATTCCGTGAGAGGTGTAGTTTCCAAAATGGGGTCACATGTGGGTGTTTTTTTTTGCGTTTATTTCAGAACCGCTGTAACGATCAGTCACCCCTGTGCAAATCACCTCAAATGTACATGATGCGCTCTCACTCCTGAGCCTTGTTGTGCGTCCGGAGAGCATTTTACGTCTACATATGGGGTATTTCCGTACTCAGGAGAAATTGTGTTACAAATTTGGGGGCTTTTTTTTCCTCTTGTGAAAATAAAAAATATGGGACAACACCAGCATGTTAGTGTAAAAAATGTAATTTTTTTACACTAACATGCTGGTGTAGACCCCAACTTTTCCATTTCATCAGGGGTAAAAGGAGAAAAAGCCCCCCAAAATTTGTTAGTCAATTTCTCCTGAGTACGGAAATACCCCATATGTGGTACTAAACTGTTGCCTTAAAATATGACAGGCTCCGAAGTGAGGGAGCTCCATGCAAATTTGAGGCCTAAGTTAGGGATTTGCATAGGCACGGACTCGGATGCAAGAATCACACTTGCCTCCGATACCAAAAATACCCTATGACAATGTTTTCCAAACAAGGTGCCTCCAGCTGTTGCAAAACTCCCAGCATGCCTGGGAGTTGTTGTGTTGCAACAGCTGGAGGCTCCGAGACATCTTTCATTTTTATTGGGGGGGTATGTAACTGTGTAAGGGTGTGTATATTTAGGGTTTTACTTTTTATTTTGTGTTAGTGTAGTTTTTTTTAGGGTACATTCACATGGGTGGGGTTTTACAGCAAATTTCCCGCTGGGAGTTTGAGCTGTGGTGGAAAATTTGCTGCAGCTCAAACTTGCAGCGGGAAACTCCCTTTAAACCCCCGCCCGTGTGAATGTACCCTATACATTCACATGGGGATTGGGGGGGGGGGGGGCAAACCTCCAGCTGTCCGTGCATGCTGGGAGTTGTAGTTATGCAACAGCTAGAGGCCCACTGGTTGCAAAACACTGAGCGTTTGTTACTTAACTCAGTGTTTTGCAACCAGTGTGCCTTCAGCTGTTGCTAAACTACAACTCCCAGTATGTACGGTCTGTCAGTGCATGCTGGGAGTTGTAGTTTGCAACAGCTGGAGGCACACTGGTTGTCGAACACTGAGTTGGGTAACAAACTCTCAGTATTTCCCAACCAGTGTGCCTTCAACTGTTGCAAAACTACAACTCTCAGAATACACTGACAGAAGAAGGACATGCTCGGAGTTGTAGTTATGCAACAGCTGAAGGCACACTGCTTCAACTCCCAGCATGCCCTTTGGCTATCTGTGCATGCTGGGAGTTGCAACAGCTGGGGGTACACTGGTTGCAAAACACAGAGTTTGTTACTTAACTCAGTGTTTTGCAACCAGTGTGCCTCCAGCTGTTGCAAAACTACAACTCCCAGCATGTACGGTCTGTCAGTGCATGCTGGGAGTTGTAGTTTGCAACAGCTGGAGGCACACTGGTTGCGAACTTCTGTGTTAGGTAGCAAACTCAGTGTTTCGCAACCAGTGTGCCTTCAGCTATTGCAAAACTACAACTCTCAGCATGCATTGACAGCCGAAGGGCATGCTGGGAGTTGTAGTTATGCAACAGCTAGAAGCATACTACTACAACTCCCAGCATGCCCTTGGGCTGTCCGTGTATGCTGGGAGTTGTAGTTATGCAACAGCTGGAGGCACACTTTTTCATAGAAAAAATGTGCCTCCAGCTGTTGAATAACTACAAGTCCCAGCATGCACAAACAGCCAAAGGGCATGCTGGGAGTTGTAGTTTGCCACCAGCTGTTGCAATACTACAACTCCCAGCATGCCCTTTGGCTGCATGCTAAGCAACAGCAGGAGGCAAACAACTCACCTCCTGCTGTATCCATCGGCCGCTACTGATGACACTGCAGCCCTGCCACCGCCAAGGACCTATGCCGATGCCGCCGATGCCAGGGACCCTCGACGCTGATGCCAGAGAACCCTGCCTGCCCCGATGGACAGCTAAGGGACCTCCTACTGCCCTGATCGTCACCCGATCACCGCCCAGCAGGCTAGGTGATTGATCGGTCATCCGGACCGACCAATAGTGAGATCGTGAGGTGGCAACCTCACTCCTGCTGGGTAAGGGTGATTGGGGCTGTCTCGGATAGCCCCAATCACCCTTTTTAACTGGGTCATTGGAGACCCGACTGACCCGTAATTGCCGCAGTTTGCCGGTCTGAATTGATCGGCGACATGGGGGTCTCAGGAACCCCCCTAGGGATTTGCATGGGATGCTTTCTGAGAGATTTCAGCAGGCATCCCGTTCCGTGCACCGCCTGGTTAATGGCGGTGAACGGAAACATTCAGGGCATACAGGTACGCCCTGGGTCCTTAAGTCCCACGATGCCAGGACATGGTCAGCACACCCTTCAGACCGACATTTGTTTTTAAAAAATGTCTAATGACCAGATTTAGCATGTGTGCCATACACGGTGCACAATCACAATGTTCTTTCTGCAACCACATTGCCTAATTTCAGATTACAAGTTGACAGCCAGTGTGAGATTTCCTACTGCCGGAAATGCAGCAACCTCTCTGCTGTGTGGCTTTTTCGGTCAGGATTAGCCATTGTATTACAGGTCTTTGCACCTATGAATAAAGGGGTCCGGTTACCACGACTGTGGAGGTGTCACTGATGCCTGGCCTCGTTGCAGTGGAGCATTGTACTGTAAGATGTTGACCGAGTTGGCCGTGAAATACAAGTATTGCCCCTAGCCATAGCTAAAAGCTTCAAGTATCTACCGTGACACACTGACATCTGCATGGTGTGGTCTTCCCTTCATTAAAGGGGTACTCCGACCCGAGATATCTTCCTTAGGCTAGGGAATAAGATGTCTGATTCCGTGCCGGATGACTGGTGATGTGGGGCAGAGGTTCGTGACGCCACGGTCACGCCTCGCTCGTGACGTCGCGGGCATGCCCCCTCAGTGCATCACGCCCCCTCCAATAGCCTTGCATTGAGGCACGGCCATGACGTCACAAGCCTCTGGCGCTGTACCTGATGCTCGCCGGGTTCCCAGCGATAGGATAGGGGATAAGATGTCTAGGGGCGGAGTACTCCTTTAAACTCTTCCCTCTCCAATCCATTCTACATACAGCAATCAGATTTATCTTCCTCTCCAACCACTACTGAATACAATATAAACTTCTCATCCTCACCTACAAAGCTCTCCACAATGCTGCACCTCCCTTCATCTCCTCCCTCATCTCTGTCTACCATCCTACATGTGCTCTTCACTCTTCTAATGATCTACAACTAACATTTTACAAATTCCAAATCCCTCACTCCTGTCTTCAAGACTTTGCTGGTGCTGCACCAGTTCATAGGAATGCAATAACCTAAACCATCAGACCTATACGCAACATCCATAATTTTAAACTAATGCCCTAAAAACACATCTTTTCAGACAGGCATATAACATTCCCTAACTGGTCACCCCTACTATAACTATGTTCACCCGAACTACCATTCAGCAGTGTCCACTCTACACTCTGTGAACTTTAGACATTCAGTAATTGGTTTATGACTAGTTTGGCCACCTTTATGTGATCTTACCTATTTATAAAAGATGAGTGGACCATTGTATAAATAATGCACAAAAAGAGATTAGATCAAAAAGCACAACAGATGAGGTTAAAGGGGTACTCCGGTGGAAAACTTTTTTTTATCAACTGGTGCAAGAAAGTTAAACAGATTTGTAAATTACTTCTATTAAAAAAATCCTTACCCTTCCAGTACTTCTTAATCCAGTAAAATCTTAATCCTTCCAGTAAAGAATTTTTTCTTTTCTTTTTGGAACACAGAGCTCTCTGCTGATATCACGAGCACAGTGCTCTCTGCTGACATCTCTGTTCATTTTAAGAACTGTCCAGAGTAGGAGAAAATCCCCATAGCAAACATATGCTGCTCTGGACAGTTTCTAAAATGGACAGAGATGTCAGCAGAGAGCACTGTGATCATGATGTCAGCAGAGAGCACTGTGTTCCAAAAAGAAAATAATTTCCTCTATAGTATTCATCAGTTTATAAGTACAGGAAGGATTAAGATTTTTTAATAGAAGTAATTTACAAATCTGTTTAACTTTCTGGCACCAGTTGGTTTAAAAAAAAAAGAAAAAGTTTTCCATCGGAGTACGCCTTTAAAGGACCAAGGACGTATGAGTACGTCCTTGGTCCCGCTCCCGCTCCCCACGGTGACCCCGCATCATATCACAGCGGGCCTGGCATCATAGTGAAGCCAGGACCCTCCGCTAATAGCGCACGGCACTGATCGCGGTGCCGCGCACTATTAACCCTTTAGCCGCGCGCTCAAAGCTGAGCCACACGGCTAAAAGTGAAAGTAAAAAGTGCCGGTTAGCTCAGGGAGCTGTTCGGGATCGCCGCGGTGAAATCGTGGCATCCTGAACAGCTGTACTACAGGAGGAAGGTCTCTTACCTTCCTTCCTGCAGTCCGATCGCCGATTGAATGCTTCAAGCCTGAGATCCAGGCTTGAGTAATCAATCGCCGAAAACCCTGATCAATGCATCCCTATGGAGATACATTGAACACTGTTAAAGATCAGTAAATGCAATGTTATAGCCCCCTATGGGGGCTATAATATTGCAAAAGAAAAGTGTAAAAAAATCATTAACCCTTTGAATTATCCCTTCCCCTAATAAACTGTGTAAATAAAAACAAAAATAAACATATGTGGTATCGCCACGTGCGGAAATGTCCGAATTAAAAAAGATACCACTAATTAAACCGCACGGTCAATGGCATATGCGCAAAAAAATTCCAAAGTCCAAAATAGCGCATTTTTGGTCACTTTTTATATCATGAAAAGATGAATAAAAAGCGATCAAGAAGTCAGATCAATGCAAAAATGGTACCGACAAAAAAATTCAGATCACGGCGCAAAAAATGAACCCTCATAGCACCCTGAACACGGAAAATTAAATAAGTTATAGGTCAGAAGATGACAATTTTAAACGTATAAATTTTTCTGCATGTAGTTATGATTTTTTTTCTGAAGTAATACAAAATCAAACCTATACAAGTAGGGTATAATTTTAACCGTATGGACCTATAGAATAAAGATAAGGTGTAATTTTTACCCAAAAATGTACTACGTAGAAACGGAAGCCCCCAAAATCTACAAAATGGCTGTATTTTTAAATTTTGTTGCACAATGATTTTTTTTCCCATTTCGCTGTAGATTTTTGTTAAAATGACTGATATCATTACAAAGTAGAATTGGTGGCGCAAAAAAGAAACCATAATACAGATTTTTAGGTACAACATTTAAAGAGTTATGATTTTTTAAAGGTAAGGAGGAAAAAACGAAAGAGCAAAAACCGAAAAACGCCCGGTCCTTAAGGGTTAAAGAAAAATCACGGGCCATGCAGAATCCAGACAAAATAATGTGAGAATTATTGGGCTGCCAGAGACAATCAAAAAAGGAGGCAACAGGAGTTATTGGCTAGTTTTATTCACTAATTTTGTGTAACATTGACTTTTTGACCACTTTTTTAAAAAATGTTTCTGGGATATGATGTGACCAAAAATAACCAATTTTGGAGTTTGGAAATTTTTTGTATTTACGCTGTTGAATGTGCTGGATCAGGAATATGGTTATTAATAGTAAAAAAATTGTTCTACAGTTTGTGCCCTTCTCCCATGGGCATATTATAAGCTATCATGTAATATGCTGCTTACTGTGTCAGCATAAAGACCAATAGGAGACAGCAAGGGACACAGATAAAAGTGCATTGATGTCACCCACAGCGTTCAGAGTGCTGGAACTTCTGCACAGAGTAGGCAGTGAAAAAGAGAGAGGGGAGAGAGCAAGACATAGGGACAGTTAGTGGTTAGAAAGATATAGACTGAGATACAGATTACAAAAAGAAGAATGAGGGACAGTTAGTGATTAGAAAGAGAGAGATAAAGATTAGAAAGAGAGACCTTGTGTGTGTGTGTGTGTGTGTGTGTGCATATGTGTGAACGGGATATATAGGATATATAGGAACAGAATCCTATAGGGGCTCCTATACACTAAAACAACATATAAGGGGACATCCTAATCATAGCCTCTGAAGGACTCATCTTTTGTTACCACAAATCCAAAGCCATTTTCAAGCTTCATATCTGCATATACCTGAATTTAATAGTGTTCCTGAACCAGCTACAGTAGCCAGTGAGGTGCATTGATCTGTGCCACTCACCACAAAGCATATTCAAGTGGCACCTGTATACCTATAGAGCCTGTCAACACAGTAGGGAATATAATAGATTTCTGCAAACACCTTCAGTACGCATTTTGCTGTCATCTCTGTCACACATAAAGCATGTTGAAGTTACACATATCTAGCCTGTAGTGTTATACGGTTCTGATGCATTTAACATTGTTCCGCAAACACCTTTAGTACTCATTATGCTGTCATCCCTGCCATGCAAAAAGTGTGTTGAAGTTACACATATCTAGCGTGAAGTTACACGTATCTACGGTTCTGGTGAATTTAACCCCATAAGGACAGACCCATTTTTTACCTTAATGACCAGGCTCTTTTTTTTTAAATTTGACATGTGTCTCTTTAAATGGTAATAACTTTAGAATGCTTTTTCTGAGCAAAGCGATTCTGAGATATTTTTTTTCGTGACATATTTTACTTTATCTTAGTAGTGCATTTTTGTTAACACATGCAGCATTTTTTGTGGAAAAACTTCAAAATATTGTGAAAAACTGGAAAATTTCTGTATTTTTTTTAAATATTTTTTTTTATGGTATTCACTGTGTGGTGAAAGTGATGTTATATTTATTCTGTGGATTGGTACGATTATGGAGATACCCATTTTATATAGGTTTTTATGTTCTTTTTCCTTTTTTGAGGAAAATTATTTTTTTCCTTTTTTTGTGTTATCATTTTCCGACAGCCGTCACTTTTTTATTTTTCGTCCGACGCCGTTGAGTGGGGCTTATTTTTTGCGGGACAAGCTGTACTTGGTATCATTGTTTGCTATACATACTACTTTTTGATCTTTTTTTATTCCTCTATTTGTACCAAAATTGGTGAATTTTGTGCTTTTTTGTTGTTTTTTTACAGCGTTCACTATGAGGGATAATTTACATTATAGCTTTATAGTACACGTCATTACGGACATGGCAATACCTAGTATGTACATGATTTGTGTTTTGATTACGGCATCTATGGGGTTAATGCTGCTGGAACCAACACGATTGCGGCCCCGGCAGCTGTGGCAGGACCCCGGCTGTGATTATCAGCCATGTCCCGCCACTGATCTCCTGAACTGTGTGCGGCAGAGCAGGAGATCAGCAGGATGTATGCATACATCCCGGCGCGCAAACATGTCGGGTGCTGTGTAGTGTTGAGCGCGAATATTAAAAATGCAAATTTTTACCGTGTATAACGCCATTTTGCGATTTCGTGAATATTTAGAATACAGCGCTATATATTCGTAATGATAAATGTTAGTTTTTTTTTTTTTTCACAGTACACATCACAACAGGTGGAATTTTGGTCACATAGTCGTTTCAAACTAGCATGTCAGATTTTTGCCCCTTCTTGGTGTGACCAATACACACTCCAGCTGGGGTGCAAAGATGGGATCGATTTTCAAAATGCCCCAATGTTTCTGACATGCTTCCCACAAATATATATTGAGATAAATATCACATACTTTGCCTGAGGTTTCATGCTACGATCCTTACTTTGAAGGACATTACTTCTGGAAATACCCTTCACGTGTCTATACGCTTTTACCACTCCTCTCTTAAAGGGGTACTCAGCTGGAATTTTTTTTTTAAATGAACTGGTGCCAGAAAGTTTAACAGATTTGTAAATTACTTCTATTTAAAAATCTTAATCCTTCAAGTATTTATCAGCTGCTGTATGCTCCAGAGGAAGTTAATTGCTTTTTGAATTTCTTTTCTGTCTGATCACAGTGCTCTCTACTGACACCTCTGTCCACGTCAGGAACTGTCCAGTGTAGAAGTAGAAAAAAAAGAGAGAAACCAGGAGGCAGTGCCTCGTGTATTACCCAAGTGATGTGAGGTACGTTATATCAGCAGTACATAAAGGTCACCCAGGCATTCAGTCTAGGTGGCCGCTCACCTCAAGGGAAGGAATCTTGCGCATAATGGGCGAGATTTATCAAAACCTGTGCAGAGGAAAACTTGCCCAGTTGCCCATAGCAACCAATCAGATTGCTTCTTTCATTTTTCACAGGCCTTCATAAAAATGAAAGAAGCAAGCTGATTGGTTGCTATGGGCAACTGGGCAAGTTTTCCTCTGCACTGGTTTTGATAAATCTCCCCCATTGTCCCTATGCAGGAGTAGCAGATGTGATGTGGAGAGCTGCTCAGCCTGAAGGCCACAGGGTGGGGGAGCCCAACCTGTTGCAATGTAGATACAAATAGAGAAAAGGGCCAGTAAATCAGGTGCTGCTTCTTCCAAAAAGTGCTTCAAAGTGCAAGTGCAAGTGCACTTTGAAGTACAGTACATTTTGGAAGAAGCAGCGCCTGGTTTCCTGGTCCTTTTCTCTATTTGTATCTACAGGAACTGTCCAGAGCCGGATAGGTTTGCTATGGGCATTTGCTCCTGGTCTAGACAGTTCTTGACATGGACAGAGAGCACTGTGGTCAGACAGAAAATAAATTCAAAAAGAAAAGAACTTCCTCTGTAGTATACAGCAGCTGATAAGTACTGGAAGGATTAAGATTATTAAATAGAAGTCATTTATAAATCAGTTTAACTTTCTGGCATCAGTTCAGTAAAAAACAAAAAACATTTTTTCCACCAGAGTACCCCTTTAAAGTATCCCCTTTCATAGAATCATATAGAATCATTCTGCTAATTCTTGGCTCTGTTTTTCAAATCCCTCATCAGAAGAACAAGTTCTCCTGACTCTGAAGAATTTGCCAGTGAGTATCCATTTAAGGGTCGAGTCACACGTAACGGATCCGCAGCGGATTGCTGCTACGTGCAGGTACAGCAGGAGGCACACTCTAGGGTCGGTCTTCGGCAGATCCACAGCAAAACAATACACTATGGATCCGTTACGTGTGAACCTACCCTAAAGGGGTATTCTGAGATTTTCTTTTTTTGACTGTGCTACAGGGGCTGTAAAGTTAGTGTAGTTCATTATAAAGTGTCTGTACCTGTGTTTGATGGCTGGTCTCACAATCTTTTGTGAACTTTGCTCCGGATGTTCTTTTTTAGCAACATACAAAATTAGTGTTGTCTCAGTTTTTCCATCACTAGATAGGTGTTGAAAGGGAGCCTGGGTGGGAGGGAGATCATTCTCCACAGGGCTGCAGGGAAATGTAGTTTCAAGCACAGTAGACATGCAAGGGAACTCAGGTGCAGTGCCGGCCTTAGGTGTTCAGGCACCCTGTGCGAGCTAACTTTGTGGCGCCCCCCCCCCCCCCACCCCATTACTCCATAAACAAAGAGGAAAAAAGTCTTTGTAACAACAAACACTGGGAGCTGTAGTTCATACACCAGTGTTTCCCAACCAGGGTGCCTACAGATGTTGCAAAACTACTACTACCAGCATTCCCTGGTTGGAAAACACTGGCATACGCACACATAACAGGGACTACAACTCCCAGCATGTGTCATTCAGGAGTCTCCCCCCCCCCCCTCACACATAGAAATCATCCCCAGTGTGATATTTATTCCCCTGCAGTCTATGTCTCCTTCACACACAGAATTCATACCAAGCCCCCCTATCCCCAGCCCGTGCAGTGCAGTATGTCCTCCTTCACACATACAAGTCATTAGGGAGGTGAGGAGCAGTGCACGTACGTCCTCTCACTCCCTTGCTCTGTGTTTTCCCCGTGCAGACCAGGTCCTCTGGAGACAGAGCAGGGGGAGGGAAGGGAGGGAGCTGTGTACGTCCTCTCTCTCCCCCTGCTCTGTCTTCTTGTCTAATGCAGAGCTGCGTCCTCCATCCTCCGTGAGCGGGAGATAAGGGAGCGTGGCTTAATTATCTCATGCAGACATGCAACCTTGGGCTCTGCCCTCGCTCCGACTTTTGCATGGGTTTGAAAATCTCACCTCACACTGGCCTGTTACACTGCGAGTTGTGTCGGCCACCCGGTGCCCCTGTTGCTATGGCGCCCTGTGCGGCCACACAGCTCGCACATCCCAAAGGCCAGCCCTGCTCAGGTGTGCTGCAATCGGTGGGCAGGCTGATGTGTGAAAGGGAGAAAAATGACCTCACACTTCCAAACAAGGGATGTTGGTATGGTGTCCTAGTACGGGATGATGTGGCCCTGTACTGTCCTCCTGCCCTGTCACGTAGAGTCCCTGCATGTCCCCAGGGCTCCCCTGCAGCAAACCCCCATTATGTATATAGGTTTGCCTCATTTAATGTACTGTTGCTTTAATGTTTGTACCACATGATTGTTACCCAGAGGGCTTCAGTGACCAGATGACCCCTCAAGTGACCGATGGGCTCCTTGCACAGCCCCCCTTTATAACAAGGGGATAAGCTGCAATCTCTCTCTTAACTCTCTTAGCACATTGCTACTTCTGCTGAGGTTATGTCCAGTCAATTTGTTCCAGTATCTGTGTCCAGAGCATTGGAAGCCTCAAGCCTAAAGTCCTGCAGCCACAAGTCGGTCATCAGTAAGTCCAGTCATCTTATTGTCAGTCACCATCTCTGTCAAGTCAAGTCCATCTGTAGTCACTGTGTCCTGCACTAAAATCAGTCTAACTGCTGCAAGTCCCAGCAAGCCTGTGAGGTCCCCCTGTGTCACGGGTCACCTCCCTGGGATATTTGGCTGTACTGCAAAGACCATATCACCTGTTTTGTCTCAGTAAAGCTGCCGTTATCCTTAATCTGGCCTTGGTGTCTTCGTTGCCCCTGCCTAACCCAGGATCAGCGGTAGTACCTTTGGGTGGTTAAAGCTAAACCACATCCTGGCATCATGAAAATAAGGGGTTAATACCATCTGCCCCTTGGGCAATATCATCTGCCCTGCATCAACCCTGCATTGCACCCTGACTCCACAACTTTTTGGCATCTTACGAACAGGATCCTGGTGTGCGCCATTTACCACAAGCCACAAATCCTTCCCCCCCTAGTCTGAACTGTGTCCGAGAATGTCTGTAATAGTCGCATGCCATTGTGACAAAATCTGTGCCAGAAAAGTGTACAGGACTGTTGTCATTGTAATGTGCTTTCACCAAGGCGCTTGTGAAATAGAGGGGGAGGTGAAGAGAACTTTGCTGCCTGCTGTTTGGAAATCTGTGAAAGTTATAACCACAATGTGCAAAATTAGAACTGAAACCATAATACGCTTTTCCACCTTGCCGGCACCAGAAAAGGTTAATATGGCGCCGGAGAAGCGTGCGAAAATATCCAGCGCTGGTCAACGTCCTGCCCCTGGGTGTAGAAGTCCTGTCGCTGTGTCCATGCCGATGTGGAACTATGAAGATCCGCCTGTTGTTGCCAGGGGGCCGGAAGTCAGCACTGCACTGATGACGTCCTTTTGGCCGGCGGTCATTTTACTGAAGCCTGTTATAAAAGAGACCACGCGGTCAATGCTCCTCAGTTTTCCAGAAGTCTCGGAGAGCAGTAAAATGGTGGAGCAGGCAAGTGCATGCATGGAGAGTACAAAGATGGAGCTGGAAGACCGGCAAGTTGCCGCGGACACAGCACAACTTTTCCAAGAGCTTGCTGACCGGTTGCATCAGTAGTGACTCGCCCAAAGAATCCTACCCAAATCCCATTTGCCTACTTCCCATCGGATGACTGGGACGCAGATCCCTTTGGGTTGCTGTCAACAAAAGTTAAAGACACCGTCCGAGAGGAGGAAGTCTATCTGCTATGGCTCCAAAATACCTGCCCACGTCATCTGAGGGTGTACCTGGGCCTACTCCTAGGGGTTTGGCCTAATCAGCAGGCACCAACGAAAGTGCCTTGGCCTACTCCAACTGTTGCGGAGGTTTGGCCGGCCCAACAGGCACTGACCATCCATCCCCCAGTGGCTCAAGGTGCTGTGGTACAAATAGTAGTTACGGTGAGCCCAACCATCACCGAATCCTGGTTGTCCCAAGTCTCTTGGAACACACATGTGAACTTCATGGAGGGGGCCCAGTCTCACGGTTCTAGGTTGATGTCACAACCTAGGAAGCAAACCGACCGGCGAGGCTGGGATGGAAAGATGCCATCTTGTTAACTAACTTTACCATTGTGGTCAACAAGACTAACTAATGTTTGTGAGCGAGAACACTCTTATTGTTTCAGGTTACAAGCAACGTTTAAGTACAGAGCCTAATGAATTTTTCAAGACGGTTAAAGTTGTAACCAATCTCGTAAGTGTTGTGCCTGGCTCATAGCAGAGATTCTCTAAAAAGAACTCTATAATATATGTGGACTGCTGAGTGGTACATGTACACCTGTGTATATATTGCCATAGTAATATACTTTTGCTCACCAGTTTGCATGAGTGAGTATTTGCGTTGTCATAGTATAATGTAATAAAATATATATAATCTGTTATACATGAAAGTGATGGTGTACAGTGTTTTCTTCAGTCTATTCAGGAGAGACAACATTTCCACCTTACCACAAGCAACGTGTACAGTGAAGCAAGATACAAAGATTTTAGTATCACACATAGAGTCACTGAGTACATATATATATTCATGTACACATATCCGCCATTTCACTAGGACTGTAGCACTAACCATAAAACAGTCCACACTAATGTCTCTATAAATTGTCATATGTAAAATGTATTTTCTCTTGTGTCCTTGTGCTCAGGATACTTTCCTGGCTAGAAGGTATACCTGTAACCTACTATGCACATATCAAACAGTCAACAGTAACAGTAGAAGGTATACCTGGCTAGAAGGTATACCTGTAACAGTATGCACGTATCAAACAGGTAACAAATGTCTAGAAATGTCTAGTCTAAATTATATATCTAGTGTTCTGGGGAGAAGTGTGTTATGTCAAGAGACCCCAGTAGCCAAGGCATTGGGTAAAAAGCCTCCGGCAGCCCAATCCGTCTTATATTGTGTCAACAGTTGCATAAAGTGTGTTATAGTCAAATGTAATGTTATCGAGTCATGTTCCTAAAATAGTCATAAATGTTTATAAGTCTTCAGAGTGTGTATGGACATTATACAAGAACTCTTTATTTTCATTGTGTGTAATGCTCCAGGACTGCATGCGGCCCCTGTGGCCATTGCGCTCCCCTGCCCTGCCCTTTATTCAAGTGGGGGAGTTTGTGATGTCCCAGTACGGAATGATGTGGCCCTGTACTGTCCTCCTGCCCTGTCAGGCTGAGTCCCTGCATGTCCTCAGGGCTCCCCTGCAGCATACCCCCATTATATATATATATATATATATATATATATATATATAGGTTTGTCTCATTTAATGTACTGTTGCTTTAATGTTTGTACCACATGATTGTTACCCAGAGGGCTCCAGTGACCAGGTGACCCCCCCCCCAAGTGACCTATGGGCTCCTTGCATAGCCCCCCTATATAAAAAGGGGAGGGGCTGCAATCTCTCTTTTAGCTCTCTTAGCACATTGCTACTTCTGCTGAGGTCATGTCCAGTCAAGTTGTTCCAGTGTCTATGTCCAGAGCATTGGAGGCCTCAAGCCTAAAGTCCTGCAGCCACAAGTCGGTCATCAGTAAGTCAAGTCATCTTATTGTCAAGTCCATCTGTAGTCACGTGGCCTGCACTAAAGTCAGTCTAATTACTGCAAGTCCCAGCAAGCCTGCGAGGTCCCCCTGTGTCACTAGTCACCTCCCAAACTCCCATCATTCTGTTTTTGTAACTGAATATCCCAAAAATCTACAGCTTTAGAACTACATACATATGTAAGCTTCACCTCATTGTTGTTCAAGCTGGTCATGATCTCCTCTAGCAAAACTGATGAATCTTTAAATTATCATTGTATATTTTAGTATATGAAATAAAATATTGTTTTTTAATGAAGGAGGTAATTGAACTCAGATATTCTTTGTGTAAAATTGTATTTTAATGGGCATTAAAGATGCAGCATTTCTTTGCAGATTGTAGATGAAAATATGCGTGATGCGCATTCTTAGGGTGGGTTCACACTACGATTTCACTCTACAGAAACCGGATCCGGCCCATATCTGATTCATTTGAATGTGCCGACCGGAGTCAAACTCTGATTCTGGTTGGCAAATTTTTTCCCCGTCTCCCGTTTTGTGACTGGACCTAAAACCGTAGCATACCACGGTTTTAGGTCTGGTGACCATATAGCGAAATTGTAGTGTGAACCCAGCCTTATAGGTGTATACAGGTTTCATAAAAATGAAAAAAATGCCTGCAAATGTTCATAATTATGAAAATGTGCATGTTGCTTTTATTTATTTCATGTTTTTATTTTTAACATAACCAGGACATATTGTAATAAACATCGATATTTTATTTATCCAATTAGTAGACAGTATAAGACAGCAGAATACAATCATAGCTTTTGTACCTAGTACCGTGTCCTATGACCATGAAGCATTTTTTACGCTAGAAGGCATCAAATAAAACTTTCGATCAGGATCACAGGCATTAACAAGTTAAAACTGTACACTGAAAAATGGACTGTGTAGTTAATCAATTCCTTCCACCATCCCTTTTCTCTTTTTTCCAGCTGAATGCATAGAAAGGTATACAATATTCGTGTTACAAAAGAGAATATGGAAAAACAAAAGCCAAAAAGCTTTTATTTCCCAAAATAACCATGGACAAAACGAACAGGTCAGAATGTGAAGAGAAAATGCTGCTTTTCTTCTTGAAGCTTTATGAACCATAAAAGATGGGCCAAGGAGAGATGGGGAATGCAAGCAAGAGTATCACGGTAACAGACATTTTAAAGTACACATAAGACTCTTTCCCAGGAGGGGATACAATGTACCCTATATTTCTTATCAAACATATAAACAATAAAGGCTCTGGTGAAAAAGCACAGAAGCAGTTTGTTTTTACCTTATATCACTAAAGTGTTGCAGAAATAAATGGAAAGAAGTAGCCTATTTTTGAAATTGTGCAAAAAAATTTATATTTTAGTGTATTATATAGCTTAAAATAATACATTAATCCAATTTTGCCTAACAGGAGAGCTTTTGAAACCAATAATACGTCTTGGTGAAAATATGATAAATAAATGATATCTGAGCAAGGCTGCTTTCAGACTATGAGCATTCATCTGTTATTAAACATCCGTTTTCTGTGTGAAAACGGATGTATAATAACAGATGAAATAACGGGTGCTAACGGATGAATAAATATTCATCCGTTAAGACCCGTTATAACATCACTCATGCATGGCCGTAACACCTCTGCCTACAGACTCCCACAGCTGGGACTACTACTACTCCCATCATGGAACAGACTTCTTTCCATGATGGGAGTAGTAATTGTGATTAGCAGGAACTATGCGCTGCTAATAGAAATACTTTTCATTCATAGCGCTGCAGGGGTATATGAATATAGAAGCGCTGGGGGGTGCAGACATATAGTGTTATCTGCCCCCCACAGCGCTTCTATTTACATATGCTGGCGCTGCGCTATGAATGAAAAGTATTTATAGCAGCAGCATCGGGTTGGCCAATGCTGCTGCTAGAATGCTTTTCACATATAGCGCTGCAGTGACGTATGTATATAGATGGCAGCGCTGCAGGGGGCACATTATACATGCGCTGCGGGGGGGGGGGGGGGTATATATTTATTAATGCGGCAGAGGGGGGTATATATGTATTAATGCGCCGGCGGGGGGTATATTGATTAATGCGCCGGTGGGGGTATATTGATTAATGCACCGGCGGGATCAGAATGGGTCTGAATGATCGACATGATCTATCCCCCTACCTGTGACAGGTTTGATTGATACTTTTTAACTGGGTGATCACATTGTATTTGGTGTAACACTTACGTGTATGTTCCTGTTCACATTATCTGTTTGTACCTAATAGCTCCACCCCCGAGAGGGGTGGGATGCATAAGATACGGACTCACCTGGGTTCACTAGGACCGGAAGAAGCGTCACTAGACGCAAAATAGGATCCATCGTCTCGAGCTCCCCCCGTCACGTCTAGCCCTCCCTGCACACCGTTCCTGTTGTTATGTGTCAGCTGTATACCAACCTGCAACATTAAACAACTTTCTACAGAAGTGGTGAGTTGCTACGTGTTACTCCTTTTTCCTGCTACATATATATAAATGCACTGGAGGGGGCATATTATAAATGCGCTGGGGGGGGGCTAGATATATAGGCTATATTTCTGCCCCCCGCAGCGCTATATATCTTGCTCCCCACAACGCTTTTAATATACCTATGGCCCCCTGCTACTCACAATGTTCATTTTGAAATCTCCCGCTGACAGCCCTGAATGGCTCCTCGGTACCGACCATTCAGGGCTCCCCGCGGGGGATTCAAAAATGAAAGTTAAAACACACCATACATCGCAGGGTTGCGGACCCTGCTGCCCCCTCCCCTGCTTAATAACTTCGGATCGCATCGGGTCTCAGAAGTAAAACCCAATGCGGTCAATCCCTCAGCCCCTGTACTACAACCCCCATCATGGAACAGACTCTGTTCCATGATGGGGGTAGTAGTACAAACACTAATGTAGCCTCCCCAGCTGTCTGCAGACTCCCACAGACAGGGAATTACTACTACCATTATGGAAACAAGTCTGTTCCATGATGGGAGTAGTAGAAGTCCTTCAGCACTGCTTGAGTCTGCGGATGTCACCTCTTCCGGACGTTAATTTACTTGTTTCTTGTGACATATGAAAAATTAGGGCATGTGCAGTTATTTCTCCCATCACAACTAATGGCCGTTATTCATGACGGGCTATAACGGTTCATAACGGGTAATAGAAAAATCCCATAGACTTGAATGGGATTGTTTAACGGCCGTTAAACATAGATTTTCTGACGGACGTTTGTAACGGATTAATTTTTATAGTGTGAAAGCAGCCTAAGAAGTTTGTGGCAGTTACAGTATCTTCCGGAAGCCACTGGTAATAAAATTGCTGTCACGATTCGGCTAGCTGGATGTGGATCCTCTGTGTCAGCGAGGGATTGGCGTGGACCGTGTCGGTGGACCGGTTCTAAGATGCTACTGGTATTCACCAGAGCCCGCCGCAAAGCGGGATGGTCTTGCTGCAGCGGTAGCAACCAGGTCGTATCCACCGGCAAAGGCTCAACCTCGCTGACTGCTGAGAAGGCGTGGGACAGAAGGACTAGGCAGAGGCAAGGTCAGACGTAGCAGAAGGTTGGGGCAGGTGGTAAGGTTCGTAGTCAATGTGGATAGCAGAAGATCTGGAAACACAGGCTTTGGACAGCACAAAACGCTTTCACTGGCACAAGGCAACAAGATCCGGCCAGGGAGTGCAGGGGAAGTGAGGTATTATAGCCAGGGAGCAGGTGGAAGCTAATTAGGCTAATTGGGCCAGGCACCAATCATTGGTGCACTGGCCTTTTAAATCTTAGAGAGCTGGCGCGCGTGAGCCCTAAGGAGCGGAGCCGCGCGCGCCAGGACATGACAGCCGGGGGCCCGGACAGGTAAGTGACTTGGGATGCGATTCGCGAGCGGGCGCGTCCCGCTATGCGAATTGCATCCCCGCCGGCAATGTCAGTGCAGCGCTCCCGGTCAGCGGGTCTGACCGGGGCGCTGCAGAGAGAGGAACGCTGCGAGCGCTCTGGGGAGGAGCAGGGACCCGGAGCGCTTGGCGTAACAATTGCCATTTGTTACTTGCCTTATTGTTACTGTAATTTATGAACATATGATATTGGTCCTTTGACCCTCTCCACACTATTAGAATGACATCTATGTAACACAAAAATAAGGCTATGATTTTTATAAAGGGGTAAAAACATGGGCTTATATTTTTGTGATACATAGATTACATGCTAATAGCATGTAATCTGAGAAATCACATTGTGTAATAATCCTTGTGTAATAATGTGTAATAATGTAAAAATGCGTAATAATAATAAGCATATACACACATTCATATATTAGTTGGTGAATAATACACATTTGTCCAAAGAGAAGAAACATTGGTACCACTAACAATGCAGAAACATCCACAACAAATTGGAGGCTATCAACAAGTGTCTCCCGTAGTAGCTGTGTGCAATCAGGTAGTGCTCACGTCAAAGGGATCAGTCCAATATCAAAATATAACTTCAAAAGAACAAAAACTGAGCACCCACCTGGAGAAGAATTTGCAGCTTCATTGACAGAACTTCAGCCGCAATGACCTGGAGGACTCTGGGACAACACGGACGGTGGCAGATGTTCCGAGGCAGGGAAGACTCAGGAGACACATTGTCTGCCAGTTCATGCGGCACACCTATAGTTGGTAAAAAAAAAACAGCTGAGAAAACACGTTCTCTAAGGCCTGATTCACACTACTGAATTTCAGACCGGAATTCTGCTTAGGAAATTCATTTGTACAGTGTGATAGTACAGTGCACACTATGGGGGAGATTTATCAAAACCTGTGCAGAGGAAGAGTGGGGCAGTTGCCCATAGCAACCAATCAGATTGCTTCTTTCATTTTCCACAGGCCTCTAAAGAGGCCTGTGGAAAATGAAAGAAGCAATCTGATTGGTTGCTATGGGCAACTGCCCCACTCTTCCTCTGCACAGGTTTTGATAAATCTCCCCCTATGAAATTTCAGCAGTTTATGTTTTGAAGCTGAAATTTCACCCCTAAAAGAATGAATTTGTCCAGGCAAAATCCGCTCTGCAGACATTGCTGGGGATTTCAGTCCGGAATGGCTGCACTCTGAATCTCCAACCAGATTTTTTTCCTAATTGTTATTGATTTAACCATAGCAGTTTTTTTTTATGTATATTTGGTGAGAAATCATCCACAATTTTAACAATACCTTGCTTCTGTTGCTGCTGCAGCTCCCAATCCCTATAATTTGTTTAGCAGCCAAGCCTCATCAGCAGTTATCTAGTTTTCCAACTCTTCCAAATTTGAGTTGAGAAAACACATTGATCTCGTGGGCGTCCGCCATTAACCCCTCAGGTGCCGGGATCAATACAGATCCTGGCATCTGCGGCAGTGCGCGATTTGAATGAATGATCAGATCGCTCGCAGCGCTGCTGCGGGAATCCGATCATTCAGAACGCCGCACGGAGGTCCCCTCACCTTCCTCCGTCCGGCTCCCGGTGTCTCCTGCTCTGGTCTGTGATCGAGCAGACCAGAGCAGAAGATCGCCGATAACAGATCAGTATTAGCAATCATGGTATTGCTATGAATAGTCCCCTATGGGGACTATTCAAGTGTAAAAAAAAATGTCAAAAAATGTAAAAGTAAAAGTAAAAAAAACTGAAAAAATCCCCTCCCCCAATAAAAAAGTAAAACGTCCGTTTTTTCCTATTTTACCCCCAAAAAGCGTAAAAAAAATTTTTTATAGACATATTTGGTATCGCCGCGTGCGTAAATGTCTGAACTATTAAAATAAAATGTTAATGATCCCGTAAGGTGAACGGCGTGAACGAAAAAAAAAAAACAAAGTCCAAAATTGCTACTTTTTTAATACATTTTATTTAAAAAAAATTATAAAAAATGTATTAAAAGTTTTTTATATGCAAATGTGGTATCAAAAAAAAGTACAGATTATGGCGCAAAAAATGAGCCTTCATACCGCCGCTTATACTGAAAAATAAAAAAGTTAGAGGTCATCAAAATAAAGGGATTATAAACGTACTAATTTGGTTAAAAAGTTTGTGATTTTTTTTAAGCGCAACAATAATAGAAAAGTATATAATAATGGGTATCATTTTAATCGTATTGACCCTCAGAATAAAGAACACATGTCATTTTTACCATAAATTGTACGGCGTGAAAACGAAACCTTCCAAAATTAGCAAAATTGCGTTTTTCGTTTTAATTTCCCCACAAAAATAGTGTTTTTTGGTTGCGCCATACATTTTATGATATAATGAGTTATGTCATTACAAAGGACAACTGGTTGCACAAAAAACAAGCCCTCATACTAGTCTGTGGATGAAAATATAAAAGAGTTATGATTTTTAGAAGGCGAGGAGGAAAAAATGAAAACGTAAAAATCAAATTGTCTGAGTCCTTAAGGTCAAAATGGTCCTTAAGGGGTTAATTTGTCGTAAATGTTGTTGCTGTCGGATTTTTTTGGGCGCAGTCGGATTTTTTATCGCAGCTGTCCCATTTTAAAAATGTCGGGTTTTTTTTTTTTGGTCTTCATGTCTAGATGTGAGTGGAGGAGCACTGCTATATAAGCCAAAGACAGTATGCAAAATAATAATATCTTGTGCAATACTCCATAACATTGCTAACAAGGACAACATCGAAACACCATTAGCAGATGTCCTTCGGGAGGAGATTCAAGTTAATTTGGATGCAAACATCCCACCAGACAATGGCGGACAGCAAGTTCGTGAAGAAATTACAAATTTATTTTTATAGTTTAGTCAATAATGGATAAGGAGTGAATTCGGGTAGAAAAATGGATAAGGAGTATTGACAATAGAGCAGGTATTGCAAAATTTTGTTTAATATTTAGTATCGGAAGGTTCCGAATTTATTAGTAAAATATATCTAAGTTGGCGAAATGCATTATTTAGTTAAAAAAAAAAAAAAAAAAAAAGTGTTGGTTAACAGTAAAATGTCTGATTTATTTAAATTATTTTGCAAATTTAAAAAAAAAACTACAAAAATTATGAAGATTCCAAAATTAGGGAAATGGCAAACACTTTTTCCCACTGCTTGAAGCAGTGGAGAAAAAAAAGGACACTGAAACCCTAAAATTCGGGTCGGGTTTCTTAATAAATCAGTGGTAAACCAAGGTTTTGGTCGGGAAACGCCCCTTTTTAGGCTTTCAAAATCCCTGAGTCGGGTTCGTAGGAAAGGCTTGTCGCAGTTTGTCGCATGATGTCTGCCCCTTGTCGCAGACATCTTGTGCCAAAAAAAAAAAAAACTGTCGGGTTTCCAACGATAAATGAGGGCCATTGTCTAATTGTTGTTGATTTTACCATAACAGTTTATGTACTACATGTATATATGATGAGAGATTATCCACAGTTTTAACAAAACCTGGCTGCTGTTGCTGCTGCAGTTCTCAATTTCTGTAATTTCTCTAGCAGCCTGGCCTCATCCATAGGCAGATCGGTTTCTGTGTTATCACTGTCATTCAAGTGTATACAGAAGTATATATTAGTTAAAAAAAACACATTGGCCCTCATTTACTTAGAAAATCGTGTTGTAAGTCTATCTTGCTTTCTTACCCGACTGCTTTTTTCCCCTGGTATTTATTATTATGTCGCATCCTGTTTGTCGCACGTGGGTTATGTTGGTTTTGGTTTCCAACTACTCTGAGTTGTCGGGAAAAAATCCACAACACTTCAACAAATTCGGGTTGGAAACCTTTATAAATACGTGGGAAAGCTCAGAAATGTCAGGTTACGCCCCTTTTTCGGGTTTGGGAGAATCCACATCGGGTCTGTCGGGAAAAAATGTTGCATCGTGTCGCAGGCTGGCGCACAATGTCTGCGACATGTCGCAGACAAAGATGCGCCAAAAAAACCCGACAAAACAAGTCGGGTTTAGAATAGTAAATGAGGGCCATTGTCTAACTGTTGCTGACTTTGCAGACTTATAGTTGATAAAAAATATAAAACAAAAAAAATGTTTTTGTGAGTTAAAAAAAACACATCATCTAATCGTCACCGATCCAACTAAATTCCAAAACAACAAAACAAAATGCATGGTAGATGAAAGGTTGGGCAAGGACAGGGCAGTGGAAAAAACACCCCTGCCATGTCTTCTGCCAGTAAGCAAGTTGGCAGTACTGTGGGAAAGAGCCATGTGCCTGTTAGGATTTGGCAGGCTGGTGGTGGATCCTCTGTGTCAGTGAGGGATTGGCGTGGACCGTACCGGTGGACCGGTTCTAAGTTGCTACTGGTATTCACCAGAGCCCGCCGCAAAGCGGGATGTGCTTGCTGCGGCGGTAGCAACCAGGTCGTGTCCACCGGTAGCGGCTCAACCTCACTGACTGCTGAGACTGACGTGGTACAGAAGGACAAGGCAAGAGCAAGGTCGAATGTAGCAGAAGGTCAGGGCAGGCAGCAAGGGTCGTAGTCAGGGGCAACAGCAGAAGGTCTGGAACACAGGCTTGGGACATACACAAAACGCGTTCACTGGCACAAGGCAACAAGATCCGGCAATGCTGGGAAGGGGAAGTGAGGTTATATAGGCGTGGAGCAGGTGGGAGCTAATTACACTGATTGGGCCAGGCACCAATTAGTGGTGCACTGGCCCCTTAAATCTTAGAGAGCTGGCGCGCGCGCTCTAGAGAGCGGAGCCGCGCGCTAGGATGTGACAGCCGGGGAACGGGACAGGTGAGCAGATTGGGATGCGACCAGCGAGCGGGCGCGTCCCGCTATGCGGATCGCATCCCCGCCGGCAGTGTCAGTGCAGCGCTCCCGGTCAGCGGGTCTGACCGGGGCGCTGCAGAGAGAAGAATACCGCGAGCGCTCCGGGGAGGAGCAGGGACCCGGAGCGCTCGGCGTAACAGTACCCCCCCCTTAGATATCCCCCTCTTTTTATCTGCTTGTCGCTTCATACGAGACGAGGCCATTGGGAGCGACTCTTGAGTCTCCTTCCAGATAACGGAGAAGTCCTGGGTTACTTCATCTAGGGCAGGAACTCAAGAAGAAGTGGGAAGGGGAGGGGGGGCAGAGGGTGAAGCTTGCCACGGGGCAGAGTATTATCTGGAAGGGGGCTATGAGGAGGCAAGATCTCTGCTTGCTTTTTGCCGAAAAAATCTGAAAAATCCTGGTAAGCCTTGGGAGGGACCGGTAAGGGTGGAACCTCAGGAGTTAGACAAATGAGAGCAGATGTGAGGCAACGTTTGTGACAAGAAGGACCCCAATTTTTGATCTCCCCGGTGGTCCAGTCAAGGGTGGGAGAATGACGTTGGAGCCATGGCAGACCGAGGAGGACTTCAGAGGTGCAGTTGGGCAGAACAAAAAATTAAATTTTTTCCTGATGCAGTCCAATGCTCATAAGCAGGGGTTCTGTGCGGTAACGCACAGTGCAGTCCAATTTTTCTCCGTTGACAGAAGAAATGTAGAGCGGCTTGACGAGACGGGTTACTGGGATGCTGAACCTATTGACAAAAGAGGCCAAAATAAAATTTCCTGCAGAACCAGAGTCCAAGAAGGCCACAGCTGAGAAGGAGGAGTTGGCAGAAGGAGAAATCAGCACAGGCACAGTAAGACGTGGAGAAGCAGAATTCACACCAAGGGACGCCACTCCCATGTGAACAGGGTGCGTGCGTGCGTTTCCCAGACGCGGAGGACGAATAGGGCAGTCCACTAGGAAATGTTCAGTACTAGCGCAGTACAGGCATAAATTTTTATCTCTGCGACGAGACCTCTCTTCATGGGTCAGGCGAGACCGATCCACTTGCATAGCCTCCTCGGTGGGAGGCACAGAGGTAGATTGCAAAGGATACTGGGAGAGAGGTGCCCAGAGATCAAGTTCCTTTTCCTGGCGGAGCTCCTGGTGTCTTTCAGAAAAACGCATGTCGATGCGGGTGGCCAAATGGATAATTTCAGACAGGTTAGCAGGAATTTCTCGTACGGCCAGTACATCTTTGATGTTGCTGGATAAGCCTTTCTTGAAGGTCGCGCAGAGGGCCTCATTGTTCCAGGCTAGCTCTGAGGCGAGGGTACGAAACTGGATGGCGTATTCGCCTACGGAAGAACTTCCTTGGACTAGGTTCAGCAAAGCAGTCTCGGCAGAGGAGGCCCGGGCTGGCTCCTCGAAGACACTACGGACTTCAGCGAAGAAGGACTGGACAGTGGCTGTGGCAGGATCATTGTGGTCCCAGAGCGGTGTGGCCCATGACAAGGCCTTTCCAGACAGAAGACTAACTACGAAAGCCACCTTAGACCATTCTGTGGGAAATTGGTCCGACAACATCTCCAAGTGTAGGGAACATTGAGACAGGAAACCACTGCAGAGTTTAGAGTCCCCATCAAATTTGTCCGGCAGGGACAAGCGGAGGCTAGGAGCAGCCACTCGCTGCGGAGGAGGTGCAGAAGCTGGCGAAGGAGATGGTTGCTGCTGTAGAGGCAGAAGCTGCTGTAGCATGGCGGACAACTGTGACAGCTGTTGTCCTTGTTGGGTGACCACGGTTGCGAGGTCAGCGAGACTTGGCAGTGGCACCTCAGCTGGATCCATGGCTGGATCTACTGTTAGGATTCGGCAGGCTGGTGGTGGATCCTCTGTGTCAGTGAGGGATTGGTGTGGACCGTATCGGTGGACCGGTTCTAAGTTGCTACTGGTATTCACCAGAGCCCGCCGCAAAGCGGGATGGTCTTGCTATGCGGATCGCATCCCCGCTGGCAGTGTCAGTGCAGCGCTCCTGGTCAGCGGGTCTGACCGGGGCGCTGCAGAGAGGAGAACGCCGCGAGCGCTCCGGGTCCCTGCTTCTAACAGTGCCCAGGTAGAAGCCATGTTCATCGTAGCTGTAGAAGCATCAACAAGTCAAAGTGGTCCATATTTGAGGATAATATGGGCATTTTGGACTGGTAGGCAGCTTATTTCCATTCAACTCAGGAGGAGGAATAGTCTAATGCTATGAAGATGTTGAGTCAGGCATCAGTGGATTTCTCCTCCTCTACAGTAAACCTTTCTATCCTGATTGTTCCATCATCTCTGTCTTTGCTGCTCCCTCCTAGTAAGGCCCTGTTTTTTCTCAGAGGAAACAGCATCTTGGTTGCTAAGGAAAAGGACAGCAATGAAGAGATATGTGAGGACATTCAGCTTTTGGGGTGTTACAGAGATGGTGGAGGTGGCAGCAATGGCTGAGAGAAGTGGGGGGGGGGGGGGATGGTGAGGAGGGCTATGATGATGTGGTTTTGAACAGGACATGGGAACAGGGTGACAGCACCAGAGCAGTATGGAAGTGGTGGCACTGTCAACGATAAAGAATTGAGATAGTCAAAACATCTGCATAACATCTCAGACTTAGATCTGCAATACTAATGCTGCAATTGTAGGCTACAGAGAAAGGTCTTCCTGAGAAAGGGGTGGAGGTGTACATAATAGCTTTTTACAGTACCCTGCCATGTGGCAATTCTTCTCTACCTTCCCAGAGGTAGGAAAACAGGCACAGTGCTGGATCTGCAAGCACAATATATGGTGAGGCCAGGGCAACATTTTAGGAATAATAGTTCTAAGTAAGCACATCACGTGGCATCAAAAGGCTGCATGGGACTCTTGAAACACCTTACAATGTCAACAAAACCTTCCTGCTGCTGCTGTTGCTCTCAATCTAGTCATTTTTCTGTTAAGCAGGCCTCATCCACAGGCTTTTCATTTGTTCATTTGTAAAAAAAAAAAAGGTATTGCCAGTTGCAAAACCTGTTGCTATTCCCCAAAAAGGATAATTTTGGAGCAATTTCTTGCCAAATGGTGGCTACGCCCAAAAATGGACACATTTTTGGGAGGCTCATAAAAAGCCATTGCTTCTTATAATACCTCTGTGTGCGCTTTAACATTGGCAGGCAATTGTTAACAAAAAGGCATAATTATATCCTTATTTTAAATATACAAAACATACAAAATCAGTTACTGCATTGTGTTTTTAAACAAGCTTTCAGTTACCAAGGATTATCAGTACATGTCTCTGTAACTTTGACATTAAAGGGGTATTTCGGGACTAGAGACGTGACGTAACCAGTACCAGATTAAGGCTGCCTGGAAGACGGAGCACTTCATTATGATGGGGCCCCACCCCACCCCCCAACAGTTCCCCCACATTAGGTGCAGTATAGTTCCCCCGCATTAGGTTGTAGTTCCCCCACAGGTGCAGTATAAGTCCCCGCACATTAGGGGTGCAGTACAGTTCCCCGCACATTAGGGGTGCAGTACAGTTACCCCACATTAGGGGTGCAGTACAGTTCCCCCACATTAGGGGTGCAGTATAGTTTCCCTACATTAGGGGTGCAGTACAGTTCCCCCACATTAGGAGTGTAGTACAGTTCCCCCACATTAGGGTTGCTGTACAGTTCCCACACATTAGGTTCAGTACAGTTCCCCCCCCCCATTAGGTGCAGTACAGTTCCCCACATTAGGTGCAGTACAGTTCCCCACATTAGGTGCAATACATTTCCCCCACATAAGGTGCAGTACAGTTCCCCACATTAGGTGCAGTAAAGTTCCCCACATTAGGTGCAGTACAGTTCCCCACATTAGGTTTCAGTATAGTTCCCCCACATTAGGTGCAGTATAGTTCCCCCACATTAGGTGAAGCAAAGTTCCCCCACATTAGGTGCAGTACAGTTCTCCACATTAGGTGCAGTACAGTTCCCCCACATTAGGTGCAGTATAGTTTCCCCACATTAGGTGCAGTATAGTTCCCCCACATTAGGTGCAGTATAGTTCCCCCACATTAGGTGCAGTATAGTTCCCCACATTAGGTGCAGTATAGTTCCCCACATTAGGTGCAGTATAGTTCCCCCACATTAGGTGCAGTATAGTTCCCCACATTAGGTGCAGTATAGTTCCCCCCCATTAGGTGCAGTATAGTTCCCCACATTAGGTGCACTATAGTTCCCCGACATTAGATGCAGTATAGTTCCCCACATTAGGTGCAGTATAGTTCCCCCACAGACATACAGCCTTCAGCCATATACAGTGTATGGCTGGAGGCTGTATGCCTGTTTCGGCCCCAGTGTTTCGACCACCACTCCTCGGGTCCAGGGTCACAATCTACTCCTATGACATATGGGTCATAGCAGTAGGTCCCGAGACTGGAGAGGAGCGGTGGTCGGAACACTGAAGATGACGTGCTGAGTGGTGACTTACCATACCCACGTGTCCTCACTGCTCCGCTCTGGTCTTCTATGAGCGCACGCACAGGACGTCAGTGACGTCCCTGCGTGCGCTACCTCCCTGCGGCCACTGCGTTTTTAAAGTTGATGCAGGGCAGCAGAGAGGTAACAGGGACATCCTTGTGTCCTGAAAAGATTTTTCGGGACACAGGGATGTCCCGGATGTGACAGGGACCCCCTGCGGGCACGGGGCCCAGAGAAGGCACTCCATGAGCGCCAATGATGATCCGGCCCTTCATGTCTATGGGAGGGGGCATAACGGCCGGGATGGGTGCAGGTAGGGAACCTCCCCACAATCTCTCAGCTGATCTGTACCTTGCAATTTCACTGAGGGTATCCTGATCAGCTCTACTGAGCTGCCAGGATCCGATTTTTTGCATTTTAGATGCAGCAATCAACTTTGAAATAATAGCAGCTAGGACCATCCCACTAAGACGTGCTCAGCTCCTCAGTGCATTTTGTAGACTGGGAGCGGGCGCAGGGCATACATGTACACCCTGCACCCTTAGGGTGTTATTCAGGGCTTTAGGCAGAGTTAAACACAAGTTCCTGCTTCAGCCCGAAGATATATGACAGATAGCAAACTTTTTGAAAATATTCAATGTAGCTGCCAAAGCAAATTTTTTATTTTTTTTTCTAATCAACTGGTGCAAGAAAGTAAACTAGATTTGTAAATGAATTCTATAAAAAAAAATCTGAATCCTTCCAAAACTTATCAGCTGCTGTATGCTCCAGAAGAAGTTGAGTAGTTCTTTCCAGTCTGACCACAGTGCTCTCTGCTGACACCTCTGTCGATGTCAGGAACTTTCCGGAGTAAGAGAGGTTTGCTATGGGGTTTTGCTCCTACTCTGGACAGTTCCTGACACAAACAGAGGTGGCAGCAGAGAGCACTGTGGTCAGACTGAAAAGAACAACTCCACTTCCTCTGTAGTATATAGCAGCTGTTAAGAACTGGAAGAATCAAGATTGTTTAATAGAAGTAATTTACAAATCTGTTTAACTTTTTGGGGCCAGTTGAAATTAAAAAAGTTGTTTTCCTCCCCTTTCCCCCCTTCCCCTCCACATTACAAGTGACCAAATCAACCATTAAAGGTGATATGTGGCAAAAACTTTTTAACTATTCCTGTGCCCGGGCTGCAAAAATAAAAAAAATAAAAACTTTAACTTACCTTCCTATGGTCCCCCATTGCGGAGATACCGGGTCCCATTTCTACGATGCTGCAGGTCTTCTGGCTTCTATAGGCTCTAAACGTCACAAAGCCCTCAGCGTATCACCGGCCGTTAACATGACAGTTAACTCAGTCTATTACCAGTCGAGGTGGGACATCGCTGTGGCCGGCAATACGCTGACGGCTCAGCAACGTTTCGAGTCTATAGAAGCCAGAAGACCAGCAACATCGGAGGAACGGGACCCGATATCTCCGCAACGGGGGACCGTAGGAAGGTGAGTTAAAGTTTGTTTTTTATTTTTGCAGCCTGGGCACAAGAATAGTTAAAAAGTTTTTGCTGCATATCTTCATTAAGCTGTACAATGTGATGGATGACAGAGTATATTACATAAACTTGTCTACCACATGAAAAACATATAACGTGTGTCCAGCAAATCTCTAGCAACTCTGACAACTCTAATGGGTAGAAGCTGGAACTGATGTACTGGAACACAACAATATGACAGAGCTAGCGTAACACCTTGCGCTGGCCATGAACGCATTGTCTCGCTCTCCCATAATGCCGGTGTGGCTGGGATTTGCATTGCGGGACGCGCCCGCATGCTGCCTCCTCCACTGACTCTCAGCTCCGGTGCGCGTGTTCCCGTCTCCTGAAATTTAAAGGGCCAGTATGCCCATAATTATGTGCAACACCTGACACTATTCTATAAGTCCCTGCACATCCCACTCTTCCCTGCCAGATCTTCAGTGCCATTTGCCTGAGATTAAGCGTACCCTTTGTGTGTTTGCCTAGCCCATGTTCTGACCCTTCCGCTACGTTATTTGACTACGCACTTTTGCTGCCTGCCTTGACCTTCTGCTAAGTCCAACTTCATATCTGCCTCATCCTACTGTACTTTGCCTTGCCCAGCTACTTGTGTGGTCGAATCGGGGGTAGCGACCTGGGTGTCACCTGCCGCAGCAAGCCCATCCTGCCTTGCGGCGGGCTCTGGTGAAGACCAGCGGCACCATAGATTCCGCTCCCCGATACAGCCCGTGTCATCAGCCACACAGGTTAGTGGATCCACATCCAGCGTCATTACAGAAAGATTCAGCCATGGATCCCGCTGGGGTACCTCTACCGGAGAAACCGGATCTCACCACCATCGTGGCTCTCCAGTTGCAGCAGTTGGCTCAGCAGGCACAGCAGTTAAACCAATTGTCTGCCATGATGCAGCAGTTGCTTTCTGCCCAGCAACAACCGCAGCAGCCACATCCTCCTCCTGCTCCATTATTGCCTCCCATTCCTGCAGTTACCACGGGATCCAAGCTCCATCTGTCCCTTCCCGAGAAGTATGAGGGGGATCCCAAGTCCTGTCGTGGTTTTGTGACACAGTGCTCCATGCACATCGAGCTAATGGTGGAACAGTTCCCTACGGAATGAGCAAAGGTGGCCTTTGTCCTCAGTCTCTTAACAAGAAGGGCCCTGGCCTGGGCAACCCCATTATGGGATCACAGTGACCCACTCACAGTCAGTCTTCAGGCTTTCTTGGCTGAATTCCAAAGCATATTTAAAGAACCTGCTCATGCTTCTTCCGCTGAAACGGCCTTGCTGAGTCTTTCCCAGGGCAACTCCTCTGTGGGCGAGTATGCCATCCGCTTCCGTACTCTAGCTTCAGAGTTGTCTTGGAATAATGAAGCTCTTTGTGCCACATTCAAAAGAGGACTTTCTAGCCATATTAAATGGTACATCTCATCAAAAAAAACTATTGATATATTATAGATTAATGTATGCAGAAAAACTTTACAATTGCATGTTATTAAAAAATATGCTTCTTAATTTAATTTAATTTAATTTTCCACTTTGAAGAAATGACCACTAGGGGTCTCCCTACCAGTCCTGGCAGCAAGCATCTCAGACTCATGCTGGAGTCCTAAACACTATGAGCTGCCAGTCTGCTTTGTTCACAAAGGAGAACACTCAGAGCTGCCAGCCTGCTTTGTTCACAGCCTGTTTGGCTGTGAACAAAGCAGGCTGGCAGCTCTGAGTGTTTAGGACTCCAGTATGAGTCAGAAATGCTTGCTGACAGGACTGATCTGGAAAAATTCAATAGAAAGAAGCATATTTTTCATTAACATGCTATTGGAAAGTTATTCAACATTCATTCATCTAAAATATATCAAAAGTTTATTTGATGAGAGGTACCCTTTAAGCATGTCCTTGATGCCCAGGAATTGCCTTCTACTCTGAATGATCTCCTACAGTTGGCCTCTCGGATTGATATCTGTTTCTCTGAACGACGTGAGGAACAACGTCAGGAAAGGGCGTCTGCACAACCTCGGCGCTTTCCTCGTCTGGCACCAGTCTTCCAGCAACCACCGAAACCTTCTATGTTACCTCCCGCAGTGGAGGCTATGCAGTTGGATCGGTCTCGGCTCACTCTGCAGGAAAGAACTCACCAGTGCAGATAATTTCCTCAGTGATTGTCCTGTTCGTCCACAGTCACAGGGAAAAGCTCGCACCTAGGGTTGGTAGGAGAGGTTTCCCTAGGTGTGAATACCTCCTCTCAACTCTTGGATTTGACGGTCCAGCTTTCTCTACCCACCAAAGAGATTATTTCAGTTCTTGCCTTCCTTGACTCTGGTTCCGCGGGAAATTTTAATGATGCCTCCTTAGTACATAGGTATCATCTGCCGGGGTCTTACCTGTTGAAGCCCTTGTACATCTCTACGGTCAACTGAGAAAATCTGTACTGTACTGTGCTATTCCGCACAGAACCGTTATCTATGGAGGTTGGAGTGTTGCATAAGGAGAACTTGTCCTTCTATGTATTTCCTCATTGTACCTCCCCTCTCCTGCTGGGCCTTCCTTGGTTGCTACTCCATGCCCCGCAGCTGGAAAAACTGGAGAAGTTCTCCATTGGGAACCTTATTGCAATGGTCACTGTATTCATACACGTCCATCTAAGTTGGTGCCTATATCTACTCCTTTGCCCGGTTTGCCTTTGTTCCTTCAGGACTATGCTGATGTCTTCAGTGAGAAACAAGCTGAAGTTTTGCCTCCTCATTGTCCCTACCATTGTCCTATAGAAGAATTTACCCTTTGTCTATTCCAGAAACTCAGGCCCTGTCTAAATATAATCAAGAAAACCTTCAAAAAGGCTTTATCAGGAAGTCATCTTCTCCTGCCGGAGCCGGATTCTTCTTTGTAGACAAAAAAGACGGTTCTTTGCGACCTTGCATTGACTATCGCGGCCTGAATAAAGTCAAGAACTGCTATCCCCTTCCCTTGATCTCAGAATTATTTGATCGTCTACGTAGAGCGAGGATTTTCTCCAAACTTGACCTTCGAGGTGCCTATAACTTGATTGGCATAAGAGAAGGGGACAAATAGAAGACTGCATTTAATACTCGGGATGGACATTTTGAGTATCTTGTGATGCTGTTCGGACTCTGTAATGCTCCAGCAGTCTTCCAGGAATTCGTCAATGATGTCTTTCGTGACCTCTTATACACCTGTGTCGTGGTCTATTTGGACGATATTCTCATCTACTCGCCCAATCATTCCCACATCCACGAGATCTTAAAACGTCTCTGAGACAATCATCTTTAAACATCTTTAAACTAAACTTGAGAAGTGTATTTTCAAAAAAAAAAACTGTCTTCCTTTTCTGGGTTAAATCGTTACGCGTCAAGGTCTACAGATGGATCCTAACAAGTTGTCTGCTGTATTGGACTGGCCCCGAACTACCGGCTTAAAAGCTATTCAGTGCATTCTAGGTTTTTCCAATTACTATTGGCAATTTATTCCTCATTACTCAACCTTGGTAGCGCCCATTGTCTCTTTCACCAAGAAGACTTCTAATCCCAATGTCTGGACTCCAGAGGCTGAAGATGCTTTTAAACGGTTAAAGACTGCCTTCGCTTCGGCTCTGATCCTGTTTAGACCCGACTCAGGCAAGCCTTTTCTTTTGGAGGTGGATGCTTCTTCAGTTGGAGCAAGTGCTGTCCTAACACAAAAGTCCTCTAAGGGAAGAATTCTAACCTGTGGTTTTTAAACTATTAAACTATACTATTGGAGACCATGAATTCTTGGCTATAAAGCTCGGCCTGATGAAGCTGGTTATCCAGCGAAACACGTTGCATGCCGGGTAAATAAACCATTTCACCTTGAAGTCCTGTGCGCTGCCTCTATCCTGGTTTGTTCCCTGGAGGGATCCGCTTAATTTCTTCGCCTGTGTGTCCAGGAGCAGCTGCCGCTCTTCGCCCGTTGCAGGGTCACTTCACGTCTTCACCATAGTTGTACTTGGTTGCAGTACAACTAGACTTGGTGAGCAAGTTTTCTTGTCTATTATCTTTGCTTTTACATTACGCTATCACACTAGGAGCGCTCTCCTTGTCTGTCTATGGCTATAAAGCTGGCTTTGGAAGAATGGCGTCATCTCTTGGTGGGTTCTGTACATCCTGTTACTATATATTCTGACCACAAGAACTTGCTTTATCTTCAGACAGCCCATCAACTCAACCCACGGCAGGCCCGATGGTCTCTGTGCTTCTCCAGATTTGACTTCTACATCCACTTCCATCCTGCAGAGAAGAATTTACGAGCTTACACTCTTTCCAGGTCTTCTGATGTGCATGACTGAGAATCTCCACCTCAGCATATTATTCCTCCTGAGCATCTCCTCTCTGCAGCACCAGCAACTCTCCAGCACCTGCCTCCTGGAAAGACTTATGTATCTCCCTGTTTAAGACTCTGAGTCTTGAAATGGGGCCATTCCTTTCTTCTGGCCGGTCATTCTGGAACTCGTAAGTCCCTACAGCTCATCTCAAGACAATATTGGTGGCCTAGTTTAAAACAGGATGTCATTAATTATGTCCATTCCTGTTCAGTCTGTGCCCGGGATAAAACCCCTTGTTCTAAACCTGCAGGTCTTCTACAGCCTTTGCCAGTCCCAGAGCTCCCCTGGACCGATATTGCTATGGACTTCATTATTGACCTGCCATCTTCTGGTGGCAATACAGTCGTCTGGGTGGTAGTGGACCAATTCTCTAAAATGGTTAATTTTGTGCTGCTGCCTGGACTTCCATCTACACCGCAGCTTGCTAAACTTTTTCTTCTCCACATCTTCCGTTTACATGGTTTGCCTTCACATATTGTATCCAACCGTGGAGTCCAGTTAATCTCTAAATTCTCTCTGCTCTCATGTCTCCAAGTTAAGCTAGATTTTTCCTCAGCCTACCACCCTCAATCCAATGGACAGGTTGAGATGGTGAATCAGGTCTTAGAAGACTATCTTCTTCATTTCCTTTCAACTCGTCAAGACAACTGGGTCGATTTACTTTCTTGGGCAGAGTTCTCATACAATCATAAGAATTCTGAATCCACTGGAACTTCGCCTTTCTTTGTAGTTTATGGACTTCATCCTCTTCCCTTATTCTCTTCCTCCGGAGTTCTTGCGGTTGATGAGCAAGTGTGGAATTTTACCATCATCTGGCAGAAGACACGTTGCTCTCTTTTGCATGCCACATGTCATATGAAGTCTCAAGCAAACAAGAAAAGACGTTCTCCTCCAAAGTTTTCTCCTGGTGACAAAGTTTGGTTGTCAGCCAAATATATCCACTTCAAAGTACCCAGTTATAAACCCTCGCTATCTGGGTCCCTATAAAATCAAGAAACGTTTAAATCCCATGGCCTATTCTCTCCATCTGCCGTCCTCTCTCCGGATCCCAAATTCCTTCCATGTTTATCTCTTGAAACCTGTCATCCACAACCACTTTTCTAAAAAAGAAATCTCTCCTACTCCCATCTTTGGTACCTCGGATGTTTATGTTGTAAAAGAAATTTTGGACTTCAAGTTTATCAGAGGAAAACGCTTTTTCTTGGGGATTGGGAAGGATTCGGTCTGGAGGCGAGATCTTGGGAGCCATCGGAAAATTTCCTGGACCATGACCTTCTCAGTAAATTTCTGAGCTGCAAAAGGAGGGGGAGACCAAAGGGGGGGGGGGGTACTGTAACACATTGTGCTCCGGCCGCATGGGCATGTGCTGGCGGGGCATGCGTATGTGCCGGTGGGGCTGGGATTCGCATTGCGGGACATGCCCGCAAGCGAGTCCCAGCCCGACACTTACCACGGTCCTCCACTGCCTCTCAGCTCCTGCACGCGTGTCCCCGGCTCCTGCATGGGTGTCTCCGGCGCACCTGCCGGAGCTCTGAATTTTAGAGAGCCAGTACGTCCATAATTATGTGCAACACCTGACAATATTCTATAAGTTCCTGAATCTCCCACTCTTCCCTGCCGGATCTTCAGTGCCATTAGCCTGAGATTAAGCGTACCCTTTGTCTGTTTGCCTAGCCCGTATTCTGACCATTCCGCTACGTTATTTGACTACGCACCTTTGCCTTACACATCTCCAACATCAAACTGACACCTCAGGGAACATGCAATTGTATTTTTTCTATACTAGTTAAAATTTGAAGATTATTTACCTTGTAAACTACAAGAAATGAGGAGCTTGTATGTAACCAGAATAGCTTTTACCCAGTCTTCTCCTTACCAGACTGGCCACAGGGAGGACAGTCATTTTAGAATATTCTATAGTGGTTGCTTGTCTGTCCTGGATTTTTACCACAAAAGTCTAAGTGATGCAATAGATAACATTGAACATATTTTTAATGTACAAGTATTTCTGAAGATGTACTGTTTGAGATATATACCTATGTCTTGTTTTGCCTTATTGCCCTTGGTTAAAACTGTCTTAGGGCATCCAATGAGATGAACAAGCATGCTTTAATTTAGAGTAAAATATAGCTTTTTTTCTCGCAGCGTGAAATACACTGCATAAGTCCTAGGTGTGATAGTGTCATTCTGAACCCTCATTCACCTAATTAAAATAAAAAAGCACACATTTGCTAAAAAACTTAACAGTCTGTTTACTCTTTAAAGAATGTATTATAAACCAACAGTGATAATAACTTAATTATATAATAAAAGATGTTTGGTTTATATTTCAAGTATGACAAATTATAACAAAAAAAAATTCTAAGATTTCTGTAACAAGGGTTACAAATATTTAGCACTGTTTTAAGACTGGAAAGAACTGAACAAATTTCTCTGTAGTATATCTGTAGTATACAGCAGCTGTTAAGTACTGGAAGGGTTAAGATTTTTAAATAGAAGACATTTACAAATCTGTTTGACCTTTTGGCAACATTTTTTTTCCAACCGGAGTTCCCCTTTAATGAAAAAACCATGATGCTTCCTTTGCCATTCTTCACAACTGGGTGGTTTTGGTGTTGCTGTTTTTTGTCATCCCAATACAGCACTGTGTATATGTGAGGAACATCCAGGTGGTCCTAGATAACTTGAGACTCTCTTGAGAAAAGATGTGTACCTTTTTTTTTTTTTTTTACCTCAGTGTAGTCAATAAAAGTCATGAACAGTAAAAACTGTTTGCACTTGTTTTAGTGTTTGATTGTATTTGCCTACAATTGCAACTTAATTAACAATCACACCACATTTTATCAGTAATCAATGCTGAA
This sequence comes from Hyla sarda, assembly GCF_029499605.1. Taxonomy (NCBI): domain Eukaryota; kingdom Metazoa; phylum Chordata; class Amphibia; order Anura; family Hylidae; genus Hyla; species Hyla sarda. Next base: position 413,938,100 of record NC_079189.1, read on the forward strand.
ATCCAAGTAATTTCAAAGGGCTCACTTACTTTTATTGCAACAATCAATTAAAGGGGTATTCCAGGAATTGTTTTTTATTTGACTATGCTACAGGGGATATAAAGTTAGTGTAGTCCTATATAAGTTTCAGTGGTTGTGCGAGGTCTAAAATGATGCATTATGTGAGGTTTAACATAGTTTAAATGTAGGGATGATAGATATAAGCTTAATAATTCCACATTGTTTTGATAACTATTGCCCTTGGTTATGACTCACTGAGTTGGGTCACACATGCTTAGTTCAACTACAGTCTCCTAAAATGAATGGCAGCTGGTCTTTGGCTGTGCTTTGTAGCCTGGCAACAGCAGGGTCACAGTTCAGGGAGGAAACCGGGAAGTGATTGAGTTCATGGGCAGAACTGTGCAGGGATGTCACTCTACTTAGAAACACCACAATTGTACTCCTTAACATATATGTCTGTGACACACATCTGATTTTATCCACTTTGCTTGATGGGACAGTGCCTTTAAGGACACATACTCCATAAATATGGCACTATAGCCCCATATCCTCTATTGGAACCTGTGCTCATAACCCATCTCCATTCACTAGAGAACATCAGAATTGTCAGGCCTACCAATGGCACCCCCAATTCAGGTGATGAGAGCAGGTTTACATTTATCATGTGACAAAAGTGAAATAATCTGGAGATACCCCCCAACCCTTCTGTCGTCATCGACACTCATATGCTGCCATCCCCCCCCTTACCTTTTGGAGAAGAGGCACAATGTACCGTGAGCACAGCAGGCTACATAGATCCTGGCAGCAAGTGAAGCTCCTTATTGTTCTATTTCTCCTGCTCATCAGCTGGGCAGACATGACCAATACATCAGGGGAGTGCTTGTGCTCCAGTGTCGGATTGGAAACAAACTCCCAGCTAGACTACAGTCCCTAGACTAAGTATGCGACAAAGTCAGAATACAAAGAGATAATCCAAAAACAAGCCAACATTCAAAACCAGGAGAGCAGTGAAGTACAAAATGGGAAACACAAAAAATGACTGGACAGGCAAGGGTTAAACCAAAAGGACTATAAGGTACAGAATCAGCAGGCTAAAGAATTGTCAGAAAATAGGCAGGAGGTCAGAGAAACTAATACCAGCTGTGAACAGTGGTGAGGGAGTAAACCACAATCACGAGCAAAGAGGCAGCATATTGAATCGTTTTAATATCCCGTCCAAGAGATGTGCATTACAAGTCTAACCGATTGGCCCTGTGCTCCTGCAACTTATAGGACATGAGGCACTGCCACTCAACTGTGCACAGTTCAATGTAGTGCAGAGCCATTGCTATGGCAATGCATGATGTTGCTGCCTCTGGTCCAGGAAAAGCAGGCTGCACTGAAGATACAGGGCAGCGTGTGACACTGGAGATAGGGACTGCTGAACCAGACTCTGAATGGAGAAATAATGCACACACTCGACTGTCTTTCCATTCATTTTTTATGGAAAAAGGTTTGTACCCAGTTATCTTTGGTACTTTCATAGACAATGAATAAAACAGCAATCGGGCCAGCGCACTGTCGTTCCATTCAGTCCCATGTAGCAGGACCTTTCTCAAGATTGTGTTGGGTGGGGTTATTTTTTTTTTAGTATTAAAATACGTGATTTTTTCATAGTCATCTTGTCCGAGCTGCTATTTTCCTCTGTTTACAGCAGTTGGAAAGCCACATGAACATAGGAAACTGATGTACGGTAATGACTCCCATTAGCCACATGAAATAGTTTTCTTGGTATGCTTTGAATCATGTACAAAGAAGGGGAGGTAAGATGTGTACATTAACTTTTGTTAATTATGAATCCTACTGTCATTGTTGTCTGAGTTATTTAGAAGAATGGAAAGCGTCACCCTATTGTGAGGCTCTGTGAAGACTTATATTACGCTAAACTATTTATTTTAAATAAAGATAATGATATGCAAAATTAGAAAACTGCCACATTTATTTTTTAAACATTAAACATAAGAACCAAACTAAAACAATGTGTCATTTTATTTTAAAAATACTTCACAAGTCATTGTTTTCCCATAAATACTGACATGTACACTGCTCAAAAAAATAAAAGGAACATTTAAAGGGGTTATCCACCATAAGGTGATTTTAGTATGTACCTGGCAGACAGTAAAGGACATTCTTAGGAAGGATCTGCACTTGTCTTGGGGCTAAATAGCTATATTATGAGATTACCATAACACTGTGGCTAGCTTTTTGTGAACTGGTATTTCCTGTTTGACTTCTTTTTTTTTACTACAAATCCCACAATTCCATTTTCCTCCCTCCCACACATCAACCACCCCACCCATTGAAACATAAATAAGCTGCATCCATCAAAAGACCTGTGGTTTTCAATCAGGGTGCCTACAGCTGTTGCATTAGTTGCAAATTGATCTCTCTCCCACCAAGCTACAACCCTCCACCCATTGAAGTAGACAGGCTCCCTGTCATCAGCTGACTAGTGAGTCAGGTCTCAGCCGCATTGCAACCTGGGAAAAATCTGAAACAACAGTCATTTTGTATGCTGGTAAAAATAAATATTGGAGTGAAAATCACAGAAGAATTGTGAGAAAAACGTCACACACAGGTACAAACACTATATTATGAACTACACTAACTTTACAGTCCCTGTAGCATGGTCAAAAAAAAAAATCCTGGAGTACCCCTTTAACCCCTTAAGGACCGGAGGTTTTTCCGTTTTTGCATTTTCGTTTTTTGCTCCTTGCCTTTAAAAAATCATAACTCTTTCAAATTTACACCTAAAAATCCATATGATGGCTTATTTTTTGCGCCACCAATTCTACTTTGTAATGACGTCAGTCATTTTGCCCAAAAATCTATGGTGAAGCGGGAAAAAAAATCATTGTGCGACAAAATTGAAAAAAAAAACGCTGTTTTATAACTTTTGGGGGCTTCCGTTTCTACGTAGTACATTTTTCGGTAAAAATGACACCTGATATGTATTCTGTAGGTCCATACGATTAAAATGATACCCTACTTATATAGGTTTGATTTTGTCGGACTTCTGGAAAAAATCATAACTACATGCAGGAAAATTAATACGTTTAAAATTGTCATATTCTGACCCCTATAACTTTTTTATTTTTCCGTGTATGGGGCGGTATGAGGGCTCATTTTTTGCGCCGTGATCTGAAGTTTTTAGCGGTACCATTTTTGCATTGATAGGACTTATTGATCACTTTTTATTCATTTTTAAATGATATAAAAAGTGACCAAAAATGCACTATTTTGGACTTTGGAATTTTTTTGCGCGCACGCCATTGACCGAGCGGTTTAATTAATGATATATTTTTATAATTCGGACATTTCCGCACGCGGTGATACCACATATGTTTATTTTTATTTTTATTTACACTGTGTTTTTTTTTTTATTGGAAAAGGGGGGTGATTCAAACTTTTAATAGGGGAGGAGTTAAATGATCTTTATTCACTTTTTTTTTTCACTTTTTTTTTGCAGTGTTATAGGTCCCATAGGGACCTATAACACTGCACACACTGATCTTCTATGTTGATCACTGGTTTCTCATAAGAAACCAGTGATCAACGATTCTGCCGGATGACTGCTCAGGCCTGGATCTCAGGCACTGAGCAGTCATTCGGCGATCGGACAGCGAGGAGGCAGGTAGGGGCCCTCCCGCTGTCCTGTCAGCTGTTCGGGATGCCGCGATTACACCGCGGCTATCCCGAACAGCCCACTGAGCTAGCCGGGATGCTTTCGGTTTCACTTTAGACGCGGCGTTCAACTTTGAACGCCGCGTCTAAAGGGTTAATAGCGCGCGGCACAGCGATCAATGCCGCGCGCTATTAGCCACGGGTCCCGGCCGTTGTTAGAGGCCGGGCCCGACCCGCTATGACGCGGGGCCACGCCGTGGCCCCGCGTTATAGATCGGGAGTGGACACATGACGTTCCAGTACGTCATGTGTCCTTAAGGGGTTAAACAACACAATGTAACTCCAAGTCAATCCCACTTCTATGAAATCACACTGTCCACTCAGGAAGCAACAAAGATTGACATCAATTTCACATGCTGTTGGGCAAATGGAACAGACAACAGGTGGAAATTATAGGCAATTAGCAAGAGACCCCCGATAAAGAAGTGATTCTGCAGGTGGTGACAACAGACCACTTCTAAGTTCCTATGCTTCCTGGCTGATGTTTTGGTCACTTTTGAAGGCTGGCGGTGCTTTCACTCTAGTGGTAGCATGAGACGGAGTCTACAACCCACACAAGAGGCTGGGTAGTGCAGTTCATGCAGGATGGCACATCAATGCGAGCTGTGGCAAGAAGGTTTGATGTGTCTGTCAGCGTAGTGTCCTGAACATGGAGGCATTACCAGGAGACAGGCCAGTACATCAGGAGACGTGGAGTAGGCCGTAGGAGGCAACAACCCAGCAGGACCGTTACCTCCGCCTTTGTGCAAGGAGGAGCAGGAGGAGTACTGCAAAAGCCCTGCAAAATGACCTCCAGCAGGCCAAAAATGTGCATGTGTCCACTCAAATGGTCAGAAACAGACTCCATGTGGGTAGTATGAGGGCCCGACGTACACAGGTGGGGGTTGTGCTTACAGCCCAACAACGTGCAGGATGTTTGCCATTTGCCAGAGAACACCAAGATTGGCAAATTTGCCCCTTGCGCCCTGTGCTCTTCACAGATGAAAACAGGTTCACACTGAGCACATGTGACAGACGTGACAGAGTCTGGAGATGCCATGGAGAATGTTCTGCTGCTTGATCCATCCTCCAGCATGACTGGTTTGGTGGTGGGTCAGTAATGGTGTGGGGTGGCATTTCTTTTGGGGGCCGCACAGCCCTCCATGTGCTTACCAGAGGTACCCCTTGTGAGACCATATGCTGATGCGGTTGGCCCTGGGTTCCTTCCAATGCAAGACAATGCTAGACCTCATGTGGATGGAGTGTGTCAGCAGTTCCTGCAAGAAGAAGGCATTGATGCTATGGACTGGCCCACCAGTTCCCCAGACCTAAATCTGGGACATCATGTCTCGCTTCATCCACCAACTCCGCGTTGCACCACAGACTGTCCAGGAGTTGGCGGATGCTTTAGTCCAGCTCTGGGAGGACATCTCTCAGGAAACCATCCACCACCTCATCTGGAGCATGCCCAGGCATTGTAGGGAGGTCATACGGGCACGTGGACGCCATAAACTCTACTGAGCCTCATTATGACCTGTTTTCAGTACATTACATCAAAGTTGGATCAGCCTGTAGTGTGGTTTTCTACTTTGATTTTGAGTGTGACTCCATATCCAGACCTCTATGGGTTAATAAACTTGATTTCCATTAATAATATTTGTGTGATTTAGTTGTCAGCACATTCAACTATGTAAAGACAAAGGATTTCATATGATTAGTTCATTAATTCAGATCTAGGATGAGTTATCTTAGTGTTGATTTTTTTTGAGCAGAGTATAACTGTGATGTGTAAACAGGGCATTTCATTAAATTTTGTACACTTTTAATATTCATATTAGAACAAAACAAAACATTTGCTAATTGTAGTAAGTTCAGTTAAATTCAACTAACCCTTTTCCCTTATTGTTTTAGTAATTCCTTTTTTTTTTTTCTAGAGGTCAAGCAGTATTTGTAGGTTAAGTCTTTACATGGTACCAATCACAATAAAATGCCACAGGCACTGTTGACTCTAAAAGGTGGTGGCACTTAAGGAGTAGACACAGAGCACGCCATCAGTCACCTTAGGGGACACAGGGAGCAAAAGAGCAGGTCTCTCTGTAACTTTCCCCAGTCACCTTCATTGTACATAGCACCCTGCAGGCACCATATGTCCTTCTATGGCAGCTTGGACAGCAACTGTGACAGTTTTCATAAAGGGAAATGGTACTGTCACTAGGCTTGCCAGTTATTCTCCTTTCGCCTGTCCTTTACAAGATTATCATGATATTTTGAGTTCTTCTTTGCCTTCCAGTAAAAGATCACCTTGACAAATACTTTTATTTAACTTTTAATCGTTTAATCAAATATTCTACATGTATCCGACACAGGCAAAAAGTAGACATGTTTACATCAATATATAATATAGCATTGTTTAGTAAATTTTAGAAATATGACACTAAATCACATGCATACAAAGGTGACAAATCTATGATTTAATCCAGTTAATATTTCTAAAACAATCAAGTCCTAAAAATTGTACGAAATTACCACCAAAGCTATGCTATGTTGTAAAAGCAAAGCATGATAAAGGTGTACCGCATACTCTTTTGGCTACACATGGCATGTTGATATTTAAGAAATAAGACAATATAGACCCTTTGTTTTCAAAGCATGTAGTTTTCCCACCATCTGAAAAGCAACTGATTGGACTGATTGATTGACTGATAAGGAAAATATATAAAAACTAGAGCTGCACGATATCTCGCAATCAAATCGCAATAATTGTGATATATTAGATTTGGCCCTTCGCAAAATGTTGAGATTATCTAACTGGGTGGAGAAACAGTGGGCCACACGCCGGAGGGGACAGGCCACGCAGCAGGAAGCCAACAAGCAGGTGAAACACAGGAGCAGAGCCGTGCTCCAGCGGCGGCTGTAGGCTCAGCCCTGATGTGGTCCGGCCCCTCTATTGTGCGACCCCTCTACTGAGCGGCCCACTGTCTCTCCTCCTAGCATTGCCTAGTGCTGGGAGGAGGTGACTTATCCATCCACCAGAAGTGAAGAAATCACGGCATTCAAGTATGCTAAAGAAACTTTTTCTTTATTCAAGCACAAACAGCATATACATTGCAATGTATATGCAGTTTGTGCTTGAATAAAGAAAAGTTTCTTCAGCATACTTGAGTGCCTGGATTTCTTCACTTCTGTTTGATGTTCCTGATCCCTGGGCACCTACCTAAAACTACAGTGCCGACCTAACTACAATTTGGACTTATCCATCCATGACTGGCCGCTGTATGTACATGGCACCGCCTTAATTCAGACACGTGTGTAGGGCAAACAAACACTGACCGCACGCCAGGTATAACAATGAAAGTGAGTAAAGGATTAAATCATAACTCACGATTTCTTTGGAAAATTCTTCCGGATTTATTTTCTTTTTTCATTATATTCTTATTGCACTTCAAATCGTCTTGGAAAGATTACATAGCAGCATATTTAGCAGCAGAATTAGACAGCATAAACAGTAGTTCCACCAGTCATAGCACAACGTTTCAGGGGCGGACCCCCTTATTCATGCGCAATAATTCTGCTGCTAAATATGCTGCTATGTAGTCTTTCCAAGACGATTTGAAGTGCAATAAGAATATAATGAAAAAAGAAAATAAATCCGGCAGCATTTTCCAAAGAAATCGTGAGTTATGATTTAATCCTTTACTCACTTTCATTGTTATACCTGGCATGCGGCCAGTGTTTGTTTGCCCTACACACATGTCTGAATTAAGTTGCTGTCGAGTTTTCATGGAGCTTTATGGTGTAGTGGCTATTTATTGAACAAGCTACCTATATTTGGAACTCAATTGTGCTGTATTATTTGACATGGCACAGCCTTACCACGGGTCTATGAAGCGAACTCAGGAATTGAGCCCGCTTCATACTGGCTAATGCTGGACATTACCGATCTGGGTGATGCCCAGCATTAAATCTCTAGACGCCGCGATTAAAGTTGATTGTGGCATCTAAAATGTGTGGTATACCGGTACAGGACTTGGTCCTCTCCGTTTGTCTGGAGTCCCCTCAGCCAGAGTCGCTCCATGCTAATGGGTTCTCCTGAAGGGCTAACCCCTAGTCGGCTCTTAATATTGTAATATTTATTGTATATATTTGTATATTTAATTAATCTAGGATACCTCTGTATAGGACCTTAGAGGTCACGTGCCTTTAATTTATGTTATGCTATGGTTTAAGGACCTTTGGGTCATGTGATATACCCAGAGTTCCATGGGTCAGGACTGACAGGTTTGGCTATCCAATGAGCTTTGTTCCACCCCCTTAATATATAAGGGGCTGCTGCCACTAGATTCTGGCTCTTGGTTCCTGCACGTGAAAGCAAGCACATCAATCTATATCTCATGATCAATTCAAGCTATCCCTGAAGCCTTATCTTCCGCAGCCACTAAACCAGGAGTTATCCAGCTCAAAACTACTAAAATCCTGTGTGACTACTGCAACTCAATTATCATAAATTCAATAGCACAGTGGCTAGCAAATCATTCAGCAGGCATCCCGTGCAAATGCCCAGGGGGGTCCTGAGGCCCCCCCCATGTCGGCGATCGCAGAAAATTGCATGTAAATTCAGACATGCGATTTTCTGCTATTCCGGGCTGATCGAGTCTCTGGTGACCCGATCACCCGGAAAATAGGGATGATCAGAGTTGTCAGTGATCATCCTGAGGGCTAGGAGTGAGGTCGCAGTGCTGTGATCTCCTCCTATCCCCTGCCATTGGTCAGAACTGATTCTGACCAATGGCAGCAAAGTACAGTGGGTTGCCATGACAACCCCCCATTCTGCCCACCCCTGGATGTCGGGCAGAACGAGGGGAGAAGATGGCGGCCGGTACCGGAAAAGAAGATGCGTGGGGACCGAAGATCATAGGAGACATCAGCGGAGATCAGCGGCGCAGGTAGGGAAGCGACGGTGGGGGACGGGAAGGAAAGTTGCAGTAAAGCGATCTTTACTGTGGCAACCACTAGGAAGGCCGAACTGCAACTCCCAGCATGCCTGGTCAGCCTTTGGTTGTCTGGGCATGCTGGGAGTTGTAGTTTTGCAACATCTGGAGGGTCACAGTTTGGGGACCACTGTTACAGTGGTGCCCAAACTGTAGCCCTCCAGATGTTGCCAAACTACAACTCTCAGCATGCCTAGAATGCCCAGGCATGCTGGGAGTTGTAGTTCTGTAACATCTGTCCCTTCAGATTTTGCAATTTTCATGAAATTTTTGAAAATTTCTGCTCTACTTTGAAGCCCTCTTATTTTTTCAAAAAGTTAAAATATGTCCATTTTATGATGCCAACATAAAGTGGACATATTGTATTTGTGAATAAAAATAAAATTTATTTGGAATATCCATTTTCCTTACAAGTAGACGGCTTCAAAGTTAAAAAAAAATGGTACATTTTCAAAATTTTCATGAAATTTACGGATTTTTCACCAAAAAAGGATGCAAGTAACGACGAAAATTTACCACCTAAATAAAGTAGAATATGTCACAAAAAAACTATCTCAGAATCAGAATATTCGGTAAAAGCATTTTATATATATTAATTCTTAAAGTGAAAGTGGTCAGATGTGCAAAAATGCTCTGGTCCTACAGTGAAAATTGGCCTGGTCCTTAACCCCTTCAGGACCAAGCCCATTTTGGCCTTAAGGACCAGAGCGTTTTTTGCACATCTGACCACTGTCACTTTAAACATTAATAACTCTGGAATGCTTTTAGTTATCATTCTGATTCCGAGATTGTTTTTTCGTGACATATTCTACTTTAACATGGTGGTAAATTTTTGTGGTAACTTGCATCCTTTCCTTGTAAAAAATCCTAAAATTTGATGAAAAATTTGAAAATTTTGCATTTTTCTAACTTTGAAGCTCTCTGCTTGTAAGGAAAATGTATATTACAAATAAAAAATTTTTTTATTCACATATACAATATGTCTACTTTATGTCTGCATCATAAAAGTGACGAGTTTTTACTTTTGGAAGACACCAGAGGGCTTCAAAGTTCAGCAGCAATTTTCCAATTTTTCACAAAATTTTCAAACTCACTATTTTTCAGGGACCAGTTCAGGTTTGAAGTGGATTTGAAGGGTCTTCTTATTAGAAATACCCCACAAAAGACCCCATTATAAAAACTGCACCCCCCAAAGTATTCAAAATGACATTCAGTCATCATTTTAACCCTTTAGGTGTTTCACAGGAATAGAAGCAAAGTGAAGGAGAAAATTCACAATATTCATTTTTTACACTCGCATGTTCTTGTAGACCCAATTTTTTTATTTTTACAAGGGGTAAAAGGAGAAAATGTATACTTATATTTGTAGCCCAATTTCTCTCGAGTAAGCACATACCTCATATGTCTATGTAAAGTGTTCGGCGGGCGCAGTAGAGGGCTCAGAATGGAAAGAGCGATAAGGGGATTTTGGAGAGTACGTTTTTCTGAAATGGTTTTTGGGGGCATGTTGCATTTAGGAAGCCCTTATGGTGCCAGAACAGCAAAAAACCCTCACATGGCATACCATTTTGGAAACTAGACCCCTTGAGGTACGTAACAAGGAATAAAGTGAGCCTTAATACCCCACAGGTGTTTCACGACTTTTGCATATGTAAAAAAAAATATTTTTTTTTCACTAAAATGTGTGTTTCCCCCCAAATTTCACATTTTTCCAAGGGTTAATAGCAGGAAATACCCCCCAATATTTGTAACCCCTTCTCTTCTGAGTATGGAGGTACCCCATAAGTTGACCTGAAGTGCACTATTGGTGAACTTCAATGCTCAGAAGAGAAGGAGTCATATTTGGCTTTTTGAGAGCAAATTTTGCTCGGGGGGCATGTCGCATTTAGGAAGCCCCTATGGTGCCAGAACAGCAAAAAATACCCACATGGCATACCATTTTGGAAACTAGACCCCTTGAGGAATGTAATAAGGAATAAAGTGAGCCTTATTACCCCACAGGTGTTTCATGACTTTTGCATATGTAAAAAAAAAAAAAAAAATTTCCACTAAAATGTGTGTTTCCCCCCTAATTTCACCTTTTTGCAAGGGTTAATAGCAGAAAATACCCCCCAAAATTTGTAACCCCATCTCTCCTGAGTATGGAGGTACCCCATAAGTTGACCTGAAGTGCACTATGGGCGAACTACAATGCTCAGAAGAGAAGGAGTCATATTTGGCTTTTTGAGAGCAAATTTTGCTCGGGGGGCATGTCACATTTAGGAAGCCCCTAAGGTGCCAGAACAGCAAAAAAAAACACACATGGCATACCATTTTGGAAACTAGACCCCTTGAGGAACGTAACAAGGGGTACAGTGAGCATTTGCCCCCCACTGGTGTCTGACAGATCTTTGGAACAGTGGGCTGTACAAGTTTTCATTTTCATGGACCACTGTTCCAAAGATCCGTCAGACACCTGTGGGGGGTAAATTCTCACTGCACCCCTCATTACATTCCGTGAGGGGTGTCGTTTCCGAAATAGGGTCACATGTGGTTTTTTTTTTTTTTTGTGTTTGTCAAAACCGCTGTAACAATCAGCCACCCCTGTGCAAATCACCTCAAATGTACATGGTGCGCTCTCCCTTCTGGGCCTTGTTGTGCGCCCCCAGAGCACTTTGCGCTCACATATGGGGTATCTCTGTAGTCGGGAGAAATTGCGTTACAAATTTTGGGGGGCTTTTTTCCCTTTTACCTCTTGTGAAAATGTAAAGTATAGGGCAACATCAGCATGTTAGTGTAAAAAATAAAAAAAATTTACACTAACATTCTGGTGTAGACCCCAACATTTCCTTTTCATGAAGGGTTAAAGAAGAAAAAGCCCCCCAAACCTTGTAACGCAATTTCTCCCGAGTACAGCGATACCCCATATGTCGCCCTAAACTGTTGCCCTGAAATACGACAGGGCTCCAAAGTGAGAGCGCCATGTGCATTTGAGGCCTAAATTAGGGATTTGCATAGGGGTGGACATAGGGGTACTCTACGCCAGTGATTCCCAAACAGGGTGCCTCCAGCTGTTGCAAAACTCCCAGCATGCCTGGACAGTCAACGGCTGTCCGACAATACTGGGAGTTGTTGTTTTTCAACAGCTGGAGGCTCTGCTTTGGAAACAGTGGTGTACCGGACGTTCTTATTGGGGGAGGGGGGCTGTGTAGGGGTATGTGTATATGTAGTGTTTTTAACTTTTTATTTTATTTTGTGTTAGTGTAGTGTAGTGTTTTTAGGGTACAGTCACATGGGCGGGGGATTACAGCGAGTTTCCCAGCGCAAAATTTGCTGCATCTCAAGATGCGAGAAACCCACTGTAAAAGCCTCGCCCATGTGAATGTACCCTGTACATTCACGGGGGGTGGCGGGGCGGGGCGGGGGGGGGGGGGGCTTGCATCAGCTGTTGCAAAACCACAACTCCCAGCATGCATGGTCTGTTAGTGCATGCTGGGAGTCATAGTTTTGCAACAGCTGGAGGCACACAGGTTAGGAAACACTGAGTTAGAAACAGACAATGTTTCCCAACCAGTGTGTCTCCAGTTGTTGCAAAACTACAACTCCCAGCATGCCCAGACAGCTGAAGGGCATGCTGGGAGTTGTAGTTCGGCAACATCTGAAGGGCCAGATGTTGCTGAACTAAAACTCCCAGCATGCCTGGACAGTCAGTGCATACTGGGAGTTGTAGTTTTGCAACAGCTGGAAGAGCACAGATTGGAGACCATTATACAATGGTCTCCAAACTGGGGCCCTCCAGATGTTGCAAAACTACAACTCCCAGCATGCATGGTCTTTTAGTGCATGCTGGGAGTTATAGTTTTGCAACAGCTGGAGGCACACAGGTTAGGAAACACTGAGTTAGAAACAATGTTTCCCAACCAGTGTGTCTCCAGCTGTTGCAAAACTACAACTCCCAGCATGCCCAGACAGCTGAAGGGCATGCTGGAGTTGTAGTTCGGCAACATCTGAAGGGCCAGATGTTGCTCAACTAAAACTCCCAGCATGCCTGGACAGTCAGTGCATGCTGGGAGTTGTAGTTTTGCAACAGCTGGAAGAGCACAGATTGGAGACCATTATACAATGGTCTCCAAACTGGGGCCCTCCAGATGTTGCAAAACTACAACTCCCAGCATGCCCAGACAGCCAAAGGCTGTCTAGGCATGCTGGGAGTTGTAGTTTTCAGACTCCTAGAAGCAGCAGTGAAGATCTTCACTGCTGCCTCTGAGGACCACATACTTACCCGTCGCTGCTCGTCCACGTGGCCGGTCCCGCGCTGCTCCTCGGTCCCGCCGCTGGATCAGGTAAGTCCGCCGGTCCCCACGTGTTCCCCCCGAATGCCGCAGGTCCCCGTGAGCCCCTGCAGCCTTCGTCCCCCGTTCTGCCCGACTTCCAGGGGCGGGCAGTGCGGGGGATCTGAACTTTCACCCCAGATCACTGTGATTGGTCCACAGGGACCAATCACAGTGATCGCTGACCAGGACCATCAATTGATGGTCCTGGGGGTGAAGCAGAAGTTGTCCCCTGCTGGAAACAGCGGGACTTCTGCCAGTTAACCCGTGCGATGCTGCACATCGCCGGGTTAACTGAATGTCATTTATAAACGCCGGGATGCGCGAACGCACTGCACAACCCGGCGTTTATATATGACATTCTGCGGGAAGGGGTTAAGCGTACCTGTCATAGTGCAAAAAAAAAAGAAAAAAAGTGATATGTTACTCGGGACCCAATCCTGATCATGTGCATATAATTTTTATGTGTCTCGGACCTATATATCCAGAGAAATAAGCATTTATCTGCTGGTGAGTTACTTTTTCATTGTGCAGGCTGGAGGGGGCGTGTCTGTGTCTCCCTCACAGGAGCAAGCCTGTGCAGTCAGCCAATCAGTACGCTCTACTCTGTAACCCTTTCCTCTCTGGTTTTATGCTGTGTCATGTGTCAGAGGAAGATACTTGGAGCTTGCCTGCAGTAATCAGAAGACATGGTGAATTCATAACAAAATAAAATGTATAAATATAAGAATAGATCTTTATAAAAATTAGTGCAAGGATTTTTTAAATAAAAGTACAGCATTTTTATGAAAACATGTTCTATCTGTTTTAACTTCTCCTAGTAAAGCTGGATGCTAATCAGCATAGCTGTCACTATGTGTGTCATACATCTTTCACAGACTCCTGAATGTCTGATCAACTTCTTTGTCATTCAGGAGTCCGAGAAAGCTTTGACTATTTCAGCATGCTGGGAGTTGTAGTTTAGGAACAACTGAAGCTGCAATGTTTGTAAATAACTGTGTTAGAGCAGTGTTGCCTTCAGCTGTTTTAAAACTACAGCTCCCAGCATGTCCACACATCCTTTATCTGTAGTTTTGCATGCACAATAGAAATCTCCTATACTGGATACCGGTGTGCTTTACTGCTGGTATCCAGTATGCTGTAAAATCTAGACTAGTCTGTCTGGCTAAAAGACAGGCGACCCCTAGTGGTGGCTATTTTGAGCTTGAATTTCAGGTGAAAATTAAAAACATTTTTAACGGGTGCATATTGTGAAATGTCATATTATAATGAGTCCTGCAATATATGAAAAGTTTTTAACAATGACAGTGCCTCTTTAAGGGGTTAAAGGGGTACTCCGGTGTAAAACTTTTTTTTTTTTTTTTTTTTTTTTTATGAACTGGTGCCAGAAAGTTAAACAGATTTGTAAATTAAATATATAGGGGTCCCATTCACCTCTAGACTAACACCAGAAAAACTGATACATGACAATAATACAATAAAATAAAATAGGATTAGAACTGTGCTTCAGATTTATGATGAAAACAAATAGTTTTTATTCATAGATATCAATATAAAATACCGCTAATATAATATCTTGATCATGACAATCATAGCAAAATATATAAGCAATTAGTCCTTACACAGGGCCCTTGTGTGGAGAAAAAAGTAGCAATAATAAAATATATATGGTTTTAAAAATTTATATATATATAAAATAGTGTGATACCGCAGAATAGTCTTAGATCCAGTAATCCAGCATTAAGGTGATGCAGTTAGGCAGGTAAAACATGTATCCAAGTCCGCATTTATATAGATTTATGCAGCATATATTTACCGGCTTATAGCATTAGACGTGCCGAGCTTTGAAGCTGTGGTTCCTGATCTTCCTATAGAGGCTGATATGCGCTGGCGTGCGCACCGGCAGCTGGTCCGCTAGCCGCAGACCTAGCAATGCCGCCGAACACAGAGATGGATGATCAAACTCCGATGGTGAAGACAGACCTCGTGGAGGAATTCTCGGCGTGTGACGTCAGCTCTGCAGCGCTGGATGTCAGCCCGGTGAATGCTGTAGATGAGAGCTGTGGTAACCAAATGCTGGCAGCTGGATTAGTAAGAGCAGTGGTAGCTCGACATGAGCGGCTGGATGAATAGCAGAAGTCCTTTGTTAGACTGCAGTAACAATGGGATGATGTTGCTGTAAAAAAATATAACTCTAGAAGTGTTTCAGGGTACTGAATATTGACCCTTTCCTCAGTAGAAGTATTACTTCTACTGAGGAAAGGGTCAATATTCAGTACCCTGAAACGTGTCTAGAGTTATATTTTTTTACCACAACATCATCACCTTGTTACCGCGGTCTAACAAAGGATTTCTGCTATTCATCCAGCCGCTCATGTTGAGCTACCACTGCTCTTACTAATCCAGCTGCCAGCATTTGGTTACCACAGCTCTCATCTACAGCATTCACCGGGCTGACATCCAGCGCTGCAGAGTTGACGTCACACGCCGAGAATTCCTCCACGAGGTCTGTCTTCACCATCGGAGTTTGATCTTCAATCTCCGTGTTCGGCGGCATTGCTAGGTCTGCAGCCGGTGCGCACGCCAGCGCATATCAGCCTCTATAGGAAGATCAGGAACCACAGCTCCAAAGCTCGGCACGTCTAATGCTATAAGCCGGTTAATAAATGCTGCATAAATCTATATAAATGCGGACTTGGATACATGTTTTACCTGCCTAACTGCATCACCTTTATGCTGGATTACTGGATCTAAGACTATTCTGCGGTATCACACTATTTTATATATATATATTTTTTAAAACCATATATATTTTATTATTGCTACTTTTTTTTTTCTCCACACAAGGATCCTGTGTAAGGCATAATTGCTTATATATATTTTGGTATGATTGTCATGATCAAGATATTATATTAGCGGTATTTTATATTGATATCTATGAATAAAAACAATTTTTTTTAATCATAAATCTGAAGCACAGTTCTAATCCTATTTTATTTTATTTTCTTATCGTCATGTATCAGTTTTTCTGGTATAAGTCTAGAGGTGAATGGGACCCCTATATATTTATTTTATTTAATTACATTGTACTTTGCAGTGTAAGTACTATCCATTCATACCTCGACTAATTTTTTGTGAGCTGCACTTTCATTTATATTTTTCTATAGATTTGTAAATTACTTCTATTAAAAAATCTTAATCCTTTTAGTACTTTTTAGCAGCTGTATGGTATAGAGGAAATTCTTTACTTTTAGAATTTCTTTTTTGTGTTGTGCACAATGCTCTCTGCTGACACCTCTGTCCGTGTCAGAAACTGTCCAGAGCAGCATAGGTTTGCTATGGGGATTTTCTCCTGCTCTGGACAATTCCTACTAAGGGCATCAGGTGTCAGCAGAGAGCACTATGGATAACACAAAAAATAAATTAAAAAGATTAAGATTTTCCTCTAAAAAGTACTGAAAGGATAAAGATTTTTTAACAAAATTAATTTACAAATCTGTTTAACTTTCTGGCACCAGTTCATTTAAAAATAAAAGAAAAATTCCACCGGAGTACCCATTTAAGGAAATTAACTTACTCCCAAGTGCTCCCTCCCACGTGGCTGTGCTGCACAATAGAGCAATGCAACTACATCGGAGAGTGTGCAGACTATACTTTACCACGCCAGGCACATGAAATGAGGAGGAGGAATTAAAGGGGTACTCCGGTGAAAACCTTTTTTCTTTTAAATCAACTGGTGGCAGAAAGTTAAACATATTTGTAAATTACTTCTATTAAAAAATCTTAATCCTTCCTGTACTTATTAGCTGCTGAATACTACAGAGGAAATTATTTTCTTTTTGGAATGCTCTCTGATTACATCACAAGCACAGTTCTCTCTGCTGACGTTATTATAATAATAATAACGCTTTATTTATTGTTGTCCTTAGTTGGATTTGAACCCAAGTCCCCAGCGCTGCAAGGCAGCAGTACTAACCACTGAGCCACCATGCTGCACTTAGCACACATCTGCTATGCATGGTTGCTAAAATGGACAGAGATGTCAGCAGAGAGCACTGTGCTTGTGATGCCATCAGTGTTCCAAAAATAAAGGAATTTCCTCTGTAGCATTCAGCAGCTAATAAGTACTGGAAGGATTAAGATTTTTTAATAGAAGTAATTTACAAATATGTTTAACTTTCTGCCACCAGTTGATTTAAAAGAAAAAAGATTTTCACCGGAGTACCCCTTTAAGCCCATTTCTTACCATTTCATATCCAATACTCTCAATTTTATGTTTAGTCAATGTGCATGAAATTGGGGAGGAGTTTGGCTTTATGAAATAAGGGGCTTGGACGTGAAATAGGGGGGAATTTCACCATTTGTTTATTATATCGCAATTGCATATTGAAATATTTACCTCTGTAATCGCAATTGCACATTTTTCCCAAATCATGCAGCCCTAAAAACAATCAAAAATAGTATCTAACTGCAGTAATGGTGTGTGTTGTATAGAGGTATAAAACCAAAATTTTGGATCTCATACATGTGCATGCCACGTGCAGTGAGTAAAAAATTAGTAATGCTAAGGAATTACAAAAGAGGTTCTATAAGGCTAGATTCACACAGACTTGCCATATTGCCAAATAAAACGTTTTGTTCTTTATGTGTCTCATTGATATTTGATTGTCTTACACAACACACTACTTGAACATTTTTGGGATATACTTAAACCCATCCCATACTGTGGCATATTATTATGTCATGGAAATAAGTACATCACAGTAATGGTGGGGGGCGCAGGAGCTGTGCTCACCATCACTTGCAGGTGCTAGCTGTGTTACATCCTACTCTTACAGCTACAAGATAACTTCAACCCTGACAGTTTCATTTTGTGGTCAGTGATGCAGTGAAATTAAAAGCCAGTTCCTGAAGTTGATGGTCTAGAACCAGGAAAAATATGAAAGTGTAAGGATCTGAGCAAAAATGTCCTAAATGTGATGGCTAAGCCAGAGCATCTCCATGATGGCAGATCTTGTGGGGTGTGCAGAGGATAGTGCTTAATTAAAGTAGGAACAATAGTTTACTGGTGACAGGGACATGGGTGCCTAAGGTCTCATTTGTGTTCCAGGTGGCAAAAGTTAACACATCTGGTGCAATCACACTTAAAACCTACTAATGCAATAAAAATTAGCTGGGTGCATTTACAATGCTTACATAAGAGATGGCATCAGTGGGCACTATAGGTAGAATGAAAGCCTGCATGTCCTAACCAAAGTTTTTGTTGCCAATTGTGCATGTTTCATTGGCATGTTCTGATGGCAAATCTATAGGACATGCTAGAAAAACAAGTCCTGCACTGATTTTCACATCAATAACCATCAGCTTTGATGTCAGCTCAGGTGGTTGGGAAATATTCCCATGTGCTCATGACTACTTGCCTGGTAAGAGCTCTTTAGAGGACTTAAAGGGGTAGTCCAAGATTATTTTTTTTTATTTGACTATGCTACAGGGGCTGTAAAGTTAGAGTAGTTCATAATATAGTGTCTGTTCTTGTGTGTGACGGTTTTCTCACAATTCATCTGTGATTATCGCCTGAATATTTATTTTTAACAGCATACAAAATTACTCATGTCTCGGGATTTCCCAGGTTGCAGTGCATCGAGACCTGATATCACTAGTCAGGTGATCAGAGGGAGTCTTGCTTCAATTTTCCAACAGCTGTAGGCCCTTGGTTAGGCCCCCTGGTTAGAAAACACTGTGTTTCAATGGGTGGGGTGGCTGATGTGTGGGAGGAAGGAAAGTGACCTTAAACTTGCAAGCATGGAACTGTGGCATGTGTAGTTTAGAGAATAAAATGCCACAGGAAATACCCAGTTCTGTCAGGAAAGTACTAAAATCCCCCTATGGTGGATAACCCCTTTAATGGTTCTTCTGGAAAATCCTTATTGACAGATACCACTGGACAACTTCAAGGGTCTTGTGTAGTCTATTTCTCAACAGGTCAAAGGAATTTTGATTGCAAGAGTGGAATATACACAATATTAGGTATCAATGAATACATACCTTGACCACTTTACATTCACAAACACTTTACAACCACACTGTTACACACTGCGCTCCGGCCAGGAGCGCAGTGTCCCCGACCACCGGCGGGGCCGGGATTCGCATTGCGGGACGCGCCCGCATGCGAATCCCGGCCCGCCTTTTACCTCACTCCGCTCCTGCAGCTCCCTCACTCTCTGCGCTCCGGCGCGCGTGTCCCCATCCCTTAGGGCGCACACGTCAGAGCTTTGAAATTTAAAGGGCCCATAATTAGTAAACGGACCTAACAGCCCATTATAAGTTGTTGCACCTCTCACACACCCCTGCCAGTCCTTCAGTGCTTATTGCCTAAGAGAAAGCGTTCCCATTGCCTGTTTTGCCTACCCGTGTTTCCTGACCTTCCTGCTACATTTTTGACTCCCAACCTTTGCCACCTGCCTAGACCTTCTGCCACGATGACTACACCTCTGCCTCATCCTCCGGTACCTCGCCTTGCCCAGTTACCTGTGTGGTCGAGCCGTGTCGGGGGTAGCGACCTTGGTGTCACCTGCTGCAGCAAATCCATCCTGCTTTGCGGCGGGCTCTGGTGAAGACCAGCGGCACCTTAGACTCCGTTCCCCGATACGGTCCGAGTCATCAGCCACACAGTTTCATGACAGCCCACATTCAGGTGGGTGACAGTAAGATCCGGCCATGGATCCAACTGGGGTTCCTCTGCCTGACAACACGGATCTTGCATCTATGGTGGCGCTCCAGTCTCAGCAGTTGGCCCAGCAGGCACAGCAGCTTAACCAGTTATCCGCCATGATGCAGCAGTTGCTATCTGCTCAGCAGCAACCGCCACAGCCACAGTCTCCCCTTCTAGCTCCAGTACAGCCTCCCGCTGTTGCAGTCTCCTCTGGATCCAAACTCGGTTTGTCGCTTCTTGAAAAATATGAGGGTGATCCCAAGTCCTGTTGAGGTTTTGTGATTCAGTGCTCCATGCACATTGAACTCATGGCGAACCAGTTCTCCACAGAACGAGCAAACATGGCTTCTGTCATTAGTCTCCTTTCTGGAAGGGCCTTGACCTGGGCAACTCCGCTGTGGGATCGCAGTGATGTCATCACTTCTAATCTCCAGGCATTCCTGATGGAATTTCGCACTGTCTTCGAGGAACCTGCTCATGCTTCCTCCGCTGAGACGGCTCTGCTGAGTCTTTCTCAGGGCAACTCCACTGTTGTCGAGTATGCCATCCGGTTCCGAACCCTGGCGTCGGAGTTGGCCTGGAATAATGAAGCTCTCTGCGCTACCTTCAAGAGAGGATTATCGAGTCAAATGAAGGATGTCCTTGCTGCCCGGGAATTGCCTTCTATCTTGAACGAACTAATACAATTGGCATTCCAGATCGATATCCGTTTTTCCGAGCGATGAGAGGAACTACGACAAGAGAGGGAATCTGCATGACCTTGGCGCTTTCCTCGGCTGGCGCCAGTCTTCCAGCAACCACCGCAATCTTCTACGTTGCCTCCTGCAGTGGAGGCTATGCAAGTGGATCGGTCTTGCCTGACCCTGCAGGAAAGGATTCACCGACGAACTGAAAATCTTTGTCTATACTGCGCCAGTGCAGACCACTTCCTTAACCCCTTAAGGACTGAGCGATTTCCCGTTTTTGCATTTTCGTTTTTTCCTCCTTGCCTTTAAAAAATCATAACCCTGTCAATTTTGCACCTAAAAATCTGTATTATGGCTTATTTTTTGCGCCACCAATTCTAATTTACAGTGACATTAGTCATTTTAGCAAAAAATCCTCAGCGAAACAAAAAAAAATTCATTGTGAGACAAACTTGAAGAAAAAATGCCATTTTGTAAATTTTGGGGGCTTCCGTTTCTACGCAGTACATTTTTTGGTAAAAATGACACCTTAACTTTATTCTGTAGGTCCATACGGTTAAAATGATACCCTACTTGTATAGGTTTGATTTTGTATTACTTCAGAAAAAAATCACAAATACATGCAGGAAAATTTACATGTTTAAAATTGTCATTTTCTGAGCCCTATAACTTTGTTCAGGGCGCTATGGGGGCTCATTTTTTGTGCCGTGATGTTCTGATGTTCTGATCAGACTTTTTGATCACTTTTTATTCACTTTTTTGTGGTATAAAAAGTTATCAAAAATGCGCTATTTTGGACGTTGGAATTTTTTTGCGCGTACGCCATTGAACGTGCGATTTTAAAAGCAGTATATTTTTATAATTCGGACATTTCTGTACGCGTTGATACCACATATGTTTATTTTTATTTACACTGTTTTATTTTGTTACTAGGAAATGCCGGGTGATTTAAACTTTTAATTCAGAAGGGAATACCTGAAAGGGTTAACTTTTCACACTTTTTTTTTGCGAGCTCATAGCTCCTATAGGGACCTATGAGCTTGCAATGGCTGATTGCATACACAGATTGTTGCCTTGCCGTTGCATGGCAACAAGCTGTGTAATCGGTGGTTGATTGCTCCAGCCTGTAACTCAGGCATGGAGCAATCAATCGGAGCCCGATCAGCCTGACTGAGCAGCCAGGAAGCATTTACTTTCACTTTCGATGCGGCGCTCAGCTTTCAGCGCCGCATCGGAAGGGTTAATAGCGCGGGGCCGAACAATCGCGGCCGCGCTATTAGCCGCGGGTCCCGACTGTGAATAGGCGCCGGGACCATCCCACTATGACGCAGGGTCCTGCCTGGACCCTGCGTTTAGACATGGACCGGACTTAGGACGTACTAATACGTCCTAAGTCCTTAAGGGGAAAAGAGCGTCCTCAGCCACAGGGAAACGCTCGCACCTAGGGTTTGTTGGAGAGGCCTCCCTAGGTGTGAATTCCTCCTCTCCACACTTAAATTTGACGGTTCAGCTTCCTCTTCCCTCCAAAGAGAACTTCTCAGTTCTGGCTTTCCTGGATTCTAGCTCTGCGGGAAACTTTATTGATGCCTCTCTAGTGCATAAGTATCGTCTGCCAGTTTTCCACCTCCTGAAACCTCTCTTCATCTCTACGGTCAATGGAGAAAAACTGGACTGGACTGTGCTATACCGCACAGAACCCTGGTGATGCAGGTTCGGAGTCTCCCATAGGGAGAACCTGTCCTTCTACGTACTTCTACCTTGGTTGCAGCTCCATGCCCCACAGCTGGATTGGAAAACCGGAGAAGTCCTTCGCTGGGGTCCGCACTGCAACAATCACTGCATTCACATACGTGTCACCAAGTTAGAACCTTCGGCTAGACCTCTACCCGGTTTACCATCATTTCTCCAGGACTTTGCTGATGTCTACAGTGAAAAGCAAGCTGAAGTTTTGCCTCCACATCGTCCATATGATTGTCCAATTGACTTGCTGCCCGGCACCACACCTCCCAGGGGCCGAATCTACCCCTTGTCTGTCCCTTAAACCCAGGCCATGTCAACCTATATCCAAGAGAACCTACAGAAAGGATTTATCAGGAAGTCCTCTGCTCCTGCCGGAGCTGGGTTGTTCTTCGTGGAAAAGAAAGATGGGTCGTTGCGTCCTTGCATCGACTACCGGGGACTGAATAAAATTACAGTTAAAAACCGTTATCCCCTTTCTTTCATCTCAGAGTTGTTTGACTGTCTGTGAGGTGTCAGGATTTTCTCCAAATTGGATCTTCGAGGTGCCTATAACTTAATTTGTATAAGAGAAAGTGACGAATGGAAGACCGCTTTTAATACTCGAGATGGACATTTTGAATATCTTGTTATGCCATTCAGACTATGTAATGCTCCAGCAGTCTTCCAGGAGTTTGTCAATTACATTTTTCGGGACCTTCTCTACTCCTGTGTCATTGTCTACTTGGATGACATCCTCATCTATTCACCCAATCTCCACACTCATCGTCTCCGTCAAGTTTTGCATCGTCTCCGAGACAACCAACTCTACACAAAACTAGAAAAGTGTACCTTTGAAAAGACCAGCCTTCCATTTCTGAGATATATTGTTACCAGTCAAGGACTAGACTTGTGCACTAGAAAAATTTTCGTTTTGTTTCGTTTCATTTTTTCGTTTTGGAAAAATTTTTCGGTTCGGTAATATTTTCGTTTTTGATTTTTCGGATACATTCGGTATTCGGTCTTATTTTTCGGATACATTCGGTATTCGGGTACATTCGGTAAATCTTTTTATTCTTTTTTTGGACTTTTTATGGAGATACCTTTTTCGTAAGGTACCATAAAAAAATTATAATAAAAGAGATACAGTAGTGATGGAAACAATTGTATCTAACGAAATGTATCTTTTTCATTATGAAATGTTTATAAATTTTTAAACAGGGATCAATTTATGTGAGCGGATAAAGCACTAAAAATGTAGCCGACAATCATAAAAATGTAGTGTGTTCGTGTTTTTCACTTTTTTTAAAACATTTTTTAGGTAGTACTACCACTCCCAGCATGGAGCTGTGATTGGCCAGATGGTTCCAGCCAATCACAGCTCTCTGTGAGAAATAGGAATACAGTGGTCCCTCAACATACGATGGTAATTCGTTCCAAACGACCCATCGTTTGTCGAATCCAATCGTATGTTGAGGGATCCGTGCAATGTAAAGTATAGGAAGCAGTACTCACCTGTCCCCGTCGCTCCGGACCATGTCCTCACCGCTCCCGATGCTGTCCCAGGGGCTCCCGATGCTGTCCCGCTGCTCCGGTGTCTTCTTCGCGATCCTCCGGCTTCTTCCGCATCTTTTGCAGGGTCCGGGCCTCGCTTTCTGGTAACGTTATTACGCTGCTGCGCCCGCGCGACGTGCGTAGTGACGTAATAACGACGCCGGAAAGCGAGGCCCGGACCCTGGAGAAGATGCGCAATACACCGGAGGATCGCGAAGTGGACCCGGAGCAGCGGGAATAGGTAAGCGAGCCTGCCAGGGATGCTTAAACTGCTATCCGACAGCAGCTTAAGCATTCTGCGCTGTCGGATAGCAGTTAATGCGATGGCCCCGACATATAAAAGCATCGTATGTCGATGCTGACATTGACATGCGATGGCCTCTGAGAGGCCATCGTATGTCGATTTTATCATATGTCGGGGCCATCGTAGGTCGGGGGGTTACTGTATGTGTATATTTACATGTATGTATATCCATACATTATAAAGGAGCATCACCGCGGGTGTCAGGAGTGATACCCGCAGTGATCTTTCCTTTACTACAAGTACTACTACTCCCAACATGGAGTACACTCTGCTCCATGCTGGGAGCTGTAGTACCTGCATTACTAGACAGATCGCAGCGGGTGTCAGAAGTTACACTCCCTGCAATATGTCTATTAATGCAGGTACTACAGCTCCCAGCATGGAGCAGAGTGTGCTCCATGATGGGAGTATTAGTACCTGCAGTAAGGGACAGATCTCAGCGGATGTCACTTCTCCTGACACCCGCTGTGATCGTCCTTATGTGAATGTCGGGATCAGCTGTTCTCAGGGCTACAGAGCCGGGAGAACAGCTGACGCTGAGCTGTAGGTGTACATGGTATATCTACTGCCCAGCAAGAACTTACAGTGAGCCTGCAATGTGTATACAGTATACACATTGCTGGCTCACTTAACCCCTTCCTGAGCTGGGCGCTATGCGCAAGCCCAGCAAGAAAAGAGTTAACTTACACTGCTGGACAGTGGGCGGTATACACTATATACAGCTATCTATAGATAGCTGTATATAGTGTACACAGAAGATGAAGTCCACTTACTTCCCTCGAGTACCGGGCAGGTCCGTGTAGCTCCGCCCCTAGTGTTGGCGTCATTAGAGGGCGGAGCTACAGAAGGGAACTAGGCTAGTTAATCTGAAGCTCTGTTCACATTGTCCGTTTTGTATAATGTGAACAGAACCTTCTGGCAGTGTCTACCCAGACAGGGAGACTCCATCTATTGCTAAACTACAACTCCCAGCATGCCCAGACAGCCAAAGGCTGTCTGGGTTTGCTGGGAATTGTAGTTTTGCACCAATTGGTGGCTCCCTGTTTGGACAGCGCCAAAAATGTCCTAACCAATTTTTTGTGTTTTTTTTCTTCTCTGTATGCAGAGGATCACTCCGGATTCGATGGATTATGACGGATTTTTTTTTTCTTTTAATATACAGGGAACCCTATGCGTTTTTTTTTTACATTTATTTAAAAAAATAAAAATAAAAAACGCATAGGCTTCCCCGTATTTTCATTCTCAGCACAATACCAACCAAACAGCAACAGCCTGACGTTACTAGGGTGGGCGAGGACCATTGTTACTGGCCCTCCCCAGCCTTAATAAAGCCAGCCTGTTACCGCCTAGGCCCAGGAGCACCATTTTTGACGCTCCGGGCCCGTTTGTACCGGCTCTTCCCGGCACCCCTGTGGCGGTGGGTACCGGGGTAATAATTGGGGGTCAGCGCTAGCTGGTTTTGGGGCTAGCACTAAGCCCTGGCTAAGTAATGGATTCAGTCAATAAGACCGGCTTCCACTACTAAGCCTGAAAATTCAATTAAAAAAAAAACACAACACATTGGAAAAATTATTTTATTTAAAAAAACACTCCCCCACAGCCCTTGTTAACCATTTTATTAAAAGAAAAAAAAATATTATCCGCCGTAATCCATCAAATCTGCAGTGATCTTCTGCTTACACGGATCTGAAACAAGAAGAAAAAAAACACAAAAAAATGGTTATGATATTTTTGGCGCTGTCCGCTGGGGAGAGCACCCATGATGCAATGTCTACCCAAACAGGGAGCCACCAATTGGTGCAAAACTACAACTCCCAGCATGCCCAGACAGCCTTTGGCTGTCTGGGCATGCTGGGAGTTGTAGTTTAGCAACAGCTGGAGTCTCCCTGTCTGGGTAGACACTGCCAGAAGGGTCTGTTCACATTATACAAAACGGACAATGTGAACAGAGCTTCAGATTAATTAGCCATGTTCCCTTCGGTAGCTCTGCCCCCTAATGACGTCATCACTAGGGGTGGAGCTACACAGACCTGCCCGATACTCGAGGGAAGTAAGCGGACTTCGTCTTCTGTATACACTATATACAGCTATCTATAGATAGCTGTATATAGTGTATACCGCCCAAAGGGTTAACCTACACTGTCCAGCATTGTAAGTTAACTCTTTTCTTGCTGGGCTTGCGCATAGCGCCCAGCTCAGCAAGGGGTTAAGTGAGCCAGCAATGTGTATACTGTATACACATTGCAGGCTCACTGTAAGTTCTTGCTGGGCAGTAGATATATGTTGTATACCTACGGCTCACGTCAGCTGTTCTCCCGGCTCTGTAGCCCTGAGAACAGCTGATCCCGACATTCACATAAGGACGATCGCAGCGGGTGTCAGGAGAAGTGACATCCGCTGGGATCTGTCCCTTACTGCAGGTACTAATACTCCCATCATGGAGCACACTCTGCTCCATGCTGGGAGCTGTAGTACCTGCATTAATAGACATATCGCAGTAACTTCTGACACCCGCTGCAATCTGTCTATTAATGCAGGTACTACAGCTTCCAGCGTGGAACAGAGTGTACTCCATGTTGGGAGTAGTAGTACTTGTAGTAAAGGAAAGATCACTGCGGGTATCACTCCTGACACCCTGGCTCCTGTATAATGTATGGATGCGGCGGCCGCTCTCCTATGGTCCCCTGCACGGCCGTATATATACACATATTCCTATTTCTCACAGAGAGTTGTGATTGGCTGGAACCATCTGGCCAATCACAGCTCTGCGGGAAATATGAATATGTGTATATATATATACGTGAGTGCAGGGGAACATAGAAGAGCTGCCGCCGCATCTATACATTATACAAGAGTATCGCAAGGGACCCCGGCGATCTGTCAATTAGTACAGGTAACTACTACTCCCATCCTGGAACAGTGTGTTCCATGCTGGGAGTAGTAGTACTACCTAAAAAAATTTTTTTTATTATTGTCGGCTACATTTTTAGTGCTTTACCCGCTCACATAAATTGATCCCTGTTTAAAAATTAATAAACATTTCATAATAAAAAAGATAAATTTCGTTAGATACAATTGTTTCCATCACTACTGTATCTTTTTTATAATTTTTTTGTATTAGAATGAATTCTTCACGTTCGTTTACGGATAACGAATGCATTCGTTATTTACCGAATGCATTCGGTAAATAACGAATGCATTCGTTACTTTGCTATTCGTATTATCGTGGCTATTCGGGAATGTTCAAAATATGTTTTCATGCATTCTGATCGGTCCGAAGGCCTGAAAACGGTAACATTCGGTAAATTAGACATTCGTGCCGAACCGAATTGCACATGTCTATCAAGGACTATAAATGGATCCTAACAAGTTATCATCTGTACTGGAGTGGCCTCAACCAACTGGACAGAAAGCGATTCAGCGCTTCCTTGGCTTTGCCAATTATTATCGACAGTTAATTTCCCACTACTCCACCTTGGTTGCCCCCATCGTATCTCTAACCAAAAAAGCTGCCAATCCTAAGGTCTGGACTCCAGAGGAAGAAGAAGCCTTCAAAAAGTTAAAGTCTGCCTTTGCATCTGCTCCGGTGTTGTCAAGACCTGATCCGGACAAGCCGTTTACCTTAGAGGTGGATGCGTCGGGGCAGGAGCAGTCTTGATACAAACATCTTTCAAGGGTAAGACTGTGACTTGCGGATTCTTCTCGAAGACCTTCTCTCCAGTGGAGAGACATTATACTATAGGAGATTCTGGCATGAAACACACACATGGAACACGCACAGACGCGTGTACAGTTTTGGCACCAGTGCACAAAATAGATGCCAAAAAGTTAAACAGATTTGTAAATTACTTCTATTAAAAAAACTTAATCCTTACAGTACTTATAAGGTTCTGTACTCTCCTCAGGAAGTTCTTTTCTTTTTGAATTTCCTTTCTGTCTGACCACAGTGCTCTCTGCTGACACCTCTGTCCATTTTAGGAACTGTCCAGAGTAGGAGCAAATCCCCATAGCAAACCTCTCCTGCTCTGGACAGTTCCTGATGTTATGGCCACGGCAGGTGGTGGATCCTCTGGGCATGTGTGGATGAAGACGTGAGCCGTGCAGGGAGCGGAGCCTAAGGTGCCACTGGTTTTCACCAGAGCCCACCGCAAAGCGGGATGGTCTTGCTGCGGCAGGTGGCACCCAGGTCGCTACCCCTGGCATGACTCATCCACACAGGTAGCTGGGAGGTGGCGTGGCACAGAAGGAGACTGGCAGGATGTGGCAAGGTGGCAGTAGGTCAGGGCAGGAACACAGGTGCAGGGTAGGAAGGTAGCAAGGAACAGGTACACAGTAATTGAGACACAGGACTTTCACAATGGCAATAGACAACCAAAGATCCGGCAGGGAAACAATGGAGGAGCTGATATTTAAAGACATGAGACAGGTGTAGACATTTTGATTAATTGAGCACTGGCCCTTTAAGAGTGAGAGCTCCGGCATGCGCACACCCTAGTAAGCGGGGGCACGCGCATCGGGGCTGCAAGGACAGGGAGGTGAGTAACAGCCTGGGATTCGCATGCGGGCGCGTCCCGCAATGCAAATCCCAGCCCCGCCGGCAGCAAGGACATTACAGAGCGCTCACAGACAGTGTATCTGGCTGGAGCACGGATGTTACAGTACCCCCCCCCCCCCCCTCTTTGGTCTCCCCCTCATCTTTGGAACTCAAAAAGCTCCCCACTACATGAGACCAAGGGGTTTCTGGAATGGGCAAAGGCTGTAAGGGACTAGCAAGCTTCTGTCATGGAGTCTTCCGTCTTCTAAGGTGACCAACTGGCAAAGAAGAATGTCCCCAATTCAAGACTTTACATCTGAGTTTAACAGAAACAGAAGATAACACAGGGGGAAAAAGACAGCGATCTTGGCAATATTGTCCCCAACAAGTGATTTCACCAGTTTTCCAGTCGATATGTGGAGAATAATGTTGAAACCAAGGAAGACCAAGAAGAAGCTCTGAAGTACAATGTGGTAGCACATAGAACAAATTTTTTTCCTTATGCAAATTTCCTACATGCATGTCGAGGGGTTCCGTACAAAATCGCACCTTACTGTTCAGATTTTGTCCATTAACAGAAGAGATGTAGAAGGGCTTGACAAGACGAGAGCTGATATTTAAGGACAGAAGACAGGTGTAGACATTTTGATTAATTGAGCACTGGCCCTTTAAGAGTGAGAGCTCCGGCATGCGCACACCCTAGTAAGCGGGGGCACGCGCATCGGGGCTGCAAGGACAGGGAGGTGAGTGACAGGCTGGGATTCACATGTGGGCGCGTCCCGGAATGCAAATCCCAGCCCCGCCGGCAGCAAGGACATTACAGAGCGCTCACAGCCAGTGTGTCTGGCCGGAGCACGGATGTTACAGTACCCCCCCCCCCCCCTCTTTGGTCTCCCCCTCATCTTTGGAACTCAAAAAGCTCCCCACTACATGAGACCAAGGGGTTTCTGGAATGGGCAAAGGCTGTAAGGGACTAGCAAGCTTCTGTCATGGAGTCTTCCGTCTTCTAAGGTGACCAACTGGCAAAGAAGAATGCCCCCAATTCAAGACTTTACATCTGAGTTTAACAGAAACAGAGGATAACACAGGGGGAAAAAGACAGTGATCTTGGCAATATTGTCCCCAACAAGTGATTTCACCCGTTTTCCAGTCTAGATGTGGAGAATAATGTTGAAACCAAGGAAGACCAAGAAGAAGCTCGGAAGTACAATGTAGTAGCACATAGAACAAAATTTTTTCCTTATGCAAATTTCCTACATGCATGTTGAGGGGTTCCGTACAAAATTGCACCTTACTGTTCAGATTTTGTCCATTAACAGAAGAGATGTAGAAGGGCTTGACAAGACGAGAGCTGATATTTAAGGACAGAAGACAGGTGTAGACATTTTGATTAATTGAGCACTGGCCCTTAAAGAGTAAGAGCTGCAGCGCACGCGTGCCCTAGTAGGCGGGGGCACGCGCATCGGGGCTGCGAGGATAGGGAGGTGAGTGATGGGCTGGGACTCGCATGCAGGCACATCCCGTGATGCGAATCCCAGCCCCACCTGCAGCGGGGACATGACAGAGCGCTCAGGGCCAGCGTGTCTGGCAGGAGCACGGATGTTACACCTGACATGGACAGAGGTGTCAGCAGAGAGCACTGTGGTCAGACAGAAAGGAAATCTAAAAAGAAAAGAACTTCCTGTGGAGTATACAGAAGCTTATAAGTACTAGGAGGATTAAGATTTTTTTCTTTACAAATCTAATCTAACTTTCTGTCATCAGTTGATTAAAAAAAATGTGTTTTCAAATGGAGTATCCCTTTAAATGGGTTCAAATAAATGTAATAAATGAGTCCCTATCAGACTGAAACGGATTACATGGAGTCCAGGAGAAATGGGACTACTTAAAAGACGCATTATTGAAGGAAAAGGAAGAGACCACTGTGGTACTCAGCAGAAGTGGCCAAAATCATAAAAACTAAAAGCTAGCATTTAGTAATTATAAAACAACCCAGAGCAATGAAGATAGGGAAATCTACAAGACTAGGCAGAAAGAGTCCAAGCAAGTTATAAGAACTTCTAAAGCACAGGCAGAAGAAAAACTAGCTCAGTCTGTGAAAAAAAGGGAATAAGACATTATTCAGATATATAAATGAAAAAAGGAAATTAAAACAAGGTATAACTAAATTAAAAACAAAGGAAGGTATGTAGAAGAGAATATAGGGCTAGCCGACTGCCTTAATCAATACTTCTGTTCAGTTTTTACAGAAGAAAACGAAGGAAAAGGACCTCCATTAGGAAGGAAGACTAATAAATTGTTTGATGCATGTGTCTTTACAGAGGAAGAGGTTTTATGTTTACTATCTAAAGTGAAGACCTGATGGGATACACCCGAAATTTTTAAAAGAGCTTAGTGGTGAGCTAGCAAAACCGTTAGTAGATTTATTTAACCAATCACTGGTAACAGGAGTCGTCCTGGAAGATTGGAAATTAGAAAATGAAAAACAACATGGGTTTACTTCAGGGAGATCATGTCAAACAAATCTTATTGATTGTTTTGACTAGGTGACTAAAATAATAGATGGCGGAGGGGCAGTAGACATCGCATATCTAGATTTTAGTAAGGCTTTTGACACTGTCCCACATAGAAGACTTATCAATAAATTACAGTCGTTGAGCTTGGACTCCCATATTGCTGAGTGGATTAGACACTACCTCAATGACAGACAGCAGAGTGTTGTAGTCAATGGAGTATATTCAGAGCAAGGTCTTGTTACCAGTGGGGGACCACAGGGATCTGTACTGGGACCAATATTGTTTAATATCTTTATTAGTTATATCACAAAAGGTCTCGATGGTAAGGTGTGTCTTTTTGCTGATGACACAAAGATATGTAACAGGGTTGATGTTCCTGGAGGGATGTGCCAAATGGAAAATAAATTAGGAAAACTAGAAGAATGGTCAGAACTCTGGCAACTGAAATTTAATGTGGACAAGTGCAAGATAAAGCACCTGGGGCGTAAAAACCCTCAGGCAGAATATAGAATATTTGACACAGTCCTGACCTCAGTATCTGAGGAGAGGGATTTAGGAGTAATTATTTCAGAAGACTTAAAAGGTAGGAAGACAATGTAATAGAGCAGCAGGAAACGCTAGCAGAGTGCTTGGATGTATAGGGAGAGGTATAAGCAGTAGAAAGAGAGAAGTGCCATTTCGCTGTACAGAACACTGGTGAGACCTCACTTGGAGTATTGTGCGCAGTACTGGAGGCTGTATCTCCAAAATGATGTAGATATTCCAGAGAGAGTTCAGAGAAGAGCTACTAAACTAGTGCATGGGTTGCAGGATAAAACTTACCAGGAAAGATTAAAGGACCTTAAAGGGGTATTCCAGGAGAAAAAAAAATTCTTATATCAACTGGCTCCAGAAAGTTAAACAGATTTGTAAATAACTTCTATTAAAAAATCTCAATCCTTTCAATAATTATCAGCTGCTGAAGTTGAGTTGTTGTTGTTTTCTGCCAGGCAACAGTGCTCTCTGCTGACAAAAGGATTAAGATTTTTTAATAGAAGTAATTTCCAAATCTGTTTAACTTTCTGGAGCCAGTTGATATATATAAAATAGTTTTTTCCTGGATAACCCCTTTAACATGTATAGCTTGGAAGAAAGAAGAGACAGAGGGGATATGATAGAAACTTCTAAATACATAAACGGAATCAACACGGTAAAGGAGGAGAGCATATTTAAAAGGAGAAAAACTACCACAAAAGGACATAGTTTTAAATTAGAGGGGCAAAGGTTTATGTAGTAATATCAGGAAGTATTACTTTACTGAGAGAGTAGTGGACGCATGGAATAGCCTTCCTTCAGAAGTGGTCACTGCAAATACAGTGAAGGAGTTTAAACATGCATGGGATAGACATAAGGCTATCCTCCATATAAGATAGGGCCAGGGACTATTGATAGGATTCAGATTATTAGGCAGACTAGATGGGCCAAATGGTTCTTATCTGCCGACCCATTCTATGTTTCTATATTTCTATAAATACAGGCAACCAAAGTGTAATGTGGAGTACAGCACCCAGAAAACTTAGGGTATCTTTGTTTAGAAAAAAAAACTGGTTGGGTTGATCTACTAACCATAACTAGAATTGTTTGTACAATAACAAGGGGACATTATCTATGTCTCAAGGAAAAGTTTCTATACCAAAACAGAAGAGGAACTTAACTGTAAGGCTATGTTCACACTGAGGAATTCGTGAGGAATTCACGCTTACAAAAATTCGCGAGTAAAGTGAAAAATGTTTCCGCGTGAATTCCGCGCGAAATTCACACGGAATTCATGCGGAATTCACGCGGAAAGCGCGCTTACATTACGTGCGAAAAACGCAAGGAAACTAGAGGGGAGGAAGAAGGGGAGTGGAAAAATCGGTGGAAGGGCCTAATCGGCCATTTTCTGTTATCACAAGTCAATACACCTGTTGTGAGCTCCCTATATAAACGCTGCAAAATGTCCAAAAAAAAAAGACATCCAAGAGAATGCAAGTGGATCTTTATGTCCTGATTACTGAGGTAAAGTGTTAACTATTTTATCAGACTTGTTCTCTGTAGTAGTTTAGTCAAACATGGTGGGAGTTGTACTTTAGCTTAGCTGTGGCCCTGGGTGGGAAAATGGAGGTGCCCCTGGGTTGTAACTATACTATATACTACGTTATGTTCCTACAGCATGGGGGTCATAGTTTAGCAACAGCTGGAGGTGCCCATGTGTGGGAAACACTGGCCTATACTATATACTACAATATGTTCCTCCAGCATGGGGGGTTGTGATTTAGTAACAGCTGGAGGTGCACATGTGTGGGAAACACTGACCTATACTATATATTACGTTATGTTCCTCCAGCATGGGGGTCATAGTTTAGCAACAGCTGGAGGTGCCCATGTGTGGGAAACACTGGCCTATACTATATACTACAATATGTTCCTCCAGCATGGGGGGTTGTAGTTTAAACTCAATAACTAAACCCCAAGGCCAAAGCCCGGGGTGTAAACCCCTATTGCTTACCCCTTAAAAATTAGCTTTTATTATTTATTGTTAAAAGATAATTCCCACAACAAAATGATTAAAACTGACAACCAGGTTATCCAAATATAGCAGTAGGTGCATTAAATAGGATCAATGTCCTCTCAAGTACTAGGTAGCCCTACAGTGGCTGCCTATTCAGGGGATCACTCTGGTGTCGCTTAAAAAATACACACAATTGCTGACTCTACATGTTTCGCCGCCTCCGCGGCTTTATCAAGAGGCAATGGTGGCAATGGCAGCTGCTAAAATGGCGGAGGGGGTATATATAACCCATCCCTCAGATGTCATCAATGTGAGCCCAGTCCTATTCTCCAATGTAGTCCATTATAACAAACATTGCCGCTAAGGCAACCAATAAAATGTCACTTGTAATCAGCACCATCTGTGTGCGAAAATCATTCACCAATGCGGGACCTGAAATACCTAGTCCAACGATCCCACGTTATACTCCGTCATCAGTTGATGTCAACACTTCCTCCCGATATCATCAAGATGCGCGGCGCATGTCAAAAGCCAATTGCGGGGAACTTCAAACATCCGCCGGCCTGCTAGAGTCAACTGCGCCTGCGCTAATGTCTCCACGGGTATTCTCAATACAGAGGCCGCGCATGCGCGGCCTCTGTATTGAGACAGCTTTGTAGGTAAGTTTTTTAATATTTCCTTAATTGAAATGCCATTAATGTTTATTCTTTTATTAAACACTATTTTTTTTATTTTGTTTTTTATTATAACAAGTGGAAATTACCAGGCGGAAACACCAGCTGAAGAAGCCATGGATGTCCTCCAAGAGGATATCACGCCACGTACATCTGGAACAACTACTCCAGTTCCGGAAACTTCCACAGAGAGTGATGGAAGGGAGAGGAATCCTCAAGATACGGATCCCTCCCAGGCTCCTACCTCGCAGGAGACTCCCGGTCCCTCCCAAGCTACTACCTCCCAGGATACTAACCCCCCTTCATCACAGTCTACCCAACGTCGTCCCTGTCGTACCCTCTGGATAAGAGATAAACAGTTGGAAGTAGAAGAACAAGCTTTATCTCTTATCCGCAGGGTCGACGGGAACGACGACTGTGATTATTTCTCATACACACTGGCCACACACTGCCGTAAAATTCCAAATAATGTTAATCGGCAAGATTTTATTGCCGACTAGGAGGCTCATAATATGCTGTCCAAATTCTTTACTACTCAATAGCAGCTGAAATAACATAGTACAGATACAGGAGAGAAAAAACTTTAACAGTGCAACCAAACATGCTGAACAGGTATAGGTGTGTTGACCAATCATATATCATAAGAGGTGATATAAGTCCAGGTGACCTAATAACGTCTCCTTTCTTTGCTGCTCCACAGGAGAGTTAAGTACTTCATATTTACTTCGATTTTCCTCAGAGTGATAACACATTATATATTATCTTTTTTCTTCATTTCTTATATATATCATCTTTTCCCTGTTTAGTCTATTCATATTTGTCTTTATTTTATATATATATCCTCCATATTATCCATCCCCCCCCTTCCCCCCCCCCCCCCTCCCCCCTCTTCATTCCGGTTACCCTTTCTTATATATATATACATACATATCTCCTCTGTATTTTCGTTTCTGTCATCACTTGGTAATTCACTTTATCTAACGCATCTACTCACCTTAGCGCAGTGTCCGCTTTCGCATCTCCGCCGGCGCCATTGTTTCCCTGTCTGAACGCGCTCTCCCTCACGCGCGTCCTCTCGCGAGATTTCACGTCTGCGAGAATTCATTCCTTCTCTCGCTATTTTCGCGCTCTTATTCAATTCTCCTCAGTCGCTGCGATACTCAGCAACAGGTCGCATTACAGTTCGCTACTCCCCTCACCATACTTTTTATAGACTACCCTCCTCTATTAATTTTAAGAAATTTATACCAGTTAATATGTCCACTAACCCTGCTCCTGAACAGGGCAATAATGACCCCACTCATATACAAAACTTTATGGACCAGTCAGTGCAGACTGCACTCAAATCGGCCATAGAGACTATTCAAGATACAATTACAAAGTCTTTAGCTATGAATAATCCCAATACCTCTACCCTTCATCCTAATACCCCCTCTGACATTTTCTGGTCAGCAGATGACTCAGTATCTAAATTAGCCAGAGGGCATAAAAAGACAGGCAAAAGAACTTATAAAAGGCGATATTGCACCACAGACCCCAGAATATCTAACCCTAATACATTAGGGACCTCTTCTGAGAATAAAGACCCCACTGCTAACGTCAGTGTGAATATGACAGGTGACTCAGTTTCTCACCATAGACCCTCAGCCATGGAGGTGGATAAAATAAAAAGGGCACGAAAAGCTCAGTCCAGAGAAAAACCGGACTCATATAATGTTCATTCCTCTAATTCCTCGGATGAGGAGGATGACAATGATGATGATTATATAGATCTCGTTCAGGAATCTGATATCGAGGAAGGAGAGGTCTCTGAATATCAGGTCCCTGAGGAAACATCAAAATCCCAAACCATTGTTTATGATGAAAAAGGGAACCCTCTATTTGACCCGTACCTTATATCCCATCCTAGATCTGGCGAATGGTTTCCTCAGCCTATAGTATCTAAATACCTGTCTGTATGGATTAAAAAACCATTAGATAAGACAGCCAGGAACAAACTTAGGGCTGAATGCCCCAGGCCTACCTTACCAGGAAAGGCAGCCTCTACCCCTGATATTGATCCCGTGCTCTTAAAATACATTTTAAAAACTGGCAAACACCCCAAAAAGGGTCTAGACAGATCTCTTCGTATATGTCAAGATAAGTTATTGGACTTACTTGGTCCATTGGCCCAGATGATGGACATTGTTGAGCACGCACATGCTTCAGGCACTACTCTGGACACAGAGGTCATGAGAGGATGGCTCCAGAGATCTATTTGTCATTTCGGCAATGCCAACGCAGCATTATGCTCTGAGAGAAAGAAAACTCTCTTGATGAGACTTGATCCGCAGTTAGCTTATCTG
Organism: Hyla sarda; assembly: GCF_029499605.1. Lineage (NCBI taxonomy): Eukaryota > Metazoa > Chordata > Amphibia > Anura > Hylidae > Hyla > Hyla sarda. Next base: position 413,974,671 of record NC_079189.1, read on the forward strand.
GCCAACTCAGAATCCGAACCCTCTAACGAGGGACTTCTTTTCGGTGATGATGCTATAAAAGAGATAGGCAAATATGTCAATATCTTAACATCTCTAGATAAAGCCCAAAACTCATTGAAAAAAGTGTTCTCCCAAAGAGTTTTTGGGAAGGCCGGGAGAAGTAGGGGCCGTTTTCCCGGCCGCCCCTTCCCTACTAGACAATCCAATAGAGGCTCTTTCCAACCACAACAATATACTTACCCCGGACCTTCCTTCCAACCGAATCCAACCCCGTTTTTCCCATCAAGAGGACGTCCATGGAGATCCCAAGGTCAACGTGGATTCCCCAGATCCAGACCAACATCAGGTGAGCCTTTCTCTAAAAGTTTCTTCCCTCCTTCCTCTAGGTGGTCGACTCCAACATTTTTTCCCCGCTTGGGCTTCCATCACTACAGATGCCTGGGTTCTTCAGACAGTCTCAGGATATCTGATAGAATTTCTATGCCCCCCGACTCAATCCTATCTCCCTCATCAAATTCAATTTTCCACCCAAGACTATCTTCTTATCTTTCAAGAAATCAAAGAACTGATTTCAAAAAGAGCCATCATGAAAGCCAACCCAAACACTCAAGGTTTCATAAGCAATATCTTTCTTGTGAAGAAGGACGAAGGTCACCGTCCAGTTATAAATCTTCGTCACTTGAACGACTTCGTTTTCTATCAACACTTCAAGATGGAAGACACCCTATGGCAATTCACTTGCCTCCCATTCGGTCTCTCCTCAGCCCCTTGGTGTTTTACCAAGCTAATGAAACCCGTAGTCGACTTATTAAGAAGTCGTGGTGTTCGTCTCATTATATATTTAGACGACATTCTTATCATGGCTCAATCTCCCAACATGGTAATTCGGCATCTAGATTGGACGATTTCTCTTCTGTCCAGTCTGGGATTCTCGATCAATCTGAAGAAATCTATTCTTTCTCCTTCCAGGAAGATAGAATTCCTTGGCTTTACGATAGATACTCTATCATCTACACTCAGCCTCCCCAACAAGAAATTATTCACTATCAAGAAAGAAATTCTTTCTATACTTCGCAAACAATCAGTTTCTTTGAGAATGATCTCGAGGATCGTAAGCCTTCTTTCGGCCTCCATCCAAGCAATTTTCCCTGCACCTTTACACTACAGAGCTTTACAGAGATTGAAAAAGTACTACCTCCAGAAAGGCTTATCTCATTCAGACGAGATTTCCTTATCTCCAGAGGCAGAGGAGGAACTACAATGGTGGCTAACTCATATCCAACTCTGGAATGGGAAAGCAATTTTCAACTGCAGACCAGACCTGGTGATAGAATCAGACGCCAGCCTCCAAGGATGGGGAGCTCGATGCGGCTCGGCTTCAACAGGAGGCAATTGGTCAGAGACAGAACTAAAACTCCACATAAATGGTCTAGAATTGTTGGCTGTTTTTTTTGCCCTAAAGAGCTTTGCAAAATTCAGATCGCATTGTTGTGTATTGATCCGCATGGACAACATCTCGGCGGTTCAATATATCAATCGCTTAGGTGGCACGGGTTCCAAAATCCTCTCAGACATAGCCACCCAATTATGGAATTTTTGCTGAGCCAGAAACATAATTTTGAAATCAGAATACCTTCCGGGTGTCACGATTCGGCTGGCTGGAGGTGGATCCTTTGTGCCAGAGAGGGATTGGCGTGGACCGTGTTGGTGGACCGGTTCTAAGTTGCTACTGGTATTCACCAGAGCCCGCCGCAAAGCGGGATGGTCTTGCAGCGGCGGTAGCAACCAGGTCGTATCCACCAGCAACGGCTCAACCTCTCTGACTGCTGAAGATAGGCACGGTACAAGGGAGTAGACAAGAGCAAGGTCGGACGTAGCAGAAGGTCAGGGCAGGCAGCAAGGATCGTAGTCAGGGGCAACGGCAGGAGGTCTGGAACACAGGCTAGGAACACACAAGGAAACGCTTTCACTGGCACAATGGCAACAAGATCCGGCGAGGGAGTGTAGGGGAAGTGAGGTATAAGTAGGGAGTGCACAGGTGAACATACTGATTAAGCCTGCTGCGCCAATCAGTGGCACAGCGGCCCTTTAAATTGCAGAGACCCGGCGTGCGTGCGCCCTAAGGAGTGGGGCCGCGCGCGCCGCGACAAGACAGACGGGGAAGGGGTCAGGTACGGGAGCCGGGATGCGCATCGCGAGCGGGCGCCTACCGCATCGCGAATCGCATCCCGGCTGAGAGTGATATTGCAGCGCACCCGGTCAGCAGGTCTGACCGGGGCGCTGCGAATGAGAGGATGCTGCGAGCGCTCCGGGGAGGAGCGGGGACCCGGAGCGCTCGGCGTAACACCGGGCCTATACAACTCAATCGCGGACTGGAACTCCCGTTATTTAATAGATTCCAGCGACTGGATGTTAGATCATGCAATTTTCCAGATTATCAACAACCTTTGGGGTCCAGTAATATTAGATCTCTTCACGTCTCGCCTCATCCATCAAGTTCCAATGTTTTACAGTTGGCGCCCAGATCCGGAAGCCATAGCTCAGGACGCATTTCTTCAAACTTGGCCCTCAGGCATTCTCTATGCTTTCCCTCCTTTCGCAATGATCCCCAGAGTTCTTCTTCAAACAATGTCACTTCAATCTACTCTGATTCTCATCACACCTTGGTGGCCAGCTCAGGCATGGTTCCCTCAGATCTTGGGCATGACCATAGATTTTCCGAGGATCCCTTCTTCTTTTCCTCACATTCTTCTGGACCCATACTTCAATCCTCACCCCCTAATCCATTCGAATTCCATGTCTCTAGTGGCTTGGTTCATTTCGGGCAACCTTCAGACGATATCGAACTTTCACAGTCATCTAAGAACATTCTGGCCGAGGTCTGGGCTCCAGGCACCAGAAAATCTTACCGATCAGCTTGGAAAGTTTGGGATAATTGGTGCTTTAGAAGACACCTGGATCCCTTTCAAGCATCTATCTCCCACATAGTAAATTTCCTGTCTGAATTATTCGATTCAGGTAAGGCTTATCGTACAATTAACTTATATCGTTCAGCCATTTCTGCTCATCATTCTTTATTTTTAGACATTCCTGTAGGCAAACATCCTCTTATCTGTAAATCACTTAAAGGCATTCGACTCCAAAGACCTCCTCGACCTAAATATCAATCTACTTGGGATGTTTCCCATGTCATATCTTTACTTTCATCTTGGTCAGACAATGAATCCATATCCTTAAAGTTCCTTTCTTTCAAATTAATCATGCTATTATGTCTTATTTCTATCAAACGGATTTCAGACGTCCATGCTCTAGACATATCCAGAAGAACTTTTTCTCCTCACGGTGTTCGTTTTGAAATTTGTAGACGCACCAAAACTTCTATTCAATCAATTTTTTATCCTTACTTCCCCAATCGTCCTGATCTATGTGTTGTCTCTTGTCTACGTACCTATGAACAAAGAACCTTCTCTCTTTATTCTTCTTCTCCTCAACTTCTCATATCTTTTTGCAAACCTCATCTACCCATTTCTTCTTCTACTCTAGCTAGATGGGTCAGATCTACCATGTCCCTAGCTGGCATCGACACATCCCTTTTCGGTGCCCATTCAGTTCGTAGCGCCATGGCTACAAAAACAGCACTCACAGGTGGCTCTCTATCAGATATTTTGAAGGCTGCAGACTAGTCTTCTGAAACAACTTTTAGAACCTTTTATTTCCGCCCTGAACCTCATGTTTCTATGTCTGTCTTTTAAATTGTATTAATTGTATATATAGTACTATGACTGTTTATGAAATCTTTATGTTTTTAGCTTTAAACTTGCATATTATGTCGGCAATAAAATTCAAGATTTTCCTAGTTTTTATGAAGGAAAATATAGATTTTATAACGACAGGAGGAGAATAATATCCCACCCATGCCCAACCCTAATGATATTATTTATTTATATTTTTCAGCCTACTAGATTCGACGAAATGATCAGCCTACGACAACTTCTCCCTCAGATGACTCGTCTTCTCTTTAATCTGATCTCCTAAGTCAAGTTCTTATGGATTCAACCCTCATACCTTTAACCCCTTAAGGACCAAGGGCGTACAGGTACGCCTTTGCTCCCTGGTACTTAAGGACCAAGGGCGTACCTGTACGCCCGTGGGAATTTCGGTCCCCGCCGCGCGCCGGGCGGGGATCGCGCCGGGGTGACTGCTGATATCTATCAGCAGGCACCCCGCGCAAATGCCCAGGGGGTTCATTAGACCCCCCCATGTCAGCGATCGGCGCAAATCGCAAGTGAATTCACACTTGCGATTTGCGCCGATTCCGGGTCATACGGGTCTATGATGACCCGGTGACCCGGAATAGAAGGGGGATCGCGGGTGTCCTAGACACCCACGATCCCCCTGTAGCGATAGGAGTGAGGTGGCAGAGTTGCCACCCCTCCTATCTCTGCTATTGGTGGTCTAGACGCGACCACCAATAGCAGATCGGGGGCGGAGGGGTTTACTTTCGGTTTCCCCGTCCTGCCCTCCCACAATAGGCGGGGCAGGACGGGGAAACCGACAGGGACCGGCGCCGAAGATCCACTTACCCATCGGCGACGGCAGCGGCGACGATCAGCGGCGGCAGCAGGCGACGATCGGCGGAAGAAGAGGACCGCGACGCAGCTCCTTGGATCCAACGGGAGCCGGTGAGTTACTTAGCAACATCTGGAGGGCTACAGTCTGAGACCACTATAGTGGTCTCTAAACTGTAACCCTCCAGATGTTGCAAAACTACAACTCCCAGCATGCCCAGAGAGCTGTTTAGGCTTGCTGGGAGTTGCAGTTTTGCAACAGCTGGAGGTCTACAGTTTGAGACCACTGCAAAGTGATCTCTATACTGTGCACCTCCAGATCTTGCAAAACTACAACTCTCAGCATGCCCAGAAAGCAGTTTGCTGTCTGGGCATGCTGGGAGTTGTAGTTTTGCAACATCTGGAGGTCCACAGTTTGGAGACCACTATGCAGTGGTCTCTAAACTATAGCTCTACAGATGTTGCAAAACTGCAACTCCCAGCAAGCCTAAACAGCAAACAGCTGTCTCTGCATGCTGGGAGTTGTAGTTGCGATCCCTCCAGCTGTTGCATAACTACATCTCCCAGCATGCCTTTCGGCGATCAGTACATGCTGGGAGTTGAAGTTTTGCAACAGCTGGAGGCACACTGGTTGGAAAATACTGAGTTAGGTAACAGAACCTAACTGAAGGTTTTCCAACCAGTGTGCCTCCAGCTGTTGCAAAAGTACAACTCCCAGCATGCACGGTCTGTCAGTACATGCTGGGAGTTGTAGTTTTGAAACAGCTGGAGGTTCCCCCCCCCCCCCCATGTGAACGTACAGGGTACATTCACACTGGCGGGTTTACAGTAAGTTTTCTGCTTCAAGTTTGGGCTGTGGCAAATTTTTCACCGCAGCGCAAACTCCTAGCGGTAAATTCACTGTAAACCCGCCAGTGCGAATGTAACCTAAAAACACTACACTACACTAACACATAATAAAGAGTAAAACACAACATATACACCCCCTTACACTGTCCCCCTTATAAAAAATAAAAAACGTATTGTACGGCAGTGTTTCCAAAACAGAGCCTCCAGCTGTTGCAAAACAACAACTCCCAGCATTTCCGGACAGCCACTGACTGTCCAGGCATGCTGGGAGTTTAGCAACAGCTGGAGGCACCCTGTTTGGGAATCACTGGCGTAGAATACCCCTATGTCCACCACTGTGCAATCCCTAATTTAGTCCTCAAATGCGCATGGCGCTCTCTCACTTCAGAGCCCTGTCGTATTTCAAGGAAACAGTTTAGTGCCACATATGGGGTATCTCCGAACTCGGGAGAAATTGTGTTACTAATTTTGGGGGCTTTTTTTCCTTTTACCCCTTATGAAAAAGAAAAGTTGGGGTCTACACCAGCCTGTTAGTGTAAAAAAAATTTTTTTTTTACATTAACATGCTGGTGTTGTCCTTTACTTTTTATTTTCACGGGAGGTAAAAGGAAAAAAAGACCCCCAAAATTTGTAACGCAACTTCTCCTGAGTACGGAAATACCCCATATGTGGGCGTAAAATGCTCTGCGGACGCACAATAAGGCTCAGGAGTGAGAGCGCACCATGTACATTTGAGGCCTAAATTGGTGATTTGCACAGGGGTGGCTGATTTTACAGCGGTTCTGACATAAGCGCAAAACAATAAATACAGACATGTGACCCCATTTTGGAAACGACACCCCTCACGGAACGTAACAAGGGGTATAGTGAGCCTGAACACCCCACAGGTGTTTGACAAATTTTCATTAAAGTTGAATGGGAAAATGAAAAAAAAAAAAACTTTTTCACTAAAATGCTGGTGTCACCCTAAATTTTTCATTTTCACAAGGGAAAATAAAAAAAAGCCCCCCAAAATTTGTAACCCAATTTCTTCTGAGTAAGAGCATACCCCATATGTGGATGTAAAGTGCTCTATGGGTGCACTACAATGCTCAGAAGAGAGGGAGCGCCATTGGGATTTTGAAGAGAAAATTTGTCCGGAATTGAAGGCCACTTGTGTTTACAAAGCCCCCATGGTACCAGAACAATGGACCCCCCCCATATGTGACCCCATTTTGGAAACTACACCCCTCATGTAATGTAATAAGGGGCGCAGTGAGCATTTACGCCCCACAGGTGTCTGACAGATTTTTGGAACAGTGATCCGTGAAAATGAAAAATTTAATTTTCCATTTGCACAGCCCACTGTCCCAAAGATCTGTCAAACGCCAGTGGGGTGTAAATACTCACTGCACCACTTATTAAATTCTGTGAGGGGGGTAGTTTCCAAAATGGGGTCACATGTGGGGGGGGTCCACTGTTCTGGCACCACGGGGGGCTTTGTAAATGCACATGGCCCCTGACTACCATTCCAAACGAATTCTCTTTCCAAAAGCTCAATGGTGCTCCTCCTCTTCTTAGCATTGTAGTTCGCCCGTAGTGCACTTCAGGTCCACTTATGGGGTACCTTCATACTCAGAAGAGATGGGGTTACAAATTTTGGGGGGTATTTTCTGCTATTAACCCTTGCAAAAATGTGAAATTTGTGGGAAACACACATTTTAGTGAAAAAAATATATATTTTTTTTACATATGCAAAAGTCGTGAAACCCGTGTGGGGTATTAAGGCTCACTTTATTCCTTGTTACGTTCCTTAAGGGGTCTAGTTTCCAAAATGGTACGCCATGTGTTTTTTTTTTTTTGCTGTTCTGGCACCATAGGGGCTTCCTAAATGCGACATGCCCCCCGAGCAAAATTTGCTCTCAAAAAGTCAAATATCACTCCTTCTCTTCGGAGCATTGTAGTTCGCCCGTAATGCACTTCATGCCAACTTATGGGGTGCCTCCATACTCAGAAGAGATGGGGTTACAAATTTTGGGGGGTATTTTCTGCTATTAACCCTTGCAAAAATGCGAAATTTGGGGGGAAACACACATTTTAGTGAAAAAAAAAATATTTTTTTTACATATGCAAAAGTCGTGAAACACCTGTGGGGTATTAAGGCTCACTTTATTCCTTGTTACGTTCCCCAAGGGGTCTAGTTTCCAAAATGGTATGCCATGTGGGCTATTTTTGCTGTTCTGGCACCATAGGGGCTTCCTAAATGCAACATGCCCCCCAAAAACCATTTCTGAAAAACGTACTCTCCAAAATCCCCTTGTCGCTCCTTCGCTTCTGAGCCCTCTACTGCGCCCGCCGAACACTTTACATAGACATATGAGGTATGTGCTTACTCAAGACAAATTGGGCTACAAATAGAAGTATACATTTTCTCCTTTTACCTCTTGTAAAAATTCAAAAATTGGGTTTACAAGAACATGCGAGTGTAAAAAATAAAGATTGTGAATTTTCTCCTTCACTTTGCTGCTATTCCTGTGAAATACCTAAAGGGTTAAAACACTTACTGATTGTCATTTTGAATACTTTGGGGGGTGTAGTTTTTATAATGGGGTCATTTGTGGGGTATTTCTAATGGGAAGACCCTTCAAATCCACTTCAAACCTGAACTGGTCTCTGAAAAAAAGCGAGGTTCAAAATTTTGTGAAAAATTGGAAAAGTGCTGCTGAACTTTGAAGCTCTCTGGTGTCTTCCAAAAGTAAAAACACGTCAATTTTATGATGCAAATATAAAGTAGACATATTGGAAATGTGAATAAAATAAAAAAATATTTTGAATATCCATTTTCCTTACAAGCAGAGAGCTTCAAAGTTAGAAAAATGCTAAATTTTCAAATTTTTCATCAAATTTTGGGATTTTTCACCAAGAAAGGATGCAAGTTACCACAAAATTTTACCACTATGTTAAAGTAGAATATGTCACGAAAAAACAATCTCGGAATCAGATTGATAACTAAAAGCATTCCAGAGTTATTAATGTTTAAAGTGACAGTGGTCAGATGTGCAAAAAACGCTCTGGTCCTAAGGTGTAAAATGGCCTGGTCCTTAAGGGGTTAAGCTGAAGATTTGACCTTCTTAACTGTTTATGATTCAGATATGGATTGTTTTTTCCTACACACATCAAAGAAAGGTGACGTTATTATGATTGGTCAACACACCTATACCTGTTCAGCATGTTTGGTTGCACTGTTAAAGTTTTTTCTCTCCTGTATCTGTACTATGTTATTTCAGCTGCTATTGAGTAGTAAAGAATTTGGACAGCATATTATTCGCCTCCTGTCATTTTAAAATCTATATTTTCCTTCATAAAAACTAGGAAAATCTTGAATTTTATGTCATATTGTTTTGCTGCAGCAACAGTGTTTGCCTCTGTGGAACCTCTGCCTCCAGTAGAGGATTTAATTAAAGACCTAAAAATTTAAGTTGGACAGCGTTCCCTCTCACCACATGGAGTTCATGTGTCCACGCAAACAAAGCCACACCATTTCCCAACCCATACCACACGTCACTTTCCCCAATCAAGTTACTATCCTCCACAGTATGTTCCTCCAACCAACCAAGCTATGCAAGCTCCTATGGATCCTCAATCTGAGTCCCAACCATTTTACCATTCTATGTATGACCATGGCCTGGCAGACATCCACTCTGGTTCCTGAGCAATAGCCAAAGTCACGTTATCAGAAGCAGAGTAGTCAAAAGTCACTGCTTCCGGTAACCTGACTTCAGCTATTGCTCAGTACTCACCTTGGCTCCTGACCTCTGGCTGTGTTTGAGCAAGTCCCTGGATTCTGCTAGTTTTTGTTATTTTTGTGTATTTTAATGTGATTTGTACTGCACTATTGTCTCTGTCTGGTTTTGTGTTTCTATTATGCAAGGGCAATGAATAAGGATAGTGCATGCATTTCACATACCAAACATTTCTCCAGGCTAGATCTGTAAGATCAAAGAATGAGCAATTGGCACTTGTACAGCTCACCTAGAGCTTCCTATACTTCAACCGGCAGCCGCTTCGTTCCTTATTCAGCACCTATTTCTGCTGCCACAGAACCCATTGCATTAATTTATTGAATCTGCCCTTCTTTCCCAGCATAATGAGGGCAATCCTAATCAATGAAGAAGCTTCCTGACCCAAATAGGCAATCATTTCAAAATGGTTCCGCAGGCTTTTCTAAATGATAGAGGTTAGATAGGATTCCTAATCTACTATCATAAAGCTCTAGCCTGGAAACTACACCCCTCAAGGCATGTAACAAGGGGTACAGTGAGCCTTTGACAAATTTCCACTAAAGTTGAAGAGAATGAAAAATTTTATTTTTTTCACTAAAATGTTGGTGTTACCCCAAATTTTTCATTTTCACAAGGGGTAATAGGAGTAATAGGAGAAAAAGCCTCCCAAAATGTGTATGGAAATACCCCATATATGGATGTAAAGTGCTCTGTGGGTGAATTACAATGCTCAGAAGAGAAGGAGCGCCATTGAGCTTTTGGAAAGAGAATTTGGTTGGAATAGAACTGGCATTTGACAGATCTTTAGAACAGTGGGCTGTGCAAATGAAAAATTGTATTTTTCATTTTCACAGACCATTGTTCCAAAAATCTGTTAGACACCTGTGGGGTGTAAATGCTCACTGCACCTCTTATTACATTCTGTGAGGGGTGTAGTTTCCAAAATGGGATCACATGTGGGGGGGGGTCCACTGTTCTGGCACCATGGGGGCTTTGTAAACACACATGGCCTTCAATTTCGGACACATTCTCTCCCCAAAAGCCCAATAACGGTCCTTCTCTTCTGAGCATTGCCCTTCACCCGTAGAGCACTTTACATCCACATTTGGGGTATCTCCATACTCAGAAGAAATGGGGCTACAAATTTTGGGGGGCTTTTTTTCTAATTTCCCTTGTGAAAATGAAAAATGTAGGGTAACACCAGCATTTTTTTTTTTCATTTTCACATCCAACTTTAACGAAAATTCGTAAAACATCTGTGAGGTGTTAAGGCTCACTATACCCTTTGTTACATTACGTGAGGGGTGTCGTTTCCAAAATGGGTCCACATGTGGGTATTTATTGTTTTGCGTTTATGTCAGAACCGCTGTAAAAATCAGCCACCCCTGTGCAAATCCCCAGTTTTGACCTCAAATGTACATAGTGCGCTCTCTCACTTCTGAGCCATGTTGTGCGCCCGCAGAACACTTTGCGTCCACATATGGGGTATTTCCGTACTCAGGAGAATTTTTTTTCCTTCAACCGCTTGTGAAAATGAAAAGTATGGGGCAACACCAGCATGTTAGTGTAAAAAATTTAATTATTTTACACTAACTTGCTGGTGTAGATCCCAACTTTACCTTTTCATAAGGGGTAAAAGGAGAAAAAGCCCCCTAAAATTTGTAACATAATTTCTCCCAAGTACGGAAATACCCCATATGTGGCACTAAACTGTTGCCTTGAAATACGACAGGTCTCCAAAGTGAGAGAGCGCCATGCGCACTTGAGACCTAATTTGGGGATTTGCATCCGCCACCAAAATACCCTACGGCAGTGCTTCCTAAACAGGGTGTCTCCAGCTGTTGCAAAACTCCCAGCATGCCTTGACAGTCAGTGGCTGTCCAGCAATACTGGGAGTGGTTGTTTTTCAACAGCTGGAGGCTCCGTTTTGGGAACAGTGCCGTACGAGACGTTTTTTATTTTTATTGGGGGGGGGGGGGGGGGCAAACCTTCAGCTGTTGCAAAACTACAATTCCCAGCATGCACTGACAGACCATACATGCTGGGAGTTGTAGTTATGCAACAGCTGAAGGCACATTGGTTGTGAAACACTGAGAGTTTGTTACTGAGAGTGTTTCGCAACCAGTGTGCCTCCAGCTGTTGCAAAACTAGAACTCCCAGCATGTACGGTCTCTCGGTGCATGCTGCGGGTTAGATTTTTTAAACAACTGGAGGCATAATGATTGCAAAACACTGAGTTAGGACACAAATTCTGCATCACAACCAGTGTGCCTTCAGCTGTTGCAAAACTGGCAACACTACAACTCTCAGTATGCAACAGCTGGAGGCACACTGCTACAACTCCCAGCATGCGCTTCGGCTGTCTGTGCATGCTGGGAGTCTTAGTTATGCAACAGCTGGAGACACACTTTTTCATAGAAAAAATGTGCCTCTAGGTGTTGCATAACTACAACCCCCAGCATGCACAGACTACCAAACGGCATGCTGGGAGTTGTAGTTGGAACTCCAGCTGTTGCAAAACTATAACTCCCAGCATGCCCTTTGGCTGTGCATGCTAAGAGTTGTTGCTAAGCATCAGCAGGAGGTGAACAGGCCTCACCTCCTGCTGTATCCTGCCATCTGCCCTGCCGCTGCTGCCACCACTCCTGCTGCTCCTGTCCGCTGCTGCCGCCGCTGCCACCGCTCCTGCTGCTCCTGTCCGCCACTCCTGAGGGGACCCCCGCCAGGCCAGGCAAAGGTAGGAGAACCCCGCCAGCCCCGATCACTGCTCAGCAGGGTAGTGATTGGTCAGTCATTCTGACCGATCAATCACGTGTTGGAGGTGGCACTCCTGCTGGGTAAGGGTGAATGGGGCCCTTGGTCTTTAAGTACTAGGACATCAGGGCGTACCTGTACGCCATTGGTCCTTAAGTGGTTAAAAGCATTCAGGTCTAAGAATTGGTCCCTGATCTGAGTATAGCCTGACTTGTTCCTTGACTCTGGATATGTGAAAAAGACTTGCGTGAATTGAAGGCTCTTTAGCACAATCCAAATGTACAATGTACTGAAGCAGGGTCTTTTTAGGGCTGTAACTAATGTAGTTAACTTCTGCACATGTTTCTGTATCAATTGTGTTGAATATACCAAGAAACGATCAAGCTAGTGTATCCAGATAGGCATCCCCGACTCGGAAATTGGTACTGTTAACCAGACCAGGACCATGAGGCATGTGGTGCACAGTTTTGTCTGTTTGCATTTCTCCTAAAAGCATCCTTTTGTAGGTAGTCAACATTGGACACCCTGTCAGCAAAAAAAGGCTAGCTGTATTACTGTCTTGGTTTCCTTCTCTAAAGTTCTCCTTGCATTTTAAACCCGTATTCAAACTCAGCTGAGGACAGATGACCAGGGACTTATATGGATTTCTGTATAACGAATGTGTAAGGCAGTTAACCCTTGTGTTTCCTTGCAGCGTCAGACTTATTGGGCACACACAATAAATCATATACATAGAATAGAGAAAAAGTGTTCTAACATAAAACATAAACAATAAAGAATAATTTTAGCCAGTAGAGACCTTGCTATCCTTGTGATGTTATACTTCCATACATGTCTTGAATGCAATATGCTTCAGGGTCCTGATGAATTACTGCTGCCTTAGCTAGCCCCAATCTCAAGACAATGATCAGAATACAGTGGAGAACCTAGGGAAGTTGAAAATGTCATTAGAATAAAAAGCCTTTGTGTCAGCACAGAGGTCCTGACTTCATTTTACAGAAGCTTGAGCAGCCACAATCCTGGTGTACAGTAACAACTGTTTATTTTGTAAAAACAATAAAAGAAATACAAATAATGGGGAACACATTTTGTGTTATAATGCAACACTTCATAAGGCCGGAATACATGTAGATTGATCCCTATATAAATAATATTTGCAGAACCCTCAAAAGAAAACAGGTCTAAGTTCCCATTGGGCGGCCTCATTGACATAAGAATGTTACAATGTTCTTTTGGACAATAAAAGAACCTCACTTGTTAGTTAAATTTTAACCCCTTAAGGATTCAGGGTTTTTCCATTTTTGCACTTTCGTTATTTCATCCTCACCTTTTAAAAATCATAACTCTTCCAGTTTTCCACCTACAGACCCATATGAGGGCTTGTTTTATGTGCTTTTAATTTTACTTTGTAATGACATCGCCAAAAATATACGCCAAAACCCCCAAAAAAATATTTGTGGGACAAAATAGAAAAAAGAAAACACACTATTTTGTAAATTTTGGGGGCTTCCGTTTCTACACAGTGCACTTTCCAGTAAAAATTACACCTTATATTTATTCTGTACGTCCATACGATTAAAATGATACCTAATATATGTAGGCTTAATTTTGTTTTACTACTGTTAAAAAATGATAACTTTTTGCATGAAAATAAATACTTAAAAAATGTCCTTTTCTGACCCCAATATCTATTTTTATTTTTCTGCATACGCGGTGTTATGGCCGTGATCTGAAGTTTTTATCGGTACCATTTCTGTTTTGATGGGACCTTTTGATCTCTTTTTATAGATTTTTTTAGGGTATACAAAGTGACCAAAAATAGTCAATTTTGGACTATGGCATTTTTTTATGTGTACGCCATTAACCATGCGTTTTAATTAACATTATATTTTTATACGCAACAACCAAGAAAATGATGAACGAAGCAGTCACCCGGTAGTTTGTCCCAAGTAGGCAGATTGTTACCGACGTGAAGTCATCCTTCAGCAGAAGGCGGTGGATGGTACGGGGGGAGCTCAGACGCCAGCCACGGACCTTATCACGCCAATCGGTGCTTCATCAGGCCACACACACGTCATCACGTTACTCCACGTGTTTAAACCCCTCTGTGTGAAAAACAAGTGAACAAAAAAACTGCTTGTCAGAGTGAGTTTTAACTCTTTATGTGCCTATCATAGAAAACATGGGTTAAAAAAAATAGAGAAAAACGCTCATGTGAATAGAAATCAAAAAGGGGAAAAAGAAACACTAAGGCTAGGATTCCACTTGGGTCTTTTTCTGGCAGTTTTTGGAAAACTGGCACTGCAGTTTTTGAGCCAAAGCCAGAAGTGTATTTAAAGGAAAACTGTCACATATTTTCTCCCGCACTATCCACAGGTATTGGTGGATAGTGCGGGAGACGCTGATTAAAACGAGCCCTACCTTGGTCTGATCCGCGCCGCCGTTCGCCCGCAATTGTAGTTTTAATCTCTGTGTATATCCTGCTGTAACTGGCAAAGGCGGTGCTTCTGCGGGCTAACGGACACTGACGTCAGCGCCGCTCATGAATATTCATCCCTCCTGTTCTCCCTCTCTTCGCCGCTCCTAACCAGAGGGAGGAATGAATATTCATGAGCGGCGCTGACGTCAGTGTCCGTTAGCCCGCAGAAGCACCGCCTTTGCCAGTTACAGCAGGATTCACACAGAGATTAAAACTACAAGTGCGGGCGAACGGTGGCGCGGATCAGACCAAGGTAGGGCTCGTTTTAATCAGCGTCTCCCGCACTATCCACCAATACCTGTGGATAGTGCGGGAGAAAATATGTGACAGTTTTCCTTTAAAAGGAATGGGACATATAAAGGAAGGACTTATACTTTTCCTACCTTATGGATCCCCTTCTGGCTTTGGCTCAAAGACTGCAGTGGCAGATCTCCAAAAACTGGAATCCTAGCCTTACAGAAAAGCTCCCAGCTTATTCTTATCATTGAGCCCCATGGGGACAATAGCATTTAATTTTAGAATCCATCTAGATTCTTTCAATAGTAACATTTGATGTAAATTTTTTACGTTCACTGCTGAATCCACTTTTTTCAAAGCCGCAAATTTCAACTTTTTATAATTATTTTTATGATCTTTTTGCATATGATTTATTAACCTTGCGACACCTTTTCCTGTTATGAAAGATCTCATATGCTCACGTAGCCGATGAAATAAGGGCCGTATAGTCTTTCCTATATAATACCGGCCGCACGGGCATATAATACAGTAAACCACTATCTTCGATCTACATGTGACCATTTGCATTACGGTATATCCACCTAGCCTGAATGCCTTCTTTTTTAGATTAAGTTCACAATATGAACAAGACCCAAAAGCATTGCTTCCCGTCATATTAATGTTCTCAAGCCAGGTGGCTTTTTGATTGCGTTCTTTTTCCTTTCCTTTAAGATAATCTCTTATAGTTTTATTCCGTTTGTATGGGATAATTGGTTTCATTGTTGTAATATCCGGAATGTCTGGGTCGCTTTGCAATATAAACCAGTTTGAATAAATAAGTAATTAGCGCTTTTTATTCTTTTGTTCAATGGTCCATTTTTGAACCAAAAAAATCACTTGTTGCATGTTTTCATGCAACATTAATAGCTGTTCTCTAGGTATCTTTCCTATTTTTTCCCTAGCTTGGTAAAGACTTTAGGGGTATATCCTCTAGCAACCAGGTAGTTTTCCAATTCATTTGCTTGCTGAGAAAAAATTACCGCATATGTATTTATTTGCTTTAGACGCACTAGCTGACTGTATGGAATGCTTGTCTTAGTTTTATTCGGACGTGATGAATTGTAATGAACTATAGCATGTCTTGCCGTGTCCTTTCTGAAACCTGAGGTAAGTATAGTACCATTTTTTATTTCGATCCTAACATCTAAAAACTCTAAGACATTTCCTCCAAAAACTGACGTAAATAGCATGTTTATCTCATTTATGTCATTCAAATAAGTGACGAATTCCGTGAACTGTGCAGGAGTACCCAACCAGGCAACTAGAATATCATCCACGTATCTCAGCATTAATTTGATATATTCAAAAAAAGAATTCAAAGGTGTAAAAGTATAATACTGCTCAAAAATCCCCCAAAAAATATTAGCCAAAAAGCACAATATCAGGGACCCTATCGCGGTCCCCAGTAGTTGTCTAAACCAACTATCCTCACTTTGAAAGCAGTTGTTAGTCAATACCAAGGTGGTAGCTTCTGTAATAAATTGAACAAATCCCACTGACTTGTCTGTGGAAGACAAAAACTTTTCGAGAGCCTGAGAGTTGTGGTTTTGCAACAGCGGGTGTACAGGCTCTCAAAAAAGCCTGTTGGTTTAAACAACTACTGGGGACCGCGATGGGGTCCCCGATATCGTGCTCTTTAGCTAATATTTTTTGTGGATTTTTGAGCAGTATTATATCGTTACACCTTTGAATCCTTTTTTTGAATATATCAAATTAATGCAGAGATACGTGGACGATATTCTAGTTGTCTGGCCGGGTACTCCAAAAACTGATGTAAATAGCATGTTCATCTCATTTATGTCATTCAAATACGTGACGAATACTCTGACGGAATTCGTCACGTATTTGAATGACATAAATGAGATGAACATGCTATTTACATCAGTTTTTGGAGGAAATGTCTTAGAGTTTTTAGATGTTAGGATCGAAATAAAAAATGGTGCTAAACTTACCTCAGGTTTCAGAAAGGACACGGCAAGAAATGCTATACTTCATTATAATTCATCACATCCAAATAAAACTAAGACAAGCATTCTATACAGTCAGCTAGTGTGTCTAAAGCAAATAAATACAGTTCCGGTCATTTTTTTCTCAGCAAGCAAATTAATTGAAAAACCGCCTGATTGCTAGAGGATATCCCTGAAAAATCCTTACCCAAGCTAGGGAAAAAATAGAAAAGATACCTAGAGAACAGCTATTAATAAATAAAAAGAAAAAAGAGAACACGCAATGAGTGATTTTTTCATTCACAAATGGACCATTGAATGAAAAAATAAAAAGAGCTATTTATTCAAACTGGATTATATTACAAAGCGACCCAGACATTTTGGATATTACAACAATGAAACCAATTATCACATACAAACGGAAAAAAAACTATAAAAGATTATCTTAAAGTAAAGGAAAAAGAACGCAATCAAAAAGCCACCTGGCTTGAGAACATTAACATTACGGGAAACAATGCTTGTGGTTCATGTTCATATTGTGAACTTAATCTAAAAAAGAAGTCATTCAGGCTAGGTGGATATACCGTAAAGGTAAAGCAAATGGTCACATGTAGATCGAAGATGGTGGCTGACTGTATTATATGCCCGTGCGGCCGGTATTATATAGGATAGACTATACGGCCCTTATTTCATCGGATACGTGAGCATATGAGATCTTTCATAACAGGAAAAGATGCGGCAAGGTTAATAAATCATATGCAAAACGATCATAAAAATGATTATAAACAGTTGAAATTTGCGGCTTTGGAAAAAGTGGATTCAGCAGTGAATAGGGAAAAATAAACATCAAACGTTACTATTGAAATAATCTAGATGGATTCTAAGATTAAACGCTATTGGCCCCATGGGGCTCAATGATAAGAATGAGCTGGGAGCTCTTATGTAAGTGTTTCTTTTTCCCCTTTTTGATTTCTATTCACATGAGCATTTATCTCTTTTGTTTTTAACCCATTTTTTCTATGTTGGGCACATAAAGAGTTAATACTCACTCTGACAAGCTGTTTTTTTGTTCACTTGTTTTTCACACAGGGGGTTAAATACGTGGGGTAATGTGATGACGTGTGTCTGACGAAGCACCGATTGGCCTGATACGGTCCGTGGCTGGCGTCTGAGCTCCGCCCCGTACCATCCACCGCCTCCCTGCCGAAGGATGACTTCACGTCGGTAACGATCTGCCTACTTGGGACAAACTACCGGGTGACTGCTTCGTTCTTCACTTTCTTGGTTGTTGCGTGTATTCGATTATCCTTATTCTACATGAGCACCTCCCGTATTGATAGTTAAAAGGCAGCACGTCCTATTTTTGCATATCTAGCAAGTAGAAGCAGTCTTGTATCCAGTTGCTGATTTGTAACCTCCCTCTCCCTCTTTTCTCTGATGGTGTTCGATTATATTTTTATAGTTCGACATTAATGCACGCGGCGATACCACATATGTTAATATTTATTTTTGTTTGCTTTTTTTTATGGGAAAAGGGAGGAGTGATTCAAACTTTTATTAGGAAAAGGGTTAAATCACATTTATTAACTTCTTTTTTCCCCCCACACATTTATAGCCCCCATAGGGGACTATTACACGCAATCTTCTGATTGCATACACTGTTTAATGCCATGCCATAGCATAGCATTGATCAATGTTATTGGTGCTCTGCTGCTCCAACCTGGATCTCAGGCATGGAGTAATAGAGCGACGATCGGACAGGGAGGAGGAAGGTAGGGACCCTCCACGTTTCTTCTAAGCGTTAAAACCGCGGTGGCCCCGATCATCTCCGATTTCATTTTAGACGCGGCAATCACCTTTGATCGCCCCGTCTAAGGGGTTAATTCCAGACATCAACGCGATCGGTGATGTCCGGTATTAGCCACGTGTCCCGGCCATTGTAGCCACCGGGACCGACCCGCTATGACAGCAGTGGAGCGCGTACATGTACGCCCTGCGTCCTTAACAGGTTACAAAGGGGCTTCAAAGTAATGAGTCAAATTGCAGTGGGTGGTAGTGAGTTTACGTCACTAGTCCCTATTTAGTTATGTTACTATTTGCATACATAACTTTTTTCTTATATTTTTGATCCAATAATTTTTATTAGTATTTTTAATGGAAAGTCTGTTCCATGATGGTAGCAGTAGTAGGAGGGACGGCTCCTACCCAGGAAGCATTGTACACGGTTCCCTGGCCAGCCGGCTCCTAGTAAAATGAAATAACATCACTGTAATTTCAAATTCAAGAGCCAATCAGGACTCATTGCGGAAAATATAAAGTTACAGCTCAGAAACGTCCTATTCTTTACATCACCGGCCGGCTGTGGAGCAGAGCATGACGCCTGCTTCCTTGCTCCTTGCTTTATATGTTAGAATCACAGCTGGTCTCAGGAGTGAGATCCGATGCGATCGGTCCCTCAGCCTCTCTACTATTACCCCCAACAAGGAACAGACTCTGTTCAATGATAATAGAAGTAGTACAAGCACTACTGCAGAGTCACCCCAGCCACCTGCAGACTCCCGCAGCTGGGGGGGTACTACTACTCCCATCTGTTGCATGATGGGAGTAGTAGTACTCCTCGGCTGCGGGAGGCTGCAAAATTACTTTTTCACCATTATAAAAACTGTATACTGATTTATATAATATTTTTTTTTCTCCCATTTTGGAAAAAAAAACCTGATACAAAACGATATTGCAAAATCATGATGTGAATGTAGCCTTACAAATCATTTGCATAATCAACCTTGCAAAGGGTATTAAGTAGAATGTATTTAAAAGAAAATGATGAATATGTAATGTTACAAGTTTGCAGCTTTATTTACTATTTATTTACTAAATATGTTAAGAGAAAATAATAATATAAAAAAGTTAAGCTATTTTAGTAATTTTAATGTAAACTATTTGTTACGACAATATACGGTAAACACTATAATGCTACATAAAGGGCCTTAATTTGTAAAAGACCACTACTGCCCTCTTCTGCTTTTCCTGAAAAACACAACAAACATACTCTCATGAAGTAAAAGGAATATGATATTATTACTTTAGTAATATTTGTGATGACATACATAAAGATATATCTATTTAGTAAACAGAGAATGTGACCCATTCCAGTGAACAAAAGGAGCTGCAATATCAGACTCAGATATCTGTTCATCTTAAACAAGATTAAGATAATGTTGGGCTGTGCCTGTGCTCAATAGGCATGATTACAGCACAGGGCATGGTGACGTCTTCTCTGAGAAGTTAAAGGAGTACTCCGCCCCTAGACATCTTATCCCCTATCCAAAGGATAGGGGATAAGATGTCAGACTGCCGCGGTCCCGCTGCTGGGGAGCCCTGAGATCCCCGCTGCGGCATTGCGCTATCATTACAGCACAGAGCGAGTTCGCTTTGCATATAATGACGGGCAATACAGGGGCCGGAGCATCGTTACGTCACGGCTCCACCCCTCTTGACGTCACGGCCCGCCCCTTTCAATACAAGTCTATGGGAGGGGGCGTGGCGGTTGTCACACCCCCTCCCATAGACTTGCATTAAGGGGACGGGCCGTGATGTCACGAGGGGCGGAGCCATGACATCACGCTGCTCCGTCCCCCGTATCGCCCGTCATTACACACAGAGCGAACTCGCTCTATGCTGTAATGATAGCGGGGTGCCGCAGTGGGGATCCCAGGGCTCCCCAGCAGCGGGACCGCGGCGATCTGACATCTTATCCCCTATCCTTTGGATAGGGGATAAGATGTCTAGGGGCGGAGTACCCCTTTAAAGGGGTATTCCAGGATTTTTTTTTATTTCACTATGCTACAGGGGCTGTAAAGTTAGTGTAGTTCATAATATAGTGTCTGTACCTGTGAGTGTGTATGTTTCAATGGGTGGGGTGGCTGAGTGTGTATGTTTCAATGGGTGGAGTGGCTGATGCGTGGGAGGGAGGAAAATGGAATTGTGGGATTTGTAGTCAAAAAAAGAAAAGTCAAACAGGAAATACCAGTTCACAAAAAGCTAGCCACAGTGTTATGGTAATCTCACAACATAGCCATTTAGCCCCAAGACAAGCACAGTTCCTTCCTAAGCATGCCCATTACTGCCTGCCAGGAACGTACTAAAATCACCTTATGGTGGAGAACCCCTTTAATCCAAATAACTACTTGTGGGGGATTTACATACTGTGCATGGCAATAATAAAAATGTTCTTAACATTTTCTTAACATTTATGGATGGGACTGTTGGCATACGCATTACTAGGACCAGGGCCGACCCCCCAAATTGTATCAGCAATTTTGGCCATCGGAACTTTTTTGCGTTTGCGCCCTTCACCGCCATAATTTAAGAGTTTGAACAATTACGTGGCAATACCAAATATGTTAATTTTTTTACAGTGCTTAATTTAAAAAATAGGAAAGGGGGGGGGGAGGGGAGTGATTTAAACTTTTATTGGGAGGGATTTTTTTTATATATTTTTAAAAATGTATGTTCCCCCCCCTCCCCGGGGGCCTATTATAAGTCATTGGTAGATGGCTTACATAGCTCAATGTACTGCTATTGCATTACATTGATCTATGTTTTTGGCGCTCTATTGCTAAGCCTTAAGCAATTGCCGATCCATGGAGCGTCGGATAGGATGGGTAAGTCCCCATTCTTCCCCCTGTGTGATTACATAGCGGCGGTGCAGATGGGTCCCTCCTGGATCTCCTCATACCTCACCAATTGCACATTCAGCGTCTCCCACTCTCACACTTCCTCCTCACCTCAATTTCTCTCGGATGGAGCCCCAAGGCTCTGTTCTGGGGCCCCTACTCTTTTCTATATACACCCTCGGCTTTCGTCTGTGCTCCAGCGGCTCCGTCTACATTTAACCAGCATACACAGGAGGCTGAACCTTCCTCTGCGTTCCGGTGACATCATCAGATGCCAGAGTGTGGAGGAATAAGAAGGAAGGGGCCTGCTGAGGGAGCTGCAGGAGCTGACAGGTGAAAAAGACAGAAGAGAAGAGCAGCAGGAGGTAAGTATCGAGACGGGGGAAACTGCTGCGTAATAAGGGGGTACTATAGGGGAAACTGCTATATACTAAAATGGGGAGGCTGCTGCCTATTATGGGGGTACTGCTGCCTACTATGAGGGAAACTTCTTGTCATGAATGGGCAGGGAACAGTGAAGCCCTAACTCACCCACAGCCGCTGTCCCTACCTATTGCCTATCTGCCGGGTCGACACCCTCCCTGCTAAGTCCTGGACAGCATTGTCAAAATAATAAAATAAAAAACAGTAGGAAACAGCTGGGGACAAACAAACTAACAGAGATACACTAAGACACACATACATGTCAGTCTACCCATGGTCAGTACCAGGAGATAGCGGAGTACCGGAACGCAGAGCAAGATAAATCGAAAAGCCAAAGATCAAAATACAGTACAGACCAAAGGTTTGGACACACCTTCTCATTCAGAGTTTTCTTTATTTTCATGACTATGAAAATTGTAGATTCACATTGAAGGCATCAAAACTATGAATTAACACGTGGAATTATATACATAACAAAAAAGTGTGAAACAACTGAAAATATGTAATATTCTAGGTTCCTCAAAGTAGCCACCTTTTGCTTTGATTACTGCTTTGCACACTCTTGGCATTCTCTTGTTGAGCTTCAAGAGGTAGTCACCTGAAATGGTTTTCACTTCACAGGTGTGCTGGTGTGGAGGAGGAGGTGTGATGGTGTGGGGGTGCTTTGCTGGTGACACTGTTGGGGATTTATTCAAAATTGAAGGCATACTGAACCAGAATGTCTACCACAGCATCTTGCAGTTGGACCATCATTTATTTTTCAACAGGACAATGACCCCAAACACACCTCCAGGCTGTGTAAGGGCAATTTGACCAAGAAGGAGAGTGATGTGGTGCTGCGCCAGATGACCTGGCCTCCACAGTCACCGGACCTGAACCCAATCGAGATGGTTTGGGGTGAGCTGGACCGCAGAGTGATGGCAAAAGGGCACACAATTGCTAAGCATCTCTGGGAACTCCTTCAAGACTGTTGGAAGACCATTTTAGGTGACTACCTCTTGAAGCTCATCAAGAGAATGCCAAGAGTGTGCAAAGCAGTAATCAAAGCAAAAGGTGGCTACTTTGAAGAACCTAGAATATGACATATTTTCAGTTGTTTCACACTTTTTTGTTATGTATATAATTCCACATGTGTTAATACATAGTTTTGATGCCTTCAGTGTGAATCTACAATTTTCATAGTCATGAAAATAAAGAAAACTCTGAATGAGAAGGTGTTTCCAAACTTTTGGTCTGTACTGTACATCCAGTAAGTAGGTGGTGTCAGCTAAGGTATACCCTTTCGCAGACACTGAACTGATCATTGCTCCTAGCTGATATAGGATACACATTCCTGATAGGTAGCAATGCTGAGACCAACCCATGACTAGAGTCATTTAACACTTTGTGTTCAGCCAGACGTTACACTTCTGCTGCCTACTGTAGGGGAACTGCTGCCTACTATAGGGGAAATTACTGCCTTCTAAAGGGAGAGTACTGCTGCCTACTAAGCCGGAAGAAATCATCATGGCCATCTGAGCTGGATGGAGAAGAAAAAGAAAAATGAACGACTCTGATCAGAGATGTCACCAAATGTTACTGCATATAATCACTTATATGGTCTGTGGTGGTAATGATGGTGGTTGTTGTCAGTCTGTCCCCTGTGTATAAGAGGTCATCCTAAGCTTAGGTGATAGACTGATATTATTGCTGCTAAAGAGGTACTTTGGCTCTAGACATCTTATCCCCAATCCAAAGGGGACGGCAGGCATCAAACTGATCAGCGTCCCCTGCACTACCAGCCAGTACTGCTGGTTAGTGCGGGGGGAGCAAGCTGAAAGTTTTCCTTTAAGGGTCCTTTCACATGTACAGGATCCTGCACAAATTTGATGCTCAGGATTTGTAACTGCCAATTAGAAGTTGTGCTCAGTCATTTAGTTTACATTGAAATCTGCAGCAGAAAATCCTGCACATCAAATCTGCATACGTGTGAACGTACCCTAAAGAGGTATTCCTGTTCTGTAGCTGCAGGCATGGTTAAGGTGGGATTGAGGGCATGGTTAGGGGGCGTGGTTATGTGTGGTTAGGGGGCTTGACTTATCCTTTAGCAAAAGTTGGGAAATGTGTGTGGCACTTTCTCAATCCAGTTGGACTCTTATGCTGTCCATAACATGAGGCCTGCAGCATGGTGGTGCTCATATCTGTGACCTCCATGTACATACTCATATTTCTTATGTGCTGGAAAACTAAACTGCAATATACTGACCCTGCGTTCACAGAAACTGAGCTCGCGAGACTTCACCACATGTACAACACACGGTGTGAGATGTAAATTTGCGCCCCGTGCAGACTTACGTCCGCTCCTCAACTCAGCTCTCCGAAAATTTCCGGGGGAAGAGAGGAGGTACATGCCCCCCTCATCTCCCCTCCCCTTGCTCCGCGTTCGGAGGACACAAGTCTGCATGGGAGAAAGAACACAGAGCAAGGGAGAGAGGACGTACATGCCACCTCATGTCCTCCCCCTGCTCTGCCTGTGTTCATTGAACAGGAGGATGACAAAATGCACGGGCTGGGGATGTATAGACTGCCCGGGCTGGGGAATACATCTCGGACTGGGGGTGATTTCTATGTGTGAAGGGGGGTTGGAACTCCTGAATGACACATGCTGGGAGTTGTAGTCCCTGTTATGTGTGTGTATGCTAGTGTTTCCCACTAGTGTTTTGCTTGGAGTTATACACCTGGAGACACCCTGGTTGGGAAACACTGGTGTATGCCCCGTAGAGATGTGGTGAACTACAACCCCCAGGAGACTACTGAGAGACAATAGAGGTGTTGTGAACTACAACCCCCAGGAAACTACAGAAGCAGCATGTTGGTGTTATACCACAGACTGAAGACTCCTGTATGACACATGCTGGGAGTTGTAGTCCCTTTTGTGTGTGTATGCCAGTGTATACCAACCAGGGCTGAGTTATATTAGTGTGCTGTGTATAACGCAGGTTTCCTCGGGATGCAAGGAGGAGGACGGACTGCACGGGCTGGTTTCTGCTTTTTCTTGGGTTGTTCATACAGAGAAGCAGAAATGCACAGGGGTTCATACAGAGAAGCAGAAATGCACAGTGTTTATACAGGGTTCGCCAGCGAACAGTTCCCGGAAAATTTTGCATGTTTGCGTTCGTGAAGTTCGATCCGCCCCCTATACTTTAACATTGCAGTAAACTTTGACCCTGTGAGTCAGAGTCAGCAGACACATTACAGCCAATCAGCAGCAGTCCCTCCCTTCCAGACCCTCCTACCTCTTGCACGGACGCCATTTTAGCCTCATTCAGCATGCTGCAGGCTTAGGAAGTGGAGGGTCAGAGAAGTTGCTCCTGCTGTATAGGGAAAGCGATAGCTAGGTTGCTGCTAGATGGTGTATTGAGGGTCCAGTTTACTTCTAAAGCACTCGTGTAACATCTGCTTTAAGGACAGCACCCAAAAAAGCCCTTTTTAGGGCTGAAAGATATCAGTCCTGGTTGGGAGGGAACCGCTGGTTAAAAGGGGTACTCCAGAATCAAACTTAAGTTCCTTCAAGCAACTATCTACTACAGTATTCAAAGGGCTGAAAGATATCAGTCCGTGTGTCTTGCAAGTTGCAACAGCTGGAGGCACCCTGGTCGGGAGGGAAGCGCTGGTTAAAAGGGGTACTCCAGTATAAAACTTAAGTTCCTTCAAGCAACTAACTACTACAGTATTCAAAGGGCTGAAATATATCAGTCCGTGTGTTTTGCAACAGCTGGAGGCACCCTGGTTGGGGACCACTGCATAAAAGGGGAACTCCACTGGCAAGCTTTTTTTTCTTTAAAGCAACTAATACAGTATTCAAAGGGCTGAAATATATCAGTCCGTGTGTTTTGCAACAGCTGGAAGCACCCTGGTTGGGGACCACTGCTTAAAAGGGGAACTCTGCTGGCAAGCTTTTTTGCTCATTGTCACACTAGTGCAAATCACATTAGGTGTGACAGTTGTGCAAATTAAAAAAAAATACTTTTTTGGGCTGTTAAATAAAATCAGTCGTCACTGTCAGTTCACGTCACAGTTGCCAGTTTTTTTTTGCCTGTAGGGCAAATTGTGTCACCCTAGTGCAAATCACATTAGGTGTGACAGTTGTGCAAATAAAAAATAAAAATACCTTTTTTGGCTGTTAAATAAAATCAGTCGTCACTGTCAGTTCACGTCACAGTTGCCAGTTTTTTTGCCTGCAGGGCAAATTGTGTCACCCTAGTGCAAACCACATTAGGTGTGACAGTTTAATTTCAAATTTAACCAAAAAAATGACAGGCAGAGGAAGGCCACCCCGCAGGGGCCGTCGTGCTACTGGGATTCCCTTTGGCCCTAGAATGGCCAGTGTTCAGAGGCCACGTACCCTGAACCCCCAAAGTTCAGAGGACTTCGTTGACTGGCTATCACAAGACACCCAATCTACTACAGCTTCCGCTCGGAACCTTGATGCACCGTCCTTCTCCTCCTCTAGCTTAGCTTCGGGCACCTCTCATGCTACCACATGCCCGCCTGCCACCAACACTAGCACTGCAGCAGCTTTACTTGATCCGTCAGAGGAGATATTTACACATCAGTTTGAAGACATGAGTGATGCGCAACCATTATTGCCAGAGGATGTAGTTAACATGCATGGCACATGTGTGTAATCTGATTGTACAACGCTTTGTGCTCAAGTACCCAGGCTTACAGAATGTCCTGAAGCAGTCCAGGAAGGTGTGTGGCAATTTCAGGAGTTCCTACACGGCCATGGCGAAACAACATGCCAGTGAGGTGCTTGATTTGCGACAGCCCGACACATTGGAATTCAACACTCCTAATGTTCGACCGCCTGCTCCAACAAGAAAAAGCCGTCAACGAATATTTGTATGACCGGGGTGCTAGGACATCATCTGCGGAGCTGGGAATTTTTTTGCCACGTTACTGGAGGCTCATGCGCAATGCCTGTAGGCTCATGCGTCCTTTTGAGGAGGTGACAAACCTGGTCAGTCGCACCGAAGGCACCATCAGCTACATCATACCGTTTGTGTTTTCTTCCTGGAGTGTGCCCTGCGAAGATCAGGCAGTAGATGAGCGTGAAGAGGAAGAGTTGTGGACACCATCACCACCAGAAACAGCCTTATCAGCATCGCTTGCTGGACCTGTGGTAATGCTGGAAGAGGATTATGAGGAAGAGGAATCAGAGGAGGAATGTGGCTTTGAAGAGGAGGAGGAAGACCAACCACAGCAGGCATCCCAGGGTGCTCCTTGTCACTTATCTGGTTCCCGTGGTGTTGTACGTGGCTGGGGGGAAGAAGATTATACCTTCCCTGACATCACTGAGGACGAGGAATGGGACATGAGTAGCTCGGCATCCGTCCTTGTGCAAATGGGGTCTTTCATGCTGTCGTGCCTGTTGAGGGACCCTCGTATAAAAAGGATGAAGGAGAACGACCTGTACTGGGTGTCCACGCTACTAGACCCCCGGTATAAACATAAAGGGGGAGATTTATCAAAGGATTTAGACAGTTTTTTCTTGTCTAAATTTGTCGCACAGAAAGTCGCAGTCTAAATATGTGCGACTTTTCTGCGACTTTTGCTCTAGAGGATTTTTAGAACATGATGCATGCTAGTCTATTTTAGACTGAAATGCATTGAAAAATGCATTGGTGCTGAATTTATCAAAAGCGACTTTTCAGCAACAAGTCGCATAGGCTGAAAGTACGCCGAAATGTCAGACCATGTTGGAGCAGGTTTAAATATAGACTAAAGTATAGATCATGCAGTCTGTGCACAGAATTTATCAAGAGCCGTGCGCCATTTGATAAATTAGGTGCACAATAGACCAGACTAACCCTCTGTAGTTTGGTCTATATTGATGCGGGACATAGACAACTTTGATAAATTTCCCCCAAAGTGCCTGACATGTTACCGCATTACAGCAAGGCGGAAAGGATTCAGCAGGTCCAAAATAAATTAAGAAGTACGCTGTACACAGCGTATAAGGGTCATGTCACAGCACAACAGGGATCTAACAGGGGAAGAGGTAAAAGTAATCCTCCTCCTCCCACGAACACGCCGGCAAGGACAGGATGCTGTACAGGCATGCTGTTGATGGAGGACATGCAGAGCTTTTTAAGTCCTATTCATCGCCACAGCCCTTCGGGGTCCACCATCAGAGAACTACTTGACCAACAGGTAGCAGACTACATGGCCTTAACCGCAGATATCGACACTCTGAGGAGCGATGAACCCCTTGACTACTGGGATATGGCTTGACCTGTGGCCTGAGCTATCCCAATTTGCGCTCGAACTTCTGGCCTGTCCCGCTTCAAGTGTCCTGTCAGAAAGGACCTTCAGTGCAGCAGGAGGTATTGTCACTGAGAAGAGGAGTCGTTTTGGTCAAAAAAGTCTGGATTACCTCACCTTTCTTAAGATGAATGAGGGATGGATCCCGAAGGGACTGACACTGGGCGATACATTTGACTGAACAAGGCCTGATCAGATGAGCTGCCTTGGGTTAAAAATGGTCCACACGCTGTATTTGAACCCTGAATGCCAGATGACTTGCGTGACTTATCCGCCACCAACTAGGGTTCAAGCCGCAATGTTTTAGGGCACTTTCTGCCTGGCGAAACAAACAGAAATTTTTCTGGCCGCTGCTACAGCAGCGGCTGCGACAATACCCAATTTTTCATCCATGTGTACATGCCTAATTTTTCTGGCCTCTGCTGCTGCACTTGTTATGGTGCTGCAATTTTTATGGCCGCTGCTACAGCTGCGACAATACCAAATTTTCCAGCCAGGTGTACATGCCTAATTTTTCTGGCCTCTGCTGCTGCACTTTTTCTGGTGCTGCAATTTTTCTGGCTGCTGCTACAGCTGCGGCTGCGACAATACCCAATTTTTCATCCATGTGTACATGCCTAATTTTTCTGGCCTCTGCTGCTGCACTTGTTATGGTGCTGCAATTTTTATGGCCGCTGCTACAAAGCAGCTGCAACAATACCACATTTTTCAGGCATGTGTACATGCCTAATTTTTCTGGTACTCTCTGCTGACATCTCTGTCCATTTTAGCAACCGTGGATATTAGATGTATGCTAAGGGTAGCATGGTGGCTCAGAGGTTACCACTGCTGCCTTGCAGCGTTGGGGACTTGGGTTCAAATCCCACTATGTGCTGCCTCAAGGGGGGCTCTAACTATGTGCTGCCTAATATGGGGGAATCTTATGTGCTGCCTAACATGGGGGAATGGAGTTTCCCTCCAAAGAAGCAGATAAGACTTAAAATGCTGGACTCAACTGTTGTTAAAGCTGTGCCCAAGGCTGACAAGAGCTGGACTCTCACTGACAAGGACTGCTATCTCATCATGCTGTAAGGACTTCATTTTTGCTTTTTGAACTTGTCTTGCAAAACTGTTTTATATATTTTTGTACCTGTATGTCATTTGTTTCTGTATTTTATATATATACATATATATATATATATATATATATATATATATATATATATATAAACCAATAAAGAGCAGCACATCCAATATAAGAAATCCCAGGGTGCCAGCCAATTGGATCTCGGTGCTCCGATCCTTGTTTTACATATAATTGATAGAAGGCAGCACACCAACTTGAGTGAAATCCAATGTTTTTTATTCCATGTAGGAGAGACAACGTTTCAGCGATCTCACACCGCCATTTGAAAATGGCGGTGTGAGATCGCTGAAACGTTGTCTCTCCTACATTGAATAAAAAACATTGGATTTCACTCAAGTTGGTGTGCTGCCTTCTATCAATTACATATATATATATATATATATATATATATATATAGCACTGTGATACCTTTTATCAGATTAAATGTTTAATTAATCAGCTCTGGTCTTTGATCTCTAAATATAGGAGCTCACCCTTCTGAAGGCAGCTCTGGTGGAAACACGTTTATCTAAGGGTCAGGGACGTGCACAGGAATTTTGAGGGGCAGGGGCTCAATGTGGAAAAAAAAGGGCACACCCGATCCATATGCAACTCCCTAGACCAGTGTTAACCCAAGCACGGTCCTTAAAGGACAACTGCAGCCAAAATTTAACTTATCCTCTATCCACAGGATAGGGGATAAGTGTTTGATCGCGGGGGGTCTGACTGCTGGGCCCCCCTGCGATCTCCTGTACGGGGCCGCGGCTGTGCTGTGGCTCTCCCGTGCAGGGGGCATGCCGGCCGCAGCATGACGTTGCGGTCGACATGCCCCCTCCATACATCTCTATGGGAGAGGCGGGGAGGTAGCGTTCATGCCTCCCGCCTCCCCCATAGAACTGTATGGGGAAGGGGCGGGGAGTGGGCGTAAACCGTCGAGCTCAGAGCTCGACGCTAAGCGCATTAGCGCTCATAATGAGCGCTAATGCCGGAGCCCCATTAGGGAGTTCGCGGGGGGTCCCAGCAGTCGGACCCCCCGCGATCAAACACTTATCCCCTATCATGTGCATAGGGGATAAGTTAAATTTGGCTGCAGTTGTCCTTTAAATACCCCCAACAGGTAATGTTATCAGGTGATATAGTTGTAGAGATGCCTGATGCACAGACCAGAATTATATCACCTGTGAAAGACTAAGGGAATCTTGAAAACATGACCTGTTAGGGGGACTTGAGGACCGCACTTGGGAAATCTACAGGATAGAGGATAAGTGTTTGACCCCCGTGATCTCCCTAACGGGGCCCCCGCATTAGCACTCAGTGAAAGGTCGACAGTTATGCACCCTCCCCGCCCTGTCCCCTTACAGTTCTATGGGAGAGGCACAAACGCTGCCTCCCCGCTTCTCCGATTGAACTACATGGAGGAGGAGTGTCAGCCGTGACTTCACGCCGCGGCTGGCACGCCCCCTGCGCGGCAGAGCTGTGGCCCCGTGCACGAGATTGTGGGGGGCCCAGCGTTTGGACCCCTCGCGATCAAACACTTATCCCCTTTAACATACCATCCACAGCTCCCCCGTTGCACTGATATAGCTTTTCTGTCCTGATATAGCTTCTTTCTGCTTCCTGTGCACAGATCGAAACACTGCGATGAACTTATTGCCGGGCGTGATTTCCCGCCTTGACCAGTGATACAATGAGCGCAGTGTCATATAACAGGCCAAGGCTCCTTATATGACATGCACTCAGCCTATTACCGACCAAGGTGGGACATCACTGCGGCTGGAGATAAGCTCATCGCAGTGTCCTGGTTCTGTCCACACCTCGTGTCACACTGGGTCTGGTGCTACATAAGCTGCATATGGACTATGCTCAGTTATCAGCTGTGGACAGTTCCAGGAGTGGGGAGAAAGGAGCACTGTTAAAAGGGTACTCTGGTGGAAAACATTTTTTTTTTAATCAACTGGTCCCAGAAAGTTAAACAGATTTGTAAATTACTTCTATTAAACAAATCTTTACCCTTCCAGTACTTATTAGCAGCTATATACTACAGAGGAAATTATTTTCTTTATGAATTTCTTTTTGTCTTGTCCACAGTGCTCTCTTCTGACACCTGATACCTGTATCAGGAACTGTCCAGAGCAGGAGAAAATCCCCATAGCAAACCTCTCCTGCTCTGGACAGTTCCTGTCCTGGACAGAGGTGTCAGCAGAGAGCAGTGTGGACAGGACAAAAAAGAAATTTTAAAAGAAAAGAATTTCCTCTGTAGCATACAGCTGCTATATTATTAAATTGCAGTAATTTAGAAATCTGTTTAACTTTCTGGCACCAGTTCTTTTAAAAAAGAAGTACCCCTTTAAAGGGGTACTCCGCCCCCAGACATCTCATTCCCTATCCAAAGGATAGGGGATAAGATGTCAGATCGCCGGGGTCCCGCTGCTGGGGACCCCGGGGATCTCTGCTGCAGCACCCCGCTATCATTACTGCGCAGAGCGAGATCGCTCTGCACGTAATGATGGGCAGTACAGGGGCCGAAGCATCGTTACGTCACGGCTCCGCCCCTCGTGATGTCATGAGGGGCGGGGCCATGACGTCACGCTGCTCCGGCCCCTGTATCGCCCGTCATTACGCACAGAGCGAACTCGCTCTGTGCAGTAATGATGGCGGGGTGCCGCAGCAGCGATCCCCGGGGTCCCCAGCAGCGGGACCGCGGCGATCTGACATCTTATCAGCTATCCTTTGGATAGGGGATAAGATGTCAGGGGCGGAGTACCCCTTTAAGGTATTTAGAAGCCAAATTGGTTCTGCACAATAGTTATTTATCATAAGCAACGGAGTTGTGCTTTAAATGTTAACACAAATACAGTGTGAATCCAGCCATTGGGATTTTGCTACAGATTTTTTTGCTGCAGATTTTATACTATGGATTTTGTTATGGAATTACCAGCAGAAATTCTGCAGCAAAATGGGGGAGATTTATCAAAACCTGTCCAGAGGAAAAGTTGTCCAGTTGCCCATAGCAACCAATCAGATCGCTTCTTTCATTTTTAACAAGGCCTCTGAAAACTGAAAGCAGTGATCTGATTGGTTGCTATGGGAAGGTCCACAAGAAAGGTGGGACAATACAAAGATTGTAGGGACTGATGATGTGGGGAAGATACAGATGTGGAATGGCATTATAGGGGCACAGGTGGGTAACACTATTGGTTTATAGCAGTGTTTCCCAAGCAGGGTGCCTCCAGCTGTTGCAAAACTGAGTTGTAGTTTTGTACCAACTGGAGGCACCCTGGTTGGGAAACACTGGTTTATAGGGAGGGAAAAAACAACTATGCTGGACTAAGCTTTTCAGGTACTGTAGGTGGGGGACACTATGGGGGAGATTTAACAAGACCTGTCCAGAGGAAAAGTTGCCCATAGCAACCAATCAGATCCTTTCTTTCATTTTTCAGAGGCCTTTTCAAAAGTAAAATAAGCAATCTGATTGGTTGCTATGGGCAACTTTTCCTCTGGACAGGTCTTGTTAAATCTCCCCCATAGTGTATATCAGAATAAATAAGGAAAAAAACAAAACAACACAAAAACACACTAAAATTTCCCTGAAGCTGCTTGTACAGAGGAGGCCAATCCTCCCTGACAGACCACCCTGTTGATCATCAGTTACTGTCACTGTGGACTCTTCTAAGTCCCCTCACACAGTCGACCCTCCTTACAGTCCTCCCTGACAGACCCAGCTGATGATCACTTACTGTCCAGTCATGGCAGCTCCAGCTGATCTTCTATCCTCCATCTCTTCCTTTCCTTACCCAGAGAGGAGCAGGGAGGGGGAGGGGCCGTCAGCAGCAGCAGGACCCCGGGAGACAGTGTCCAGAGAATGCCTGTATGACAAGATGTCACTTCCTAACACTTGTATCTGCTCTTTCTTCTTGTCCCCTGCCCCCTTTGAGCTCTATGTGTGCACGTCCCTGCTAAGGGTTAATTTGGTGACTTGCTGGGACTAGTAGTGGATACCCAGAGGTCTGGTGGCCTTAACCCTTGCACCATCACACTCTCTCTAGCGTCTTAGCTGGACCGATAGGGTGTGATCGTGACAACGAGGTTCATACAGGGAAGCACAAATGCACAGGGTTTATACAGGGAAGCAGAAATGCATGGGGTTTATACAGGGGAGCAGAAATGCACAGGGTTCATACAGGGGAGCAGAGATGCACGGGGTTCATACAGGGAAGCAGAAATGCACAGGGTTCATACAGGGGAGCAGAGATGCATGGGGTTCATACAGGGAAGCAGAAATGCACAGGGTTCATACAGGGGAGCAGAGCTGCACGGGGTTCATACAGGGAAGCAGAAATGCACAGGGTTCATACAGTGGTCTTCATGTCAGCGTTCACTGCACAGCAGCTTCAAGAGAAAATCATGTCAGGAGGGACGTTGTCATCCAAGAGAAATCGAGAAGGAGGAGAAAACGGATTTTGGCGGCGGCCGCCACATGAAATCTTCACTTGCAGAATTCTGCGAGTGGTGTTTTCGATTAAATCATTAACCTGTCTAGGACCAAGGGCGTACAGGTACACCGCGGTAACTGGGCAGTGAACGGAAGGGGATGCCTGCTGAAATCTGTTCAGCAGGCATCCCGTGCCAACGCCTGGGGGGATACTCAATTCAGACCAGCGATTTGCGGCGATTCCGGGTCATACGGGTCTCCGGTGACCTGGAAAATAAGGGTGATCGGGGCTGTCCAAGACAGCTACGATCACCCTGAAGGGATAGGAGTGAGGTGGCAGGGGTGCCACCCCTCCTATTGGTCGGTCAGAAGTGACCGACCAATAGTAGATTGGTAGGGGGGGGGGGCTGGGGTGTTAAAGTTCGGTTCCCCCGCTCTGCCCACCTACAGTAGTCCACGCAGAGCGGGGGAAATGTAATGTGAGCGGCGGCAGAGGTCCCTTACCGATTGCGGGCGGCTATCCTCCTCTAGGTGTGGCGGGCGACATTCATGCTGGTGAATGGAGACAGGAGGTGAGTAGTTGCCTAGCAACATCTGTAGGGCCACAGTTTGGAGACCACTGTGCAGTGGACTCTAAACTTTAGCCTAGGGCTGGGCGGTATACCGGTTCATACCGAATACCGAAATTTTTGGGCTGCACGATATGAATTTTAGCCCATACCGCAATACCGGTTGGGCCCCTCCCCCTTGGGAATGTATTATCAGCGCAGCGCTGTCCCCATATCGGGGAACTAATTCTATGTTACCCGCCTGCGCTGTTCTGCTCCCCCCCAATTAATGATCAGCCCAGCCAGCGGGGTACTACTCACATATGTCAAGCACTGCCCTCCTCCTCTTTGTTGCGGGCCGACACCGGCGCTGGAACTCTATACTGTACGCCAGTGGTCTCCAACCTGCGGACCTCCAGATGTTGCAAGACTACAATTCCCAGCATGCCCGGACAGCCAACGCTGTCTGGGCATGCTGGGAGTTGTAGTTTTGCAAGAGCTGGAGGTCCGCAGGTTGGAGACCACTGCTGTACGCTGTATCCCTATGCCCGGGCTGCAAAAGATAAAGAAAATAAACTTTTAACTTACCTACGTCGGCCCTGGAATGCCGGACAGCCGTCAGCCTATCACCGGCCAGAGAGATGTCCCGCCCCTTCCAGTGATAGGTTGAGCCCACTGTCAAGTAAGAAGCCGGCTGTCCTCCCCGTCCCCAGCGTGCGGCCGAGGTGGGTGAGTTAAAAGTTTATTTTCTGTATCTTTTGCAGCCCGGGCATAGGTATACAGCGTAAAGCAGTGGTCTCAAACCTGCGGACCTCAAGCTGTTGCAAAACTACAACTCCCAGCATGCCAGTACAGCCGTTGGCTGTCCGGGCATGCTGGGAGTTGTAGTTTTGCAACAACTGGAGGTCCGCAGGTTGGAGACCACTGGCGTACAGTGAGTTCCATCGCCACTGGCCCCCAACAAAGAGGGGGAGGGCAGTGCTTGACATATGTGGGTAGTACCCCGCTGGTCTGATCATTAATTGGGGGAGCAGAACAGTGCTGGCGGGTCAGATGATTTTGGGGGGGGGGAGCCAAACACCGCGCGCGGGTCACATGATTGGGGGGGTGGGTTGGGGGGACAGAACAGCGCTGGCGGGTCACATGATTTGGGGGGTGAAAAAATACCGTTATATACCGTGGAACCACCGTAAGTTAAAAAAGATACCATGATACACATATTTGGTCATACCGCCCATCCCTACTTTAGCCCTCCAGATCTTGCAAAACTACAACTCCCAGCATGCCCAGACAGCCCCCAGGCGTTGGCACGGGATGCCTGCTGAACGATTTCAGCAGGCATTCTGTTCACCGACCGGTTACCGGTGGGGAACAGAAACGCCGAGGGCGTACCGGTACGCCCTTGGTTCTTAACCCCTTAACGACGCAGGACGTATATTTACGTCCTGCGCCGGCTCCCGCGATGTGAAGCGGGATCGCGCCGCGATCCCGCATCATATCGCGTGGGTCCCGGCGCTAATCAACGGCCGGGACCCGCGGCTAATACCACACATCGCCGATCGCGGCGATGTGCGGTATTAACCCTTTAGAAGCGGCGGTCAAAGCTGACCGCCGCTTCTAAAGTGAAACTGAAAGTATCCCGGCTGCTCAGTCGGGCTGTTCGGGACCGCCGCGGTGAAATCGCGGCGTCCCGAACAGCGGATCGGACACCGGGAGGGCTCTTACCTGCCTCCTCGGTGTCCGATCGACGAATGACTGCTCCGTGCCTGAGATCCAGGCAGGAGCAGTCAAGCGCCGATAATGCTGATCACAGGCGTGTTAATGCACGCCAGTGATCAGCATTAGAGATCAGTGTGTGCAGTGTTATAGGTCCCTATGGGACCTATAACACTGCAAAAAAAAAGTAAAAAAAAAGTGTTAATAAAGGTCATTTAACCCCTTCCCTAATAAAAGTTTGAATCACCCCCCTTTTCCCATAAGAAAAATAAAACAGTGTAAAAAAAATAAAAATAAACATATGTGGTATCGCCGCATGCGTAAATGTCCGAACTATAAAAATATATAATTAATTAAGCTGTACGGTCAATGGCGTACGCGCAAAAAAATTCCAAAGTCCAAAAAAGCGTATTTTGGTAACTTTTTATAACATTAAAAAATGAATAAAAAGTGATCAAAAAGTCAGATCAAAACAAAAATCATACCAATAAAAACTTCAGATCACGGCGCAAAAAATGAGTCCTCATACCGCCCCGTACGTGGAAAAATAAAAAGTTATAGGGGTCAGAAGATGACATTTTTAAATGTATAAATTTTCCTGCATGTAGTTATGATTTTTTCCAGAAGTGCGACAAAATCAAACCTATATAAGTAGGGTATCATTTTAACCGTATGGACCTACAGAATAATGATAAGGTGTAATTTTTACCGAAATATGCACTGCGTAGAAACGGAAGCCCCAAAAGTTACAAAATGGCGTTTTTTTTTTCGATTTTGTCGCACAATGATTTTTTTTTCCGTTTCGCCGTGCATTTTTGGGTAAAATGACTAATGTCACTGCAAAGTAGAATTGGCGACGCAAAAAATAAGCCATAATATGGATTTTTAGGTGGAAAATTGAAAGGGTTATGATTTTTTAAAGGTAAGGAGGAAAAAACGAAAGTGCAAAAACGGAAAAACCCTGAGTCCTTAAGGGGTTAAGTCCCCGGATGCAAGGGCGCACCTGTACGCCCTTGGTCCTATACAGGTTATTGATTTAATCTAAAACTCCGCAAAATTCTGCAAGTGAAGATTTCATGTGGCGCCTGTCGCCAAAATCTGTTTTCTCCTCCTTCTCGATTTCTCCTGGATGATGATGTACATGCTACAGTGCTATTTCTCCTGTATGTTTGTGCTACTGTATGTCCCTCCTGACATGATTTTCTCTTGAAGCTGCTGTGCAATGAACACTGACATAAAGACCACTGTATGAACCCTGTGCATCTCTGCTTCCCTGTATGAACCCCGTGCATCTCTTCTTCCCTGTATGAACCCCGCGCATCTCTGCTTCCCTGTATGAACCCCGTGCATTTCTGCTTCCCTGTATGAACCCCGGGCATCTCTGCTTCCCTGTATGGACCACGCGCATCTCTGCTTCCCTGTATGAACCCCATGCATTTCTGCTTTCCTGTATGAACCCCTTGCATTTCTGCTTCCCTGTATGGACCCCCTGCATCTCTGCTTCCCTGTATGGACCCCCTGCATCTCTGCTTCCCTGAATGAACCCTGTGCATCTCTGCTTCCCTGTATGAACCATGTGCATCTCTGCTTCCCTGTATGAACCTGTGCATCTCTGCTTCCCTGTATGAACCCTGTGCATTTCTGCTTCCCTGTATGAACCCCATGCATTTCTGCTCACCTGTATGTTCCCTTTGCGTTTCTGCTTACCTGTATGTTCCCCATGCGTTTCTGCTTCCCTCTATGAACCTTGTGCATCTCTGCTTCCCTATATGAATCCCATGCATTTTTGCTTCCCTGTATGAACCCCATGCATTTCTGCTTCCCAGTATGAATCCCATGCATTTATGCTTCCCTGTATGAATCCCTTGTATTTATGCTTCCTTGTACGAATCCCGTGCATTTCTGCTTCCCTATATGAACCCCTTGCATTTCTGCTTCCCTGTATGATTCCTGTGCATTTCTGCTTCCCTGTGTGAACCCCATGCATCTCTGCTTACCTGTATGAATCCCATGCATTTCTGCTTCCCTGTATGAACCCCGTGCATTTCTGCTTCCCTATATGAATCCCTTGCATCTATGCTTCCTTGTACAAATCCCTTGCATTTATGCTTTACTGTATGATTCCCGTGCATTTCTGCTTTCCTGTATGAATCCCGTGCATTTCTGCTTCCCTATATGAACCCCTTGCATTTCTGCTTCCCTGTATGATTCCCGTGCATTTATGCTTCCCTGTGTGAACCCCGTGCATTTCTGCTTCCCTGTATGAACTCTGTGCATTTCTGCTTCCCTATATGAACCCTGTGCAACTCTGCTTCCCTTTGTGAATCCCGTGCATTTCTGCTTCCCTGTATGAACCCTGTGCATCTCTGCTTCCCTGTATGAAACCTGTGCATTTGTTTCACTGTATGAACCCCATGAATTCCTGCTTCCCAGTATGAACCCTGTGCATTTGTTTCACTGTATGAACCCTGTGCATTTCTGCTTCCCTGCATGAATCCCCTGCATTTCTGCTTTCCTGTATGAACCCCGTGCATTTGTTTCACTGTATGAACCCCGTGCATTTCTGCTTCCCTGTATGAACCCCGTGCATTTCTGCTTCCCTGTATGAATCCCCTACATTTCTGCTTCCCTGTATGAACCCGTGCATTTCTGCTTCCCTGTATGAACCCCGTGCATTTCTGCTTCCCTGTATGAACCCCGTGCATTTCTGCTTCCCTGTATGAACTCCGCGCATTCCTACGTCCCTGCATGAATGCTGACATAGAAATGCACGGGGTTCATACAGTGATGTTCATGTCCTGTACAAACCCCATGCATTTCTATGTTCTATTTATAGGGCTATTGAACACCCCATGAAAAAGCAGAAACCAGCCTGTACAATTCGTCCTCACCGTTGCAGCCCGAGGAAACCTGCCTTATACACAGCACACTAATATAACTCAGCCTTGGTTGGGATACACTGGCATACACACACAAAAGGGACTACAACTCCCAGCATGTGTCATTCAGGAGTCTTCAGTCTGTGGAATAACATCAGCATGCTGCCTCTGTAGTGTCCTGGGAGTTGTAGTTCCCCACACCTCTATAGGGCATACACAACAGGGACTACAAATCCTAACATGTTGTGTCAGGAGTTTTCAGCCTGTGGTATAACACTGTTGAAATTGATTATAATGATTCTGATTGTTGATCAATATATTAATACTTATATGCTATTACTAATGCTGCAGAAAGATATTTGTTACCCTTAACCTATATATCAGCTTGCTATTTGCTTGTAACTAAGATGAAGAACTTGTGACCAGGCCAAAAGAAGCAAGATAAAGAAGTTGGAAGTTAGAGACAAAACATCTGAAGAAAGATAGACTGTGCAGAAGGACAGATACATCTGGAATTTTCTGGTAGAATAGGGAGATGGCAACATAAGTGACCTATGGTTAAGAAACAAATGCATCTTTAATATGCTAATATATACAGACACAATACTCAAATAACCAATATCAAAATATAACATGATTTTGATGTGATAACGAACCTCCCCTTTTTTGTCAACTGTAAAAACCAATGTACTTCCAAATAATAAACAGAACTCCTTGGGACAGCTCCTTAGCCAGTATGCTGAGAAGGAGATATATACCAGAGATGTGGAATTCCTATCGCCCGACGCCCAGGACTAGCGGTTTTGGGCGCCGGGCAGGTGAATTTGTCTGGCCCTTAGCCCGGCTTCGGGCAAGCAGGGCCGGACCTGACAAGTGCGGAGGCGATCTGCAGTCTGTATGGAGCAGGCTCCCGACTCCTGCCCGCTCCATACTCTGCAGCCTGTGTCCTCCGAAGCAGAGCAGGGGAGATGAGAAGCTGTGTATTTGTCTTCTCTCCCCTGCTCTGCAGACGTGCGGGGGGAGATGAGGGGGCGTGACTTATTTCTCCCCGTGCAGACCTGCGTCCTCTGCCTTCGCTCCCCGCACGTCTGCACGGGGAGACTGTATGCGGCGCTCACAGGGGAGTATGGAGCGGGCTCGGGATTGCTGCCCGCTCCGTACTCTGCAGCCCCCGGCTTTTCTCAGTAGCCGGGGGCCGCTGCTAATAGCCAGCATGCGGCGATCGCCGCGGCTGGCTATTAACCCTTTAGATCGCCGCTGTCAAAGCTGACAGCAGCATCTAAAGGGACTTGTGAATGCTCCCTGGTGGGCTAGTGGGGTGGATCGCCCCCCCGCAGCGCCATCGCAGGGGGGGCAATCCACTATGGAGGTAGCCGGAGGACTTACCTCTGCTTCCTCCTGTCCCGGCTCTGTCATTGATAGATCCTGGCTGGACCAGGCTCTATCAATGGATCACAGAGCACACAGATTTGAAAGACACACATTAACCCAGTGGTCTTCAAACTGTGCCCCTCCAGATGTTACAAAACTACAATTCCCAGCATGCCAGGACAGCCGTTGGCTGTCCGGGCATGCTGGGAGTTGTAGTTTTGCAACATCTGGAGAGCCACAGTTTGAAGACCGCTGCATTAACCCCTTCCATGTTAAAAGTTCAAATCACCCCCTTTTCCTATATAAAAACATGTAAAATATAATAAAAATAAACATATTTGGTATAGCTTCGTGCGTAATTGTACAACCTATTAAAATATAACATTAAGTATCCCGTACGGTAAATGTAAAAAAAATACCAAACCACAGATTTGCAATTTTTATAATATCCCAGAAAAAAAAGTTAAAAAGCGATTAAAAAGTCAGATCAATACCAAAATGGTACCGATACAAAAAAACAGATTATGGCGCAAAAAATGAGCCCTCATACAGCCTGGTATGTGGAAAAAAATAAAGCTACAGGGGTTAAAAAATGGCAATTAAAAAAATTTGAAAAAGTTCAGAATTAGTAAAACATGACATAAACGATACAAATCTGATATGGCTGTAATGAGGCGGCCTAAAATATAAAACTAACATGTTACATCAACCACAAGGTAAATGGCGTAGAAAAGAAAAACACCAAATCTGCAAAATTATCTTTTACTATTTCAATTTCACTTCCCTTGAAATAGTATATATATATAAATTTTTTGGTTCGGAGAATATGTTATTGAAAAATTAAAAGGTATCATTATAGTAGGTAGTTATGGCTATTACAGGGCAAGGAGGAAAAAATGAGAGCGTAAAAGCGAAAATTGTCCCGGACAAGTGGATCGTCATGAGGGACAAGTAGATTCTGCTCCATTTTAGTCCTGTGGACAAGTCGTTTTTTATAAAATTTCCACACCCCTGTATACCAACATTTTCTCTGGTGTTTATTTCTTGTGTCAACACTCAGCAGTATACAGCGGCAGTCACTCACATTTTAAGGCCTAACCAGCAGCCAACCCGCATAGCTACATCTGTAGTCTCCTGGGGTTGTAGTTCACCAACACCTCTTTTGTCTCAGTAGTCTCCTAGGGGTTGTAGTTCACAACACCTCTATTGACTCAGTAGTCTCCTGGGAGTCTTATAGTTCACCACACCTCTACATACACCAGTGTTTACCAACCAGGTTGCCTCCAGGTGTTGCAAAAATACAACTCCCAGCATTCCCTGGTTGGGAAACACTAGCATACAAACACATAACAGGGACTTCAACTCCCAGCATGTGTCATTCAGGAGTTCCATCCGTGTCCCCCCCCCACCCCTCCCTTAAAGGACTTGTCCGTTGCCCACTTTTCTTATTGTATCCGTTCCGGGATGCAAAAAAAAGAAAATAAGCTTTCTCTAACCTGCATACGCTCCCCGGTGCTCCGATACAGGTGTTCGGTCCCCAGGCTGTATTCTTCTTACTTCCTGTTAGCCCGACACGTCACACGGAGCTTCAGCCTATCACTGGCCGAGGCGGGACATCGCTGAGGCCGGTGATAGGTTGAAGCTCCGTGTGACGCGTCGGGCTAACAGGAAGTAAGAAGAATACAGCCCGGGGACCGAACACCTGTACTGAAGCACCGGGGGAGCCTAGGCAGGTAAGAGAAAATTTGTTTTATTTTTCAGCCCATAACGGATAAAATAAGAAAAGTGAGCACCGGACATCTCCTTTAACACATAGAAACAACCCCAGTGCGAGACGTATTCCCCAGCAGTCTATATGTCCCCAGCCCGTGCACTTTGTCATCCTCCCTTTCAGAGAACACAGGCAGAGTAGAGGGAGGAGATGAGGGGCCATGTACGTCCTCTCTCCCCTGCTCTGTGTTCTTTCTCCCGCGCAGACCTGCGTCCTCCGAATGCGGAGCAGGGGGAGGGGAGCGTATACCTCCTCTCTCCCCCTGCTCTGCCCTCCCACCCAGCTCTAGCTTCAGAAATCCTCGGAGAGCTGAGGGGAGGAGCGGACACGTGTCTGCACGGGGCGCCAAGCGCACAGCAGATGAGCCCGCCTAATACCAGGCCACGCCCCCATCCCAAGCGCGTGCTGGTCTAGTTCTGAGCGAGAGCGCCTGGTTAGACACGTGATCTACACTAAGATGGCGGCGCCCATGAACAAAACGTGAAGCTAATCCGAAATCCGGTTACCTGCTGCTTAAGACATCAAGATGTCGAGATTAATCGTCAAGAATCTTCCTAATGGGGTATTTAACACCGGTTGACGATGTCCGTTTCCCCCAGCAGTCTCGGAGCTGTCAGGGATTCTTTACCATGCGTGTTTGTCTGTAGATCATAGAGATGTCTATATTGTTAGGTGCCGTGTGTTACGATGCTTTTTCTTTGCTTAAAAATATGTTGTTACTTAAGACCTATGAGAGCCACGTGACGAATCTTAAAGAACATGTTTTCTTACTGCAGTGTTTTCCGAGCAGTGTCTCCAGTTGTTGCAAAACTACAACTCCCAGCATGCCAGGACAGCCTTTTGGCTGGGAGTTGTAGTTTTGCAACAGCTGGAGGCACACTGGAAAACACTGGATTAGTGCAAAAGCATCATGTGCAGCCTGAGAAGGTTTCCATTGTGAGGCTAAAATACAAACAGATGTACTGTGCATCAAACAAAACAAATAAATAAATAAACATGTATATGCAGTTTAACTGCATTGCAGCCACATTTTGACCACTTGCCCTTTGTTTGGTAAGGCTAGGTCTGCACTGCAAAAAAAAACATATATTTTATTTTACTAGCTGATTTTTGTCCATAATCTGTGATTAAAGAGGAGAATCGGTGAATAATACATTGCCGATTTTTTATTTGTATTTTTTTCCTTTTTCTGTGCAAATGTAGCCTAAAACTTTTAAACATATGCTACAAAAAGCAACCATGAAAATGTCAAGAAAAATCACGTTAAAATACTGTGTATTTCAGTTTTGGGGCTCATGCTCTAGCTGTAATGGGTACAGCATCCTTACAAGTCTGAGCTCTTATATTACCTCTGAATGCTTCCAACTTGATATGAGAATCCATATAAATCTGTCAAAACAGCTGTTGTATGCACCATCACGTGTAAAGGAGTAGTGTAGTGAAAAATAACGTATCCCCTATCCAAAGGTCCAACTGCTGGGATCCCCTGTGATCTCCTGAATAGGGCCTCAGCAGTCTGCTTGAAGAGGGCGTGCTGACCCCCACAAGGAGCGATGGCCGACACGCCCCCTCCATGTATCTCATAGAGATATATGGAGGGGGCAGGCCCGTCGCTACATGACAGGCAAACCAAACAATTGCTTGGGGCCCTAAGCTGAGCTGGTGCTTACCTGTCCTGTAGCGACGGGGCAATTTCCCCCCCCCCCCCATCACTATTAAGGTCATCCCTGTGTCCCGAAAGATGTTTTCGGGACACAGGGATGCCCCTGTTAACTCTGTGCGGCCCCGCATTAAGTTTAAAAACGCAGGGTCCGCCGTCCATTTTGCTTGGGGCCCCCAAATTCCTTCAAACGGCCCTGGGAGGGGGGCATGGCGTCTGCGAAACGCGTTGCATCTTGGTAAATAAATCCTCTGTTCACAGTTTGGGTTGTGTCTCCTGGTCCGGTCAGCGCCAGCCTTATCCTGCCATTTGGTCTAGTGAAGCTCACCTATTACAGTACTCTATTGCTTGGAGGCAGCAGACGGGACCATTATCGGTCTTATATAATATGCATATCATTGTTGTGTAATGTGTATGGCAGTACACAACCACCCAGGGTAAGCGGCATCTGATCTTTGATCCTGCTTACCCATCCTCCGGTGTTTTACGCTATGGGTATGGAGCGTATTTCTTTCTTCCAGATGTGTCAACATAGTCTTTCTGTGTGTGTGCGCGCAAAAGAACTGCTTTACAGTGTGCAAAACAGTGATGCTTCTGTATGTAGACATTTTCACAGCTTCGAAATAACTGGCAACACGTTTCTATATCAATGTTTTTCCCTTATAGGCAGGTGCAATAACTATTTTCACTTAGTTACGTAAGCACATTTATTCTAAGCACAAATAATTACGTATGATTATTTTTTTCCCCTTTTCTTGTTATTTTCTAAAGATTAAGGAAGAGAGATTCCGGGAGCTGTTTGCTGAATTTGGCAATTTAACGGACTGTACTCTGAAATATACAAAGGATGGCAAGTTTCGGAAATTTGGCTTCATTGGATTTAGCACAGAAGATGAGGCTAAAGCAGCACTTGGC
This sequence comes from Hyla sarda, assembly GCF_029499605.1. NCBI lineage: Eukaryota > Metazoa > Chordata > Amphibia > Anura > Hylidae > Hyla > Hyla sarda. Next base: position 414,019,106 of record NC_079189.1, read on the forward strand.
CACTACAACAAGAGCTTCATTGATACATCTCGTATTTCTGTGAGCAATTAATCAATGGTAGCAGGGGATCAGAATTATACTTCTTCCTATGTAGTCACAATATTTTTTTTTTTTTTTTCCAAAGGTGGAGCAATGTAAATCATTCGGTGATACCACTAAGGATAAAGCTTGGAGCAAGTATGCCAAGAGTAAAAGCAAGGATGTGGCAAAAAAGGAGGATGTAAAGCAAACAGAAGACGGTAAAAAGGTGAGCTCACAGTGTGCATTATGGTAAAGAAGTCATTCCATGCTTGCCTAGAAGTACAGAAAAATGTATCCCCTATCCACAGGATATGAGATACATTTTAGATCGGGGGGGGGGGGGGGGGGGGGGGGGGGGGGGGAGTGGCGCGTCGCGACCCCAGCCCAAAGCGGGGGGCCACCATGCCCCCACCATATATCTCTATGGGAGAGCCATTCAGCCAAATGTTCCAGGAGATTCAAGACCAACCTGATGGTTAGCTGCAGATGACTAAGTCAAATATTGTGACTAGTGACCGATGAAGAGAGGTTAGAGAATAGGGTCACTAGTGAAGAGATGAGCATGAAGACTTCTTCTTCTGTTACTCAAAAGCTGACAGTGACAATGAAAAGGAAATGTGGCAGGGGAATGGGAACAATACTACTTTGGCTAGCAGTTACATAGTGTTTTCATGCTTTTCCTCTGGGTAATGAAGTTTCTTGAAATTTGTGTACATTTTATGTGCATAAATGAAGAAAAAATGATATGGTATACCCCAAAAATCCAGGTATATGCACTGACAAAACAGAAACTTCTAAAACTTCACTTTTATTATTTCTGTTAAAACTGTGCAAAAATCTATAAAACATATTACCATTTTTTTTTTCTCATTGATTTAAAGCGCAATTGTCATGAATTTGTACCCCCATAAACTAATCGCAGGGTAAAGTTCATTAGAATTACTCTCATGTATACCTTTCACTGCTTTCTAGCAGCTTTTCAGACAAAAAAAAATGCTTTATAAGACAGCCAGCAACAGTCAAATAGGCGTGGCTATGACCCATGGCTCCACACATATCTCCTAATCTCCTGTATGTCATTGCTAGGACCGCTGTGTGATTGGTCCCAGCACATAGGCCCCTTTATTATCCTTATTTGTGGCGGCAAACATACAATTGTATAAGTAAAACAAGTGCCCGTTCTCCTATTCTCACAGCGTAATGCTCTGCCGCTTGCTATGCAAACTAACCCCCTATGATGGCACTGTAACCTAATAAGAGAATAGAACGGGCACTTGTTTTACTTATACATTTGTATGTTTGCCGCGACCGATAAGGATAATAAAAAAGGCCTATATGCTGGGACCAATCACACAGCGGTCCTAGCGATGACATACAGGAGATAGGCGTGGCGACCGTGGGCCATAGCCACGCCTATCAGACTGTTGCTGGCTGTCTTATAAAGCATTTTTTAGCCTGATAAAAGCTGCTAGTAAGCAGTAAACGGTATACCTGGAGAGTAATTCTAAAGAACTTTGTTACCCTGTGATTAGTTTATGGGGGTACAAATTCATGACAGTTGTGCTTTAAAAGACATCTCCAGCGTGATTAACACTTATGATCTCCTGTACGGGGCCGCGGCTGTCCAGTGCATGGGGCACGCCGGCCGCAGCATGACGTTGCAGCCGGCACACCTCCTCCATACATCTCTATGGGAGAGGCGGGGAGGCAGCGTTCGTGCCTCCTCCATAGAACTGTATGGGGACGGGGAGGAGATGGGGCGTAACCGTTGACCTCTATGTCGACGCTACGCGCCTTAGTGCTCACCATGAGCGCTAATGGCGGTGCCCCGTTAGGGAGATCGCGGGGGGTCCCAGCGGTTGGACCCCCCGCAATCAAACACTTATCCCCTATCCTGTGGATAGGGGATAAGTGTCATACCGCTGCAGTTGTCCTTTAAGTAAATCTGGTTACAGTGCTGTTTTCCACAGTATATGTAGATCTCTGAAGCAGTTATCCTACAGTCACCTTTTAGAATATCACACTAATACAGTAAAAGTTCTTAATTATTACTGCATCCAAATATGGTAATGTTTTAAATTTTTGCACAGACTTTTAATAGGAATAATAAAAGTGACGTTTTTGAGGTTGCCAGTACATATATACAGTCATGCACATAAATGTTGTTTTACTAAAGTAAAACATGGACATATTTGGACATAATGTCACACCAAACTCCAAAAATGGGCTGGACAAAGTTATTGGCACCCTTTCAAAATTGTGGAAAAATAAGATTGTTTCAAGCATGTGATGCTCCTTTAAACTCACCTGGGGCAAGTAACACGTGTGGGCAATATAAATAAAAAAAAAAGCACACCGGAAAGCAGATAAAATGGAGAGAAGTTCATTTAGTCTTTGCTTTGTGTGTCTGTGTGCCATACGAAGCATGAACAACAGAGCAGAGAACTATCTGAGGACTTGAGAACCAAAATTTTGGAAAACATCAACAATCTGAAGGTTACAAGTCCATCTCCAGAGCTCTAGATTTGCCTTTGTCCACAGTGCGCAACATTATCAAAAAGTTTGCAACCCATGGCACTGTAGTTTATCTCCCTGGGTGTGGACAGAAGAGAAAAATTGATGAAAGTTGTCAATGCAGGATAGTCCGGATGGTGGATAAGCAGCCCCAAACAAGTTCCAAAGATATTCAAGCTGTCCTGCAGGCTAAGGGAGCATCAATGTCAGTGCAAACTATCCCTCAACATTTAAATGAAATGAAAGTCTATGGCAGGAGACCCAGGAGGACATAAAAAAAGCAAGACTACACTTTGCCAAAATGAACTTGAGTAAGCTAAAATCCTACTGGGAAAACGTCTTGTGGACAGATGAGACCAAGATTGTTAAAGCACATCCTTCTTCTGTTAACTGAAAATGGAATGAGGCCTACAAAGAAAAGAACACAGTACCTACAGTGAAATATGGTGGAGGTTCAATTATGTTTTGGGGTTGTCTTGCTGCCTCTGGCACTGGGTGCCGTGAATGTGTGTAAAGCATCATGAAATCTGAGGATTACCAACAGATTTTGGGTCGCACTGTACAGCCCAGTGTCAGAAAGCTGGGTTTGTGTCCGAGATCTTGGGTCTTCCAGCAGGACAATTACCCTAAACATATGTCAAAAGCACCCAGAAATGGATGGCAACAAAGCGCTGGAGAGTTCTGAAGTGGCCAGCAATGAGTCCAGATCTAAATCCCATTGAGCACCTGTGGAGAGATCTTAAAATTGCTGTTGGGAAAAGGCACCCTTCCAATAAGAGAGACCTGGAGCAGTTTGCAAAGGAAGAGTGGTTCAACATTCCGGCTGAGAGGTGTAAGAAGCTTATTGATGGTTATAGGAGGCGACCGATTTCAGTTTTTTTTCCCCCCAAAGGGTGTGCAACCAAATATTAAGTTAAGGGTGCCAATAATTTTGTCTAGACCATTTTTGGAGTTTGGTGTGACATTATGTCCAATTTGCTTTTTTTTCATCCCTTTTTTTGGTTTAGTTCCAATACAAACAAAGGGAATAAACGTGTGTGTATAGCAAAACATGTGTTACTGCAATAGTTTTTTGTGAGAAATACTTCATTTTTTTATTTTATTTCAGGGGTGCCAACATTTACAGCCATGGCACTGTGTGTGTGTATGTATGTAGGATTCAAAGGTGGATTTATTCCATGACGTTTGAGACTACGTTTCACCTGCCTCACACTGGCTTTCTTAAGTGCAAACATCTGACATGACCCAGGCCCCTCATTACAAAGCAGTGACATCACTAATGACAATTTGCATATGTAAACAAAAGTCAAGCTATCCTAATCATATACATAAAGATCAGTGCATATATTAGTGCAAATTACATATCCATCATGAGCAATATACATATATATTTTTTTATTGTGCACAATCGATCTGTGGTGCCTCCTGAGACACCGCCATGACATCCAGGACGGCGAGTCAGCATGGTTCGGCCGAGAGCCGCGTTGAAACCGCTGAGTTACGGTATCCGGGTTACGTCAATATGCGTCCTTAGCAACCTATGTGCTGCCGCTTCCAGTGCCGCTGTCTGCGGTGGAACGGTGCTCGCATCATGCACAGCAGCTCCTGGCTGCTATCAGCAGCCAGGCACCCGCCAGTAATGGCTGACATCAGTGATCGCGCTGATGTCCGTCATTAACCCCTTAAGGACGCAGCCTTTTTTTACATTAACCCCTTAATGACGCAGGGTATTTTCCGTTTTTGCATTTTCATTTTTTCCTGATCCCCTTCTAAACATAACGCTTTAAATTTTGCACCTAAAGATCCATATTATGGCTTATTTTTTGTGCCACCAATTCTACTTTGCAGTGACATCAGTCATTTTACCCAAAAATTGCTGTGCGACAAAATGGAAGAAAAAATGAAATTTTGTAACTTTTTGGGGGCTTCCGTTTCTACGCAGTGCATATTTCGATAAAAATGACACCTTATCTTTATTCTGTAGGTCCATACGGTTAAAATGATACCCTACTTATATAGGTTTGATTTTGTCGTACTTCTGAAAAAATAACTACATGCAGGAAAATGTATACGTTTAAAAATGTCATCTTCTGACCCCTATAACTTTTTTATTCTTCCGCATATGGAGATGTATGAGGGCTCATTTTTTGCGCCATGATCTGACGTTTTTATCGGTATAATTTTTGTTTTGATCGCTTTTTACCTGTACGCCATTGACCGTGCTGTTTAATTAATTATGTATTTTTATAGTTCGGACATTTACGCACGCGGCGATACCACATGTTTGTTTTTTTATTGGGAAAAGGGGGGTGATTCTGACTTATTATGGAAGGGGTTAGATGATCTTTATTAACACTTTATTTTCTGTGTTATAGCTTTTTATTTATTTTTAATTTTTTTTGCAGTGTTATAGCTCCCATAGGGGGCTATAACACTGCGCACACTGATCTTCTACACTAATCACTGTCGGGCATTGATCAGTGTTATCGGCGCTTGACTGCTCCTACCTGGATCTCAGGCACGGAGCAGTCATTCGGCGATCGGACAGCGAGGAGGCAGGTAGGGACCCTCCAGCTGTCCTGTAAGCTGTTCTGGACACCGCAATTTCATCCCCACTGAGTTAACCGGCACAGTTTACTTTCACTTTAGACCACTTTGATCGCCGCGTCTGAAGGATTAATACCGGGCATCATCGCGATTGGTGATGTCCGGTATTAGTCGCGGGTCCCAGCCGTTGATGGCCGCCGGGACAGATGCGATATGATGCGGGGCTCAGCACGTGACCCCGCGTTCTATCGCGGGAGCCCGCTCATGACGTATGCATACGTCATGTAGCGGGAAGGGGTTAATGACACGGCCCAACTTTTCAAATCTGTCTCTTAAAGTTGTAACACCAAAAAACAGCTGCCACTGGAAACAAGATGCACTCCACTAATTTTACAACAATATCTTTATTAGTACATAAACACGGATCAAGTTAACAGACATATTAAAACTATTTAAAAGGCTCCTGAAGAGCCACAACACAGCCTCAGAGCAGGGCCATGACCCCCTGCTCCGGGTAAATGACCCCGTCCTACTGAAGATATAATATGATAGATAGTGTCCACCCAATGTGGCTACACAAGACAAATAAGGGCACAGTAAAACCACAATAATGTAGCATAAGGAATGTTTCTAACTAGAATACAATGGTAACCTATAATACTGCCCTATTGCCAATATACAATACCACAAGTAAATGTACTCCACATGGGCCAACGACACAGATGCTGCGACAGAGGACGGGGTCACTAAACCCCACGCGTTCCGTCGCAAAGCGACTTCCCCCTGACTATCGGCGCCGGTACCGATAGTCAGGAGGACAGAACGGGCAGCGGCGCCGATAGTCAGGGGGAGAGAAGGGGGTGTATCGGCGTATAACACGCACATAGACTTTAGGCTAAAAAGTTTTGCCTAAAAAGTGCGTGTTATATGCCGATAAATACGGTACATTTTTTTTAATAAAAAGTAAAACCTAAGCAAAAGTACTGATTAAAAATACAGATCATAGCCTAAAAAATGAGCCCTCATATTGCCCCATATAAGGAAAAATTAGAAAGTTATAGGTGGTCAAAATAGGGCAATTTCAAATATACTAATTTTGTTAAAATGGTTTGAGATTTTTTTTTTAAGCGGTACAATTATAGAAAAGCATATAAAATTAGTTTCATTTTAATCGTATTGACCCACAGAATAAAGAAAACATGTCATTTTTACTGGAAAGTGTACAGCATGAAAACAAAACCTTCCAAAATTTGCTAAAGTGCGGTTTCCTTTTCAATTTTCCCACATAAATAATTTGTTTGGTTGCGCCATACATTTTATGGTAAAATAAGTGATGTCATTACAAAGTACATTTGGGTCTCACAGGCCCTCATATGGGTCTGTGGATGAAAATATATGAGAGTTATGATTTTTAGAAGGCAAGGAGGAAAAAACGAAAATGCAAAAATAAAATTGGTCCATGTCCTTAAAGGGGTACTCCGCACCCCTAGACATCTTATCCCCTATCCAAAGGATAGGGGATAAGATGTCAGATCGCCGGGGTCCCGCTGCTGGGGGCCCCCGGGATTTGGCTGCTGCACCCACCTGTACGGCTTCCACCTCACACCGGCAACGCTGGAGGCTTCGGAGCCCGACCACAAAGGAGGAAGCGCGTGTGACGTCACACCCCGCCCCCTCAATGCAAGTCTATGGGGGTCCGTCATGCCCTCTCCCATAGACTTTCATTGAGGAGGCAGGGTGTGACGTCACACGGGGCGGAGTCGTGACGTCACGCTCGTCCGCCATTGTGGTTGGGCTCCAAAGCCTCCAGTGTTGCCTGTGTGAGGTGGAAGCCGTACAGGTGGGTGCAGCAGCCGAGATCCCGGGGGCCCCCAGCGGGACCCTGGCAATCTGACATCTTATCCCCTATCCTTTGGATAGGGGATAAGATGTCTAGGGGTGCGGAGTACCCCTTTTAATGCCAAAATGGGCCTGGTCCTTAAGGGGTTAAACAAAATCACATTTATTTTATTTATTTATTTTTTTGTCATGTTCTGACAGCCATCATTTTATTTTTATTTTTTTCATCCAACGCCATTGTGTGTTTGTTGGTATTGCATTTTTGTGATTCATGCTACCTTTGTGATCTTTTTTTTTATTTATTAATTTTTTTCTTTTCACGGTGCATTATCAGTTGTACAAGTCATTATGGATGTGACAATGCCTATTATGTATAGGTTTGGGCGTTTTTAATTTTTTTGGGTGATATTAGATTTTATTGGGAAAAGCATTGATTTTATTTATTGAGCTGTGTTTTAAATATTTATAATTTTTTTTATTTTTTACTTGTTATACTATGCTGCAGTACTTCACTGACTAACAGCCTGTGCGATCCAGCTTATGGGTGCCATCAGCTGGCCTCCTGCTGCCATGGCAACAAATGGGGCAATCGCATCGCGGGATTGCCGTCGGTGGACTGGGGGGAGCACCTTCCCCTTGTCAACCCCAAAGATTCCATGATCAGGATGATCAAGGCATCTATGGGGTTGACTTCTGCGGAGACCGGTGCAATTCTGGTCTCGGCAGCTGCTGGTTCCCGGCGGTGATCGCCTGCAGTGCATCTTGCTGAGCAGGATAGCACCAGGACATATGCATACGTCCAGTTGCGCTAGCAACTTGGACGTATGCATACATCCTGGGGCAGGAAGGGGTTAATTCCTCAATTGCCATGATCAATACTGATCACGGAATATGCAGCACTTTTAATAGATGATTGGATCGCCCGCGGCACTGCCACGATTCAGATCATCCAAGATGGCGGACCTGCCTCCGTCCTTCCTCCTGGTGTCGTCTTCTTCTATGGTTTGCTTTTCAGCAGACCAGAGAAGTAGATGGCCGATAACACTGATCAGTGCTATGCATATAGTTCCCAGTGGGGAAATAAGTGTATTTAAAAAAAAAAAAAAAAAAGTTAAAGACCCCCCCCAATAAAGAATTAAATGGCCCCCTTTTCCCATTATACCCCCAAATGCATAAAAATAAAATAATGAATAAACATATTTGGAATCACCACGTGCGTAAATGTCAATCTATTAAGATATAATGATCCTGTACGGTGAGCGGCATAAACATAAAGAAAAATTGCTGCTTTTTTTTGTCACAACATATTCCAAAATAATTTATAAAAAATGCCAACTGATATCCATTTTTTTTTCGAAAAAAAATCCCATGAACATCAATGACGGTTACCAAAAATCTGTAGCATCAGTAGAAATGTTAGTACTAATAAATGCATTTTTCATAATTATGTTTTATTTTTTTCCCTCTTTGTAGGCAAAAAAAGGGCAGAATTCAGTTTTGGAAGATGTAAGTATTAACTTTTGTGGTCTGAGCTGAAATTATTGGCTCTCATGTCTTCACTGTTCTGTTTTTATGTGGCTCAAAGCACGAACTCCAATAGAATTATGTATGTAAGGCATGTAGTAGGCAGGTAATTTTATCCAGCTAATAGTGAACATATTAGAAGTTGGCTCCTTCTTGGCAGGATTTACCCACCCACTGGAAGTGAGGTAAGCAGTTTTAGCTAGTGTCAGTAGGAGGGAGGTGTCAGGGAGCTACCCAGACCTGGTCTACTATTTTATTATTTTCTAGTTAAGTATGTCTAGTTAGCTTCTTTTTCCTTTGTTATTTTTCTAGGTTGGGCAACAGGAGCATGGCGTTACCTGATCGCTCACATGCGACAAAGGGGCACGGTGCATAAGAGTATGGGCTGTCAACCCCTAATCGCCAATGGCCAGCGCTTGGAGGTAGTACCTTGGGTCCCTCACTTGCCACTGCCTGCCTCACTATGGCAGCCTGACGCACTATGGCAGCCTGACGTGATGCAGTGTGGCCTAATGCTGGCTGAAGACTACAGGGTGAGTATGAGAAGATGGAGCCGTGGGAATGTACTACAACCCTCCCCTCCCCCCCTTCCCCCTCTTTCTCTCCCTAGCTCATCCGAGGTTCCCTTTCTCTGATCCCAGCTCCTCAGCCGCCATTGCACATGGCTGTGCTAGGCCGTACCCCTCATGGCCTCCGGCAACATTCTGGAGGGATCAGTCCGGTGGGCCAGCCCTCCCCCTATTTGGGCCCCACATGTATTGCGGCCAGGCACACTTCCCTGGCAGAGTTCCCTTCTCATTCAGCCGGAGACTCATTGCTGCTGCCCCAGTTTCAGTCTCTTGGGCAGCGGGTGTCCAGTCACACGCGGCCGTCCTCTTCCCCAGTGGGAGTGCAATACACCCTCTTACTTCTATTATTTGTCAGGCGCAGTGTCCAGGCCGTGTCCTTTATTAGAATGACTGGAGACCTACAGCTGCAACAGTGTCCTCGTTGTGAGCACACAGCACGCTTTCTACTTTTATGTTGCCAGGCGCAGTGTCCTGGCCGCTTTATCTTATCTGCTGCCGGAGACCCTCTGCGGAGTCCCACGCGGCCGGGCGCTTCCCAGGCGGGGGAGGCACCAGCCAGGTCATTCTACATGTTCCCCATCCCTGTACCTTTAACAGCCACCGATGTCCTGCTACAAGTTCCCTGGCTCCCAGCCCCCGTGCTCCTTATAGCATGTGGCCGTCTCCGGGGGCGGTGTTTCTCCAGAGCGCCCTCCTTTCTCTGAGGGCTGCGCTTCTTCACAGTTTAAAAAAAAAAAAAAAAAAAAAAGTCGTACCACTTGGTGGCGTTTGGCGCCCTCTTATGGCCATAAATTGTATTGCACCCTGGATTATTTTTTTTATTGCTTCTTGTGAGCTTCCCCTTGTGGCGACCATTCGCTATTACAGCCTTGGTCCGTAAAATCTGTTTTTATCAGTTAAATATCTGCAGGGTCCCTTTTCTAGGGACTGTTTTGGGGGTCGCCTTATTTCCTTCAGTCACCCTGTATGGTGTCCTGCTATGGCTTAATTACAATCTCAGTTGAGGTATGCGTCTAGTGTATCTGTTCTCTGCAGGGTACTCGCTCTGTCAGGGTGTGTATGAGCACCGACGTAGCAGGTAATTGCCAGGGATTCTCGATCCCTCAGAAACTATAGGGGATATATTCAGTGACTGTTCTCCCCTACCGAGAAAAGACGCTGGTCGGGTGCCTTTGTAAAGCTTCTGCATCCTGGCGGACACTGAGGACGCTCTGTCAGATTTGATGATCATCCATCAAGGGTTGTTCTTGGCGTCTCATAAACTGATTCCTCCTCCACAGAATGCCGCATCCGCAGCTAGTGCTCCAGATCCTCACGTCTAGTGGGAGATCTTCGTGGAAGTGTCCTTGCGTGGGCATGAATTGCACCTGATATCATTATGCCAGACTGTAGTCTCACCTGTCACTCATGCACAGACTTTTGTCTTCTTGGTCTCCTGCTCCGCCAGGTCGCCAGCTAGATCAGCCACACTCCTGTACCTCGCTCTCCGTGGGAGGTTTTGAAGGTGTGACCATGAGTGTTCAGGAACCCTATACCAGTCAACCGGACGGTTGTCTGCATGGTTTACTACTACATCGGGTTAACTACTATACACTTCCCACACTGTCGACGGAAGTTACGGTAAATCGCTAACAAGGTGTAGTTCCAAGCGAGTCTCCCCATGTTGCTCAATTGGCCCTATTCTATGCACCTCATACTGGTTTGCAGGGTTCCCTCTTTTACCAGGTCCCTCTCTACATGCCGGCTGCTCTCGCGACACAAGGCTTGTAACCCACTTTGTGTGTGTTTCTGAATGCGGGACCCGGTGTGGCCATGGTCCCTATGCCATATAGCCATACTGTGTCTGCATGGTTTTCTGATCCACCAGGTCACCTTCCCCATTCTTGTCGCTCCTGCCCTGCAGTCCGGTGACTCATTTTCCACAGGAAGTTCCAACAGTGTGTCTCGGTGGGTTGATTGGACCTTTATACCTGTCTGTCAGACTGTCTGCATGTTTCCTTTCCCACATACATCCTTCATCTCTTTAGTCTGCGACCGCAGTCCTGGTGTGTGCACCATTAGGAGATGGGGTGTGGGTGTTTCCGGCAGGTTCCAGGGACTTTCACAGCAACAGCAGCGCACTCTATTCCCCTTTCCGAGACTGCAACGTTTGGCTGCTAGGGGTATGGTTGCGACACACCGATGGTTGCTGAGCTGGTCTTCCATACTGCCAGACTTTTGGATGTCTGCGTTTTCTTTAGTGTCTGCAGCCTGGGTACCCCACTACTCTTGTAGGGACACAGACATGGTTACCGCACGTGTGCTAGGTCACTCTGCACGTGTAGAGCCCACCTTACCTTCCTTTTGGCGGGCCTTCCTGTGATCTTGTTTCCACAGGTCTACGGCAGTTGAGCACCTCTGTTCTGGGATGGGGCCTGATGGGGCAACTCAGTCGGTTCAGCCTCTCCCCCCCTATTCATCCAGGTATCTGTCCTGGGTTCCTGTGCAGGGTGGTTCAGTCGCTGTCTCGGTTTCCTTAGAGAACGACCAGGATGGCTTCATTGCTGCCCATCTGGTCCAGGGTTTCACTACTTTGGGGTGTTCCTCTCAACGCTTTTGGTTGCTGTGTGTGCTTTTTTTTTTTTTTTTTTTTTTTAAACTATCTTTATTACAAAGTAAATGCAGTAAAAAACGGTATCCATATAGAACAAGGTAAACATGGACATAGTGCAAAAGCCTGACCGGCACGTCAGGAAAGGTCATAAAGTACACAATAAATGTACAGCATATACATCATATAAGAGAAATAATAACGACGTATAAACCAACCACAAGAAGTGGGAACCAGAACATAGATAGGCGACATTCACAAGACATGACGAGAGGCAACAGGTAAGACAAACAGACATGTAGACATGTGGGTTCATCTGCCCCGGACAGAGGTGAGAGGAGAAAAAGGAGGGTGGGGGGAAGGATGAGAAAGCGGGGGAGAAAGAGGCAGGGGAGGAAGGAAAGAAGTAACTCATAGCAGGTAAACCACATCCCTCACCAAGAGAGCATAGCAAGAGGTGTGTAAAGGTTTAAGGGGTAGTATCAAACTGGTCCCTGATGGCTAGGAATCTAGAAATGGTAAAGTTTGCCTGCGGAGAAGCACACCATGCCGACCAAATTTTGTGGAATTTAGAGGGGTTCTTGCGGTGTTTGTAAACTAAATATTCATAATTCACAGTGAGGTTCACCAAGGCCTTCCATCCGGCTAAAGTGGGTGTCCTAGTGTCCATCTAATGCAAGGCTATGGACTTGCGAGCTAAGAATAGTGTCTCCCTAAGAAAAGTGATCTCATAAGGGGTCCACTGTTCCTCCTCTAGGAGACCCAAAAGACAAACCTTGATGTCAGCAGGTACAGGACGTTGCAGTAGTGTAGTCAAAAAGCTAACCGTGCAAACCCAGAAGTCCTGAATCACTGGGCAGGACCACATCAGGTGCACGAAGTCCGCCCCAACAGCTCCGCAGCGGTGACAATTTGTAGATGTAAGCCTACCCATTTTAACTAAGTGAACAGGCATCAGGTAGGATTGAAACATATACCACTGAATGAGCTTATTATTGACTGCAGGTGAAACATGCAAGTGAGAGGACCAAGCCTCCTCCCACTCTTCCTCGGTCAAACCTGGCAGAAGGGCTTTCCACCGCGGTTCAAAAGAGAGAGGATCCCTCACCATCTTGGCAATTAAGAGGGTAGTGTACAGTGCAGAAATGAGACCCCGAGGGCCCTGTGATTTGAAGACCCCTATTATTGGAAATATGGAGTACGGTGCTGTGGAGGTGGGAAACTGTGTGGTGAACGCATGTCTGAGCTGGAGATATTTGTAGAAGAACTGTCTAGGGACCCCGCAACTGTCGAAGAAATACTGGAAGTTCCAAAAGCTAGTTCCGTCGTGTACGTCTTCTATAGTGTGTACCCCATGAGATTTCCAAAAAGGAGGGTCAATCAGGTCGGACAGGTGTGGGAGAAAAGGGACGGACCCAAGCTGTCACTCTAGCATATTGTCCGTGTAGTTAAGAAGTTTCTTAGAGGCCGACCAAACCTTAGAAGCCAACTTATGTATAGGTAACCAGGGAGCCCCAGTGCTGGATCGACCCTCCAGCACCGGCCATAACTGAGTCAAGTGGAGATAGTGAGCAAGATGATGCTCACCATTAGGGAAAGGGGTCAGGGACATCCAGTGTCTAAGATATCGTAGCTGGCCAGCAAGATAATACATAGAAGTATACAACAGGTAGCGACATGCCCCCTTCAATCTTTAAACGTTGTAGAACAGACAATTTAAGCTTGGATCTATTCACACCCCACATGAATGAGGGAAGTAAAACATGCAGCTGTTTAAAAAAGGATATCGGCACCGGGGAAGACGCATGCTCAAGAACATGCAGGCTTTTGGGGAGGACCACCATCTTAACCAGGTTAATGCGCCCCAACACAGACAGTGGCAGGGTAGCCCAAACCTGAAATTTGTCACGCACAAAAGAAAGTAGCGGTTGCACGTTCATCAAGTGGTCATCACCAAATGCCCGACTGACCTGAATACCAAGGTATTTGAAATGGGAGACCACCCGTAGCCCATGAAAGCACCCCTCCCAGTCACCAGGTCTCAGGGGCATAAAAGCCGACTTGTCCCAGTTTATCCGGAGTCCTGAAAATTGCCCAAACCTATCAATAAGTGCAATCCCTATGGGGAGTGACTCCCTGGGCCGGGACATAAAATATATCATGTCCATCCGCATACAGACCCACCCTATCCTCCTGAGAGCCAATAGGCTGTGTGTGCTTCTTACTTGCATTCGCAATCATGTCTTTGTACCTTTTGCCCAGCACCAGTGTCCACTAATACTGGTCTCTGGGGACACAACTTGGCCTCTCCACACCTCGATATGTTGTTGCAGGGTTCCTGGGGGCTACGTCCATAAAGTACTTTTGTGTTTTAGCTCCTGGCACACTTTGATAATCCCCCTTCCACAGGGGGTATGGAGATCAGGGAGCTTGGCTGGTCAGTGCCTGGGTTTCATCGTGATCACCTCTTGTTTTCCCATCCTCTATATAGGTGGGGTACCTGGCTGGGCCCTTGTTTTTTGCTGAGAGCTCTCAGCAGGACTGTGCACTTATGCAGCCTGGCTCTCTTCCTGTTTTTTGGTTATCAACTGCTGCTCATGCAGTCTTGCTCTGTTGGAGGAGTTTATGCACTCATGTATGGCTCAGCGTCAGCCTGTCTGGCAATGTCTGTGTTTGGGTCCTGCAGTTGCTCTCCTCCCTTGGTGCTTTCTCTCTGGAGGGGTGTGTTCATCTTTCCATCCAGAAGGTCTTCTGGAGTAACCTTCGCTTTTGTTTCCATCTCCCATTCTGACAGGATGTTGTGGTCCGCTCTGACCGCTGGGGTTCACGTATGGTTAGTCTCCTTGTCTTGGACACTATCCTAGTATGCTTTGGCGTGCCTTCTTTTCTAGGTAGGCCCTTCTGGTTCTTTGGGACTTGGTGGTGGTTGAGGTCTCGAACAGGTAAGCCCTCCTGCCCAGACCTCTCCGCGTTTCCATTTGGTGGGGTGGTATTTCTGTACCGCACTTCTTCTTCTTGTCTCGACATAGAAGTTTGTTGCCTGGGTCGTTTCTTGAACTTTGGGTTTACTTCCCCTACAGGTGTTAGTCTTCCAGGTGACTCTGGAACCTCCAATTCCCATGTTGGTCACCCCAAGGTTCTGGGATGCCCCTTTTTTAGGCTGTTCCGCTCCCTTTTTGGACGTTATTCCTTCTGTCTCCTCCTTCGGGGTCCATGTTTCCCTGAGGTGGAGGGCGTTCTCGTCATCGGGATCTCGCTACTCGAGCTTCTTTCACCTCCCAGGTGTTCGTCAGAGGCCCCTGGGACAGGGGTTTTGGGGCGACAGCTGTTTTTGGGCACAAGCCTCTCTAGAGCCGTTCTCCATCTTTCTTTTTTCCAGTGGTTTTCTGGTCTCCACCTCTTGTGTGTTCGCCTTCTGCTCGGTGTACGCTGCTCTCCCTGACGTTTTTTCCGCCATGTTTTCTTGAATCGGTTGAATCTGGATGGGGCTCTCTTGTGCCCTTTTCCATTTTTGTTTCTCAGCCGGGCTAGCCCTCTGTTTGGTTCTCTGTTCCTTGGAGTTGATTTCCTACCTCCCCCTGGGATGGTTCCGGCCAATCTGGCTTCCTGGTCCCCCTTTTTTTTTATCTCTCTATATGGACTGTAGGTTTAGCGTGTCTACATAGCGGTCTCGTCCTTTTGGCGTCCTAGTCCATTTCCATGGATGGGGGTTCTTCTGGGAGCTCTGATTCTGGGCTTCGGTTGTCTCTGGGCCGGGATTTCGTCTGCGGGCCTTACGTTCGAGTGGGTTCGGTCTCTGGACTGTTTCCCTTTTCTCTGTTTAAAAAAAAAAAAAAAAATTTTACTACCCTAGGGGACTGCTTTTGTACGTCCCATCAGTAAGGTGTCCCCCAATGAAGAGCAACCGAGAAAAGGAGATTTATTGTACTCCCCGTAAAATCTTTCTCATGGCCTTCATTGGGGGACACCACAGCCACTCATTTCTTCATTTTTTTAAAATTATTTATTTTAAGTCCAGTATTCTTTCTAGGGTACTTCGGACATTTTCTTTGTTGGCTTCTACTGCTTTGTGACAAAACTGGTTACCTCACTTCCAGTGGGCGGGTACATCCTGCCAGGGAGGAGCTGACTTTTTTTTTTCCTAGTGTCAGCGCCTCCTAGTGGCAAGAGCAGGTCCTAATCGGGCAGTCACTGCCATTGTGCTGTGTAACTGCCCAACCAGGACCTACATGATGCAGGGGGGAGATTACAGGCAGCTGGCATTCGGGGCACCTTATTTTACATTTGAGGCACAGTCCCTGAATGTTTTAACCTAGTGATGCCCCTAATCATACCTACATTGCTTTATTGACTTTTATGAAAAATGACAGCACTGTAAAACACTGCTTAATTATTCTAAATAACTTTGATTTTGAATAGATTCGGAATAGATTTTACCAAGCTGTATTCTCTGGCACAAGACTGAGTACCATAGAATGACATTACACTGGGTCTCATGCTGGAGATGGGTGCTATGGAGCCAGAGCAGGAAAGCTCCATCTCCTAATGCAAAGTTATATGTGACATGGAGAATAGGTGCTTAGTTAAGCTATTCTGACTCAAAATCATGTAGAAAAATTCAGCATGAGCCAAGAATAGAGTCAAATCCTTCTACAACACAGGTGTTAAACATTTCCTAAACTAAACCTTTACAAAATGTACACAGTTTACATTATGAACACAAGGCAATAGTAGGGTATATTCACACATTGCGGATCTATTGCTGAAATTTCTGTGACTAAAAACCAGTTTAATCTCAAAGTTTTTTGTTTTTGCAGCAAGTGTATGGATTAATACAAACCCCATTCATGTGAATTAAACAGTCACCGACATTTCAACAACAAATTCTTGATGTGTGAACACATCCTTGCTATTCCAATTTAAGTGAAGGAATAAATTGTATGTTAAATAATGCTGACACAGTATATGTTTTGTATGTCTTTCATCTGCAGCTAGAAAAGGACAGTGGCTTTAAAGAATTTCTCAGTGTGCACCAGAACAGGAACAAGACGGCTACATGGGCTAATGACACACTGGCTGTAGAGAAAGTGAAGAGTCGCTCCCAGGAGGATTACCTCAACTTTGATTCTGAATCAGAACAAGGTTCTAGTGATGAGGATGGTGGAAAAGATGCAGGTATGAAACCTTTTTATCCTCTATACAGACTTACTGCTTCAAGAAACCTTATGGCATACTTTAAAATATTTAAAATATTGAACAGTGTTTATGTATCTTTTGGCTGAGGAGTAGAAAACCACTTAACTAAAACTTAGGTTTGGCCTTTGGGATATAGTAGAGTGCTTATAGTAAAAGTAACGAAAGTTGCCACCAGGCACTGCTACAGCTCAGTCTTAATGTGCATTGGACTTGATGTGCCAGGTGTGGTAGTGTACTGCTGTAACGGATTCAGTGTGGGGTGCGTCTTCAATGGAACAACTGAACGTATAATCCAATGTAAACTTGTAGAGATAGAGAAATGAATCGCACTCACCACGTTTGAAGTCCCAGTAATAAAGGTTGTTTTATTCCATAAAGTGCTCATGCAGAAAATACAGCAAGATGTACGACCATGGAGCGGGGAGTGAGAGCGGCTGCTCTCAGACGCAGGGGCACACCACAGGTGGCAACTTGTTTCGCGTCAGCCGACACTTCTTCCGGCCAGGTGACCCCGGGGAGCTGCACGCCACGCTGCCAGCTCAGAATCTGCCGTGTGACAACCATGAGGCCGGAGTATCCGGACGTCATGACTCCGCCCCGTGACCCGCCCCCGTTATGCAAGTCTATGGGAGGGGGCGTGACGGCCGTCCTTTGGATAGGGGATAAGATGTCTTAGGGCCGGAGTACCCCTTTTTAAAATTTTAGGAAATGGCATGTGCAGCAATAATTGTCCTGGCAGCATGTATTTATGTATTTTATATATCTGCTCAGAGTGGGAAATTTAAAAAAGAAAAAGAAAAACACACTTTCCTTGCACGCTGCTGCCAGTATATCTCTGCTATGCTGAACTTCCAGGTTAGAGAATGTGACTTTGCATGCCTCCTCATTCAGTCAGAGGCCACAGCAGTGTCCCGTCTGTGACTGACTGGCTGAGTGGGCCTGTGACATCCTGTTCCCCCGAACCTGGAAATGTTTTATTACAGCGGAGCTTCAAAATACCTGCAGATGCGTGGGAACGATGACGATAAGTATGTGTTCTCACCTCTCTGAGCAGATATATAAAGTATATGCTACCCCGACAACCTCTTTAAAGCATTTTTGTTATTTTTATTTGCAGAGGAAAAGCTTGCCTTACAATCAGAGATTTCAGATATGGACTACCTTAGATCAAAGGTAATAAAAGATCCCTCTACTGTCTTATCTGGAGATGAAGGAGAAAAAGATTCAGAGCAAGAAAAAATTGCCACCAAGAGTAAAATTGAGTCTTCTGAGAAAAGCAAACCATTGAAGAAACAGGTTAGTGATGCCTTTTTATAGGTATTGAATTCTCAGTTTATAGCGGTTTTTAACCCCTTAAGGACCAAGCCCATTTTCACCTTAAGGACCAGATCATTTTTTTCACGTCTGACTACTGTCATTTTAAGCATTAATAACTCTGGGATGCTTTTACTTATTAATTTTATTTGGAGATTATTTTTTTCCGTGAAATATTCTACTTTAATGTAGTGGTAAATTTTCGGCGATACTTGCATCATTTCTTGGTGAAAAATTGCAAAATTTCATGAAAAATTTTAACATTTTGCATTTTTTTTTTTTTTTTTTTAACTTTGAAGCTCTCTGCTTGTAAGGAAAATAGACATTCCAGTAAAATTATATACAGTCATGGCCGTAAATGTTGGCACCCCTGACCTTTTTCAAGAAAATGAAGAATTTCTCACAGAAAGGGATTGCAGTAACACATGCTTTGCTATACACTTGTTTATTCCATTTGTGTGTATTGGAACTAAACCAAAAAAAGGGAGAAAAAAAAGCAAATTGGACATAATGTCACACCAAACTCCAAAAATGGGCTGGACTTATTGGCACCCTTTCAAAATTGTGGAAAAATAAGATTGTTTCAAGCATGTGATGCTCCTTTAAACTCACCTGGGGCAAGTAACAGGTGTGGGCAATATAAAAATCACACCTGAAAGCAGATAAAAAGGAGAGAATTTCACTTATTCTTTGCATTGTGTGTCTGTGTGTGCCACACTAAGCATGGAAGAGAACTGTCTGAGGACCTGAGAACCAAAATTGTGGAAAAATATGAACAATCTGAAGGTTACAGGTCCATCTCCAGAGATCTAGATTTGCCATTGTCCACAGTGCACAACATTATCAAGAAATTTGCAACGAATGGCACTGTAGCTAATCTCTTTGGGCATGGATGGAAGAGAAAAAATTATAAAAGGAGTCAACACAGGATAGTCCGGATGGTGGAAAAGCAGCCCCAAACAAGTTACAAAGATATTCAAGCTGCCCTGCAGGCTCAGGGAGCATCAGTGTCAGCGCGAACTATCCGTTGGTATTTAAATGAAATTGAATGAGATGAAACACTATGGCAGGAGACCCAGGAGGACCCGACTGCTGACACAGAGACGTATAAAAACAAAGACTACATTTTGCCAAAATAAACTTAAGTAAGCCAAAATCCTTCTGGGAAAATGTCTTGTGGACAGATGAGACCATGATAGAGCTTTTGGTAAAACACATCATTCTACTGTTTACCAAAAACCTACAAAGCCTGCAAAGAAAAGAACACAGTACCTAAAGTGAAATATGGTGGAGGTTCAAAGTTGTTTTGCTGCCTCTGGCACTGGGTGCCTTGAATGTGTGCAAGGCATCATGATATCCGAGGTTTACCAACAGATTTTGGGTTGCACTGTAAAGCCCAGTGTCAGAAAGCTGGATTTGCGTCCAAGATCTTGGGGCAGGACAATGACCCCAAACGTACATCAAAAAGCACCAAGAAATAGATGGCAACAAAGCGCTGTAGAGTTCTGAAGTGGCAGCAATGAGTCCAGATCTAAATCCCATTGAACACATGTGGAGAGATCTTAAAATTGCTGTTGGGAAAAGGCGCCCTTCCAATAAGAGACCTGGAGCAGTTTGCAAAAGAAGAGTGGTCCAACATTCCGGCTGAGAGGTGTAAGAAGCTTATTGATGGTTATAGGAAGAGACTGATTTCAGTTATTTTTTCTAAAGGGTGTGCAACCAAATATTAAGTTTAGGGTGGCAATAATTTTGTCCAGCCCATTTTTGGAGTTTGGTGTGACATTATGTCCAATTAGCTTTTTTTCTTCCTCCCTTTTTTTTGGTTCAGATTCAATACACACAAAGGGAATAAAATGTGTATAGCAAAACATGTGTTACTGCAATCCTTTTCTGTGAGAAATACTTCATTTTCTTGAAAAATTTCAGGGGTGCCAACATTTGCGGCCATGACTGTATTGATTCACATTTACAATATGTCTACTTTATGTTTGCACCAAAAGGGGACATGTTTTTCCTTTTGGAAGACATCAGAGGGCTTCAAATTTCAGCATCAATTTTCCAATGTTTCACAACATTTCCAAAATCTGATGTGGCACTAAACTGTTGCCTTGAAATACGACAGGGCTCCAAAGCGAGAGAGCACCATGCGCATTTGAGGCCTAAATTGGGGATTTGAATCCGCCACCAAAATACCTTCCGGCAGTGTTTCCCAAACAGGGTGTCTCCAGCTGTTGCAAAACTCCCAGCATGCCTCGACATTCAGTGGCTGTCCAGCAATACTGGGAGTTATTGTTTTTCAACAGCTGGAGGCTCCGTTTTGGAAACTGTGCCGTACCAGACATTTTTATTGTTGGGGGGGGGGGGGGAGGGAGGGAAGGAAACTGTGTAAGGGTGTGTATATGTATTGTTTTACTTTTTATTTTGTTTAAGTGTAGTGTTTTTAGGATACATTTACACGGGCGGGGGTTCACAGTGAGTTTCTCGCTGGGAGCTTGAGCTGCGGCGGAAAACTTGCCGCATCTCAAACTTGCAACAGAAATCTCACTGTAAACCCCCGCCCGTGTGATTGTACCCTGTACATTCACATGGGGAGGGGGAGTGGGGGAAAACCTCCAGCTGTTTCAAAACTACCCAGCATGCACTCACAGACCATACACACTGGGAGTTGTAGTTATGCAACAGCTGGGGGCACCTTGGTTGCGAAACACTGAGTTAGGTCACAATCTCTGTGGTACACAACCAGTGTGCCTCCAGCTGTTTCAAAACTACAACTCCAAGCATGTACTGTCTCTCAGTGCATGCTGCGAGTTTTAGTTTTGATACAGCTGGAGGCACATTGGTTGCAAAACACTGTTAGGTCACAATCTCTCAGTGATACACAACCAGTGTGCCTACAGCTGTTGCAAAACTAAAACTCTCAGCATGCATTGACAGCCAAAGGGCATGCTGAGAGTTGTAGTTTTGCAACAACTCCCAGCATGCCCTTTGGTTGTCCGTGCATGCTGGGAGTTGTAGGTATGCAACAGCTGTAGGCACACTTTTTCATAGAAAAAAATGTGCCTCTATCTGTTGCAGAACTACAACCCCCACCATGCGCAGACTACAAAAGGGCATGCTGGGAGTTGTAGTTGGAACTCCAACTGTTACAAAACTTCAACTCCCAGCATGCCCTTTTTTGGCTGTGCATGCTGAGAGTTGTTGCTAAGCAACAGCTGGAGGTGAACAGGCCTTGCCTCCTACTGTATCGTGCGGCCTGCACTGCCACTGTCCTGTCCTACGCAACTGCTCCTGAGGGGACCCCTGCCGGGCCGGGCAAAGGTAGGAAACCCCCACCGGCCCTGAACACCACCCAGCAGGGTAGTGATTGGTACGCCCTTGGTCCTTAAGTGGTCAATCAATTGTCTACACTTTGTAATATCCCACATATAAAGTACAATGTTTACAATATAAATTATTTTGCCCCTTAAAGACTAAGACATCTTATTCCCTATCCAAAGGATAGGGGATAAGATGTCTGATCGCGGGGGTCCCGCCGCTGGGGACCCCCGTAATCTAGCATGCAGCACCCATCTGTTAGCACTGCAGAAAGTGCCTGAGGCCCAGTCTTATGCCTCCCGACCACGGGGATGGAGTATTGTGACATCACGACTCCACCCCCATGTGATGTCACGCCACGCCCTCTCAATGCAAGTCTATGGCAGGGGGCGTGATGGCCGTCACGCACCCCCCAATAGGCTTGCATTGAGGGAGTGGGGTGTGATGTCACACGAGGGCAATGTTGTGATGTTACAATACTCCATCCCCGTGGTTGGGAGGCATAAGACTTTGAGCCTCCAGCACTTCCTGCAATGCTAACGGGTGGATGCTGCACGCTAGATTGCGCGGATACCCCACGCTCAGACATCTTATCCCCTATCCTATTTTTTTTCTTGGTATACAATTTTGCATATAGAGCCCTCCGTGATATAGGAGGATAATTGAGCCCAGACCTGCTATGAGGCGGTTATGTGTTAGCTTTATTAAAGGTCGAGTGGGACTACTGTTTATACCCCTCAAAGTATACAAAATGACATTCAGAAAGTTTGTTAGCAGACCCAGTTTTTGAATTTTTACAAGGGGTAAAAAGAGAAAAATCCCCCCCAAAATGTAACCCAATTCCTCTCGAGTAAAGAAATACCTCATATGTGAACATAAAGTGCTCTGCGGGTGCACTAGAGGGCTCAAAAAGGGAAGCAGCGACAATGGGATTTTGGAGAGTGAATTTTGCTGAAATAGTTTTTGTGGTGCATGTCTCGTTTAGAAAACCCTTATGGTGCCATAACAGCAAAAAAAAAACAAAAAAAAAAACACATGGCACGTTATTTTGGAAACTACACCCTTCATGGCATGTAACAAGGGGACCAGTGGGCCTTAACACCCCACAGGTATTTGACGACATTTTGGTAAAGTCGGATGTGTAAAGGAATTTTTTTTTTTCACAAAAATGCTGTATTTTTTCCAAAATTTACCATTGATACAAGAGGTAATAGGAGAAAATGCCCCCCCAAAATTAATAACCCCATCTCTTCTGAGTATGGAAATACCCCATGTGTGGTCGTCAAGTGCACTGTGGGCAAACTACAATTCTCGGAAGAGAATGAGCCAGCAAATTTTGCTGAAATGGTTTTTGGTGGGTATATCGCATTTAGGAAGCCCCTGTGGTGCCGCAACAGCAACAAAAGCCCCACATGGCACACTATTTGGGAAACTCCCCTCAAGGAATTTTCCGCCAAAGTTGGATGTGAAATCTAAAAATTTGATTTTTTTTCACTAAAATGCTTGGGTTACCCCAAATTTTTCATTTGCACAAGTGGTAATAGGAGAAAAAGCCTCCCAAAGTTTCTAACCCCATTTCTTCTGAGTATGAAAATACCCCATATGTGGATGTAAAGTGCTCTGCCGGCGAACTACAGGTCTCAGAAGAGAATGAGCACCATTGGGGGCTTTTGGAGAGAGAATTTGTTTGGAATGGAAGTCGGGGGGCCATGTGCGTTTACAAAGCCCCCATGGTGCCAGATCAGTAGACCCCCCTCCCTCACGTGACCCTATTTCGGAAACTACACCCCTCACGGAATGTAATAAGGGGTGCAGTGAGCATTTACACCCCACTGGCTGTGCAAATGAAAAATTAAATTTTTCATTTTTATGGACCACTGTTCAAAAAAAAATCTGTCAGACACCAGTGGGGTGTAAATGCTCACTGCACCCCTTGTTACATTCCTTGAGAGGTGTAGTCTCCAAAATTTGATACATTCTCTCTCCAAAAGCCCAATGGCGCTCCTTCTCTTCTGAGCATTGTAGTGCGCCGCAGAGCACTTTATCCACTCATGGGGAATTTATATACACAGAATAAATGGGGTTACAAATTTTGGGGGCTTTTTTCCTATTACCCCTTGTGAACATGAAAAATTTGGGATAATGCCAGCATTGTGGTGAAAAAATACACATTTTTCATTTTCAAGTCCAACTTTTTAACGAAAGTGTTGAGGCTCACTATACCCCTTGTTATGTTCCCTGAGGGGTGTAGTTTCCAAAATGGGGTCACGTGTTTTTTTATTTTTTTAGCATTTGTTAGCACTGCTGTAACGATCAGCCACCCCTGTGCGATCAGACATCTTATCCCCTATCCTTTTGGATAGGGGATAAGATGTCTAGGGTGGGAGTACCCCTTTAAGGGTTTGCATAGGGACGGACCTGGATTCAAGAATTACACTTGCCTCCTGTGAAGGGGTATATGTAGTGTTTTACTCTTTATTTTGTGTAAGTGTAGTGTTTTTGGGGTACATTCACATGGGCAGGGTTTTACAGTGAGTTTCCCGCTGGGAGTTTGAGCTGCAGTGGAAAATTTTATATAAACCAATAATGTATGGCTATAAACAAACAAGGTACTAACCAGTGTTTGGGGCCAAACTGACACAATATATAATGAATTAATATAAATCTTTATTATTACCAAATAGGATAAAATATGATAAAAATCAGCAGCAGTTAGAAAGAAAAAGACTCAAGACAAGAATATCAAATATTGTCCAATAAGTACATAGGATGACTGACTTATAGATATAAACATATGATACTCAGTACGAGGTGGACTTGAAGACGAACCACAATACATATGTATAGGTATACACCTATAGAAATCTCAGTAAACCCAGTACACTAATGTAAACAAGAAGGACATATACAAAAGCATAGCATGTAAAGTGTAATTTGCCTAGTGCTATTGGCAGTATAAATGCAGGGAGACAAGGAAATTTACCATACAAGTCTGAGAGGAAAAGAAACCACCTCAATAAAAGTTGGAACATTGGTTGTCCCCGTGATAGATATAATCAAATGAGACTGTCCATGCATCTAGCCATTTGACACCCAGCTATACTTACATGTGTCAGGAGCCTACCCCTACATCTTCTCGCTCACTCGCTTCCTCAGGGAGTGTCTCATGGAGGGTAAACGGAAGTTTATATACATAGTATCGACCAATAAGAAAAGGTTCTATATGAATAAAGTACCCGGTGCAGCTGTGCGCGCTGTTCGCGTGGCATGTAATAGTCTGCCCCATCTTGTGTTCGACTGCGCATGCGCACGTCACCACTGGAGTGAGTACGTATTGACGTCACCACGATGGTAGCGGGCACACACGCGGTAAACACAAGAAGCTGAAACTGGCAAGGTAATATCCAACGCATGCGCAGACTAATAGGTAAGCTGCGCATGCGTGGAAAGGATCAGCCCGTACTCAACGGGCGCAAGCATACTAATAATAGTATTGAGAGCGCTAAATCTAAAGAATAAACAGCACAAACCACATATAGTGAAGACAAAATAAGTGCAAAGTGCTCATTCCCAAAATAAAATGGTGATCATGCAAGTAAAAAACTTGAAAAACGATAAAGGACACAAAGTAAGATGTAATAATACTACATAATAATGAATACATTTAAAATGAACATGACACATGAATACATAATGAATAAAGTGCATGTGTGCATATGCATATAAGTGTATCAATATAGGTGTATTTATACATATGTATGTGTAAAGTGTAAGTGAAGTAGTAAAATATATTGCAAAAATAATGATAATAGTATGGTATGAATAAGTGCATATAGTCCAGCGCTGAACTCAGAATCCGCAGACGTGCCAGGTACCTGAAACGAAAAAAGAAAGAGAAAAGAGACAAGAGAAGGAAAAGAGAGAGAGAATTATAGAAAAGAGATGGATATATAGACCCAGATAAAGAAATAGACAAGACAAAAACAGGGGAAAGGGAGAAAGAAAGAAAAAAAAGAATAAGAATAAAGAAAAAAGAGAGAGAAGAAAAACATCAGAGGAAAAGGAAAAAGGGGAAAAACAAGAAAGAAGAATAAAGAATGAGTACGAAGAGAGAAAAGAAAAGGAGAAAAGAAAAGGGATAAAAACAAAGAAGAAAAAATAGGCAGGGTATAGAAAGAAGAGACAGAAAAATATATAAGGTGAAGAAAAAGAGAGAAAGGGAAAAAGAAGAAAAAAAGAGAAAAAAAACAAAACAAAAAAGGAGAGAAAACAAAAAATTTTGTATATGTCCTTCTTGTTTACATTAGTGTACTGGGTTTACTGAGATTTCTATAGGTATATACCTATACCTATGTATTGTGGTTCATTTTCAAGTCCACCTCGGACTGAGTATCATATGTTTATATCTATATGTCATCCTATGTACTTATTGGACAATATTTTACATTCTTGTCTTGAGTCTTTTTCTTTCTAACTGCTGCTGATTTTTTTTAAATCATATTTTATCCTATTTGGTAATAATAAAGATTTATATTCATTCATTATATATTGTCAGTTTGGTGCATTTTGCAAGAAACTCACTGTAAACCCCCGCCCAAGTGAATGTACCCTGGGAGGGGGGGGGGGGGGGGCAAACCTTCAGCTGTTGCAAAACTACAACTCCCAGCATACTCTTTGGCTGTCCGTGCATGCTGGCGGTTGTAATTATGCAACAGCTGGTTGCATAACATTGAGAGTTTATTACTTAACTCAGTTTCGCAATCACTGTGCTTCCAGCTGTTGCAAGACTACAACTCCCAGAATGTACGGTCTGTCAGTGCATGCTGGGAGTTGTATTTTGCAACAGCTGGAGGCACACTGGTTGCCAAACACTGAGTTAGGTAACAAACTCATTGTTTTGCAACCAGTGTGCCTTCAGCTGTTGCAAAAGCTACAACCCCCAGCATGCACTACAGCCGAAGGGCATGCTGGGACTTGTAGTTATGCAACAGCTGGAGGCACACTACTGCAACTTCCAGCATGCCCTTTGGTAGTTTGTGAATGCTGGGGGTTGTAGTTAGGCAATTGTTGGAAGCACACTTTTTTCATAGAAAAAAATGGGCCTCCAGCTGTTGCCTAACTACAACCCTTAGCATGCACAAACTAACAAAGGGCATGCTAGGAGTTGCTGTTTTGCCTACTGTTGCATAACAACAACTCCCAGCATGCCCTTTTGTGCATGCAGAGAGTTGTTGCAAGGCAACAGCAGGAGGCATGGCCTTACTCCCTGCTGCTGCGCACGTCCTACTTGTCATCCTGCCCCTGCCGATGTCTCCGCTCCGGGGGCCCCCGATGCCGGGGACAGGGGCCCCCACTACATCTACACACTCCCGGCACCTGCTCTTTGCCTCCAGAGAAGGGGCAGGGTGGGTGCTGTTAGGGATACCCCCACAGCTGGCATCCTGATTTGTCGGCCGAATCAGGACGATCGTGAGGTGGCACCGGTGCTCCTGCTGCTAAAGGGTGATAGGTGCCATCCGACACGGCACCCATCACCCTCTTTTTCTGGGTCACCGGGGACCCGATTGAACTGGAATCACAGATCTGAATTGAACGACTATTTGCGGTGATCACCAACATGGAGGAAGGGGCGGAATTCCCTTAAGTCCCAGGACGTCAGGGTGTATCTGTACATCCTGGGTCCTTATGGGGTGCCTTAATATGATATATGATAACACCTGTTAAATCTAAACATCTAAATGGAAGCTGTCTGCAATGTAAAGCTTACTAGATAGGTCTGGCAAAGCAGAACACAATGCTATATTTTAAAAACATATGAAAACAGATGCCCGATTTATTGGAGTCTTTAAGTCTGGAAGGTGTTATTGCTAAGGCTTTGGGAATTGAGCAAACCACAGTGGGAGTCATTATTAACAAATGTAAATGTTTACCATTGTTCCAAGTTTTCTCCATGAGTGGCCAGGCTATCAAATATAACACAAAGACCTCCAATGTAGTTTTACTGGGGTAGTTACATATTTACATGTGTGATACTAGTTTTGAATAAATCTTTATCTTCAGTAGATGAAATGATAATGAAACAGCTGTATTTTGTGCTTACTCTTGTTGTCTTCATCTCATATTAAAATTAGTTGAATGATCTGAAACATGTAAATGTAACATATTAGCAAAATCTGGTGAGAATCACTTCACAGCACTTCACCTGAGCCGTTTTATTTTTCATAGCAAATACAATAGCTTTGAAGAAACCATTTATTTTTCAACAGTTTTTTTTTATTTTTTTATTTTTTTTTTAAATAAGAGGTTACAAATAAGGTCCTTGCATAAATGTATAATGTGAACAGTAGAAATAAGGTACAATGCAAACAAGATTTCTGAAACAATTTAAATCATTACTCGCCACAAAACCCTGATATTATTCAGGTTCATATCTTATTTTAAATAAAATAAATTTTTAGCTCATTACAGCTGGATACTTTATTTTTATTTTTTATTTCCCCCCCCCCCCCCTTAATCAGTAGTCCTACTGTGAAACAATATTAATCATGTAATACGGTATGTCTTTGCTTTTCCTGTAAAGATCAGCAGTTCCCTTTTAGGGATGTCCTGATACCATATTTTAAGACAGAGTACCGATACTCTTCGATACCAATTCACAATACTATTTTCTATGTGATGTGACAGGATTTTCTTTCTTTTTTTTTTTTTTTTTATGGGAAAAAGGGGTGTTTTTATTTATATTTGTTTGCACATTTTTTTTCACTTTTCTTTAGTCCCCATAGTTCACCATTACATGCAATCTGTAGATTGCATAACTGGTCAATGATATGCCATAGCATAGCATTGATCAGTGTTATCAGTGCTCATTTAGCTCCTGAGAATGAAGCAGCTCAGAGGGGGGCAGGCAGGTCCCTCCATTCCATCTCCATGGGGGAATAAAATGATTTTACAAAAGTCTGGGGGAATAGATTTTATATGGAAATTATGCACAGAAAGTTTAAAAACCCCGCCCGAAGCCCTGAATGACTCCTCGGTGCCGGACATTCAGGGCTCCCGGCAGGGAATTTAAAAGTGAAAGTAAAAATGCAACGTACATTGCAGGGGAGCGGAGCAGGGGACATTAAAGGCTCATCCGTTTGCCATAGACTTTAATGTTCATTTTAAAGGACCCATTTTTAAAAAAAAAAAATTTTTGACTGAGAAAAAAAATACTGCATGCAAAATCTCTTCACCGTTAAAAAAAAAAAAAAGGGAATAGGAGGCAAACGGGTGACAGAGGACTAAAAAAAAATAAAAATATCAAATGAAAAATCTCATTGACATCAATGGGATCCTTTTAACAGCCGTTTACAAAAGTATCAAATGGATTTGAGAATGGGTATGAATTTACGGGGGCAGACAGCCATGTGAACGAGCCCTTACCTTACCTGTAACAAAGCTAAGCCCTGGATGCTTTGTTTCAACTTGCCACCAGCAGTGCTCTTTACCATACAGTCGCCATTTCCCTTTTCACAGCAAGATTAATCGATTCCATAGCTGGGAACAGGACTTGCGTATACCCCTAAATTCTTACTAGATTATAATTGTGAGAGCATTCAATAAATTCAAAAAAATCTAGCAAAATATGGATTGTGCAAAAGGTGCTCTGGAGGCAGCGTATATCTCACCTAGAGTCTTAAGATGGGTGAGGTAAACCATCAAGAGATTCTCATGCCGGTCATAAGTAAAATTCCACTGGCACATGTCTCATAAGTCTGGCATATCATAAGTCTGCCCATATTCCCCTACCTACACCATCTAGGAGCTGGCATAGATCTCGGCTAACACTGACCCCCTTTTTGCTTTTAGTTAATTTTCAGTAAATCTTGCCCTTTCTGATCAGTCCAGTCTACTTTCTGCGAAGCCCTAATCGGACACTTTACTTCCTCTTACACTTGTTGGTATAATGTAATTGATAGTTGAATTACATTTTTTTTTTTTTTTTTTACCCCCCTCAGAAACAACCTGTGCAGACTACACCTACCACGCCATATACCATTAAACTGAGAGGAGCTCCATTCAATGTAACTGAAGTAGGTTTTGTACTTCATTTGGTAAACTCTTCTTTTAATAAAATGTGATTCTGCAGATAGCAATTAAGAAGTATGTCCCTGTTTTATGCAGTAGAATTTAGACTATATTTTGTTCATACAGTTGGTTGTGCATGAAGTGGATGTAAGTTTTACAAAACCCAATTTTAGTAAAAATTGGATTTTAGAATGTTTAACGTTTTCACACAGGCTTCACTGCCCTATATGTTGCAGAATTTGTTCAGTTTAAAGGGGTTGTGCGCTGTCCTGAATTTTGGAGCTCCGCTCACAGCGTCCAGAAGTTCATTACTCCGAACGCTGTGTTCGGGCTTCTGTGCTCGCGGGCGTGACGTCACGCCTGGCTCCTCGTGACGTCTCGCCCGCCCCCTCGTGATGTCACGCCCGCCCCCTCGTGATGTCACGCCCGCCCCCTCTACCAAAGTCTATGGGAAGGGGGCGTGACAGCGGTCGTGCCCCCTTCCCATACACTTTCGTTGAGGGGGCGGGCGAGACGTCACAAGGGGCCGGGCGTGACGTCACGCCCGTAGGCCGCGAACACGGAAGCCCGCACACAGCGTTTGGAGTAATGAACTTCCTGACGCTGTGAGCGGAGCTCTGAAAGTCAGGGCAGCGCACAACCCTTTTAAATTTTGCCTTTCAATGCAGATGGCAAAATCTGCAACGAAAGTACAAATGCAACCAATGTGTCCAAAGTATAAAATTCAATTATCTGAAAAATGGTGTAAAGAAGCACACACATTCTTGTTTAGGTTAAATCAGATTGATTTGAAATTGAAGAACAAATACGTTTAAAAAAAATGACCTATAAAAAACCATGCATTAAAAACCATTTTTACCTATCTCAGTAAGGGTGAGCTCACATTTGACACTGAGGTTCCATTAGGATGAGAGAAGTGAAGCAGGCAAGCAGTTATATAACTGTAATAATAGGAAAGAAAAATAGGACTGATAAGCCTAATTTATATTAAGGCTATGTTCACACAACGGAATTACTGTGATTTTGCTCAAATTCTATTCTGCAAAGCTGGCTGCAGATCTTTTGCAGTTTTGTGAATTTCTGTGCACTCAACACACAGATTCCGGCCAGAATGTAGTATCCCATTTACTTCATTGGGGCTCTGTGTGGAATTTTGACAGATTTTATGTTTTTACATCAACCAGACTGCAGAATTTCCACAGTGGAAATCCCACTGTGTAAATGAGACAGCGGAATCCCAATTCAACACAATGTGCAGTAAAATTTGAAGACTTTCTGAGCCAGAAAATTGTGCCATGTAAACGTAGCCTAAGCCTTTTTTTTTTTTTTTTTTTCACAACACATGGAGATATAGACATGGAACAGAAGCAATCAAGTCTTCTGTTGGTTACGAAACCTATAAAATAGTCTTTTTATTTCTTAGCCAATAGTCAAGGAGGCGTGGCCAAGCTGGTAAGATGCTACAATCTGGCACACCTTTTTTCTCTCTTACATACTAACTCCTCCATGATTGAAGTTCCGAGCCTTGTACATCAGTCAAGGAGTGTCTAAGAGAGACTGAGCAAGGAGGCATGCCAGGCTGTAGCACTTAAGTAGCTTGACCCCTGCTTTTGACACTTGGAAATAAAATAGACACTTGGAAATAAAAAGACCATTTTATAAGTTTGTCAACATCAACAGCTCCAGGAAAAAGTATAATTTGCTTTTAAACCCCAATAGCTATCCAATGGTGTCTACCAATATCAGCACCAAACAGAATTGACAGATTCCCTTAGATGTTTGAGATTTCAAGAATGTGGTTATCTTAGTGGATCTATGTTAGGCTGGGTTCACACCACGTTTTTGAAATACGGTTACTGTATATGGTTTTCCGCTAAAAAACTTATGGCAAAAACCGTATGCAACCGTGTACAACCGTATGACTCCAAATGAAAACGTATACGGTTTTTCCCCATACGGTTCTATCCGTTTGCATCAGTTTTTGCCAACGGTTTTGCTATTTTGTTGGAATTAGTTTTCCAGCAATTTCATAAAGTTACTATTGTTCTATTGAAATTCCAATCTGCGCATGTGTCAACTCCAAAAACGGATTAGAAAATCCGTGTGCAACCGTATATAACAACAATGTTAAAAGAACCGCATACGGTTCGC
Organism: Hyla sarda; assembly: GCF_029499605.1. Classification (NCBI taxonomy): domain Eukaryota; kingdom Metazoa; phylum Chordata; class Amphibia; order Anura; family Hylidae; genus Hyla; species Hyla sarda. The sequence continues at coordinate 414,050,753 of NC_079189.1, forward strand.
ATACGGTTTTCCAACCGGAGGCAAAAAACGTGGTCGACAGTGTTTTTGCCTACGGTTGAAAAATCGGCAAAACCGTATCCGAGGCAAAACGGATGCAACCGTACACAACATTTGGAATACGGTTTACAATGCATTCTCTATGCATACGGTTTCGGATACGGTCGTATACGTTTTTTTGCGGAAAATCGTATACGGTTACCGTATTTGAAAAACGTGGTGTGAACCCAGCCTTAGAAAAGATTTAGGCACTAAAAATTTGATTGAAGGGTCCAGGGTTTATTTAGATCAAAGAATTATGTTGGGGCTAAAAAAAAAAAAAAAAAATCAGTCATTATTAGGGACTGCTCAAGATAAGGACACACTCATAAGGAGGAAAGTAGGGAAAAATTAAAGTCTCCAAGATGACTAATTCTTGTTTAAAATTGGAGAATTTAGAGAATGAACTTGGATTTTCCTACCTATAACGAAACATACTTTTGTGTTTTTAGCAAAATGTTCGAGAGTTTCTTCTGCCATTAAAACCAGCTGCTATTCGAATAGTTCGAAATGTTAATGGAAACAAGACAGGTGAGTTCTTTTGTATTTGTAAGTATAATATTGTTAAACTCTTAAAGGAATACTAAACTATTTGTCAGTCATCAGCATTTTCTTTTTTTGTGTTTTTAAAACTTGTATGTTTACCCAGCCACCAATTTATAAATATTGTCTTTTTAAGGTTATATTTTTGTGGATCTAAAGAGTGAAGCTGATGTACATAAAGCTCTTAAAAAGAATAAGGATTATATGGGTGAGTTGACATATAAAAATTTGTGATCACTGGCTTAATATAGACTAAAATGTGATTTAGAATCTGAGGGGAAATAATTGTCTTGCTCTGGGCTGTACTATATTACATTTATTGTGTAGTTTTCTTTTGAGTAAAACATGTTTTTGCTTTGGTTTTTTATGTACGTGATTATAGGGGTTGTCATCTTGCCTGAGCTGTTGTAACAACATTTAGAGAGATGTTTTGAGGAAGCATATATGGACATAGGCAACAAAAGACCAGTTCCATTCACATGAATTGAAAACATTACTGGCCAATCTCTGTGACCTTTTTTTTAGAGGCCATTGTACATTGATGGGGTGGCTGTTTTTTGAGCAAAAGCTACTGTTTGTAGCACTATTATCTACACAATGGTGTCATGTTTCACTGTACTCTGGTAGGTGATAAGGAGAAGAATGCTAGGAAATGATCTGTACAGAACAAGAAGTCTCAGCTTTGTTTTAGGCCTAGTGTCCAGGTTTCAGGAATATTTCAAAGTATTTCAAAAATGGAAAATTAGAAAATAATAAAATCTTAAATATGGTAACAAAGCAAGCACTTGATTTAAACAATAGGTGATTTTCTGATGACACATTTTTTTTAAGCATTTTGTGTTTTAATTTTACCCCAGTGGCCCAACTAAAATAAGGCCACAACTTAAATGGCCACTGTCAGATTCAAAAACTTCTTATATTTTGTACATCTTGGAAAACGTGAACCTTTTCTAATATACTTCATAAGAAAATTTGATTTCCTTTTTTATAGAAATCATCACTTTGTCCAAGCTGAAGCACAGGCATGGACAAAGCCCAGTAAGTGAAGGTGGGCGAGCACTACTCTGTGTCTGATTGGACAGGAGAGAGCCCAGAGGAGTGCTATCAGACAGGAGAGAGCCCAGAGGAGTGCTATCAAACAGGAGAGAGCCCAGAGGAGTGCTATCAGACAGGAGAGAACACAGAGGAGTTTTAGCCCACCCTCACTTACTGGACTTTGTCCATGCCTGTGCTTCAGCTCGGACAAAGCTATGATTTCTATAAAAGGAAATAACATTTTCCTATGAAGTATATCTGAAAGATTAATGTTTTGCCAAGGTGTACAGCATATTACATTTTTTTGTATCTGACAGTTTCCATTTAAGTGTTGACCTTTGAGAAAGATAGAGAAGTCTGTCATTTGAAGGGTGCAGTCAGATTTTATAGAGACTGTCACCATTTTGAGTCAAAATTAGTAAAAAAAATTAAAAATAACTTCATGGTTAGATTATTGTAATCAATACAGCTATCATTTGGCTTTACACACCTTGATCACCTTGGGTGATTTAGGATGCATTCACACTCAGGAGTTCAAGAGGAATTTACTCGAGTAATTTTCCAAGTTATTCATCAAATCATTTTCAATTGACTTTAATGGACTTTCTGTTGTCCTGTTCACACTGAGGAATTTCTGCTAGCTGAATTCTGTTCCGCCTGAAGATAGAACATGTTAAACATAGAATGCTTCGGCAGATTAGAACCATTTGGCCCATCTAGTCTGCCCAATAATCTGGCCCTATCTTATATGAAGGATAGCCTTATGGTTATTTCATGCATGTCTAAACTCCTTCACTGTATTTGCAGCGACCACTTCTGCAGGAAGGCTATTCCATGCATCCACTACTCTCTCAGTAAAGTAATACTTCCTGATATTACTTTTAAACCTTTTGCCCCTCTAATTTAAAACTATGTCCTCTTGTGGTAGTTTTTCTTCTTTTAAAGATGCTCTCATCCTTTACCATGTTGGTTCCCATTATGTATTTAAAAGTCTCTATCATCTACCCTCTGTCTCTTCTTTCTTCCAAGCTATACATGTTAAGGTCCTCTAACCTTTCCTGGTAAGTTTTATCCTGCAACCCATGTACTAGTTTAGTAGCTCTTCTCTGAACTCTCTAGAGTATCTATATCCTTTTGGAGATACAGCCTCCAGTACTGCACACAATACTCCAAGTGAGGTCTCACCAGTGTTCTGTACAGCGGCATGAGCACTTCTCTCTTTCTACTGCTTATACCTCTCCCTATACATCCAAGCATTCTGCTATCGTTTCCTGCTGCTCTATTGCATTGTCTTCCTACCTTTAAGTCTTCTGAAATAATTACTCCTAAATCCCTCAGATACTGAGCTCAGGACTGTATCGCATATTATATATTCTGCCCTTGGGTTTTATGTCCCAGGTGCGTTATCTTGCACATTAAATTTCAGTTGCCAGAGTTCTGACCATTCTTCTAGTTTTCCTAAATTCATTTTCCATTTGGCACATCCCTCCAGGAACATCAACCCTGTTACATATCTTTGTGTCATCAGCAAAAAGACATACCTTACCATCGAGACCTTTTGCTTTATCACTAATGAAGATATTAAACAAAATGGGTCAAAGTACAGATCCCTAGGGTCCCCCACTGGTAACAAGACCTTGCTCTGAATATACTCCATTGACTACAACCCTCTGTTGTCTGTCATTCAGCCACTGCCTAATCCACTCAACAATATTGGAGTCCAAGCTCAATGACTGTAGTTTATTGATAAGTCTTCTAGGTGGGACAATGTCAAAAGCCTTACTAAAATCTAGATATGCGATGTCTACTGCCCCTCCGCCATCTATTATTTTAGTCACCCAGTCAAAAAAATCAATAAGATTTGTTTTGACATGATCTCCCTGAAGTAAACCCATGTTCTTTTTCATCTTGCAATCCATGGGATTTCAACATGAAAAACATGGGTTTACTTCAGTTAGATCACGTCAAACAAATCGGGGAGAATGTTCATTCTTCAGGCGGAATCCTTGATTAAAAGCCCATTGAAGTCAATGGGATTTTTTTCCTGACTAAATCAATTTCATGCGGAATCCAAAAAATTTGAATTGAGTAGCCCGACAATTTCCTGACCAAAATTATTCCTTGTGAATTCCTCATGAACTCCTCAGTGTGAATGCACCCTAAGTCACATGATTTATAGGCAGGGCACCAAAGTCTAGATGGGTGGTTTTAATCGGCACACCATCACACTATTGCATATACTCTTAGGGGAAGATTTATGAAAACCTGTCCAGAGGAAAAGTTGATGAGTTGCCCATAGCAACCAATCAGATCGCTGCTTTAATTTTTTTGCAGGCAGTTTCAGAAATGAAAGAAGCGATCTGATTATTTGCCATAGGAAACTCATCAACTTTTCCTTTGGACAGGTTTTGATAAATCTCTAAATATTTTGCATATCTTAGAACTGAAATTCTGAGCATCTCTTTAACTCAGCAGTAGAAGAAGAATTAAGATGTTATTAGTCTAAAAATCAAAAAGTTTTTGTAGCCTTCAGTAAATCATGTAATTTTTTGGGATGAATTGTGTGTGAATTCCAAATTTGACTCCATGATGCTATCATGGCTTTGCTATTACACTGAAGCCATTGTATGGTTACAGTGCAGTAATGTCAAATGTTTCAGATCTTTAAACAATATTTAGAGGTTGTGAAACAGTTCAGATGGATGAATAATTAGTATTAACCCCTTCCCAAAAATGGACGTTTATGTACCCGCCCTTCCCGCTGTATGATGCACGCTCAGCAGGTGAGCGTCCATCATACTCAGTTGTTATCAGCAACCGGGACCCATGGCTAATGCCGGACATCACCGATTGTTCTTATGTCCTGCAGTAACACTTTAGACGCCACAATCAAAGTTGATAGTGCCGTCTAAAAGCAGTTCCCGGCTAGCTCAGTGGGATGATCGGGACTGCTGTGGCATCCCGATCAGCTGAGAGGACAGGGGGAGGTGTCTTCCTCCCTGCTGTACGATCGGTGCTCCAGGCTTTGTCAGGCTGAAGCAATGGAGCACCGAAAATGCTGATTAATGCTCTCTCTTTTATGGAGAAGGATTGATCAGTGTGTGCAATCTAAAGATTGCATGGTATAGTCCCCTATGGGGACTAAAAAAAGTGTGTATAAAAAAAAAAAGTAAATAAATATGCATTAACCCCTTCCCTAATAAAAGTTTAAATCGCCCCCTTTTTTCCCATTTTTCAAATATAAAAATAGTGAAAAAAATTGAATTAAAAAAATAACCTTAAAAGGGTTATCCAGGAAAAACTTTTTTTTATATATCAACTGGCTCCAGAAAGTTACAGATTTGTAAATTACTTCTATTAAAAAATCTTAATCCTTTCAGTACTTAGGAGCTTCTGAAGTTGAATTGTTCTTTTCTGTCTAAGTGCTCTCTGATGACACGTGTCTCGGGGACTGCCCAGTTAGAAGAGGTTTGCTATGGGGATTTGCTTCTAAACTGGGCGATTCCCGAGACACGTGTAATCAGAGAGCACTTAGACAGAAAAGAACATCTCAACTTCAGGAGCTCATAAGTACTGAAAAGATTAAGATTTTTTTTAATAGAAGTAATTAACAAATCTGTTTAACTTTCTGGAGCCAGTTGATATTTAAAAAAAAATGTTTTCCTGGACAACCCCTTTAACATGTGGTATTGCTGCATGGGTAAATGTCCGAACTATTAAAATATAATGTTAAGCAAACTGCACGGTAAAAGGCGCAAGTGTAAAAAAAAAAAAAAAAAAATTCCAAAGTCCAGAAATGCGTATTTTTGCTCATTTCATATACAAAATTTTGTTTTTAAAAGTATTACAAAGTAAAATTGGTGGCACAAAAAACATGCACTCATATGGGTCTATAGGTGAAAGGGTTTTGTTTTTTCCTCCTCACCTTTTAAGAATCAGAAGTGCAAAAATGAAAAATGGCCCGAGAGGAAAGGGGTTAATTGTGGGACAATCCCTTTTGATGTAAGAAAATTACACAAAAAACAAATTAAGTAAACCATTAACCAAAATATACAAATCTATTTCAGGTGGAAGATACATTGAAGTTTTCCATGTTGAGCAAGCTAAAGAAGAGCATGTCTCAGGGAAATCGCAGAACAGACCATGGGAACAGCATCAAAAGAATTCTGAGCTACAAGAAGATTTGGCAGACTCTGGAAGACTTTTTGTTAGAAACCTGCCATACAGTTGCACTGAGGCGGACTTAGAGGCGTTATTCTCCAAATATGGTATGATTTGTGAAAACTATTGTAAAAAATGTTTGTTCATCATCATGGATATGTGTTTACATGTATGATTTTTGATATGCTGCACATGTATACTTGTCACCAGGCCTGATTTAACTATTTAGCATTTTTTTATTATTATTTTTTGTCAGTTTCCATAATTTTGCAAAACATGGGTGCACGTTCCACAGTTGATCAGGTTAAATTATGTGAACACTTTGTTTACAATCCTTAAAAGCAAAGATGACCCTGTATTTTGTTTCTTCTTCTCCTTCTAACAGCAATCTAGTATGGAAGTGTTTACTATTACAGTTAAGTTTGTTTTGTGCCACTAAAAGACTTAACTCGTTGATGTGGCCTTACGCAGAGCAGTGAAAATAAAGGGGTCCTAGCACCACACGTTCTCGTGATTGTGGGGGTCCCTGCAGTAAGAACCTTACCAATCAGAAAATGATTCACATTAGTAGATAATTGAAGCCTACACTACACTCAGAACAGAGCCTGAAGCAGTTGGCTGTGTAATCTGTGTAGCGGTGGTGCCAGGGTACTGCAGACTCTGCTTCTATTCACTGCAATAGGACTAAGGGTGCATTCACGCCATGTTTGTGAGATCCAGCTGGGAAATTTCAAAACAAAGCGCTCCCGTATCCCAGCCTGTCCGGCGCCGAATTTCATTTATTTAAATGCGCCGACCGGAGTCAAATAGTGACTCTGGCTCATTATTGCCCTGTATCTGGTTTTGTGGCCAGACTGAAAACTGCAGCATACCACAGTTTTCAATTCGGACACAAAGCCGGATACGGGGCAAAAATAAGCCAACTGGAGTCACTATCTGGGATACAGGAGCATCCAGTTTTAAAATTTCCCAGGCGGATCTCACAAACGTGGTGTGAATGCACTCTAATATGTATGTTGAGCTCTTGCTTCACTAGAAGCTGAGGCTGAAGTACTCGGACACCGCCTCTCTGTGTAGTGCAGGTGCCAAACAGCTGATAAGCAGGGGTGCTGTCTGTTAGCACCCTCCTGATCAGCTGTTGATGGCGTTTCCTGTGGCTTGGCCATCAATATTTTGCTTGTTTTTTTTCCTGGCAAACCCCTTTAAATATCGCCTATAATATGAATGCTGTAGTATGTAATTAGAATGAAATCACACTCTGCATATTGTTGCCAAAACATCCCCATTGGGGTAAATAGAACCAATTATCAGCTGCAGGAATTTCTGTAACAAATCTGCTGCATGTGAATTTGCTCTCAAAAAGTGTTATTTTTACCTTTTTTTTTTTTTTTCTCCTATAGGTCCTCTCTCTGAAATTCATTTTCCAATTGATAAACTAACAAAGAAGCCTAAGGGTTTTGCCTTTGTTACTTTCCTCATTACAGAACATGCTGTTAAAGCATATGCAGAAGTTGATGGACACATTTTTCAGGTGGGTAGATTAACTGGTCATTTCATGTTGTTATACGATACATGAACTGGGAATCTTTGGCTTTTTTTCAAACTGTATTTTATGAATTTCTTCTTCCAAAAATCATACACTACAGAAAATAAATCTGTAATGGTTCATGAACCCTTACCGAAATGCTAAAACTGGCATTTTTCAAACTTATGTTAGGTGCAGAGTCCAGAGAGCCTTGCTGTAAGACTGGTTTTATGCATAGTATTTGGGTCAGTATTTGGTCCTTATCTAGCCAAGACAAGGACTGGGTTAAAAAAAAAAAAAAAGTGCAAATACTTATTATACAATTTTTCTCTACGCCTTTTTCTCTCTTGGTTTTGGCTAAAAATACTGACCAAAATGTTACTTGCTTTATATCATACAGGGATTTAGAGAATCAGCATATATGGCACTCCATAAAAAAAAATTCAAAAAATGTGTATAGAAAAATAAAAGGGGACTAAGACTGCATTATAATTGGCAGATTTCATTTGCATGAAGACAGCAAAAATCAGGACTCATATCTTTGCATCCTAAGGTTTGTTCACTTTTCTTCAGGGCCGTATGTTGCATGTTCTTCCCTCCACTGTGAAAAAGGAAGATGAAGGGGAGGTGGGAGCTGATAATTCTGGCTATAAGAAACAAAAAGCTTTGAAGGACAAGGCCAACAGTTCCAGGTACTGTCCATTATCCCAAGGGCTTGGAAGTGATTAAGTGGGCACCTTTCATTATTGTTCTTCAGTCTCTCTTAGGAATAATAAATTGTCAAGTGACTATTGACCTTCTCACCATAAAAAGTCAGTATCCACTATAAAAGCAAAGTTTTTTTTGAAGAGCTGACAAGTAAAAACATGCCCTTATGTAATACATAATGTGTTTATTTGAATTCATGCATATTAAGTCTTATCTTTAGTCCATATAAAAGCTGGAAATGACTACAGATGGGGGTTTCTATCATAGAAAGCAATGACATGCTGGGATTATTCGTCTCTTTCTAATTCTTGGGGTCCATGTGTTGGGATCCACTTTGATCCTTCACAGTGGCTACACCTGACATGCAGGGAACTGCAGCACAGCTTGTTTCACTAAAATAGACATATATCCAGAACCCGGCAGCCTCCAACCCCCGCAGATGCTCAAAATGAGGGTTCCCCCACAGAGGTGCTCTGGGGCTCAGTGTCGGGGGACCACCTACTGCACCTCATCCATTGTTCTGATAGGGGTCAACAATCTGGAAGTAGAAGTATATCTATACAAGGCATTAGTCAACGTTTCATACAAACCCATGAGAGCTCCCGCAAGAGCAGTAGAAGCCTTTACCAGATCCAGGTCGATCCACTAGGCAGCATACACCAATTGAGACGCTAAGAAGTAATTATGCATGTTAGGAGCAGCTAAACAACCCCTCTGTTTGGACGCCTGGGGAGGCGCCTGACCCAACCGCGGTGGTTTGTCTTGCCAATAGAAGGCCCTCAAATGCCACTCAGCTTCTTAAAGAATCTCTTAGGAGGAATCACAGGAGAGAGATGGAAAATATATAAAAATGTTGGTAATTTGAAAAATATTAATCCTGCCAGTCAGGGAAAGGGGCAAAAGGGGACCAGGCCTGCAATTTAGTCCTCACAGACAACAACACCGGTTCTAAATTTAGCCTTACATAATCCGTCACACAAGTAGAAACCTCCACTCTCAAATATCTAAATTGAGGGACCGTTTGCAACGCATGAGGAAGAGACTGCACAGAATGCACTGTCACAGATAAAGCCATCAGTAAAGACTTAGCCCAATTAACCTTGAGACCAGAAAAGGAACTAACATCAGCTAGGAGAAAAAACAAGGCCCTCGGGGAACCCTGGACATCCGCCAAGTAAACCAGCGTATCATCCGCATGCATGGACATTTTTCCTCCAAGGAACCTCTACAAATCCCATGAATACTTGTGGACACTCGGATGGCCGCAGCCAGGGGCTCAACTGCTAAAGCAAACAAAAAAGGAGAGAGGGGACAGCCCTCCCTCGTTCCCCTACCTCGCCGAAAGGACTCAGAAACCTCTAGATTAGTTCACACCCTAGCCCTAGGTCTATCGTACAACAATCTTACCCATGCCCAGAACCATGGACCAAACTGAAGGACTTCCAAAACACCCCCCAGGTATAGCCATTCCACTGAATCAAAGGCTTTATAGACATCTAAGCTAACCACATATACCCCAGAGGCATTCCATTCTGCTGCAGCCATGTTAAGGTGTAACCGCTGTACATTAATGTCAGTAGCCCTCCCCAGGCATAAAGCCTGTCTGGTCAAGATGAATGACGGCGGATACAACCATACGCAAGTAATTGCCAGTATTTTAGCCAGAAGTTTGATATCCACATTAAGGAGGGAAATAGTTCTATAGGAATCCGGTAGTGTCTGATCCTTTCCCAGCTTAGGAAGAACCACAATGAGGGCCTCCCTCATGGAATCGGGGAGTCTCCAAGGCCACACTGAAAGGATTCTGTAAAATAGGTATCAGCTGCTCCTCGTTCGCCCTGTACTAGTCTCCAATTATGCCATCCAACCCCAGAGTTTTTCCTGACTGCAGAGAAACAATAGCCAAATAGACTGCCTCATCAGAAAAAGGGGCATCTAACTATGCTGCCTGGGCCATTGTCATTGGCATTAGAGGCAAACTCAGCAAAAAAGACACAAAACCGTCTGGAACAGTTGGTAATTGAAAGGTATAGAGATCACTATAAAAGTCTTGAAACACATTAATAGCAACAGGGTCAGATTCTAGTATCCCATTTACCCCCCTAATACAGGGTATAGCAACCACAGGCCTGCTCTCCCTAGCCAACTACGCCAGCAACTTTCCATTCTTATCCCTAAATTCAAATAATGCCGCCTCCCTGTCCACCATCCTCTTTTGAATCTTCTCCTAATGAAGGATCAAGAGAGCTCTTTGGGCATAAACTGTTTATGTGCAGCGACGGGGGAAGGGTCTCACTACCTCCGCCTCCAGAACCCCAATCTCAACCTGCAATGCCCTCTCCCTGGCCGAATATACCTGCCTCTGTCCAGCAACCCCCACCATAAAGGCCCTACTCGTACATGCACCTTATAAGCATCCCATTGTACTATCTGGTCAGGGTGGGAGCTATTGTGTTCCCAAAAATAATTATGGGCTTCTTGCAGTGATGCCATCACTACCTCCTCCTGCAGCCAGCCTGGGTGCATCCGCCAGACTTTAGAGGAGTGACGAGGGCCTAAACTCAAGGACAGAATAAGATCTGAGTGGTCAGAGATCCCCCTAGTGGTGTACAAGACATCTCTTACCAGAGGAAGAAGGTCATAAGTTGCATATTCTAGGACATCAACATGAAATGGAGGGGGTACATACATGGACACCAAAATAAAACTAAAGGCATGTAGGGAACACCAGACAATCCCCAAACCTACCAAAATGATCACAAGCCACTTGATCAATGACCAGGGGAACGGAATTAGTAACCAAAATAGATACTCCCCTCACAGAGGAAGAATAGGTAGAATGGTAGCCCCTTGCTATCCATGCCCTCTTTAGGATAAGTATTTTCTGACTAGTTAAATGGGTTTCTTGTAAGCAAATCAGGTGTGGTGACTGCTTTTTAACAAAGTCCAGACACAGGGCCCTTTCTTCAATTTGGAGTTAATGCCTCTAACATTCCAACGCACTATGTTAAGGGAACCCATTATGTATACTGGAACAAACAATCAGCACTAGAAGCACGACATGACAGAAAACCTCTCTCTCCTCACTAAAAGGTCGGATTAGAAATAAAGGTGTACCTGGGACACTACACCACCACCTTAGGGACTCTGGAAACACACACCATACATACCACAGACGAAGACTAAACAACCAACCAACAAAGACAACCCAGAAACAGATGCAGAATTAAGCAAAAACATCCCCAACAAATCCCTAACACTGGGTACTCGTGCAGGCCTAGACCCTAAACACTAACAGATGAGTAGTAGCAAGAACTCAAGTAACTCAAACAGTCCCACTCCCTCCCACCAACCTGACCCCAGCTATGTTAGCTAAAGGTACAACTCTCTCACTAATCCCATATTAAGTAGAAAACAAGAAAACATCGACGAGAAGTCCTCAGATAACGGCCCTAATACAGACCTAACTCCCTACACTATCTAAACATACTAGAAAGCAGCAGAAAAAAATCTCAGGAGAAGATCAGCCTTGGAGGTTCCACAGCCGGCGCATCGTCCACCCGCTGCAATGCTTCAGCTGGTGATGTGAACAACAGAGCAGTCGTTCAGTCCACCACTTTAAAGGGGTTATCCAGGAAAAAACATTTTTTTATATATCAACTGGCTCCAGAAAGTTAAACAAATTTGTAAATTACTTCTATTAAAAGAAATCTTAATCCTTTCAGTACTTATGAACTGCTGAAGTTGAGTTGTTCTTTTCAGTCTAAGTGCTTTCTGATGACACGTGTCTCGGGAACTGTCCAGAGTAGAAGCAAATCCCCATAGCAAACCCATTCTACTCTACTTCTGCATAGATGCCAGCAGAGAGCACTGTTGCCAGACCCAAAAGAACAACTATACGTCAGCAGAAAATCTCAACTCAAGTAATCTGCAAATCTGTTTAACTTTCTGTAGCCAGTTGATATAAAAAAAAAAATTAAAAAAAAGTTTTTTCCTGGAATACACCTTTAAGTCTCGCCGGGATCAGCATAGCGTAACTTTAGCCTTTGGTACGTAACGGGAGATGGACTTCTTTGAACATTATCCTATGTTTACGTAGCTCCACCGAGAAATCAGGGTAAAAGGCAACTCTGCTGTCATTAAAGCGCACCTCTCCCTTGATGCGGACGCCCGTAGGATAGCATCTCTTTCACAGTAGTGGAGTAGCTTAGCCAGAAACGGTCTAGGCGAAAAGTCTTTCCAGATTGAAGGGGGTACTTTTTGTTTGCTCTCTTGCAAAATCCTGTTAAGCTTAGAAATGTCATCATCTAAAGTAAACCTGACTTTAAAAAAATAATTAGCACGTACACTGCTATTTTCTCGCCTCCTACAGTTCTCACAACTGGAATACACTGTTTATGGGGACCAGCTCAGTGGCTGAGGTGATTGCTCAAAAGTATAACACAAGCAAAAGCCAAGTGCTGGATCATGTGAGTTCTCATTCTAACTACTTACACTATGGCTGTATGCAAAGTTAATCCAACAACTAAAATACATTTTTCTTTATCAGGAAGGAAAAGGCAGTGTTGCTGTCAGAGTTGCATTGGGGGAAACCCAGATAGTCCAAGATGTGCGTCGGTTCCTGTTGGAAAATGGAGTTTGTCTAGATTCTTTCAGTCAGGTAATGTTCTTAAAGAAGTTATCCAGGGTTAGAAAACCAGAGCTGATTTCTTGTAGTACCACACACAACCTGAGGACAGATGTGCTAGCAAACAATCATTAATGGACTGCCTCAAAGGGGTACTCCACCTCTATACATGTTATCCCCTATCCAAAGGATAGAGGATAACATTCCTGATCGCCGGGGATCACAGACGTCACCCCTCCTCCCATAGACCTGAATAGAGGGGACGTGGTAGCTGTGTTCACCAGTCAACCGGTACTGTGCTGAGTTTGCTCCGTGAACCGTATGACTGGGGTGCTGTGGCAGAGATGGCGGGGGTCCCCAGCAACCAGACCTCCTTTGGATAGGGGATAACATGTCTCGCATCGGAGTACCCCTTTAAGGGTCAGTTTTTATGTACCAGGAAACACCTGTCAATTGTAAAGGTCCTGACAACATTAGGGGCTCAACCCATATACAGCAGTGTTTGATACATAAAGCCCAATTATTAGTATGATGTGAAAATTAAACTTTTTTTTTTATTTATTTACTTTTTCTTTTTGTTTAATCTGTCACCTTCTGTTTTCTCTGCATTAGGCTGCTTCACCGCGTAGTAAGACAGTGATTCTGGTTAAGAACCTCCCCGCAGGTACTCAGGTTACAGAGCTGCAGGAAGTGTTTGGTCATTTTGGAGACCTAGGAAGGGTATTGCTCCCAGAAGGTGGAATAACCGCTATTGTGGAATTTCTTGAACCAACTGAAGCAAAGCAAGCTTTCCGGAAGTTGGCATACACAAAGGTGAGTATGATGTTTTAAATGCTCCTTTTTGGTTGAAAAAAAAAGAGTGCACCCAGAAAGGGATGGAGCACAACAGCAATGTGAACTCAGTAAACAATATTCACACACATAATATTTGGATTTACTTTCCACATTGTGTGCAGGTGACTATTTTAATATTAAAGGAGATATGCAGCGCTTATCAATAGCTTCTCATATGCAGTAAAATAAAAAGTTATATAAGTGCTCAACATATCTGCATTGTAAATATTGCCCTGTTCATCTGCTTTTTAATTTGCGCTGCGAACCAGAAGTGGAGTAGTCCCACTGAGCAGCATGACTTTCAAGCCCATAGACAATTCAGTAGGACACCATCTTAGGCTCGAAATGTCATCCTTTTCCCCACAATGCCTCCGGAGCTTTTCCTCCCCGCCCGCCAATCAAATCTGTGTGCCTGCAAACATCACTAATCGCAATCCCGGCAAACTATACATGTGCGCATGCCGGGTCACTAGGCAGCGCAGCAAACCTTTTTATTTTCCTCTGAAAAGACTTACTATTTGATCAAACATGTCAAATTAGCCATGAATGTTATTGAAGAAAAACGGCCTAAAACCATACAGGATATTATGTTTGAGGGGCTTGAATGTAAGACGTGTAGAATTTTCCCAGTACACAGAAGCATTCCTGCATTCATTAAAAAAGAGTGGGAGATGCAGCCATTGCGAAAGTGTCAAAAAAGGGTGCACTTCCTTTTTTCTTTTAAAGACCCAATGGACGAAAAATCTGAATCTTTGTAGAAATAATCCTGGGAAACTTCTACAGCAGCGTTTAAGCCAAATGTCGCGGCAACATGTGTGTCCAGATCCATGCTTCTCTGGATAGATCAATTAGCGGCAAATATTCAAAATAATGTACCTCATGACCAGCTTCTTGCTTCTATTCCAAGGTCAGCCGCTTTAGCCAATTCTGCCCGTAGGGCACTTTGGCTAGAAAAATTGGTCTGGTGAAATAGGTTCAAAGAATACGTTTTGAACAATTTTTGTTTGGTTCTGCATTATCAGACATAATAGAGAAAGCAGGCGATAGGAAGAAAGCTTCCCCTTACTCCCCAGACCTATTGGCCTAATAAGTCCTTCCATCCCAATAAGAAGTCTAGGGGCCAGGAACGAGATAAAGGGGAGTCCTCTAAGTGGCGGTTTCCCAATAAAACAAAAGGCTAAATGTTAAACCAGTCCTCAGATAAACCCCAAAAACCTAACCCACAATGATTTTTTGGGGCAGGTAGGAGGCAGACTGCAGAATTTCTTTCTGGAATGGGAGAAAATATCAAATAGCAGCTGGGTCCTCAGTGCCATCTAAGAGGGCCTGCGGTTGGAATTCTGCAGTCTGCCTCCTCCCCACCTGATAGTTACAAAAAATCTTGATCAAGGAGGTCAAACAGCTTTAGAACAGGATGTTTTTTCTTTAATACAAAAAGATGTGCTGGTTCCAGTCCCAAGGGAAGAAAGGGGCAGGTGTTTTTAGGGCAGTTAAAAAACTTACCATCTGGTATTTTCCAAGGCCACCTTCTTGGGATCTCTCCCAAGTGTTAATTGTCTTTATGTTTGAGCCCTTAGATACTGTACCTCTTAAAAATCTAGTGCTAAAATCTGCTTTGCTGGTAGCAATAACATCGGCCAGGAGAGTTGGTGACCTGTCGGCCCTTTCTAGTGTAGAGCCCTATACTAAAATACTAGATGGCAGAATCATTTTTTACCCTGATCCTGCTTATCTACTAAAAGTAGTGTCCAAATTCCACGTGTCACAGAATATTGTTTTGCCATCCTTCTGCTCTGACCCTTCTAAAGAAAGAGAAGCTTTTCCATAATCTAGATGGGAGGAGGTGCATTCTAGAATATCTAGAGAGAACTAGGTCGTTTAGAAAGTCCTCATCTTTATTCATTTTTCTGGTCCAAATAAAGGGAAGCTAGCTAGCAGGAGCTCCATTGCTAGGTGGATAAAACAAGCTATAGCTCTAGCCTATGTATCTTCTGGAGTTTCCTCTCCCTCAGGTCTTAGGGCTCATTCCACTAGATCAGTGGCCTCCAGAGCTTCCATAGACCAGATTTGCACAGCGGCCACCTGGTCGTCTCCACTTACCTTTTTCAAGCACTACAGGGTGGATGTGGGTAATTCTTCCTCTCCTGTTTCTTTTGGCCTGAAAGTCCTCCAGGCTGTAGTCCCACCCTAGGTGTTATCTCTGGTATTTCTCTCAGTTGGTGCTGTCATGGCGAAAGGGAAAGCCGGTAATTACTTACCGGTAACTGTTTCCCGGAGCCATGACCACACCGTGGCATTCCCACCCTATGTTTGGGAAGAATTATTTTAGTGTTTTTTCTGCTCTGGTATGGGTTCACCCTTATTATCTTCCTATTTTTTGTAATATGTATATTTTTGTATACTAACAAATGGTAGGCCCTTCCAGTCTCGGAAATACACTGAGGCTGGGGAGTAGGGACCTGCCTTTTATCCTCTAGGTTTCCTGTCCTTAGGGGCGGAGTCCCTCTCTCGGTGCTGTTATGACTCAAGGAAACACTATTACCGGTGAGTAATTACCGGCTTTTTGATGGAGGCAAATATGATTGCCACTTAACCTGTTTGGGACCAAGGGCGTACAGGTATGCCCTTGTGTCCCAGTGCTTAAGGACCAAGGGGGTACCTGTACACCTTGGTCCTGTTATCGAGGTTTGAAGCACGCTTACGAGCTGAGCATGCTTCAAACCCCGTGGGTCCCGACTACTATCAGCAGCAAGGACCCAGGGTTAATGCCGGGCACCGCTGATCGTGCCGATGCCCAGCATTAAACCTTTTGACACCGCAATTAAAGTTGATTGTGGTGTCTAAACCGAAAGTAAAAGTGTCCCAGCAGATCAGCAGAGCTGATTGGGACCATTGCGGTGAAATCAGCTGAGAGGATGGCGGGAGGGCCCTTATAAAATTTAATTAACCCCTTCCTAATAAGTTTGCTTTCTCCCCTCTTTTCCCATTTAATAAGAAAAAAGAAATTAATGAAATAAAAATAATCGTAGTATCACCGCGTGCGTAAATGTCCGAACTATTAAAATATAAGGTAGCTAAACCGCACAGTCGATGGCGTACATGTAAAAAAAAAAGAAAAATAAAAGTCCAAAATTGTCACTTCATATACCATAAAGAAATTAATAAAAAGCGATCAAAAAGTCCCATCAAAACAATAATGGTACCAATAAAAACTACAGACCATGGCGCAAAAAATGAACCCTCTTATATCCCCGAATGTGGAAAAATAAAAAAGTTATAGGTGTCAGAAAATGACAATTTTAAACATACTAATTTTGGTGCATGTAGTTCTAATTTTTATAATTTATAAAATAAAACCTACATAAATCGGGTATCTTTGTAACCGTATGGACCTACAGAATAAAGATATGGTGCCAATATGGTGCTCTGCATAGAAACAGACCCCCCCCCCCCCCCCCAAAAAAAAAGTAACTAAATGACGTTTTTCTTTTAATTACCCACCAAATATTTTTTATTTATTTTTTTGCCGCAGATTTTGTTATACAATAAGTGATGTCATTATGTCATTACAAAGTACAATTTGTGCCGCAAAAAACAAGCCCTTATATGGGTCTATAGGTGTAAAAAAAAGCGTTAAGATTTTTAGAAAGGGAGGAGGTAAAAACAAGAGTGCAAAGACAAAAATTGGCCTGGTCCTTAAGGTCAAAATGGACTTGGTCCCCAAGGGATTAAATGGTTTGTAAAGGAATAGAAAAATATGGATGCTTTCTGTCCCAAACCTCACCACCCTATTCCAGTGGTTACGTCTGTTTTCTCATTATAATCACCGTCCTTGTAGTCCACCCTATGGTGTTGTAAGAGGTAAAACAAGCTGACTATAATATTTGTCCTCGCTTTTCCTGCACGTATACGTATACGTATAGGGGTCAGGTGTAACAACCTTTTGGTAGTGCTGTTCCAAAGTAAAATTTTGATGTTGCTTGGTGTGCTGGCAATGTGGGTTGGGTATTTTTTCCTGAATATTCCTTATGTATTGTCCTCGCTGTAAGGACTTTAGGGGGAGGGGAATGTTCACAACAGCCACTAAAGAATATGTTCAGCAGGGATTACCATGTTAATTTAGTCTAGACCTGCATAATAAAGATCCCAGGACCATCCCCCCTGCATAATGCTGACATCAATATTACCCCTACCTCACTAATAATAAAAAAAAAAAAAAACCTTGTCTTACCCCTGAACCCACCACCTGCAGAATACAGACTTCAGTATCACCCCCCTCCCCTGCATAATACAGACCCCAGGAGGAGTTCCCAGAATCATCCTCTCTCCACGGCACAGAGTGCAGCGTTTCCAGCCACCAACAGCTATGGGGGGCCACTAGGATCGTTGAAGTGTTAATTAATAAATGTGCAATATCACCGTGCACATGTTTGGAATTCTTAGCTAAGCCTCAGGTCTAGATCGGTATACACCATTGGGTATATCCCATCTGGTATAGCGCCCAGAGAGAAGTCCTGTTTTTTTCAGCATACCTCAGCTGATACCTTTATTCTTATCGATTGCATCGGCTGACTTAATTTGATAGCCGGAGGGACCATGAGGCTGCAGAACAAATTCATTGTTATGCGCTTACAGGTGTTGTGCTCCAAGCATAACACGATCTGGTAAGGAGCCAATTTTCCCTCTCAACTATTTTGTATATCCTATACAGTCTTCACAAGGTGCACCCTGTTCTTTTTCTTTTTCCTCACTTTAAATTTTTTCTTAGCTGCTGACCACTTTCAACTTCTCACCATGTACTTTTAGTAATAGGTGACAAATGGTTGCCACTCCCTAAACCATTATAATGTCAGATCCTGCTACCACAGAGGCACTATAACAATGTCCTTGTCAATGCAACAAAACAAGAAAAAACAGTGACTTTTGCATACCCTTCTTACTTTTGCCGTTTTTAGATTTTGAAGTAGAAATCCCTGTAAAGCATTCAAAAGAAGAACTTGTATTTTCTATTCTTTTTCTTCTTCACGTTGCAGCATGTTAAAAAGCTTGTTTTCTTGTGTTCAGTTTCAGCATGTGCCCCTTTACTTAGAGTGGGCACCTATGGATGTTTTTAGTGGCCCACCAGCTGAAAAGACTGCAGAGCCAGTGAAAGATGGCAGGATAGATGAGCAAAGTAAAGGTAGGAGATTCACATTGGTTCCTTTGGATTTCTAGAAGACTTTTTGGGGTAGCATATAAGTATATAAGGCTTTAGTATATAAGGATAGTATATATAAGAAGTATATAAGGATAGGGGGTAAGTGTCTAATCATGGGAAGGTCTGACTGATGGGACCCCTGTAAACTCCTGTACGGCTCTCCAGAAGATCATTTTGATTGGATTTATCCATTTTACAGCGGAAACCTTTTTTAAAAATGTTTTTTATTACTCATTCAGAGAGTGCTGAAGAGGAACCAGAAGAGAAAATGGAGTCAGAAGAGTCAGAAGATGAAGAAACACTTCCAGGCTGCACATTGTTTATTAAAAACCTGAACTTTAGTACCAATGAGGAAACATTAAAAGAGGTAAGGGTTGCATTTGGAAAAACCTGTAGATACGGCATACAACAAATACAGAACATTTAATAAACCCTTAAAACTCTATGCACATTTCCACTTATTTCCCTACTACTTCTAGTTTGACCATGCATCCTCCCAACCTCAAGTGATGTTCCCACCATCATGATTTATCACCTGTCTACATGACAGCTGATAAATCAAATATTTGCATTGGCTCCCACCAATCACTAGAACAGGGGATCCTGAGCCGCTACCCCACCACAACCCCTTTCCTCCTCACTCCACCATAGTGAAGTAAGGAGGAATTTGAATGAGATTGACTGCAATAGCAGAGTGCTTGGCTTTCTTAATCATGTTAATGGAATTACGGAATTGGCTAAGCCCTACACCCCACTTGTTCTGTTGGGGGTTTTGACACCCAGATCATGATCAATCTCTGACTTGTCAATTATTTTAAAAGACATGGATTATTGCCAACAAGCACCTCTATATTACATGTGTATCATATATTGTATTGTTTTGTTTTTTTACAGGTCTTTTCAAAACTTGGTGCTGTAAAAACCTGCAGCATTTCTAAGAAAACAGATAAGCAAGGTGGGTATCAACCATGTTTTGGTGCTCAGTCTTCTAGTTATACAGTAATAAAATCCTTTAAATTGAGGTATGTGTAAAACAGAATTAAGACTGTAATAGAAACTGGAGTCTCTTCATTGTACAGTGTTAAGCACACAAAGCTGCTGGTGTAGATATGGCAGCAAGCAAACTTCATGTTTCCAAGTAATTGATAAGTATGTTAGGGTTGAAATTTATCACAAAAGATCCTTCTATGAAATGCATGTTGAGTTGCATGGGCCCACATAGCAAATCTCAGACAATAGAGATAGGTCAGAAGACACCTGTTTAATACTTCTGGAGACCTTAAAGGAGTTTTCCACATTTAATTGTTCTTACTATTACATTATGTATAGGATGGTAAATGGTACATTTTATAATGCAAGGTGCACACTGCGTCTACCTTCTGTCTCATAGCTATAGGTCTGCATCCTGTCAAAAAGGAATACCAACGTATTCCACCACAGACCTATTCATTTTAATGTTCTAAATGTAGTCCCCTAATGACTACCTATTGGGCCATTTCCTGCAAGTATTCTTTTATTTAGCTGGACTCAAAAGTGTGATTTTTGCTTTGCTTGAGTCCTGCTAAAAAAAAGCAAAAAAAACTAAACATATAGGTGCTAAAATGGCCCAAACATAGTCACTAGTGCATTATATTCAGGTCTTTAAATGGCAAAGGATCAGTGGAGCAGTTGCCAATGGCAAACAGATTCCAGCTTTTGTTTTTCAGAGGCCTTTTTAAATGAATGCTGGAGTCTGATAGAATGTAACTGGTCCACTAATCCTTTGCACGAGACTTGATGAATCTCCCCCGTGTTAACCCATCCCGATATGCATATATTAAAAATTCTACTGACTTTTCTTCTGGAGCAGTAGACCTCTGACCAAATTAATTTAATAAATATGGCATCAGTTGTGTGACACCTCAGAAGAATTGGTATATGGCTTAATAAGACTGTATGGAAGGAGCAGTCTAGCTTTGAACTTCTTTTTCTATCCCTTTTTGAAATAAGCACAGGCCATATTAAATATTTTGTGCTGTTGGAGATGTTTGTTTCCATCACATGCCATGTAACCTGTTGTTTAGACTAGGGATCAACCGATATTGTTTTTTTAGGGCCGATACCGATAATCTGTGGCCTTTCAGGCCGATAGCCGATAACTTATACCGATATTCCGGTATAAGTTATCGGCTATTTCTCCACCATATACACGGATACACATTAATAAAATGGGAATGGTTGGTGATATTAACTTCCTGTTTGTGACACATTAGTAAATGTGAGGGGGGAAACTTTTCAAGATGGGTGGTGACCATGGTGGCCATTTTGAAGTCGGCCATTTTGAAGTCGGCCATTTTGAATCCAACTTTTGTTTTTACAATAGGAAGAGGGTCATTTGACACATCACTTATTGGGAATTCCACAAGAAAAACAATGATGTGCTTGGTTTTAACGTAACTTTATTCTTTCATGAGTTATTTACAAGTTTCTGACCACTCATAAAATGTGTTCAATGTGCTGCCCATTGTGTTGGATTTTCAATGCAACCCTCTTCTTCCACTCTTCACACACTGATAGCAACACCGCAGGAGAAATGCTAGCACTGGCTTCCGGTATCCGTAGTTTCAGGTGCTGCACATGTTGTATCTTCACAACATAGACAATTGCCTTCAGATGACCCCAAAGATAAGTCTAAGGGGGTCAGATCGGGAGACCTTGGGGGGCCATTTAACTGGCCCACGACGACTAATCCACTTTCCAGGAAACTGTTCATCTAGGAATGCTCGGACCTGACACCCATAATGTAGTGGTGCACCATCTTGCTGGAAAAACTCGGGGAACGTGCCAGCTTCAGTGCATAAAGAGGGAAACACATCATCATGTAGCAATTTTGCATATCCGGTGGCCTTGAGGTTTCCATTGATGAAGAATGGCCCCACTATCTTTGTACCCCATATACCACACCATACCATCAGTTTTTGTGTTCCAACAGTCTTGGAGGGATCTATCCAATGTTGGTTAGTGTCAGACCAATAGCGGTGATTTTGTTTAACTTCACCATTCACATAAGTTTGCCTCATCACTGAACAAAATTGTCTATGCTGTGAATATACGAGATGTGCAGCACCTGAAACTACGGATACTGGAAGCCTGTGCTAACATTTCTCCTGCGGTGTTGCTATCAGTGTGTGAAGAGTGGGAGAAGAGGGTTGCATTGACAATCCAACACAATGGGCAGCACATTGAACACATTTTAGAAGTGGTCAGGAACTTGTAAATAACTCATGAAAGAATAAAGTTACGTTAAAACCAAGCACATCATTGTTTTTCTTGTAAAATTCCGAATAAGTTTGATGTGTCACATGACCCTCTTCCTTTTGAAAAAACAAAAGTTGGATTCAAAATGGCCAACTTCAAAATGGCCGCCATGGTCACCACCCATCTTGAAAAGTTTCACCCCTCACATATACTAATGTGCCACAAACAGGAAGTTAATATCACCAACCATTCCCATTTTATTAAGGTGTATCCATATAAATGGCCCACCCTGTACTTGGGATTTCAGCCAATCTTTATTCCCATTTTTCCACTCATTGAAATTGTTGGGAGCATTAGAAAACCATATAATATCTCTGGCTTAGCAGAGAGAGGTTGGAGTTTTATTATTGCACTGGCTCGGAGTCCTATCAAACACTGTAAGTGAAGGGAAGTTTTGTCCCCTTATGCTATAGCATATTTTGCTCTGTGTGATACAGCTTTAGTCTCTTTTTTATTTTTTATTTTTATTTTTTTCTCTCTCACCTGTACTGCAGCTCTTACATATAGGCTAGCAGTGTCAGGTTCCATCACACAGGAAACACTGCAAAATCTACACACACAGCAGAGGCATAAGTGTGATTGAATGAGGTGTATGACTCTCTAATGCTGCAGATAATGTGTATGAACTCTCCTCCTACTATATATCCTGAGTCATGAGCATTATACAGAGAGCTTTGTGAGGAGGGTAAGGGTCTGAATGCTACCAGGAGGGATCTAGTAGGTCAGCTGACCGAGTACAGACCACTTTCTGAGACACAAACCCATGTCCTTTTCAGGTGGTCTGAGTGCTGGTCACATAACCCAGCTTCAGTAATTTAATGTATGGATGCAGTTGAGCTAGAATAAAACAGATAGCACTGTAGGAATAGTGATGGTGAGTTGCTATGAGGGAAGACTTTTCAAACCTTGTGCAAAGTAACAATGGGGCAATTGGCAATAGCAACCAATCAGATTCCAGCTTTTTAAAAATGAACACAGAAATCTGATTACTTGCCATGGGCAACTGCCCCACAAGTACCCAGCAATCAGTTGAATAAGTGCTGAGCCAGAATTCTCTCGGCAGTGCACTTCCCTCCCTGGCTCTGTGCTTAATTCGACTAATTGCAGAGGACTGGCTTCATTACAGCACCAAACCGGTAAGTGAAGCATGCTGCTGTATGCTTTACCAGCTATATCAATTGATTGTTCGGGGATATCCACAATGAGACACCAACCAATCTAAACTTTTGACATGTCTGTGTAACATGTGAAAAGTTATCACACATAATAGTGACAATTTAAAATAAAACAAAAAAGTTAAACCTGTAAAAAAAAAAAAAAAAACTCCCAAGATTCTGTACACATAAATGTGGATAAATTAAGGTAGCCATTTGTTTGACCATAGTAAAGGAATATTTCGAAAATTAAAAAGTACCTGTTACCAAACTAAACTTTTAAAGGACAACTGCAGCGCAGTATACACTTATCCCCTATCTACAAGATAGGGGATAAGTGTTTGATCGCGGGGGGTCCGACCGCTGGGACCCCCCTCGATCTCCCTAACGGGGCGTCGCCATTAGCACTCATGGTGACGTAGCGTCGACCTAGAGGTTGACGGTGACACCCCGTCCCCATACAGTTCTATGAGGGAGACGGGGAGGCACAAACGCTGCCTCCCCGCCTCTCCCATAGAGATTTATGGAGGAGGCGTGCCGGGTGCAATGTCATGCTGCGGCTGGCACGCCCCCTGCACTGGACATCCGTGGCCCCATACAGGAGATCACAGGGGGTCCCAGCGGTCGGACCCCCCGGGATCAAACACTTATCCCCTATCCTGTGGATAGGGGATAAGTGTTAATCACGCTGCAGATGTCCTTTAATATATTGTAATTATAAGACCGTTTGCTATTTACTTGCTGTTAAAATTCTCAACCTTTTATATGTTTTGAATGTGATTGAAAAAACGGCCACTAGGTGGCTCTGTTCTGTTCTCTGCCACAAGTCAAACATTTTGGTTTCCTCCTGGCCTAGCAGGAGACCAAACTCAGGAAGTGCGTGCGGGGCATGGCGAGGCACAGCTCTTGCAGGCTTCAGTGACGTTTCGCCTGCTGGGGAACGCCCACTTTCTCTTGCCAGGAGCTCACACAATGTGAGCAAGGGAAAAGATATGATACAGAGCTTTTTAAAACTCGGAAAAAGTTTTTAAGGGCAAGAAAAGTTCAAGGAATCGTTAGGGAATATAATCTGAGTTAGTTTAGAATAGTGTTGGGCGGTATACTGGTTCATACCGAATACCGGTGTGTTTCTTCTGTACGATATGAATTTTTCCCTATACTGCAATACCGGCTGGCCACCAACCCCCCCCCCCCCCCCCCCCCTCGAATGAATGAACTATCAGCTGCAGCGCTGTCCCCAATCATGTTACCCGCAGGCGCTGCTCTCCTTCTCCTCCTGTGAGCGGCCGCGCTGGAAATTAATGAGTTGTGAGCCGCGGGCGCAAGACTTCTGTTCGGAGAACGGAAGCTGTCCCCTCCCCCTGCAAGCACATCCTTGGCCTCTGTTATGCCGGCTATTTTGGCCCGGGCTGCGGGTGGTGCGACCCTGTACTCCTGCAGCTCGGGCCTGCTCCCCACAGCACTCCCTTCAGCGCTGCACTGCGGCCTCTCCACTCTGCGCACCCGCTCATGTTCCGGTCCGGACCATAAGCAATGTCACTAATTGAACCCGTGGCTCGGGCCTAGTCAGCTGCCAGCATTTGGATCCGCCCACTTTTCGGCGCAGGGTCGCACACCCTTCCTTCTGGGAGCTCCTTTTCCTCTACTCCCGGCAGCCTCTCTTTGCAGGGGGGCTGGGTTTTCTCTTCCCCGCCCCCCTCTTCTCGTCCCCTCCCCCCCCCCCCGCTCTGGGAGTCAGGGAACTTCCCACTCCTGGGGTTTGCGCACGCTGCAGGGGTCAGCTGGCCCCTCCTCCTTTGCTAATGGCCCAGCATGAATCTGGACGCATTCAAGCCCTGCTCTGCTGCTCATCTCAGTATCTCTGCTGGTCATCCTACTGCTGTCTGCTCCAGGTGCACCTGCATGACCTGCTTTTCTCCGGACACAGGAACCTGAGTGAGATCACTCCTGGTCTGTCTGGTTGTCTGACTTAATAATTCCCTTTTTCATGTCCGATCCCAGACCCGATCCCCTCCCTCCCCGGCAAGCGGTTCCTGCGCTGGTCACTACTATTCTTGCTCAGGCTATAAAATCAAAATGCCAGGTGGTTCCTCTGAGCCCACCTGTCCACCCTGTGCATCTCTTGCTACCCAGTCCTCCCCTGGCTATGGTGCATGATGGTCCCACCGGACGGCGGAAGGTCTGATCCCGCTCCTGAGTGGGTCTCGTCTCTCTCTCTGACGATCTCCGATTTAGCCAGGGTTTCCCAGGAGCTAGTCTCCACCTTGGGGCGGTCCTCCTAGCGTTCATCTCCTAGGGAGATGTCAGTGGGTCCCCCCTCCAGTCATTTCCTACGGCCCTCCTGTGGCCGTCAAGGTTGCCTTTCCTCTGCTTCCTCCCCTGAGTCAGGCCGTGTGGGGTTCTCCCGTTCTCCCTCCACCTCTCCAGGTGCTGCCGACACCGGTCATCCAGTGTCCCCTCCCAGTTTCTGCACCCCCATTCTGTCCATCTCCACCCGTTCCAGAACTCCTACAGTGCACCCCCAATCCCCAGGGGAGCTGGTGGACTCTGATTCGGATCCTTCCTCTGACTCAGAAGAGACTTCCCGCATGTCAGATATGGTGGACAGTCTGGTGTCTGCACTCAGGGACACCTTCCATCTACAGGACCTAGGAACTTCAGGTGCAGTCCCTGAAGTCTCCTTCCGCCGTGCTCGTCTGACACCCCAGGTTTTCAGTCCTCACACTGAATTTGACAAGCTGTTAGAGGTGGGTGGAAGCATCCTGATAAGCGCTTTCACGGGACTAAGAAGCTCCGGACTATCTTTCCCTTTCCTCAGGACCTGGTTTCAATGTGGTCTTCTACTACAGTGGCCCCTCCTGTATTGCGGCTGACTAATTCCACCACCCTTCAACTGGCTGATGCAGCATCCTTTTAAGACCCCGCAGATGAGCGCATTGAGAATTTGGCAAAATTCACCTTTGAGGTAGCAGGCCCTGCTTTGTCACCAGATTTTGCCTCCACTTGGGTATCCAAAGCCCCCTCTGTTTGGGCTGGTCAGTTGCGCCAGGGGTTTATGACATGTGCGTCCCCCAGCGATTTAGCAGTTCTAGCGCAGCAAATCGCTACTGCCGGAGACTACCTCTGCTCGGCCTCCTTGGAGTCGGATCGCTGCACTGTCTTGGCCTCTGGCAATCTAGTGGCTCTTTGGCGCTCCATGTGGCTGACAGCTTGGAACACCGATGCGGCCTCTAAGCGTTCCCTTACTGAACTTCCTTTTCTGGCATCTCGTCTCTTTGGCAAACACCTAGATGAGATCACCGATGAGGCTACCGGGGCAAGAGCTCCCTCTTGCCCCAAAATCGTACACTCCGTTCAGTCTCGCGGCAGAAGATTTCTTCCTTTTGCCCCTATCATTTCTTGGGCGGCCAGGACAAGCCGGCGGCCTCAGAGGATAGGAGGGCTTCTTGGAAGTGGGGGGCCGTTCCAACTGCCCCTCTTCCAAATCCGGGACTTGCAAGCCCCCCACTGCCTGAGGTTGTGCCCCCATCTGAGTCTTATCCTTGGGTGGGGGGGGGGGGGGGTTGGCTTGTCCCTCTTTGGGGACGTTTGGCTTGCACAAGTTCAGGATGTTTTGATTTGAGAGGTTGTTTCCCAGGGCTATCAAATAGAATTCTTTATTCCCCGGGATTGTTTTTTCCAGTCTCGCCCTCCTCGATCTCCCGTTCTTGTTGCAGCTTTTCAGGTGGCCTTTTGCACCCTCCTGTCTCAGGGCTTAATTGTGCCAGTCCCTCCTCAGGAACAGTTTTCAGGGTTCAAGGCGGCACAGTTCACCCCATTCTCCATTTGAAAATTCTGAACGGTCATGTGTGACTTCAGCATTTCCGGATGGAATCCCTACAGTCAGTAGTTGCCTCCATGGATCTGGGGGGAGTTCCTCTCCTCTGTGGACATACGGAATGCCTACCTGCACAATCCCTATCTTTCCTGCCCACCATCTTAGGTTCGCTTCGGGCTGGTGACCGCACCTCGGGTCTTCACCAAGACACTGGCGGCAGTGATGGCTCTCCTACACTCTCTGGGTGTCTCTGTTCTCCCCTATCTGGAGAACCTACTCAACAAGGCGCCCTCTCTAGAACAAAATCGGGTCAGCCTCAACTTCATGCTACAGACCCTCCGCAATTTCGGTTGGATCATCAACCGTGCAAAATCCAACCTGTCTCCCTCCCAATCCCTGGTGTTTCTCGGGATCCACTTCGATACGGAAGTGGCTCGCCTCCCTCTTCCGGAGGACAAGCTCCGGGACCTCTTGTCAGGGATTCGCTTACTTTGGCGGCCGGGTCTGATTCCCGTCCGCACCTGCATGTCAGTTCTGGGTGAGATGGTGGCCTCCATGGAAGCGGTCCCCTTTGCCCAATTTCGGTACCATCCTCTCCAGTGGGCCATCCTATCTCCTTAGTCCACTGCGGGATCTGGCTCCCACCCAGAGTTTGCCACTCCCTCCTTTGTTGGCTTCGGTCCCCTCTCCGGGAGGGTCAGTCCTTCCTGCCTCTCCATTGGCATGTCATGACCACGGACGCCAGTCTCCTCGGCTGGGGAGGTGTATTTCGGGACCAAAATGTTCAGGGCCGTTGGATTCCGTTGGAGTCCGGTCTCCCCTTCAGTGTCCTGGAGCTCCGGGCGATCTTACTGTGACTTCTTCACTGGAGTCGCCTGCTTTGGGCATTCCAGTCCGGGTGTAGACTGACAACGCCACCGCAGTGGTATGCATCAATTGCCAGGGTGGCACCCGCAGCTCGGCGGCCATGAGGGAGGTTTTGACGATCCTCTCTTGGGCGGAACTTCACGTTCCGGCCATATTGGCAGTGCACATTCCTGGTATCAACAATTGGGAGGCGGACTTCCTGAGTAGCTCCACCGGCGACCCGGACGAGTGGTCCCTTCACCCGGAGGTCTTCGATCAAATCTGTCACCGCTGGGGGATCTCCTGTCCTTTTTGCAATCGGGGCTGGAGACGTGCCTTGCCCTCAGTTCCATCAAGGGGCAGGTATTTGCACTTTCTGTCCTTTTTCCAAAGCCCTCTTGCATTCAACCTTCATGTTCACACTTTTTTTTTTTGCAGGGCGTGGCTCACGAGGTTCCTCTGTTCGGGTCCCCACTTCGCCTTGTGACCTTTATCTAGTTTTGGATGTTCTTCAGGGCGCTCCGTTTGAGCCTCTGGGCCAGGTTTCCCTTCGTTTCCATTCCTGGAAGATGGCCTTCCTTGTTGCAGTCACATCCATTTGCCGTCTGTTGGAATTGGCTGCCCTCTCTTGTCGTTCCCCTTTTCTGGTGATCCACCAAGAAAAGGTGGTTCTTCGGCCTGTGCTTTCCTTTCAACTTAAGGTCGTGATGTCTTTTCACTTGAACGAGGAGATCGTATTGCCGCCTTTCTGCCTATCCCCTTCTCATCTGCGGGAGCATCAGCTTCACATGCTGGACTTGGTTTGGACCTATTTGTTGGTCACTTCTTCCTTCCGGCGGGGTGACTCCCTGTTTGTGCTCCCCAATGGGCGGCGCAAGAGGCTCCCGGCCTCTTAGGCCACTATCTCCCTGTGCAAAGATCAGGTGCCCCCCTTTAGAGTGACTGCTCACTCCATCCGTGTGGTGGGGGGCCTCCTGGGCGGTCAGTCACGGGGCTTCGGCTCTACAGGTTTGCAAGACTACAACTTAGTTTTCTCTGCATATTTTTGCCAAGTTTTACCGTGTTCATACCTTTGTGTCCTCCAACGCAGGTCTGGGCCACAGGGTCTTGCAGGCGGCAGTTTAGACATCTGCCTGAGTTCTTTTCTGTCTGGGATATGGTCTTCCCTCCCCAGGGACTGCTTTAGGACGTCCCATGGTCCTGTGTCCCCCAATGAAGCGCTCGAGAAAAGTAGATTTTTGGACTTACTGTAAAATCTTTCTTTGAGCTTCTATTGGGGGACACAGCACCCACCCTTCGGTTTGTTTGTGCCCAGACAGTTTTTGCCCCTGTGGTGTGTGGGGGAGGGGGGGGGGGGTTTGTGGTCGGTTCCCTTCTTGTCTGGGTTTGTATACAGCCTGTCCTTTCTTGGTCGGTTCTCCTTCTGCTTTAGGACAAAACTGAGTTGCTCAGTCAGGAGGCGGGTATATCCTGTCAGCCTCCTAGCGGCAAGCAGCATATACCCATGGTCCTGTGTCCCCCAATAAAAGCTTCGAGAGAGATTTTACGGTAAGTCCAAAAATCTACTTTTTAAATATGAAAATACATTTTGAAAAATAAACAGAATAATCCAAATTTTAACTGTGAAAGAGCACTTACCACTATTGTGTACAACATTGATTTCACTTTCCTTTTTGTGCTGTTGAATATTTTTCCATGTAAAAGACAAATTGCCTGCTTAGGTTATATTTCTGTTTTAGGTGCCCTTCTGTCTATGGGCTTTGGATTTGTAGAGTATAGGAAACAAGAACACGCACAAAAAGCTCTACGACAGTTGCAGGTATGTTTTTTTAGTACACTTTGTGTTGTTCCTGCTGTATATGCCATGTTATGTTGCTTCATTTTGATTCCTTAGACAAGCTGTTACTTGATTGATCGCTTGCTTCAAACTAACTTCTTTTTATAGTAGTTGAACAGGGCTACTCCTATCTAGAAATCAGTAAAAGTATCAGTGGTTGGGCTTGGCCACTGGATAGGCCATAAGTCTTAGATTGGTCTAAGTGTCTGTTATAGCCCTTTTAGACTACTTTGTTTAATGGCAGGGTCTTTTTAATAGGTAGACTGGTGAGTATGTAAAAAATGTTACTTTAGTTTTGTAATTTTCATAATTGTACAATTTAATGGTTTCATGTCTATATGCAATCCTGTTATTGTAAATCATATATCAAATGTTATTTTTGATAATAAAAGTTTTGATTAACCAGGGTCTTGGTGGCTGGATTAAAAAGGGCACCAATGGCAATTAGTGGGCTTTTTGGCGTGGATGATGTGCTATTTTTAAATTGTATTTTTTATTATACAGTTACAATGTATTTTTTAACTTCTGTTTTTATATTCAAAGGTGTACTCCAGGATCTCAAAACGTATCCCCTATCCTAAGCATAGGGGATAAGTGTCAGATTGCGGGACAGTCCAACCGCTGGGACCCCCACGATCTCCTGTACAGGGCCCTGGCAATCTGCAGAAAGGGGGCTTGTCGACCACCGAACGAAGCGACTGCCAACATGCCCCCTCGATACAACGCTATGGGAGCCATAGCGCTGCATTGTGGGGGCATGTCGTCTGCCGCTACATGTGGTGGTTGACACACGTCCTTTGTGCAGATTGCCGGGGAGGGGGGTCAGCGGTCGGACACCCCGCGATCTGGCACTTATTCCCTGTCCTTAGCGTAGGGGATAAGTTTTCAGATCCTAGAGTACTCCTTTAAGATCTTTGGAGGGGAAATCTTCCTGCTGGGATATTAGTCACTGGTAGAGCTGATCTGGGACTAAACTTGCAAGATATCTTATACCAAAGTAAGCCAAACCCGCCGCCTCTAGCCCTACATTTACAGATGTGTGGACTTAAGGCCCAAGAGCATACAGTCATGGCCGTAAATGTTGGCACCCCTGAAAGATTTCTAGAAAATGAGGTATTTCTCACAGAAAAAGATTGCAGGAACACATGTTTTGCTATACACATGTTTATTCTCTTTGTGTAAATTGGAACTAAGCCAAAAAAGGAGATGGACTTGTAACCTTGAGATTGTTGATGTTTTTCCACCATTTTGGATCTCAAGTCCTCAGACAGTTCTCTTCTCCTCCTTTATATTCCTCAAACCTGTTACTTGCCCCAGGTGAGTTTAAAGGAGCATCACATGCTTGAAACAATCTTATTTTTCCACAATTTAGAAAAGGTGCCAATAATATAGTCCAGACCAAGTTTGGTGTGACATTAGGTCCAATTTTCTTTTTTTTCCTCCCTTTTTTGGTTTGTTCCAATACACACAAAGGGAATAAACATGTGTATAGCAAAACATGTTACTGCAATCCTTTTCTGTGAGAAATACTTCATTTTCTTGAAAAATTTCAGGGGTGCCAACATTTATGGCCATGACTGTATATTTACAGTGGTGTACTCTTAAATTATAACTATCACCAACAAATACTTGATATAATGTAGATAATACCATTATATGGTTATTTGTAATATACATTGATTAAAAAATGTGTATATTTTTGGGTGAAAAAAATGCTGTCCCTGCAGCTTTTGTCTGTGTGTGTCTATGAGGAGTCCAAATACAGGAAGTGAGGGTAGGAGATAGCCTTGTGGCTCGGCCCTTTATTACTTTAGTCTGCGTAAATTATTTCAGCTTTTCAAGGGCTTTGGTTGCCTGGAAAAGTCCGGGATGGCAATCTTAGGTCTCTTAGGACTGTATCCACCTTTTCCAGGCAACTGAAGCCCTTGGAAAGCTAAACTAATTTATGCAGACTAAAGTAATCAACAGCCGAGCTGCGAGGTTTGCTATGAGCCAATTCACTGTAAGTTCGCTCAACTCTATTAGGAGAAGCAGAGCTCTGTGCAGGCTCCTGGCTTGTCAATCATCTTGCTGTGTGATCCAGGGGCGTGTCATAGAGCCTCAGTGTGCAGAGCCCTGCTTGTCCTCCCACACTTCCTGTGTTTGTACTCCTCATAGACACACAAACAATAGCTGTAGGGGCAAAAATATACAATTTTTTTTAACCAATGTATATTACAAATATACATATAATGGTATTGTCAACAAAAACATTTTATGTAATGTAGATGACAGGTACACTTTAAGTCCCAAGAGCATGCGATATGTAACATTAATGTCCACCAAATGTAATATACCAGTCACAGAGGTGGTATAGCATCCCTTGATACAAATCTGGTTTCAGACAGCCACTCTAGGGGGGAGCTCATATGAATTTATATAACCAGTATTGAATCTAGTATAAAAATCTATACTATTGAGACCTATATATTTTTTTTTATTGGTGTGGTGAGCTGCTATACCAAATTGTTTTCTAGATCTCCAAAAATCTTTATACAGTGAAAACCCCTAGTGATTGCTGCAGGAATTTGCAGTGGCAGAATTTTTTTTTTTTTTTTAACCCTCATTTGACAAATGCTTCTGCTTAGAATGTCCACTTCTGCCAGTGGTAGTTTGATCGTTTCTACTGGCATTTGGAGTAACAAGAAGCAGGGTCACATACAAATCTGTGAAATGTATGTTCTTTGTTTTCTTCCACTAGCACATTACTGTTGATGATCACCAACTAGAACTTAAACTATCAGAACGGGTGCTTAGGTGAGTCTTCTATTTGTAATTGCCTCTTTGGATATGTGTTATCTGTACCAATCCTGAAAAATAATTATATGACGAATATAGATAAAACAAGTCCTTACATATAAAAGTAATTAATAAAGATTTGCTGGGAGCTGTAAATCACTGTCTATGTAGAGGACAGGAGCTTCTTCAGGGTCCTGTACAGGGAGCCGCCCCCATCTAGTGTCCAAAGGAGAAGCTAACCCTGGCACAGGTAAAGAGTAGTATAGAACATATAGTACCTCCCTGTACTGTATGGGGCGCTACCAGACAGGAATTCAGTGTATATGCTTTAGTAATACAGGTGTTTTACCAGTGAAATGCCCATTCTAATTGGTCAGTTCTTTCAGCCATTGACACGTTTCACAGATCTGGACGGTCTGTAGCATTGAGTCTGAGTCTGGTTTCAAGTTACAATGGTCCAGAAAAGACTATTGTATGCTGAGGCCATTTTTTTATTTGCTTTTCTCTCATCTCCCACTACCCACCCTTTCCCACCCCCGTCAAGAGGGAACGGGGAAAAAGAAAGGAAAAATTCCTAAACCAATACCAAAACACCCCATCTACTTTAACCACTTAGACCAAGTTTTTACAGGTTTGCGAGTCCCTTTAATTGATTACCTAGCTTTACAGTACTCCAATTTCCAAATTTTTTCTACAAAAGAAATCCATGCCCCAAAGTCTGGTGATTTTTACACCAGCCAGACCCTCAGAATACATATTTTTGCCATTATAAAGAGTCTTGCTCTAAGTTCAGAGTCTTCTGTGCCCCAATCCGCCCCTAAGATCGCTTGTCGAAAAGTTAGAATATACTGATCCCCTATAACACCCTTTACTTCCAAATATTCCAAAATCTTTTTCCGAAATTTCTTGAAGACCACCCAATCCCAGATAATATGAAAAAAATCTGCATCATCTTGCTCACATGTTGGACATTTCGCATGGCTCCAATATTTTAACTTGTTAAGTGTTTTTGGGGAGTAATAAAGGTTGTGAATACACTTGAAGTAAGTTATCTTAAAATTCATACCAAACGGAAGAGACCCTAGGTTTTTGATCATGGCCACCCAGTGTTGAGTTTAGTTAAATACCTTCCTGTTCCCATTTCAGCTTGATTCTATCCTCTTCTCCCCTTCTCTTCACCCTTCTAAGCCTTCTATATATATTCACCATATTCTTATTCCCCTGCACATTTTCATAAATCCAGTTTATAAATTAATTGTGTTCCACCTTAAGTATTTATCTCTCCCTAATTGCCCGATCTGCAGCACATAGCTGCATATACAAAAAAAAGTGCTTATGACTTATCTTAAATTCCACCACCAACTCTTCAAAACGTTTCAGTTTGCTATCCCTATAAAATTGATGGATTAGTGTTATCCCTTGTGACACCCAAAATCCTTCCCAGCTAATAGTGTCAAACTCTTTTTAAATTCCTGTTGTGAAATATCGGAGAGAACAAAAAACTTCCTTTAACACTCATACAATTTCTGAGCCATTTCCATGTTTTACTTAACAACTCCAAGTATGTAAACCTATTTCCCAGCACTCCCTGGTGACCCCCTGTATCCAAGAAAGCAAAAATATCCACAAATACCTATTGATTTGCATACAATATTCTATTATTTGTGAATCCTGATTTTGAATCACCATGTTAATAACTCTTGATAGCCTAAAGTCTGGCAATCCTAGTCCCCCATCCAGCTTATCCAGACAAACCAGTCCATATTTTAGCCTGGCCCTTTTCCTGCCCCAAATTTATTTACAGTGGACTCAAGGATGTTGAACCAGGCAGGCTTTATTCAAACTGGGGATGTGTTAAAAAGATAAAAGATAAAAAATGTAACAATCTTTGAGAAAATCTTGGTATTTTTCTCTCATAGCAGTCTATGGGAGTGAAAAAACAATACAAGCCATGTGGATTTTAACATTGGTGTTTTTGCAGCGTTTTTTTTTCTTTTTATGTAAACGATCTATGATAACTATCTTTATAGATTTTCGTAGGGTGCCATTAAAAAAAATTAAAATGTATACAGTAGGGGTGCCTGAATTTGTAGGAAAGAATAGCCGCCGATGATATAAAACAAGCGAACATGATATTAAAGTACCTAAAATAAAAAAAAGTGTAAAACACATACATTAAAATTATATTACACAAAATAAAATCTTAAATTACATATTTTAAAAAAAATCTGACTTGTTCGCTAGTTTTATATTATCGGCTATTATTACCATTCTCCATTCCCAAGGAATTGTTCCGTTTTTTCTTTTTTTTAAATGGTACCCTAAGAAATTTCTTTAAAAAAATAAATAAATAAAATAAAAAGTTCCACAGAAAGGCAAAACGCCAGAAAAACTCAGTGAAATTTAGTGGCAGTTTTTCTGGCATTCCACCCTCAGTGGAATTCTAGCCTTATGTGCATGGACTGCTTAAAGGAGAGCTGCAGAATAGGGGAGAAGTATCCAATCACAGGGGGTCCAAACGCTGAGACCCCCATCGATCTCCTGTACGGCGGCTCTCCCCGTGCAGGAGGAGTGTCCGCCACAGCACGACGCCACGGATCTCTATGGGAAAGGCTAGGATGCAGCTTTTGTGCATCCCCGCCTTCTGCCGCATTTCTGCCATAGAGCTGTATGGGGGGGGGGGGGGGTCGTGTCTGTCAACCTCTTAGTGAGGTTGACCACATGAGCATTAGCCATGCAGAGCCGCAGCAGTGCCGGTCCCGGTACTGGAGATAGTGGGAGGGTCCCAGTGGCCAGACTCCCATGTGGATAGGGGATAAGTGTCTATGGCTCCTTTAATACGTACTCCTTTAATACATTATCAGTTGGGGGGGGATTGCTCTTGCGCCTGAGAACATGTGGAAGAGAAAAATCGAAAATGTGTTCATGTTTGGAGCATGGCATTTGAAGTATAGGTATTCTCCTGAAAAATTTACCAAACCAGAATGTGTTGGGTATGTACACAGGACAAAATATACTTCAGTAAGTGCTATAATATTATATTGATGTGGTATCTTCTAGTGTGTTTGGAATAGATGATTTGGGATAAATTGGTAACTTGAATCTGCAAGAAACTGTAATAGCAACTTACTTTAGCTAATTTCTTGTGGAATAATGCTCAGTTCTCATTCATATCCATTGCAAATTGCATTGCATTGCAAAACAGCCCTTTCTTAAAGGGGTTATCCAGGAAAAAAAACTTGATAGATATATATATATATATATATATATATATATATATATATATATATATATATATATATCTCAACTGGCTCCAGAAAGTTAAACAGATTTGTAAATTACTTCTCTAAAAAAAATCTTAATTCTTTCAGTACTTATGAGTTGAGTTGGTGTTTTCTGTCTATGTGCTCTCTGATGACACCTGTCTCGGGAACTGTCCAGAGTAGAAGGAAATCCCCATAGCAAACCTCTTCTACTCTGTGCAGTTCCCGAGACAAGCAGAGATGTCAGCAGAGAGCACTGTTGTCAGACAGAAAAGAACAACTCCACTTCAGCAGCTGATAATTATTGGAAGGATTAAGATTTTTTAACCCCTTAAGGACCCAGCCATTTTACACCTTAGGAACCGGCCATTTTTTGCACATCTGACCACTGTCACTTTAAACATTAATAACTCTGGAATGCTTTTAGTTATCATTCTGATTCCGAGATTGTTTTTTCGTGACATATTCTACTTTAACATAGTGGTAAAATTTTGTGGTATCTTACATCCTTTCTTGGTGAAAAATCCCAAAATTTTATGAAAAATTAGAAAATTTAGCATTTTTCTAACTTTGAAGCTCTCTGCTTGTAAGGAAAATGGATATTCCAAATAATTTTTATTTTTATTCACATTTCCAATATGTCTACTTTATGTTTGCATCATAAAATTGACGAGTTTTTACTTTTGGAAGACACCAGAAGGCTTCAAAGTTCAGCTGCAATTTTCCAATTTTTCACAAAATTTCCAAACTCACAATTTTTCAGGGACCAGTTCAGGTTTGAAGTGGATTCCCATTATAAAAACTGCAGGACCCCATTATAAAAACTGCACCCCCCAAAGTATTCAAAAGGACATTCAGTCAGCGTTTTAACCCTTTAGGTGTTTCACAGGAATAACAACAAAGTGAAGAAGAAAATTCACAATCTCCATTTTTTACACTCGCATGTTAATGTAGACCCAATTTTTGAATTTTTACAAGTGGTAAAAGGAGAAAATGTATACTTCAATTTGTAGCCCAATTTCTCTCGAGTAAGCACATGCCTCATATGTCTATGTAAAGTGTTCGGCGGGCGCAGTAGAGGGCTCAGAAG
This sequence comes from Hyla sarda, assembly GCF_029499605.1. NCBI lineage: Eukaryota > Metazoa > Chordata > Amphibia > Anura > Hylidae > Hyla > Hyla sarda. Next base: position 414,087,501 of record NC_079189.1, read on the forward strand.
CAAAGGAGCGACAAGGGGATTTTGGAGAGTACGTTTTTTTTAAATGGTTTTTGGGGGGCATGTTGCATTTAGGAAGCCCCTATGGTGCCAGAACAGCAAAAATCCCCCACATGGCATACCATTTTGGAAACTAGAGCCCTTGAGGTACGTAACAAGGAATAAAGTGAGCCTTAATACCCCCCAGGGGTTTCACGACTTTTGCATATGTAAAAAAATAAAAATTTTCACTAAAATGTGTTTCCCCCCCAAATTTCACATTTTTGCAAGGGTTAATAGCAGAAAATACCCCCCAAACATTGTAACCCCATCTCTTCTGAGTATGAAGGTACCCCATAAGTTGACATGAAGTGTACTATGGGTGAACTACAATGCTCAGAAGAGAAGGAGTCATATTTGGCTTTTTGAGAGCAAATTTTGCTCGGGGGCATGTTGCATTTAGGAAGCCCCTATGGTGCCAGGACAGCAAAAAAAAAACACATGGCATACCATTTTAGAAACTAGACCCCTTGTGGAACGTAACAAGAAATAAAGTGAGCCTTAATACCCCACAGGGGTTTCACGACTTTTGCATACGTAAAAAAAATTCACTAAAAGGTGTGTTTTCCCCCCCAAATTTCACATTTGTGCAAGGGTTAATAGCAGAAAATACCCCACAAAATTTGTAACCCCATCTCTTCTGATTATGGAGGTACCCCATAAGTTGACCTGAAGTGCACTACGGGCGAACTACAATGCTCAGAAGAGAAGGAGTCATATTTGGCTTTTTGAGAGCAAATTTTGCTTGGGGGGCATGTCGCATTTAGGAAGCCCATATGGTGCCAGGACAGCAAAATAACCCCCACATGGCATACCATTTGGGAAACTAGACCCCTTGAGGAATGTAACAAGGCGTAAAGTGAGCATTTACCCCCCACTGGTGTCTGTCATATCTTTGGAACAGTGGGCTGTACAAAATTTTTAATTTGCACAGCCCACTGTTCCAAAGATCTGTCAGACACCAGTGGGGTGTAAATTCTCACTGCACCCCTCATTACATTCCGTGAGGGGTGTAGTTTCCGAAATGGGGTCACATGTGGGGTTTTTTTTTTTTTGCGTTTGTCAAAACCGCTGTAACAATCAGCCACCCCTGTGCAAATCACCTCAAATGTACATGGTGCACTCTCCCTTCTGGGCCTTGTTGTGCACCCCCAGAGCACTTTGCGCCCACATATGGGGTATCTCCGTACTCGGGATAAATTGCGTTACAAATTTTGGCGGCTTTTTTCCCCTTTACCTCTTGTCAAAATGAAAAGTATAGGGCAACACCAGCATGTTAGTGTAAAAAGTTTATTTTTTTACACTAACATGCTGGTGTAGACCCCAACTTCACCTTTTCATAAGGGGTGAAAGGAGAAAAAGACCCCCAAGATTTGTTAGGCAATTTCTCCCGAGTACGGCGATACCCCATATGTGACCCTATACTGTTGCCATGAAATACGACAGGGCTCCGAATTGAGAGCGCCATGTGCATTTGAGGCCTGAATTAGGGATTTGCATAGGGGTGGACATAGGGGTATTCTACGCCAGTGATTCTCAAACAGGGTGCCTCCAGCTGTTGCAAAACTCCCAGCATGCCTGGACAGTCAACGGCTGTCCGGCAATACTGGGAGTTGTTATTTTGCAACAGCTGGAGGCTCCATTTTGGAAAGAGTGGTGTACCAGACGGTTTTCATTTTTATTGGGGAGGGAGGGGGGCTGTGTAGGGTTATGTGTATATGTAGTGGTTTTTACTTTTTATTTTATTTTGTGTTAGTGTAGTGTAGTGTTTTTAGGGTACAGTCACACGGGCGGGGATTACAGCGAGTTTCCCGCTGCGAGTTTGAGCTGCCGCGCAAAATTAGCTGCATTGCAAACTTGCAGCCTGATACTCACTGTAAGCCCCCTGCCCATGTGATTGTACCCTGTACATTCACAGGGGGGGGGACCTCCAGCTGTTGCAAAACTACAACTCCCAGCATGCACAGTCTCAGTGCATGCTGGTAGTTTAGTTTTGCAACAGCTGGAGGCACACGGGTTGGGAAACACTGAGTTAGGAAACAATGTTTCCCAACCAGTGTGCCTCCAGCTGTTGCAAAACCACAACTCCCAAACATTCTCAGGCATGCTGGGAGTAGTAGTTCGGCAACATCTTTAGAGCCAGATGTTGCCGAACTACAACTCCCAGCATGCTTGGAGTTGTAGTTTTGCAACATATGGAGTACTACAGTTTGCAGACCAGGAAGTAACCGCCATTTCAGCAGGCATCCGGTTCCGATCCCTGCCCGGCGCGCGGCAGGGACCGGAAAACGCCAGGACGTACGGGGACGTCCTGGGTCCTTAAAGCCCAGGGTGCGTGGACGTCCCCGTACGTCCTGGGTCCTTAAGAGGTTAAGAGAAGTGATTTACAAATCTGTTTAACTTTCTGGAGCCAGTTGATATATAAAAAATAAAAAAAATTCCTGGAATACCCCGTTAACCTCTTAAGGACGCAGGGCGTAGCTGTACGCCCTGCGCCCGGTATTTAAAATGGGGTCACGCAGCAACCTCGCATCATACCGAGTCGGTCCCGGCTGCTAATGATAGCCGGGACCCAGGGCTAACAGCGCGCGGCACAGATCGTTGTGCCGCGCTCTATTAACCCTTCAGATGTGGCGATCAAAGTTTATCGCCGCGTCCAAAACTAAAGTAAAAGCTTCCCGGCAGCTCAGTCGGGCTGATTAGGATCAGCTAGGACGTGAGCGGAGGCCCCCTTAACTTTCTCCATCCCGTCCGATCGGCGTTTGATTGCTCCAAGCCTGAGCTACAGGCTTGAGCAATCGAGCCCCTAGAATTCTGATATATGCAAAGCTATGGCTTTGCAGGGATCAGGGTAAAAGATCAGTGTGTGCAGTGTTATAGCCCCCTATGGGACCTATAACACTGCAAAAAAAGTGAAAAAAAGTTAATAAAGGTCATTTAACCCCTTCCCTAATAAAAGTTTAAATCACCCCACTTTTCCCATAAAAAAAAAAAAAAACTGTGTAAATAAAAATAAACATATGGGGTATCACCGCGTGCGTAAATGGGCAAACTATAAGAATATATAGCTAATTAAACTGCACGGTCAATGGCATACGCACAAAAAAAAATTCCAAAGTCCAAAATAGCGTATTTTTGGTCACTTTTTATACCATGAAAAAATGAATAAAAAGCGATCAAAAAGTTACATCAATACAAAAATGGTACCGAGAAAAACTTCAGAACACGGCGCAAAAAATGAGACCTCATACCGTCCTGTACGCGAAAAAATAAAAAGTTATACTGGTCAGAAGATGAGAATTTTTAACCTATACATTTTCCTGCATGTAGTTATGATTTTTTTCAGAAGTATGACAAAATTAAACCTATATAAGTAGGGTACCATTTTAATCGTATGGACCTACAGAATAAAGATAGTGTCATTTTTACCGAAAAATGCACTGTGTAGAAACAGACGCCCCCAAAATGAAATTTTTTCTTAAATTTTGTTGCACAATGAATTTTTTTTCTCTTTCGTCGTGGATTTTTTGGTAAAATGACCCATCATATGGATTTTTAGGTGCAAAATTTAGAGAGTTATGATTTTTAGAAGGTGATGAGGAAAAAATGAAAATGCAAAAACGGAAAAACGCTGAGTCCTTAAGGGGATAAAGGGAATCAGTCAGCTGCAAGTCACATTACAAACGCCTGGAGAATTGTAATTCCAGACTTAGATTAGTTAGATAATAATACTCAGGCCTCATATATAACACGTTTGTTGGTGTAAAACAGACGATATGTAATGGCATATACGTGTAAAACAACAAGATGACGTTATCCTACACACTCCAATCGGCGTGCATAAAATGCATATATATAAAAATACATACATAGCATATTTGCAGCACTCACAGTAAACATCAGGATGAACATCAGAAGAACACAGAAGACCTAGCATTGCTCGCTAGCAGAATGACTGACTAGATCCAAGTGCTCTGAAATTTGCAGAGAAGGACAAATGGACAACATTTACAAAAGCGGCCACTTAGGCATGATTGGACCGAAACGCTGCAAGTGACCAAAGCTCTTCCGGTTCTCTCTCTACGCCTGTTTGGGGGGTTATGGCAACGTGCATGACGTAGGTAAAAATGTCCAGAATACCAAATAGGGAGAGAGATTGTAGCGCAAAGTGGCATCAAATAAACTGGAAACAGGCCAAATAGGGCAATGCGAGGTCTAATAATGGAATACATGGAACAGAAATTGCTTCAAAAAGAGAAAAAGATATACATAACATAAATAGATCTGATGGAGGTACCTTCTGCATGATATGGATAAATGAGCATATTATATGAAAATAACAGATATTAATTGCGAATTAAACCTGAATAATAGTGTTAAAAAAATATGGTTGAATACAAGATAACAAAGCCTACTGCAGTGTTTCCCAACCAGGGTGCCTCCAGCTGTTGCAAAACTACAACTCCCAGCATGCCCGGACAGCCGTTGGCTGTCCGAGCATGCTGGGAGTTGTAGTTTTGCAACAGCTGGAAGCACCCTGGTTGGGAAACGCTGACCTACTGTAATGGGCATGCATGATATCAATGAAATCACGGTCATGAAATTCATTGGCATGTCGTGACACCCTGAGCTTCTCAAAGCTATGATTTGCCGTTAATCCAATGCTTGTTGACACTAATGACACTGGATGATGTACAGGTTGTTGGAAAAATTCTCCTTGGTGGCATGGCTAGTAAAGGTTGTTGCTCTGTGCACAATATTAGTACACTCTTTGCAAGGCTTTTAGTTACATCGAAAAGCCCCTACTGGCCCTTGTTTCTTGGTGGTGGTCTTCATTTCCTCCTGTCGTAGTAGACTCTGGGCCTACGCTGTGCTTGGTCACGGATGTTTCTATTTAGGCTAGAATGGTAATTTATATATTGATGATTTAATATTTTGTATATAAGGCAAGCACTGTTCTGGGGCTTAGACATAATGAATAATTAATTTAAATTATTTTTTTTTTTCAGACCAACAGTGGCTACCGATCGTAAGAAACAGGTCAACAAAAAGCAGAAGAGCTCAAAGATTCTTGTCCGAAATGTTCCTTTCCAGGCTACAGTGAAGGAAATTCGAGAGCTCTTCAGGTCAGTGGCCAATTTACAGCATCTTGCATTGTTAAGAGGTGGCCACCAGGGGGAGCTCTGGCACTGTCTTTCTGCAGTGTGATCTGAGATTTTGTTAAGAAGCGAGGTATGTGTGGAGATTCAAACATTAGTATGCAACGTGTAACCTTACCTACATCTTGTCATCTTTTCACACCCGATTCTGTATATTGTGTTAAGCAGTGAATACTATCGTACCTATTGGGATTGAGTGACCTTGTGTTTCATTCATGTCACAATTTGGCATCACTGCAGTGTTCACGCTTGACTATCTTTGTTTTTCTGTGTGTCCTTGGTATGTACCATAGACACATTGTGCAGGCTAAACACTATTTCTAAAAAAAAAAAAAAAAAAAAAATCTCTGGAGCTGATAGTATCTTTTGAGGTGTACAGGATCTTTTGTCTTGATGTCTTGGTCAGTAATGCTTTTCTTGTAAGAAAAACATTCCTGCGAGAATTTAATGCATCCTTTATTTGTTTTCTTATTTTCTGTAATAGGATTATTGTCTGTAGTCAGAACCCTAGGTGAAGGAGAGACTTTGACCTGGGGGAAGTTAAATGTGGTCTCGCACATTCCCCAAATGTCTGCCTTATGTTGGTTGTAATAGTTAAATGATGGCTAAAAGGTTAAGGACACCTTCTAAAAAATAAAAAAAATATTTTTTTTTTCCTTGCTTTGAACTTTTTCTTCATTGGGGGTTTTTGTTTCTTGCTTTTTGCTTCTACAGTGTGCTGTTTGAGCACACATCACATATATATATATATATATATATATGAGTCTCCCCTGCAGACTACCTTTTATTTACTTTCCTACAGCCTGTGAGCTGTCCTCCAAGGTTTCTCTCACCTTGTTTTCTATTTGAGCAGGTCTGTAACCCCTCCCCTCCCTGTTGTCCTCCCTAACTCTGAGAGCAGAATGTCATTTGATGGACCCTGTTCCTCTTTGATGTTGCCCATGGTGTTTGGGCAGCATAAAACCACTAACTGGTTTGGCTATGTTCACACGGCAGAATTTCTGCCAAATTTGACTGCTTATTTCATTGAATTGGGATTCCGCTGTCCCATTAACACAGCACAATTTCCAGCAGAAATTCTGCAAAACCATTTAACATGTCTTTTTAAAATGTTGATGAATTCCCGGAAGAATCCTATTAAAGTCAATGAAGCTTTAAATTTTGGCAGAATTTTTAGTTTTGAGCACACAGAAATTCTGCAGCATGCTTTTGCGGAACGGAATTTGAACAGAATCAAAGAATTTCATGCCATGTGAATATAGCTTTCGGATGAAAAACATAGAAGAGGAAGATGATTTGTTGTAGGCGGAATCATTATGTACAGCACTATTATGTTTATTGTTAAATTGGCCCTAAAGGCCAGTGAGCTACAATTTTTTAAATTTTGGGGCTGGAAAGAAGAAAAAAAAAAAAAGTTATACATACCCAACATCCTGCTGGTACCAGTGCAGCTCCTTTTGCAACTATTTGTGGTCACCTGATTCTTGTCTCTCTTACCTGCTTCCGAGATGAGATATAGAAGCAGGACCTTCCCGCTTAGGCCAATGGTTGGCTGAGCAGGAAGAGAAGAGCATCAGGGGACCTGCTTGGAATTGGAGTAGGTAAATATAACTTTTTTTTCTTTTAACCTGCCAAAGTATTATTTAAAAATAAAATGTGGCACACTAAAACACCCCTTTTAGGATTCTGGATACAACATTACTTTCTTTGCTAACGTTCCTCTATATTCAACACAGCACTTTTGGGGAACTGAAAACTGTCCGTCTGCCTAAGAAGATGGCCGGCACTGGAGCTCACCGGGGTTTTGGCTTTGTGGACTTTGTAACAAAACAAGATGCAAAGGTGAGAACAATGCACTAGTAGGACCCATTACATTACACTATTTTGCATGTTCTGTATGAAATCTAGACCTAAAGTCTGTCTTGCATTTGCAATCTGACATGCAAAGACATGAAAATACTGTAGTTTTGACACTCACTAATACTTACAGGTCCTATCCGATGCCGTGTTTGCACCTCTTCCAGTTTTTATTTAGCAGTAGTTTTGATAGCCTTTTGTGCTGCTCAGTTTCTGTATCTCCGCTCATGCATCCCTTTTTGTCCCCTCCAGACATGGGGATCCTGCTTTCAGCCCCCTCTTAAATAGCTGTTTTCACACTGCCTGTTTCCCAATTAACAAGTGATGCATCTGTGTAAATAAACAGGCGGAGGGGGGGGAAGCTTTAGATGCTTTTTATGTTGATCTGCATCCTCCAATTACGTTCTCATTTGTACTCTTGTATTCTCAGGTCTGGTAATATTTGGCTCACACTGTGCCTCGACCTGGTCGCTATGTCTTAGCAGGCTGTTCTAGCACAGCCCGTGGTACTAGACACAACCTGACACAACCTGTGACCCAGGAAACAGAGATGACTTTTCTTTTACATACACAGATATTTATGTGAGAGCAGGATTGGATCGAGGGGGAGAAGCAGCACTCCATGGTGTATATAGGCTTATATGTTTTGGAACAGGATTTGGAACATAGGAAGTCTTCAAGGCACAGATTCCATGGAAAAGGTATAGAAAGTAGCTTTTTCATCCAAAAAAAAAAAAAACTACTTTCACAAATCCATATAGAAAAATGCAGTTTATCCAATCTGTGTCAGAGTAGTCTGAGAAAGTGTTTAGTTTTTTTGGGAAATAGAGCTACTTTCCATACCTTTTCAAAGAAGACTCCCTATGTTATTCTCTATGGTGGTATTCTAACAAAATGCAGTTTATCCAGAGAAGTGTTTCCCATCCTGCATGCCTCCAGCTGTTGCAAAACTGCAATTCCCAGCATGCCCGGACAGCCTTTGGCTGTCCGGGCATACTGGGAGTTGTAGTTTTGCAACATCTGGAGACACCCTGGTTGGGAAACACTGAACCAGGGTATTACAATACCACCGAAGTGAATGTGACTTTTTGAAGTTGCTTTCACATTCTGTTAAAAAAAAAAAAAAAAAAAAAATTTAAATAAATCACATAACAAAAAAAATCCTGCTAGGTGAATTCAAAATCCACAGCATGTCCATTTATACCACGGATACACTTCAGATTTGAAGAAGATTTTACCCATTTACCTTTTTTTTTTATTTTTTTTATTTAATGTAAATTATTCACAGATGCCACAAGAAAAAAAACGACATGTTGGCGCAGACTTGCCACTCCAGATTTAAGTGCAGAAATAATGTGAATTTGCTACTGCGAAAAATCCTTAGCATTTCCGACGAAAGTGCAAAAATAGCCTGTACATGCTAGAAGGGATGTTTTTGAGGGTGTGTTCACATGCTCTTTGTTTTTGCGGGTTTTCCGCTCCGTATTTGAAAGGGGCGGGCTCTTCTCGGCTGTCCATAGCAGATTGTCCGTGGTGTAATTTACGCTGCAATCCCTACTGACTTCAATGGGGCTTGCAGCGGATTTTCCGCAGTGTAAATTCCTCCGTGGATAGGTGAGAAGAGCCCGCACCCTTTCAAATACGCAGCGGAAAACCCATAAAGAGCGTGCGAACGCACCCTAAAGGCGTTATCCCAAATTAGAAAAAACAGTTTCTTCAGAAATATGGCATCACACCCGTTTCCAGGTTGTGTGTGGTATTGCAGCTCTATTTCATTGAAGTGATTGGAGCCAAGTTGTAATACCACACATAACCTGAAGACACATGTGCTGCTGTTTTTCTGAAGAAATCAGTTGTGTTTTTATTCCTGGATAACCCCTTTAAGTCAGTATTTGACCCAGTAAAGAGCCTTGCAACATACAAGGAGATTTTCCTCCAGCTGGTTCTCCTTTGAAGGGAATTCTGGTTTGGCTAGAACCCCTAGTTATGGTTCAAGGTTTTTTCACAGATTGGACATGATCTACAGGAAAGATAAGGAAAAAGCAAACTTGGTCATCTCACTATCCTTTGGTCTAATGGCTGCAGAATCTCCAGTGTGTGACATGGATAGCTTTTGGCTGATCTGTCTCATAGCCTAAGAACCAGGTTAAAATCTGAAATGTATAAACCATCTTTTTTTGCTTTTTCCTGACACGTGTGCTATTTAATTACATTTATTTCTGCACTTGTCTCTATTTCTGCTTTTATGCCTTTATTCCAATAAAGAAATGAAGGTTCTTCAGCAAGGAGCTGGCTATTCCCCTTGTCTTCTGGACTAGGTGGAGCTGGAGACAGTTTTCTTACTACTGGAGGAGAGCTAATGTGCAGGACTTTCTGGGGGAGACAACGAAAATCCTTTTTACCTGCCCTTACAGACTGTATCGGCAGCCTAAGTAGGACTCTCTTCCATTCCTAGGAGTTCTGTGGAGATTTAAAGGGGTTATCCAGGAAAACTTTTTTATATATATCAACTGGCTCCAGAAAGTTAAACAGATTTTGTTAATTACTTCTATTTAAAATTTTTTAATCCTTTCCATACTTATGAGCTGCTGAAGTTGAGTTGTTCTTTTCTCTGATGCTCTCTGATGACACCTGTCTCGGGAACTGTCCAGAGTAGAAGCAAATCCCCATAGCAAACCTCTTCTACTCTGTGCAGTTCCCGAGACAAGCAGAGAGCACTGTTGCCAGAGAGAAAAGAACAACTCAACTTCAGCAGCTGATGATTATTGGAAGGATTAAGATGTTTTAGTAGAAGTAATTTTACAAATCTGTTTAATTTTCTGGAGCCAGTTGATATAAAAAAATAATGTAAAATAGATAACCCTATATATCATAGAGCCCAGCTTCTCTGCCTCTACCATATTCTGCTTTCAGAACAGGCAGCAAAAGTCTCCTGACAGTTTCACTTTAATCTCTGTGCTCTTTATAGATATACAATATAATGGCTGTATGTTCTTGACTAGAGATGAGCGAACTTACAGTAAATTCGATTCGTCACGAATTTCTCAGCTCGGCAGTTGATGACTTTTCCTGCGTAAATTTGTTCAGCCTTCATGTGCTCCGGTGGGCATGAAAAGGTGGATACAGTCCTAGGAAAGAGTCTCCTAGGACTGTATCCACCTTTTCCAGCCCACGGGAGCACCTGAAAGCTGAACTCATTAATGCAGGAAAAGTCGTCAACTGCCGAGCCGAGAAGTTCAAATCGAATTTACTGTAAGTTAGCTCATCTCTTTTCTTGACTCATATGACATTTTTACATTTAGGTGACCTCTATTTTAGTATTTTTTTTTCTACTGTACAATATCCTCATCTTTTGGTACACTCTGTTTATTCTGTTGCTTGGATGAATCTGTTTGCAATCCAGCTGGTTTGAATATCATTAACCTATGTTTTAGGACTTTTTAGGATGTTTTAGGACATTTTGTATCTGTTGTATTCTAAATATAATGGGAAGAGTTTCAAACCTGACAGTGCCAAAAAATATGAAAAACTTTTTAGACACTTTTGCACCTTAAGGTGACAAGGCTTTCCCCAAAGGGGGTGTGGTGTAGGTAAAAGGGGTATGGCAAAAAGATGCCTCAAACTAAGCCTGGCCCCAGACTAGTGACGTTGCCTTGATGATGACGCACAGGGACGTTAATGCGCTGCGAATGAACATCCCTGTGCGACATCATCAAGGCAACGTCACTAGTCCGGGGCCGAGCCCCCTCCGGTGAAAATGGACAGCCCGGAACGACTAACCCTCCCTACCGGACGGTCCCTGCAGCATAGATGGCCTGAACCAGCTCACCCTTCCTTCCCACTGAGGGGAGGTGAGTAGAAAACTGAAGGGGGGTCTGGATGATGACAAAAGCCGCAGTGGTCTTCAACCTGCGGACCTCCAGAGGTTTCAAAACTACAACTTCCAGCATGCCCGGACAGCCGATGGCTGGGAGTTGTAGTTTTGCAACATCTGGAGGGTCGCAGGTTGAAGACCACTGAGAAGGGATTGACAGGCGGAGAGTTCACTCTAGTATAAGCCGAGGGGGGGGGGGGGGGCGTTTTCAACACGAAAAATCGTGCTGAAAAGCTCGGCTTATACTCGAGTATATACGGAAAATTAAATATGTGCGTGTGTGTATATATATATATATATATATATATATATATATATATATATATATATTATACATACACACACACACACACACACACACACACACACACATATATACACCACACACTCATACACACACACGCACGCATAGATAATCTAGATAGATGTATTTATAATATCTCTTATCCAAGCTATCTGTATATCAGTATTGAGCCGGTTATAGTATCTAGATGTCTCTTCAAAATTGACATATTCTCAATGCCTCTGGATCTCTAGACCATAAGAGTTTGTATAAAGATGGTTTACCTCTCTCGTTGATTTTAAAGCGCTTTAACTTTACCATAATCTAGTGCCAGTGAGTCCTTTCATACCCACATGGCTTCAGATCAGGGAGACTGCTCCTAGAATCATATACTTTCTCACAAAGTTATAAGTTGACTATAGAGAAATACAGGTTTTTACATGCTGTGGTGATGGTTGCTAAATTGCTACTAAAAGAGAAATGTGGTGCCGTATATAGTGAACAAATGTGTTTTTATTAATGAGTTTTTCAATTTCGGGTTCAGTTTTTTTCTTTTTTTTTTCTTTTTTTTTTACGGTTTTAAGATATGTATTTACTGTAAATGAAAACATCCTCTTTTTTATTATCAGGGCACAAGTCCAACAAATACCCAGGCTTGTTATCATATCATTGAATTACAGTTGTATATAGTACCGTATATACTCTAGTATAAGCCGAGTTTTTCAGCACGATTTTTCGTGCTGAAAACACCCCCCTCGGCTTATACTCGAGTGAACTCTCCACCCACAGTGGTCTTCAACCTGCGGACCTCCAGAGGTTTCAAAACTACAACTCCCTGCAAGCCCGGGCAGCCTTTGGCTGTCCGGGCTTGCTGGGAGTTGTAGTTTTGAAACCTCTGGAGGTCCGCAGGTTGAAGACCACTGCGGCCTTCGACATCATCCAGCCCCCTCTCACCCCCTTTAGTTCTGTACAGTACTCGCCTCCGCTGCTGCAGGACTGTCCGGAGAGGAGGTGGTCCGGTGGGATAGTGGTTCCGGGCTGCTATCTTCACCGGGGAGGCCTCTTCTAAGCGCTTCGGGCCCGGCCCCAGAATAGTCACGTTGCCTTGACAACGACGCAGAGGTACGTTCATTGCCAACGTCCTTCTGCGTCATCGTCAAGGCAACGCCTCTATTCCGGGCCTGCAGCGCGGAGAAGAGGCGCCCCCGGTGAAGATAGCAGCCCGGAACCACTATCCCACCGGACGACCTCCCCACCGGACAGTCCTGCAGCACCGGACCAGCGCCTAGCGGAGGCGAGTACTGTACAGAACTAAAGGGGGTGAGAGGGGGCTGGATGATGTCGAAGGCCGCAGTGGTCTTCAACCTACGGACCTCCAGAGGTTTCAAAACTACAACTCCCAGCAAGCCCGGACAGCCGATGGCTGCCCGGGCTTGCTGGGAGTTGTAGTTTTGAAACCTCTGGAGGTCCGCAGGTTGAAGACCACTGAGGGCGGATAGTTCACAAGAGGATGATGACAAGGGGATGATGAAGGGGGGGTGTGGGATGATGACAAGGGGATGATGACAAGGGCATGATGAAGGGGGGGTGTGGGAGGATGACAAGGGGATGATGATGAGGGTCTGGATGATGACAGGGTGATAATGATGAGGATGTTAATGACGGGGGTCTGGATGATGACAGGGGGGGGGATGATGTATTTCCCACCCTAGGCTTATACTCGAGTCAATAACTTTTTTTTTTTTTTTTTTTTTTTTTTTTTTTTTTTTTCCTGGGATTTTGGGGTGAAATTAGGGGCCTCGGCTTATATTCGGGTCGGCTTATACTCTAGTATATACGGTAACCATTTTTACATACATTTCTACATAATGCTGGAACACCTTAAAGGGGTACTCCACTGCCCCAGCATTCGGAACATTGTGTTCCGAACGCTGGGTACAGGCTGCAGGGGGCGTGGCAGTAACCACGCCCCCTCTGATAGATTTCCGTTGAGGGGTGTGGTGTGACTTCATGAGGGGCGTGGCCATGGTGTCACGACCCTCGCACCCGGCGTTTGGAACACAATGTTTCGAATGCTGGGGCAGGGGAGTACCCCTTCAAGAATCATGAGCAAGATGTTGTTCTGGCTTTCATTCTTTTGGCTGCTTCATGGGTAGATATGATTTGTATTAAAATTGAGTTGTAGTAGAACTTTGAAGACTTCTAAGAATCTAGTTAAAAAAAAACACTTGTAAATTTCTTTCTATATTTCATGTTGGTCATGCAGGGAACATCTCTAACATAAGTGATGTTACTCATGTCATGATGATATATTTACATATTTCTAGAACTAATAGCTAAGCAATAGGAACAAGGCAGACATGAAACATAGTAAACATTCATGGCATTTCCACAGAATAGGTGACAGTTTTTGCCAATTCAAAAAAAAAATTCTGTGCAGAATTTTACCAATTTCAGTTGTAACACTTGTTGAACGTCTCTTTCCTCCACAGAGAGCGTTCAGTGCTCTGTGTCACAGTACCCATCTGTATGGGCGTAGGCTAGTTCTGGAGTGGGCCGACACAGAGGAGAGTGTGGAAACTCTGAGGAGAAAAACTGCTGAGCAGTATCATGGTGAGTAGTTCATGTCTGGTTTCATTTGTACAACGGTAGAGGTGTAAATTGTTCTATTGTGAAGCATTTATAGTCTTCAGAAACCAAACATTGTTTATAAAGACGTTTCCCCAAGTTAACGGTTTCTATAAATTTTAAGGTGAGAGAGATTAGTTCACCAGATTAGTTCAGTATCTATTACATTTTTTTTTCTAGTAATGTTTTCCTTTTTTGTTTAAGAATCTCACCTAATGTATGTTTCTTTTTTTTTGTTTTATTTTACATAGCCACATCTAAAGTTTTTTTTTTTCTAGCCAAATTTGAGCTGTTTTACATGTAGCTGATTTTTATTTATTTTTGTCACTTGACAAGTTGGTACAGCTTATACTGCTGCTAAGCTATTGCCCTGCATACTTTTGTCCTATCACTCTCACTTTTCTGAACTTCCTAATTTTTGCAGTCTTCTCCTCTTGCTGCAGCTATGTGTTTCTCTCCCCCTCCTTCCTTTTCTCTGTCAGCAACTGTGTCTCCTAGCAGGTTAATTAGTATTGACTAGTTTTCTGCATTCTGTAAACATGTCAGTCAGTGGGGCCTCCCACTCCATCCTCAAAGGAGGAAACTTCCCTGGAGAAGACAGCAGGGCAACAGTGAGAAATAATGCAGGGGATTTGGGGAATATAGCTGTGCCACTCATCCAGGCAGTCACCCTTCAGTGCATGAGATACTTAAACACGTCTTTTAGCTAGGAGCCTCATGAGCATTTTGCAGTTTTTTGCTGGTGTAAAAAATACATGTGCATGTGTGATCTATGAAAAACCCAAAACTTTTCATACTAACCTTGTAATTGTTGCACTGGTAAGCTGTTCTTTAATATTCATAATAACCAAATATGTCGTATACACCTTTGAATATCTTCTCTGAAACCCTAAATTGATCAATCCCTCAACTTGTTTGTTTTGTTTGTTGGTTTTTTTTTTCATTTTTTTTTTTTTCATTTCCTTTTTACAGGTCTGCCGAAAAAGAAGAAATCCTCTGCCCTGATGGAGGATTTTATGGGCAGCTTAGAGCCGGATGATGTGGATGAGTAAGATGTAAGGCTTATGGTTTTCCTGACAACATCTTAATGTATTGAGGGGGGGGGGGGGGGGGAGATCTTTTTGTCCACTTTCTCCTGCATTCTCTGTCCTACACATAAAAACTAATTGCCAGCCTGTAAATACCATATGCAGTAATGGCATTTTTGCCACCCTCTGTCCCACATGTATGTAATATAACTGTTTATCTATACAAGACTCATACTGCTGTTTTGTACCTCCTTTCTTTGTATTGGTATTGTAGTATTTCCATATTACACTAATTTCCAAAACTGTTTATATTTGTATGCAAATGCCTTTATCTAGCTTTATGCATGCCCATGCTGACAGGTGGTGTCAGTACATAGTGCAGGTAGCTAGGAAAACCTGGTCGAGCTACAGCTTTCTGCTTGGACAGATGAAATGGGACGATGCCCCCCCTTTTCCTCCCCCTGGGCACCATGTGATTGACACTTACAAATGACCCAGCTGAGCGCGCAGCGCTGTGACCGAGCCGCTCCTCCCAGACTGCCAGCGTTTTGTCATCTCATTACCAGCCGTCCCCTGATTCCACTCAGCCGAGAGAACCTTTAATACCAGCAATCTCTGTGTAACACAGTGGCCAGATGGGCTCCTCTCCCCCTTCTCACCAAGTGCAGCCTCCCTCCTCTGGATACCCATTCTGTCCATCGTTTGTATTTGCTCTCTTCTCATTTCTCAGGATCTCCACCTCCTCCTCTTCTTATAGTCACAGTTCTTTTCTAGCGTGCACTTCACTTGTACATTTTCTGTATCCCTTCTTCAGCTAATTGATGTACTTTTTCTTTTCTCTCTTTCATCCACTTCTGGGTTACCTTTTACCTGTTTATGCCTTTAATGTGAAATGTACATAAAAACATAGAGCCATTTTCTGGATGCATTTCCGATGTTCTTTCACATACCGGTATACTGTGTGTTTGGCAGACACAGCGCTCTGCACTCAAATAACATGCTTGCCAGCTTCTGATTTTTCACTGTACTTTCCCTTTCTCCCGCAACATTTAGGTTTCCTCAGCTTTGATGCCGTTTTCAGCCATCAATCTTATACCTTCTATGGGGTAACTTGAGACCCAAGTTCAAAGCGTGATGGAATTGTCTGATTTCTAGACCTCTGCATTGCACTACCTACGTTTTAATACAAGGAGACATTTTATACCAGAAAACTGTTTTTTTACCCGCAACTTGCCATTAATGGACTATTGTACTAAAGGTTTTTTAAAGAGAAATCTGAAGGAGCTATCGAGAGAGTACAGTAATGGCTGCTGGTAGCATTTAATCTGTTAAGGGGACAAGTATGATCCCATGATGGTTATCCAGAGTGAGCCATTGCACTCCCAGTGCATTATGGGACTTGACAGCACTCTAAAGGAAGTTCAGAGAGACATACAGAGAGAGAAGCGTGTGTTCTATTAATCATATTTTTACACCAAGGCGTGTAGCTCCAGGGGGCTGTTAGGGGGCCAGATTGTTTAATTAAAAATCCTGTTTTACACAATTTGTGATTTTCGATTCTTTTTAATATCAAACGCATAGAAGAAGAAAAATCTGCAAATTAAAAGAAAAAAGACGGGGAAAAAAGGATCCTTTAGGATACAGCAAAAGTCTATCAAGCTTTTGTAGGTTATTGCAAAAAACTATTTGGGGTGACACAAATAATCTTATTGGGCTGAAGAGATCCATATCTGTAATAGGGGAAATTGCGTCTTATAGTATCAACATAATCTTTGTGAGTATCATTATTTTTTGTTTTAATATTTGTTGTTACATTTATAAGAAATAATCAACCTGTCATCTGTGTATAAGTGGGTACTAGTTCTTGGGCTATACCCTTTTTACAGTCTGTCTAGGGTTAATCCTTGGGTTGCGGGGCAGTGTGAAGATGTTAACGCAATGTGACATTTGTGAAATTGAGCCTCAGCGTTGCCACGGTGACAGCCGGACCGCCATGCTGCCTGATGAGATGTTAAATGGTTTTGGCCTCCTGTCAGTGCGAGGCCCTTCCCCAGGGTGGGGGTGGCAGCTCAAGGGACCCTTCACTTCATCCCTGCTCATCCAAAAACAGGCAGAGGTGAAATCCAGCCATGGGATAGGGTACTATGTATTGACAAGTCACCATTTTTACAGTCATTTTATACTGGCCTAGTGAGAGTATTCCAAGTGTACTGTCCTCAGTTTATTTTCTTTCTGCACCAACACACAGTCATGTCACATATAGCAGATCACATGCAGCTTCATACTACATTTCTTTTCTATCTACTATACCATGATTTATGCTTTATGGTGTTTGTTTTTTTTTCCCAATCATGGCACATGTAGTTTACAGATTTTCATACATTTTGTACCACAAAAAATGTTGTGCAGTTGCCAAGCTCATAAAAGTGGGCTTTGTTTATGTTTTGTTTTAATTTATAGAAAACCACTTATTTGTACACCAATAAGGCTTGATTAAAACATAACTTTTACTCAAGATGATAAAAAATTAATATAATAATAATATAGGGGTACACACAAAAAAAGGGGGCAGACGTTATCAGCTGCAGCAGGCAGGAGAAGGCATTGCGCATACAGCAGCAGTTGCCTTCATTGCACGTAAGAAAATACCATATTAGCAACAAGATAAATCTCTCTGGATCGGCTGCAACAAGTTTCTTGCAGTAAGAAGCCTTAGAAACAGGGTTCCCTGCACTATCTACCTTCAGGTTAGTGCAGATGACCTTGCTGTCAGGTTCTTTTTAAGGCCTCTTAGTAGTTATAGGGGGCATACTAAAATGTTTGTTTGAAGCCATTTTTTAGTTTAACTGTTACATTTTTCCTGTGAGCCACATTTTGCAAATGTGCATTTGGATTATCGTGTACACCATGTCCCATAATGGTGGCAAAAAGTGGTGTACAATGTTTACAAATGTGGCATAAATTAAACCTAGAAAACGAACTTTTGGTATAAGATACGGCTACCAAATCCCAACACTTGATACTATGCCCTTGGTGGCAGAATTTGAAAATAGAAAACCACTTATTTGTACACCAATAAGGCTTGATTAAAACATAACTAGGGGATAGATTAGGCAGGAGTCTCAAAAAGATAAATAGTACAGAGGAAGTCTCAGTCCTAGTCAAATGTCTGTCATATGCAGAGGGGTAGTGTATGGTGATCAGTTGGTCATAATAATAGGAAGGTAACCATTGCACCTATAGACAGTACACATATTAATTACAACCACAGAGCATTATATGACTTATAAATTTGGAGGATGTATAACATAAGGTCACATGCGATATGATTACATGAGATGACGACCGCACTGTCAAAACAAAATAGACAGAGATGGAGTCAATTGATGACAATAGGGTAGACAGTTATTATTTATATAAATTATTAACTCTTAACTTGCCCAAAGCAAAGATTATATAAAGAAAAAGGACAGGTACATCCTCAAAGATGTCAAGTAGGAGATCCCAGATTCTTATAAAGATGAGCTAGTGGTGATTAGTGGTGGTTACCACTAGCTGGTCTCCAGTAAGTATGCGGCGTTCTCGTGGCTCATCTCTTGTCATCTATACCGTGGCACCATCAGGTCTGTAAACTATTTTATCTGGCCTTAAATTTTGTTGATATTTGTTGTCCTTAAAGGTTCTCTGTTCCACTGTGGCTTAAAACACATTTCCCACTTTGCAGTAAGGGAGATTGTTCCCTTAAGGGGACAACTACATTTAGTGTACCCAGATTGAGTGCTGCCTCTCCTTTACCACCCACTTCTATTAAGGTAGGAATCAGCCTAAAGTGATTCTGTACGTTATATCATCTTCTATGTTATAAACCAATTGATGCCTTACAGTCATCTATGTGGTTATTCTCTCTTCAGAGCCCTTTATGGCTTATCTACATCTATGTATATCTGATATGCCACTGACCATCTAAACCATGTGCCGACATACTGTCTAGGTAAGCTGTAGAGATCATCACAGCCTTTGCCTTTTATTTTTATCTTAAAAATGTCTTGGTATCTAATAGGGGCTTATGTAATACTGCTCATCTTTATAGGAATCTGTGATCTCCTACTTGACATCTTTTTAGAATCTACCTGTCCTTTTTCTTTATATAATCTTTGCTTTGGGTAAGTTAAGAGTTAATAATTTATATAAATATAAATAACTGTCTACCCTATGGTCATCAATTGACTCCATCTCTGTCTATTTTGTTTTGACAGTGCGGTCGTCATCTCATGTAATCATATCACATGCGACCTTATGTTATACATCCTCCAAATTTATCAGTCATATAATGCTCTGTGGTTGTAATTTAATATGTGTACTGTCTATAGGTGCAATTGTTACCTTCCTATTATTATGACCTGCTGATCACCATACACTACCCCACTGCATATGACATTTGACTAGGACTGAGACTTCCTCTGTACTATTATTATTTATCTTTTTGAGACTCCTGCCTAATCTATCCCCTATCACGCTATCATGTAATATCGTATACAAGAATTGTTCTTTTTGGTACACCATATCAGTGCAATATTCTAATATCTTGTGCTTTGTGGTTCCCTCTTATCCCTGATGAGCCCCCAAAAAATACAGGGGTGAAACACGTAGGCAAGAGGCCTACCACATAACTGTATATATTGTACTACAATTTTTCCCATTATCCCCTCTCCCCATTTCCACACTTAGAAATTAAGAGTATTCCACTGTTAGGGACTATAGATTAGGGCATCACCTGTTACTCCTATTCTTCTGCCCCCTTTTTTTTATGTTTACCCGTATATTATTATGATTATTTATCATATTGAGTAAAAGTTATGTTTTAATCAAGCCTTATTGGTGTGCAAATAAGTGGTTTTATATTTTCAAATTCTGCCACCAAGGGCATAGAATCAAGTGTTGGGATTTGGTAGCCGTATCTTATACCAAAAGTTGGTTTTCTTGGTTTAATTTATGCCACATTTGTAAACATTGTGCACCACTTTCTGGCACCATTATGGACATGGTGCACACGATAATCCAAATGCATCACATTTTCAAAATGTGGCTCACAGGAAAAATGTAACAGTCAAACTAAAAAATGGCTTCAAACAAACATTTGAGTATGCCCCCTAAAACTACTAAGAGGCCTTTAAAAAGAAACTGACAGCAAGGTTATCTGCACTAACCTGAAGGTAGGTAGTGCAGGGAACCCTGTTTCTAAGGCTTCTTACTGTGAGAAACTTGTTGTAGCCGATCCAGAGAGATTTATGTTGTTGCTAATATGGTATTTTCTTACGTGCAATGAAGGCAACTGCTGCTGTATGCGCAATGCCTTCTCCTGCCTGCAGCTGATAACTCCACCCCCTTAAGCTAACAACTCCACCCCCTTTCACCAAGGTGCTAATAAAGAGGGAATGAAGGGATGGAGTTAACGGCAGAAGGGGACGAGGTTATTGGCAGGGGGGGGGGGGGGGGAGTGTAGCACATACAGCAGCAGCAGCTGCCACCGTTTAATATAAGAAGATATCACCATATTTTCAACCAGGTGAATATCTCTGGAACGGCTGCAACTGTTTTTTGCCAGGTAAAAAACATTTAAAACAGGCTCAGGTTAGTGCATGTGATACGGTTGATAGTTTCCCTTGAAACTCCAGTGGAAAACTGTTTTTTTTTTAATCAACTGGTGACAGAAAGTTAAACAGATTTGTAAATTACTTCAATAGAAAAATCTTAATCCTTCTGGTACTTATCAGCTGCTGTATGCTCCAGAGGAAGTTATTTTCTTTTTTAATTTCTTTTCTGTCTGACCACAGTGCTCTCTGCTGACACCTCATGTCCATGTCAGGAACTGTCCAGTTCCCCAATTCACCATAGCAAACCTCTCCTGCTCTGGACAGTTCTGGATATGGACAAAGGTGTCAGGAGAGAGCACTGTGGTCAGACTTAAAATAAATTCAAAAAGAAAAGCACTTCCTCTGTAGAATATAGAAGCTGATAAGTACTGGAAGGATTAAGATTTTTATATAGAAGTAACTTACAAATCTGTTTTTAACTTTCTGGCACTAATTGATTTAAAAAATAAATAAAATAAAAAAAGTGTTTTCTGTGTACCCCTTTAAGTTTTTAGACTCCCTTTTCTGTGCTTTCCACAATTCCACTTGATGGGTTAATCAGTGGTAATAGTTTAATTGGTGTAAGTAAAATTAATTGTAATCAACTCATAGCTGTACCTATACTGGTTTTATCCTAGCGTTGTAGGATTGTTCTCAATTCGCGTGTCCTATAGAACTCCACAGCTGGGTTTAAACTTAGCTTTCAAGCCAGTGTTTGGTCCTCATTTTGATCACTTTTTATAGCTGAAAGTGTAACCCACACAGAGAAACTAATTTTTCCCATTATGTTTGTTTTGTATCTACTGGTTCTGGCTAGAAACAAAGAACAAAATACTGTGTTGAACCTAGTCTAAGGGTAATTCATTCCAACTGCCATGGAGACAAAACAAACTCTTTAGTGTGTCTTCCATACCATCTCCCAGTACTTATATATTAAGTACACTAGGATGTCCCCCCTACTTTCTCAGGTTACATTTCACCCTATGGCGGAACACCTTTTAGGGCATTGCTTCCACTAAGGATTGTCAAAAATATATCATACACACATACATGAAAGGGGTACTCCGCCCTAGACTTCTTATCCCTTATCCAAAGGATAGGAGGTAAGATGTCTGATCACGAGGGTCCCGCTGCTGGGTTCCCCCGCAATCTCCTGCAGCCCCCAAGTCATCACTGCAGCTACAGGGGCCGGAGTATTGTGATGTCATGGCCCCGCCCCCTTGTGACATCACTCTCTTCCCCCTCAATACAAGTCTATGTGAGGGGGGCGTGACAGCCGTCATGCCCCCTCGCATAGACCTGCATTGAGGGGCGGAGTGTGATGTCACAAGGGGGTGGAGCCGTGACATCACGATACTCCGGCCCCTGTTTCATGAGTCATCACACACAAAGCAAACTTAGCTCCATGAAGTGGGCGGAGCTGTGACATCACGATACTCCGGCCCCTGTTTCGTGAGTCATAACACACAAAGCAAACTTAGCTCCATGCAGTGATGAGTCGGGGGGCTGCAGGAGAGAATGCGGGGGTCCCCAGCAGTGGGACCCCCGTGATCAGACATCTTATCCCCTATCCTTTGGATAGGGCATAAGATGTCTAGGGCAGAGTACCCCTTTAAGGTAAACTTACAAAAAGGAACTGCTGTAGAATGCCACGTGTAGTACAGGGCATCTGCAACAAATGAGTTGTTGGACAGAGGACAAGGGAGTTAACCATGTATATACTTACATTTACATGTGCATATACTGTATTTGCTGCAGATATTCTGCCCATTGACTTCAATGGGTAGCAAAATCTGCTGCAGCTGAATTTGCTATCCACTGACTTTAATGTGTAGGAAAATATACAGCAGCAAAATATGGCATGTGTAACCCTAACCTAAGGGGAGATTTATCAAACCTTTGTAGGGGAAGAGTGGTGCAATTTGCCATAGCAACCAATCAGGGCAAAACCAGACAGCTCTGGGCATATTGATTAATCTGGGCCATTGTTATGTTTTTTCTACACCTCCATGGATTTTACAGTTTGGCTACAAATCTGAACGTCTCCTCAAATAAAAAAAATAAAATAAATGGTGCACCGTAGGGTAAGTACGTTTAGAGAGGCATAGACACAAATAGGTGAAAGGTGGCTGCTCACCTGCATGAACAGTGCTAGGATTATAGGCACAACTCACAGCCAAGTATCCATAAGGCTAGGTTTCCACATTTTTTTTTTTTTTTTTTTTTATAATAAAAATGCCCATTCCGCCGCACGTTGTTTTTTTTCTGTGAAACGCTGCAACCAAATGTTAGCTGCAAGGCAATAGGGAACTGCAAAATGCAACACTCGCTTAGCGTTTTTCAGTTTGGTGTTTTTCTTTTTTTATCCTTTTGACTTTTTTTATTTTTTTTTTTTATTTTTTTGCAATTTTGAGGTCCCTGGCAGTTTTTGAAAAACGACTTCATGTTGAGATTTTGGTTTTTTTCAGGATTATTTTTTTTTCCCATAGAAGTGTATGGGAGTGAAAGCCTGCCACAAAAAAAGCCATGTGGGTTTAAACATTGGCTTTTTATTTTATTTTATTTTTTGGGGGGGGCGCGGGGTTAATCTTATATTTAAAAAAAAAAAGGATGGAGTTAGCTTTTATATAAAATTTCATAGCTTACCATTAAAGAAAAAAGATACAGTAGGGATTAGGGACCAATTTGAGTGAATAAAGGGGCCATGTAATTGTAAAAGTGATATATTTATTTTAATTAATTTTGTGACATTTTTTATTAATGTATTTTAATGTATTTTATAAAGTGTGTGTGATTTTAACTACTGTTCAACTTTATTCTGTATATTTCTGACATTTAGGTTCTACTACTACTCCCAGCATGGAACAGATTGTTCCATGCTGGGAGCTGTACCTGTACCCATTGCGATTTTCCTTTTATAATCTGGAGAAGTGGGCGGCATGCCACACCTCTCCGCAATCCCTGCCCTGCACTGTACCCCGCTGTTATGTGAAGTTCTCTTCACATCACAGATTCATATATTCCGCTGAGAGTTGTGATTGGCCAGATGGTGCCAGATAATCATTCTGTTACATGCTGGGAGTAGTAGTAGTACCTAAATAATATGGGAAATATACAGAATAAAGTTGAACAGTAGTTAAAATCACTCACAATTTATAAAACACATGAAAATCCATTTAAAAAAGTTTCACAAAATTTATAATTTTTTTTTTTTACAAATGCATGGTTCCTTTATCCAATTTTTAAAATAGATGGCTACATTTATATGTCCCTGCCTGTTTACATAAACTAGTCCCTGATTTAAAAAATTAATAATTTTGTTCCAAAAAATCTAATTTTTGTTCCATACAATTTTCTCCATGCCTACTGCATTATTTATTTGTATTTTTATTTTATTTTGGTACCCAACAAAATTCTAAAAAAAAAAAAAAAAAAAAAAATGCCCACAGGGAAACGGCCAAAGCGGCAAAAATACAAATGCAGGGAAAATCCGTGGCAGTTTTTCAGGTGTTTTTTATTTAAAAAAAAATAAATAAATAAAAATGGCAGAAAAAATACTAAGTGGAAACCTTGCCTAAAACTAGGTGCCCATCTGGATAAATCTTCAGCAATGGCATGGTAGTAAGGGTCAGTGTGGTTCAAAAGTCCCTTAGGTTAGGACACACAGATTGAGAATACATTGAGGGCACTCAGCAGGTGTAATGAGGAAATGTTGCTTTTATGAGACTACAATAAACATCACTATGTCTTTGTGCTTTAAATGCCACCTCTTCAGGTAAAACATGAGACAGAAACCGGTACATATCAGGTAGTCACAATAAATGGCCCAATCAAAATAAGCACCCTTAATCTAGGTATATGATCATACATCTATTTCATAATATCAGCAATGTGTTACAATCACAATGATGCTAAAGATGTTCAATTAAAAATGGAGAATACAAAAGGTTTGGAAAATAAGATCTAAATTAAATAAACACTCAATTAGTGCTAATTCGGTGCTCCACCAATCTCCGCTGACGGCACAGGGCTTATCATAAATATATGCCTTTGTTGCCTTTTTTGTTTTTTTTAAACTTACTGTTATGTCTCTTGTTTTACCTGATGATGGGGCTTTTCTAGGCCAGAATTGTATTGTTTATAATGAGACAACCGTATATACTCGAGTATAAGCCGAGTTTTTCAGCACGATCTTTCGTGCTGAAAACGCCCCTTCGGCTTATACTCGAGTGAACTCTCCGCCTGTCTTCAACCTGCGGACCGCCAGATGTTGTAAAACTACAACTCCCAGCAAGCTGTCCGGGCATCCTGGGTGTTGTAGTTTTGAAACCTCTGGAGGTCCGCAGGTTGAAGACCACTGCGGCCTTAGTCATCATCCAGGCCCCCCCCCCCCCCCCCCCCCCCCACCTCCTTTTGTTTTGTACTCTCCTCCCCTCAGTGGGACGTTAAGGTGAGCTGGTCCGGGCTATCTATGCTGCAGGGACCATCCGGTGGGGATGGTTAGTCGTTGCGGGCTGTCCATTTTCACCGGGGGGGGGGCTTCTTCTCCGTGCTTCGGCCCCGGAGTAGTGGCGTTGCCTTGTCGTCGTCAAGGCAACGTAACTACTCTGGGGCAGAAGCGCAGAGAAGAGGCCCCCCAGTGAAAATGGACAGCCCGGAATGACTAACCCTCCCCACCGGACGGTCCCTGCAGCATAAATGGCTCGGACCAGCTCACCCTAACGTCCCGCCGAGGGGAGGTGAGTACAAAACACACAAAACAAAAGGGGGGGCTGGATGATGACGAAGGCCGCAGTGGTCTTGTTGGAGTTGTAGTTTTGAAATCTCTGGAGGTCCGCAGGTTGAAGACCACTGGTGAAGGGATTGACAGGCAGTGATGATTAAGGGGGGGGGGGGGGGATGACGAAGGCTGCAGTGGTCTTCAACCTGCGGACCTCCAGAGGTTTCAAAACTACAACTATCAGCATGCCTGGACAGCCAATGGCTTACCGGGCATGCTGGGAGTTGTAGTTTTGCAACATCTGGAGGTCCGCAGGTTGAAGACCACTGATGAAGGGATTGACAGGGGGTGATGATGAAGGGGGGGGGGGGGATGATGACGGGGGTCTGGATGATTACATGGGGGAGGATGTATTTCACACCCTAGGCTTAGTCGAGTCAATAACTTTTCCTGGGTTTTTGGGGTAAAATTAGGGGCCTCGGCTTATACTCGAGTATATACGGTGAAATAAACATCGTTTTAGATCCTCACTGGACCTGCAAGGGATTTTTGGACCGCACTGGTCCTCCCTCATTGCTCCCCTATGTGAATCCTAAACTTGGGGGACATAAATCTTGTGAGGTTTACATCTGCTGAGCCTAATATTTATGCCCTCATCACAGGTTCTGCTGAAGGATGGTCTTTATTAACCATGGTTAGTTTTGATAACTTTGGTCTCGTGTAAAGAGGAGATTTGTGTATATGGTTTTGCTATCCTACCTTATCAAGGCTTCTGAAGAGATCTAACCATATATCATTTACCTTCTAATGATATTTAGGTGATTTTGCTTAACAGTCTACAGCAAGCTGGAACCTCTACTGGCCAGAATGAAAGCTAGGATATTTTTTGATTTTCTTTTTATTTGGATAGTCACACACAAACACAAAATGTACATTAATGATTTCCCTTAAGAAGTAGATTGGAAGGATATAGGATGATATTGTGTTAAAGGGGAACTTTGGTGGAAACAAGTGGAAAACAAGTTTTCAAATCAACTGGTGGCAGAAAATTAAACAGGTTTGTAAATTATTTCTGTTTAAAAATCTTAATCCTTCCAGTACTTATCAGTTGCTGTATGAGAAATTTGTGCAGTTTTTTCCTGTCTGACAACAGTGCTCTCTGCGGACACCACTGTCCATGTCAGGAACGGTCCAGATTAGAAGCAAATCCCTATAGAAAACCTCTCCTGCTCTGGACAGTTCCTGACAAGGACAGAGGTGTCAGCAGAGAGCACTGTGGTCAGACAGAAAGGAAATTCACAAATTTATCTGTAGTATACAGCAGCTAAGTACTGGAAGGGTTAAGATTTTTTAATAGTAATTTACAAATCTGTAACTTTCTGGCACCAGTTGATTTGAAAAAAAAAATTTCCTCCGGAGTTTCCCTTTAACCGGTGGATATTTACAGTACATGGTGAATGTGGAGCTTGTTTTCTCTTCTCTGTCTGCATTTGCTTGTGTCTCAGGACCAAATGACTGGGAAGCAGGCCACCTGTTAGTGCAGCACTACCTGTGAACAGGTAAACATATTCATTTATTTATTTATGTATGGACATTACAACCATATAGCCTCATACTGCACATGTATGAATTTTGACAGATTTGCTTTTTTCATCTTAACTACATCACATTATTATGTATCAGACACTACTGCAAAGGACTGTATATAACATTTGCTTTAGGGTAAAATTGTTATGTAATGCTATAGCTGGTGGATGTCCCAAAAATGATCCAGTCAAACCTTTGTTAGATTGCATCTATTGTATGTGCACACCCTTTTTTGTATTTTGGCACAATATCCTCCACCATAAGATTTTAGGAGTGGTATGGCACACAATCCCTGAATGACTGATTATATGATTACCCCTGTAAAATGGGGCAGCTCTTGGTTCTAGTCACCTGGTGACTGTCTAATAACTACATCAACCAGGGTTCTTTTTACTCTTATGTTCTCGTTCATTTATAACAGAAACCATGCCATTTTGTTTAATCAATTGAAATATGTTAAACTGCCCATGCATCTCAAAATTGATAGACAAATCTCCTAAATGTGTTAGGATAGGCCGGCCATGTGATGCTAGGGAAAAAGATTTGGGCCTAATGAGTTCTGACTGCTGAATCCAGCTTTCTTGCCGAAACACCTAGTAGCTGTTTAAAAGCAGAAAAAATTATTTTTCTGGACAACCCCTCTGCTGCTTACTGGCCTAGGTGGGTCACTACTGCACCTAGTGATAGGAAATGTATGCTCAGCCAATGTGTCAAAATGTCCCCAGGAACTGGTGAGCAGCAGGAACCCAGGCACCTACAGGACAGCAGCTTCTGGGGTTCGGGATGGTAAGTATGCATCATTTATTTATAATGCACACTGACCACTTAAAGTGCTTTTCTTTTCTTTGACAACCCCTAAAACGTCTGCACACTTTTGCGGGTAAAACTGCTATTTGACTGCAATATTGCACAGCCATTAACATAGTAACATAGTTCATAAAGTTGAAAAAAAGACCAGAGTCCATCTAGTTCAACCTATATCCCTAATGAGTCCCTACTGAGTTGATCCAGGGGAAGGCAAAAAACCATCATACTAGAGGTAAAAATTCCTTCCCGATTCCAATTATGGCAGTCGGAATAAATCCCTGGATCAGCATGCTGTCCCTAAATATCTAGAATACATAACCATCAATGTTGTTGTTCTCCAAAAATGCATCCAGACCCCTTTTGAACTCTTTTACAGAGTTCACCATGACCACCTCCTCCGGGAGAGAATTCCACAGTCTCACTGCTCTTACAGTAAAGAACCCCCATCTGTGCTGGTGTAGAAACCTTCTTTCCTCTAAACGTAGAGGATGCCCCCTTGTTATAGATACAGTCCTGGATATAAATAGATCATGGGAGAGATCTCTGTACGGTCCCCTGATAGATAGAGATATATATATATATATATATATATATATATATATATATCTTTCTGGGTACTGTATTCCCCATATTACCCTGGTTGCCCGTCTTTGAACCCTCTCCATCTCCACTATATCTTTCTTATACACTGGTGCCCAGTACTGTACAGCGTATTCTATGTGTGGTCTGACTAGTGATTTGTACAGCGGTAGAATTATTTCCTTGTCGTGGGCCTCTATGCCCCTATTGATGCACCCCATGATTTTATTTGCCTTGGCAGCAGCTGCCCGACACTGGTCACTGCAGCTAAATTTACTATTAACTAAGACTCCCAAGTCGTCTTCTATGCCAGTCTTCCCAAGTGTGCTCACATTTAATATATAACCCCGTCCCGGATTTTTCCGCCCCATGTGCATTACCTTACATTTATCAGTGTTGAACCTCATCTGCCACTTCTCAGCCCAAACCTCCAACCTATCCAGATCCATTTGTAATAGTGCACAGTCCTCTATTGTGTTTACCGCTTTACAGAGTTTAGTATCTTCTGCAAAGATGACTACTTTACTATTCAACCACTCTACAAGGTCATTAATTAATATATAGGACAGGACCCAAGACTAACCCCTGTGGTTACCCCACTACTAACAGTCATCCAATCAGAATAAGTACCATTAATATCCACCCACTGTTCCCTATCACTGAGCCAGTTACTTACCCACTTACACACATTCTCCCCCAGCCCGAGTATTCTCATTTTATGTACTAACCTTTTATGGGGCACCGTATCAAATGCTTTGGAAAAATCCAGATATACGACATCCAGCGATTGCCCCTGGTCCAGTCTGGAGCATTACTAGCAAAATGCTTTCTACAGCACCTTTACCATTATGTCAGTGCAGTTTTGAATGTGTTGTGTCAACAGAGCCTTTAGACTTTTTGCCCATAAAAGATGTACAGCCAAAACTTGCCTGCACAACACCATGCCATTGGGGAGGAACATATTTACTACCGACTGCTTATTTACTTACTGCTGTATTACGTCTCAATGTAAGGCCTGTATATTTAACACCAAAAATTGGGTTGAATCCTTTCAGAGGAATGCAGAGAAGGATTGGGAAGCTTGGGTAAATTGTTCAACCGAACAGAAAATCCTTATCATTTTCTATTTCTTATTTTGTTAAATTTAGTCTGACAGTTATCTTCCTGTTTACCATCACACTGCAAAAAATGACCATGTATGTTAGTGGACACTGCTGCATAAAACCATTTGGCGATTTGTATCCACAGTAACTTTCTAATTTCCTTTTTATAAATTATGCGAACCAATAAAACCAGTCACCTGGTAGACTCACAATGTTTGTGTGGCACACCTTGCCATGACTACCAAAGAAATGACAAATGACTGGTAGCAGCAGAAATTGTGAATCCTGCACCCTAGTCATGAAAACATGGCAGATTTATAGCCCCAACACTGTATAAGCATGTTATGGTTTTGTGTGAACCTGTTAACTCATTCACTACTGGCATGCAGAATAAAAGCATTTTGTAATCTACAGGTGCAAACTCTTTATTTAATGGAAGGATAACCTTACAGAATAACTTAACTATTTGAGTGGCACTTGTGCATCCGTCTCACATTTGTATCATTCAATTCCACTCCCAACCCCCAAGGCTCATTTTTCTCATGCAGTTGTTCCTTTAAAATACAAATCCTGATGTAGAATAAAATCGCAATAACCATATGCAAATGTGGTGAGCGGAACGCAGCGTGTAAATCAGAGGAGAGAAGAGCCAGAAGCAATAGGGAGCGGGAGAGAGAGGGAGGGGGGTGACCTGGGGTTAATCAGTTTTACTGCTCAGTGAGAGAAAGCTGAGCGAGGAGAAGGGGGGTGGACGAGGGATGGAAGGCAGAGACAAGAAAGAGAAGGAATAAGCCAAGGCAAAAAAGAACAAGTAGGTATAGAGAAATAACAGGAACTGTATAGGTGCAATAATGTCTACATTGTTACTGGTTTAGTTAACTAACCGAAATACAAATCACAAATACGAATCACTGAAGGAAGGTTATGGAGTAAGATGATGTGTAAGACAGAATAAAAGGGAAATCTGAAAGAAAGGACGGGAAGAAATGGCAGAATAACCATCTTGACTAGTGACAAA
The DNA here is from genome assembly GCF_029499605.1 of Hyla sarda. Lineage (NCBI taxonomy): Eukaryota > Metazoa > Chordata > Amphibia > Anura > Hylidae > Hyla > Hyla sarda. The sequence continues at coordinate 414,117,813 of NC_079189.1, forward strand.
TCTAAAAGAAAAACACATTGAACATGGCAGAATAATGCTTCTAATGGGAGTAGAGAAAATGCGATGTAGAGGTCAACGCTACACCTTCTACTATGGATGAAGTGTATAAACAATCTTAAGATAAAGGCTCATTCACACTTCCGCATGACTGATAAGAATAAAAAAACTGTTTAAAAATAAGAATAAAAAAAAGTGATGACAAAAAAAATACAAACTAGAAAAAGGCAGGAATGTAATATAGAAAATTTGTTGCACTACTGCTCTACTTTCGCAGCCTCCGTAATCGGTAAACCATTTTAAAGACCTACATTGGAAATTAATTAAAACATGTTTTTTCTGTCACTACTTTATATGTGATATATTTTATTAAGCGGTAAAACACATTTGCCTCTCACCGTCACTGTTGAGCAAAAGCTCTAGTGCGGTTACAAAAACCAGGTATTTGCTACTGCAATTCTTGTTCTGCATTCAGTATGAAATGACATTTGTGCATCAGCATCATGTGCTCCCCTCATTCCTTGTCTGATCAAAGCCAGAGGGATTAACACGATCTGGAAGTGCTTCTGCTACAGATCTTGGCCGAAAAGAATGCTTTGTTTATTGAGAAGTGGCAGGATGGGACAGATCCCCCTTCCCCAAGGGGCATGTGAATTACAACTGTCCTCACTTTCAAAAGATGTTAAAAGATGTGCAAAAATCTCAGTCAGCACAAGCTCCATCATTCTACTTGAGTCTCTTGGGGTAACAAGATAAAGTTTACAGCTTATGGGGCTTGTACCAGGGGCGAGACATATTTACTCACCTGATGTGGAAGCTCATATCTGTCAATATAGGGCAGGGATCTGGATCACTGGTCCCAGTTGTAGAATGATTTCATTCTTAAAGAGTTGCTATCGCAGTAACCCCTAATATTGGGGAGCTTGATATCCTTAAATTAGGGTGTAACACACGTTTGCTCAAGTGTTTGAATAGGACAAGATTTAGAGTAAAGCTACCCGTGACTGAACATTCTTCTTGACAGGTGCAGAATGTTCTCTTCTTCATGAAGCATACAGGGGTTTTTCCATTTTCAGCTTTGTAAAAGATTCCCATACATTGCACAGTGGGACTTTTCTGCTGTGGCCAAAACTTTTTTCTACTTTGCTAAGTACTCTTTGGGTGTCCTTCACATTGCTTACACTGTAAGGAAGGAGTCATGTACAAACTTGAGCACCATGCGAAGTGCAGTGGTGCTCAGATCAATACCAAGTGCACAGTTGCTTCTGTCCATGTCAGATGTTAGGGTGAGTAAATATGCTTGGGCAACCCATAAATACATATACTACACACCTGTCAGAAAGAAGACTTAATCTATATGACAGAAGATCCATACTTTATGCAGGATTAGGAGGAGGCGCTGGCATGTAAAGTACAGAAGTCTTGAAGAATAGGCACATTTTAGCAATTATACATTTTGACCACAATTTCTGAACCCCTGTGGTTCTACTGAACCAGTCCTCGATCACTAGAGAACCCTGTGGTAGTCTCAGTTAAGTTTAGTATCAGTAGATATGATGTGGCTTTAATATGGATACTATAATGCAGTATTCCTATATGAAATCTACTCCACTGTCACTTAGCCTATACAAAATTCTGTTTTGGTTCGATAGATTCACCCCCTCAATATCTTTTATGAGCTTTATCTGTTAATTCTTTCAGACTCAAAATGTACATTTGGCAAATCCAAAGGAAGAAAATGACTCAAGCGCACTCACCAGGTTTGATGCTTCTTTAGTATTCTTTTATTCCATGTCTCACACAGACAAGGTGCAGGGAGGCGACATATGGGAGGTTTTAGCAGGGTTACGGACCCATCTTTCGCTACAAGCGCTTCATAAGGCCCCTAACTGGTCAGTAAGGGGCCTTATGTCGCCTCCCTGCACCTTGTCTATGTGTGATGTGGAATAAAAGAATACTAAAGAAGCATCAAACCTGGTGAGTGCGCTTGAGTCATTTTCTTCCTTTGCATTTGTATGTACGTTCAGTTCTTATGCAAGCTTAGCACCACCACCAGCAATATACACATTTTATACTGCAATATTGTGTCATACTACAAAGAAGTCCACAGGTGTGTGAAATAGCAGTGCCAGGCTGTCTATTTCTCCTTTGCTATTGATTCATTTGGCATTGTATGTCTGCAAGAACCCAAAGGGTTAAACATCCCTGAGAGTGTTTATCTGGTTGCTGTGGCTACGTCTAGCTCTGGGCTGGTCAGCTGACCTTGTTAGTTCACCTGTGTGTTGCCTATATAAACCTGCAGTCTGCTCTTAGGCCTTTCCTGTGAAAGAGCTCGCTCAAGTAACTAGCGTTTATTATCTGTGTTCTTGATCTTCCGGTATTTGTGACTTTCTGGCTTGGCTTCCTGTCATTTCTCTGTATTTGCGACTTGGCACCTTTTTGAACTCCTGTTATTAACTCTGCTATTGGACGTTGACTCATTGGGGGAGATTTATCAATCAGCCTGAAACCCTAATTGTCTGTCTTTTCACACAGCAACCAATCACAGCTCAGCTTTCCAATCTTAACAAGCTCTTGTAAAGTGCAAGTTAAGCTGTGATTATTTCCTTTTATGAAAAACCAGACAATTAGGGTTTCAGGCTGATTGATAAATCAGGGCCATTGTGTGTGTGTGTGTGTGTTATTATTTCTGTTAGTCTGTGTGCTCCCTTACTGAAACCTGACCTGTGTCTGTATTCTAGTTTGTTTTGTTGACAGTGACTTCCATCACATATTTAGGGAGGGACTGTCACTGTGGTTGTCGATCCGCTATTTAGGGCGGATAGGCAAGTAAAGGGAGTGGGTGAGATCAGTACTGCACTTCTTCCCTGTCCATACGTGACAGGTGCCCTGGCTTCATGAAGTGATCAGGAATCCTTGCACTCCTTCCCTGTCCATAAGTGACATGTCAACTTTTTAGAAAAAAAATATTCTGTGCCATTAAAAACAAAAAAATGTCACAGGCTATGTTTACACACAGTATTTTGATCAGGGGACTTTTAACCAAAACTAGAAGTGGAACACACACAGACAACAACTATAATAGAAAGATGTGCAGAGGTACATCGTGTCAGGGGTACAAGCTTGATAAATAGATAGATCAATTCTGGTAACCCGTGATCAAAAGTCAAGAATTAGTAAAAAATAAAAATAAAAGGAATACTATGTAACTGTATCAATACTGTATACAGATTGGTCCTTGGGAGCAGAGTCAACATTAAATACAATGTCGTCCTTGAGAAGAACTGTATATATCTTCAATATGCTATGCAAAGAATACCCCAGTGTTGTCCTAATGGCTATAAGCAGTAGAAATTAGTTTCTTCAGATATTCAGTACTAAGGAATCTTTGTGAAAGATCTCAATACTTTTCCAAAAGTCATCAACTGTATTACAGTTCCTCCTGACACAAGAGAAATTGTCTAATGAGAATGCCACAAAGGGTGTGTTGAGGATGAAAGGAGGAAAAAATCAAGTAGACTGTTGGTAGCAGTAGCAGGCGATTTTTACGTTGAGAATTGTAGAACCAAAAAAGTCCACTGTAGAAGGAGAAAAAGTAATGGTAAGTGAATATTCAGATAATTTAGGTTAAGGGAGGAGAGAAACTCCATACACTCCTCCCTAGAACCCAGCCAAAAGAAAAGAACATTGTCAGAGTATCCGTACCTGGAGAACATTGTGGATAAATCATTATGTGTGCCTTCTCCCACCACTCCAGAAAGTGTGGCGTAGGATGGGTCCCATCATGCACCCATAGCAGTGCCAGACATCTGTGCCAACTAGGTGAGCATGCTCAGCCCCTTCAAATGGCTACAGCTCTTAGAAGTGTTTATAACTTGTCAGTGTCATTATTTGTTTACATATTTCTCATTGATGATAGTGATTTTATATTGGATTATTTTTTGTGTGCTTTATTTTTAGTGTGAGATTTATCAAATTCTGAGGAAAAGTTGCCCCTAGCAAGTAATCAGATTAATTACTTTAATTTTTAAAAAGGCCTCTGAAATTTTAAAGAAGCTAGCTGATAGGTTGCTATGAGCAAATGACCAATGTTGTGGTCAGCTGTGCATATTGTAACTCATTTCACACCTTTACCAGGGACCAAGCATTAGGGGCAAATTTTCGCAGACAATGTTTTTTTTTGCATTAAATAAATTGCAAAAACCTCAAGTTTATTTTTGTGGAAAATGTGCGCAAACAACAGCATCAATAATTTGTGTGCAAACTAAAATGAAGTGGACGTTTCATATTCTGCTATACCTAGCTGTTTGTTCTTGGGTTTGTATTACTGCACATGTGGAACATTTTGTTTACATGATGGCTCCAGAAAGAATAGGAACAGCACCGCTCACCCCTTCCATTACTTTATTAGGGAAGCATACACAGCAAGCTCCAGAAAGAAGCACACCTGGGCAGCCTGGCAGCACCTGCCTGAAGAAAGTGGGCAGGGCTTTACAGGTGCATTCGATTCAATCGATGTACAATGAGAAAAATGGCACCTAAACAACATTGTAAATGGGTCAAAAAAACAACAGCTACTGAAACATGGCCTTTTAAGGTGTGCTCATCATAAACGACCTTATGGCTTCAACACTCGAACATCTGTGGTTCTACTGAGCAGAATTTGAACAACCCTAGAATTCAGTGCTGATCTAAGGTTTCTTTCTTCTTTTTTCTTCTGTATTACTGAGTGGTCTGGCTGCTGCACTGGAGGGCAGGGTCACGTAGGGTGCAATAAAACTTTGGCCCTATGGCCTATATAGTGCCTTCATTGTGGGCATTATCCTAGTATCATGAAGATATTTGTTTTACCCCCTGCTGTGGCATCAATATGATTTTCTGGTCTGTGAAATTCCTTTGTGCAGTGTGACCTATGACTTTGTTGTTTTATTCATGTACTTAAGCATCACTATTTGTTCCTGTGTTGTGATGAGTTTGTACAATATCCTTATGTAGTGACAGACTGTGGCCTTGATCTCTGTATACATTATCCTTGCACTGTGACTATTGTTTATGTGCTGTTACCTCACTTCAGTCATTACCCTTGTGCTTTAACCCCTTAAGGAGACAGCTAATTTTCACCTTAAGGGCCAGGCCCATTTTGGCCTTAAGGACCACTGTCAATTTAAGCATTAATAACTCTGGGATGCTTTTACCTTTCATTCTGATTCCGAGATTGTTTTTTCGTGACATATTTTACTTTATGTTAGGCTGGGTTCACACTACGTTTTCTCCCATACGGGAGCGCATACGGCAGGGGAGAGCTAAAACCTCGCGCTCCCGTATGCCTTCGTATGCGCTCCCGTATGTCATTCATTTCAATGAGCCAGCCGGAGTGAAACGTTCGGTCCGGTCGGCTCATTTTTGCGCCGTATGCACTTTTACAACCGGACCTAAAACTGTGGTCAACCACAGGAGAAAATTTCTTAATTTTTTACACTCGCATGTTCTGGTAGACCCAGTTTTTGAATTTTTACAAGGGGTAAAAGGAGAGAAATCTTCCTAAAATTTGTAACCCAATTTCTCTCAAGTAAGGAAATACCTCATATGTGTATGTCAAGTGCTCTGTGAGTGCACTAGAGGGCTCAGAAGGGAAGGAGAGACAATGGGATTTTGAAGAGTGAGTTTTTCTGAAATGGTTTTTGGGGCATGTCACATTTAGGAAGCTCCTATGGTGCCAGAACAGCGATTAAAATAAATAAATAAATAAAAAAAAATAAAAAAAACACATGGCACACAGTGGGCTGTGCAAATTAAAAAACATTTTTTTTCATTTTCACAAACCACTGTTCCAAAAATCTGTCAGACACCTGTGGGGCCTAAATGCTCACTGTACCCCTTATTACATTACGTGGGGGTGCAGTTTCCAAAATCAGGTCACTTGGTGGGTCCATTGTTCTGCCGCACTGGGGGCTTTGTAAACACACGTGGCCTTAGATGCCGGACACATTTTCTCTTCAAAAGCCCAATGGCACTCCTTCTCTTCTGAGCATTGTAGTTCCCCTGCAGAGCACTTTACATCCACATAGGGGGTATGTTCTTACTCAGAACAAATGAGGTTACAAATTTTGGGGGGCTTTTTTCTTTTCCCTTGTGAAAATGAAAAATTTAGGGTAACACCAGCATTTTATTAAAAAAAAAAAAAAAAAAAAAAAAAGTTTTTCCCATCCAACTTTAAAGAACATTCGTCAAACACCTGTGGGTTGTTAAAGCTCTCTATACCCATTGTTACGTTCCGTGAGGGGTGTAGTCTTCAAAATGGGGTCACATGTGGGTATTTCTTTTTTTGCATTTATGTCGGAACCACTGTAAAATCAGCCACCCCTGTTCAAATCACCAATTTAGGCTTCAAATGTACATAGTGCGCTCACTCCTGAGCTTTGTTGTGCGTTCGCAGAGCATTTTACGCCCATATATGGGCTTTTTTTTTCCTTTTACTTCTTGTGAAAATAAAGTATGGGGCAAAACCAGCATGTTAGTGTAAAGTTTTTATTTTTTTTTGCACTAACAGGCTGGTGTAGACCCCAACTTTTTCCTTTTCATATGGGGTAAAAGGAGAAAAGGTCACAGAAAATTTTTAACGCAATTGCGCTGGAGTACGGAAATACCTCAAATGTTGCCCTAAACTGTCTCCTTGAAATACGACAGGGCTCCGATGGGAGAGAGCGCCATGCGCATTTGAGGACTAAATTAGGGATTGCATAGGGGTGGATACAAGGGTTTTCTACGCCAGTTATTCCCAAACAGGGTGCCTCCAGCTGTTGCTAAACTCCCAGCATGCCTGGACAGTCAGTGGCTGTCCGGAAGTGCTGGGAGTTGTTTTGCAACATCTGGAGGCTCCGTTTTGGAAACACTGCAATACGATACGTTTTTCATTTTTATTGGGGAAGACAGTGTAATGGGGTGTATATGTAGTGTTTTACCCTTTATTATGTGTTAGTGTAGTGTTTTAGGGTACATTCACACGGGCGGGGGTTTACGGTGAGTTTCCCGCTAGGAATTTGCGCTGCGGCGGAAAATTTGCCGCAGTTCAAACTTGAAGCAGGAAACTCACTGTAAACCCGCCCGTGTGAATGTACCCTGTACATTCACATGGAGGGGGCAAACCTCCAGCTGTTGCAAAACTACAACTCCCAGCATTCACTGACAGACCGTGCATCCTGAGAGTTTTACTTTTGCAACTGCTGGAGGCACACTGGTTGAAAAACCTTCAGTTAGGTTCTGTTACCTAACTCAGTATTTTCCAACCAGTGTGCCTCCAACTGTTGCAAAACTACAACTCCCAGCATGTACTGATTGCTGAAGGGAATGCTGGGAGATCTCGTTATACAACAGCTGGAGGAACGCAACTACAACTCCCAGCATGGTGAGACAGCCGTTTGCTGTTCGTGCATGCTGGGAGTTGTAGTTATGCAAGATTTAGAGAGCTACTGTTTAGAAACTACTGCAAAGTGATGCGTAGGGGTGGACATAGGGGTCTGAGCATTCTGGGAGTTGTAGTTTTGCAACATCTGGAGGGCTATAATTTAGAGACCACTGTATAGTGGTCTCCAAACTGTAGTCCTCCAGATGTTGCTAGGCATCTTTCACCCGCCCTCGACCTACTATTGGTTGGTCGCTTCTGACCGACCAATAGGAGGGGTGGCACCTCTGCCACCTCACTCCTATCCCTTCATGGGGATTGAGGGTGTCTTGGACACTCCCAATCCCCCTTATTTTCCAGGTCACTGGAGACCCGTATGACCCGCAATTGCCACAGATCGCTGGTCTGAATTGACCGGCGATTAGCGGCGATCGCCGACATAAGGTAGGGGTTCTCAGGCTCTCCGCTATGTGCCGGGATGTCTGCTGAATGATTTCAGCAGGCATCCCGGTCCGGTCCCTGACTAGCTAGCGGCGGGGACTGGAATTCCCACGGGCGTACCTGTACACCCTACGTCCTTAAGGACTCAGGATGCGATGCAGGGTGTATGCATATGCCCTGCATCCTGAAGAGGTTAACATAACCAACTTCTATGTTACCAAATGATGGGGAACAGTGTCTATAATTATGCACATACCTAATTTTTGGAGACTTTTTTTTTTAAAAGAAATGGTGGAATGGTTCAAGTACAACCACTAATATTTCACATTTGAGTGTTCTCTGCACTGGTGGTTTTACAGCTTTTTACTTAGAAAATCAATAGCATCCATAAATTGACCAAAAAAGTTTAACCATTTAACAATAATAGTTTGTGGGCCAAGAGTTGTGCTTGTTTTATTTTTGATAGAATGCATGTATCATATGCAGACTCCAATTAAACAAGTTATCCTAAAAAAAATTTAGCATTGTTGGACTTTTTGACATTTTTAAGCATACAGTTTTATTCTGATCTTTTTTTTTCCCCCCTCTTTGTATCTCCCTTTATGTTGCTGATAATATCTGCTGCTGGGGCAAGGTCAAAGCTGAATCTGCCTCCTTAGCTCTCTGGTTGCTGACCATATAATACTTTTTCTACTTTTATAAGTATTATGGCAATAAAAGGAAAACAAACACTCTGTTCACCTGCGATAAACCCAATAAACAGGGTTATAGGGTGTGTGAAGCTGATTAAAAAGGGGTAAAACTCACCCTGATGAGCGGTTCAGTTCTGGAGATCCAGGCTGTATACATTCCATTGCTAATATCCTCTGCTCAATGGAGGCTGAGCTGGTGTACAGTGCTTCCCTGCCTCAGTCATCTCTGCTCCCATATGCCTGCCCACCTTGCACATGTATAAGCAAAGGTTCAATGCATATTTCTCTCTGGAACCAGACCACAGATCAGGGTGATTTATACCTCTTTCTAATCAGGTCTACCTGCAATATAATCCAGTTTAGTGGGTTTAGTGTAAATCAATAAGGTGTCAGTTTCTCTTTCTGGGGAGAGTGACTAAACGTGTGTCCCCCTAGACCTGCTCTTTAGATGGACATGCAGATTTCTATACACCATGAACACGAGACAGCACCATAATTTGAAAGTAAATGTAATTACGCTTCACTGGATCATTTTTTTAAGTATTTATTTATAATTTTAAATAAACAGAACAAAATACACCACCAACACTCCAAATGGCCCACAAGAACCCCTCAATAGAGCACACAGAGTACAGAAAAAAAATTGTATTCAGTAACAGGAGACAGAGTAATAATGTAGCCACTGGAGTAAGCAACCCAACAAAAACAACACAAACACACACACAACCACCCAGGGAACTCCAGCAATCCAACACATAAGGACATCTCATGTAACTCACTGCGAGGAACTCACTCTCTCAGCAGGGACCACCAACTCCCCCAAGATCAACCAAGGCATCCAGACCTTATCAAACTTTTTGAGGCATTTCTTACTAATATACAAGGTTCTGTATAACGGGACATACCTATTGACTAAGTTTAACCATCTGGATATAGGAGGGAACAAAAAAACTCCACATGATCCATCAAGAACTGCATTAAAGCTCTCCAGAAAGGAACTACAAAAGGGCAACTACATACAACATGCAAAAACAAACTACTATCCACCTGACAACAAACACAAAAGGGGGAAATCCCAATATGAAAAAGTTTAACCGAAATGTAATATCGTAGTATAAACCTATACTGTATCAGCATATCTTGGGTACTAACCACTGTGGGATAATAAGTTAAAGCAACCTCTTTCCACTGTTTCTCCAAAAGCTTCTGCACAGCAAAGGGGTCTGGACCCACAGACTGGAGTAGGGCATATGCCTGCATCAACGGCTTGGACAGGTCAGTGGTCCACAGGAGTAACTCCACCTCAGAATATACCGGGGTCACATCTAGAGAGCCAAATTGCACCAGCACCGCATGTCTCAACTGCAGATACCGGAAATACAGTCATGGCTGTAAATGTTGGCACCTCTGAATTTTTTTTAGAAAATGAAGTATTTCTCACAGAAAAGGATTGCAGTCACACATGTTTTGCTATACACATGATTATTCCCTTTGTGTGTATTGGAACTAAACCAAAAAAGGGAGGAAAAAAAGCAAATTGGACATAATGTCACACCAAACTCCAAAAATGGGCTGGACAAAATTATTGGCACCCTTTCAAAATTGTGGAAAAATAAAATAGTTTCAAGCATGTGATGCTCCTTTAAACTCACCTGGGGTATGGGCAATATAAAAACCCCACCTGAAAGTAGATAAAAAGGAGAGAAGTACACTTTGCATGTGTGTATGTGTGTGCGCTACACTAAGCATGGACAACAGAAAGAGAAGAGAACTGTCTGAGGACTTGAGAACCAAAATTGTGAAAAAAATATATATCAACAATCTCAAGGTTACAAGTCCATCTCCAGAGATCTAGATATTTGCCTTTGTCCACAGTGTGTAACATTATCAAGAAGTTTGTAACCCATGGCACTGTAGCTCCCTGGGTGTGGATGGAAGAGAAAAATGGATGAAAGGTGTAAGCGAAGGATAGTCCAGATGGTGGATAAGCAGCCCCAAACAAGTTCCAAAGATATTCAAGCTGTCCTGCAGGCTCAGGCATCAGATCATCAGTGTCAGCGCAAACTATCCGTTGACATATAAATGAAATGAAACGCTATGGCAGGATGACCCCACTGCTGACACAGTGACCTAAAAAAACAAGACTACATTTTGCAAAAATGAACTTGAGTAAGCCAAAAACCTTCTGGGTAAACATCTAGTGGACAGATGTGACCAAAATAGAGCTTTTTTGGTAAAGCACATCATTCTACTGTTTACCGAATACAGAATGAGGAACAGAAAGAAAAGAACCCTGTACCTACAGTGAAATATGGTGGAGGTTCAATGATGTTTTGGGGTTGTTTTGCTGCCTCTGGCACTGGGTGCCTTGAATGTGTACAAGGCATCATGAAATCTGAGGATTACCAACGGATTTTGGGTCGCACTGTACAGCCCAGTGTCAGAAAGCAGGACAATGACCCCAAACATGCGTCAAAAAGCTCCCAGAAATGGATGGCAACAAAGCCTTGGAGAGCTCTGAAGTGGCCAGCAATGAGTCCAGATCTAAATCCCATTGAACACCTGTGGAGAGATCTTAAAATTTCTGTTGGAAAAGGCGCCCTTCCAATAAGAGATCTCGAGCAGTTTGCAAAGGAAAAGTGGTCCAACATTCAGGCTGAGCGGTGTAAGAAGTTTATTGATCGTTATAGGAAGCGACTGATTTCAGTTTTTTTCCAAAGGGTGTGCAACCAAATATTAAGGGTGCCAATAATTTTGTCCTGCCCATGTTTGGCATTTAGTGTGACATGATGTCCAATTTGCTTTTTTCCTCCCTTTTTTTTGGTTTAGTTCCAATTAGAGATGAGCGAACTTACAGTAAATTCGATTTGTCACGAACTTCTCAACTCGGCAGTTGCTGACTTATCCCGCGTAAATTAGTTCAGCCTTCAGGTGCTCCGGTGGGCTGGAAAAGGTGGATACATTCCTAGGAAATAGTCTTTTAGGACTGTATCCACCTTTTCCAGCCCACGGGAGCACCTGAAAGCTAAACTAATTTATGCAGGAAAAGTCATCAACTGCCGAGCCGAGAAGTTCGTGACGAATCGAATTTACTGTAAGTTTGCTCATCTCTAGGTCCAATACATACAAAGGGAATAAATGTCTATAGCAAAATATGTGTTACTGCAATCCTTTTCTGTGAGAAATACTTCATTTTCTTGAAAAATTTCAGGGGTTATTTTTTTTACTGATGCCTTTTTATTCTGGCATTATTGGCCATGTCCCAGTCCTTTTGTTATACTACACAAGGTGCAGTCTGACTTACCAAATCATACACGGTCTTCTATGTGAAGCAAAAATCTGTCTCCCTATGCATTGCAATAAGACTTCTATTAAGTTTCTCCTAGCAATGCATATAGAAGCTGCTGAATAAGAGATGCTATAGGTGAAATGTGTACAGTTCCATAGACTTTGTCACCCAGGTGTCAAATATTTATGGTTCTGAGCATTAACTCTGTCTATGTATGTGTGTATATATAGTATCGTACATAACTGAATACACCCCTTTCATTTTTGGGTTATAACAGTGTTTAAGGTTGTCTCCTCAAAATAACTCAATACACAGCCATTAAAGGGGTACTCTGCCCCTAGACATCTTATCCCCTATCCAAAGGTATATATACCTATCTTCATGTCCCCTGGGATATGTGCAATATATTTTTTGTAATTGCCTGGTATTGAAGTGTCCATACTGTTTACATCTATTGCGTGCTGCACTTTAGTAGCCTTATAGATAGCAACAGTCACTTTAATATATGTGACAAAAAGAGACAGGAGGGGCTCAACCTAATGAAAGCGGGGTGCTACCCAGTGAAGCAAACACAGAATACCAGAACCAGAAAAAGCCATCACTGACAAATGGCAGCACACCCAATATAATCCATTAGAAATGTTATTGGTACAAAATGCATAAGAAAAACATACAATTGCACACAAAAAATGGGTTAAAAACATTAAAATCCCTGGCTTACTAGAGCCAGCACAAAACTTAGGGGAGGGGCCATGAACCCCCTCTCCTAACCAGACACCCGTCCTCAGTAACACAATAAATGACCTGTGTGTCAGCTCTGTAGACCACATGCAGGTGGTATTAATGATAGTCAATACACAGTACCCATATACTGCAAAATCAATGCAAGCACTATCTACAGCTGTATATCATACTAGGTTACCATACAGAACCAGACATCACAGGCCAGGTAGAAATTGGTGAAGTGAGGGAGGACGGGGTCACCAGAGTCCCCACGCGTTCCGTTGCCACACAGGGGCAACTTCCTCAGGAACTTCCTCTGGTGACCCCGTCCTCCCTCACTTCACCAATTTCTACCTGGCCTGTGATGTCTGGTTCTGCATGGTAACCTAGTACGATATACAGCTGTAGATAGTCAATACACAGTACCCATATACTGCAAAATGAATGCAAGCACTATCTACAGCTGTATATCATACTAGGTTACCATACAGAACCAGACATCACAGGCCAGGTAGAAATTGGTGAAGTGAGGGAGGACGGGGTCACCAGAGGAAGTTCCTGAGGAAGTTGCCCCTGTGTGGCAACGGAACGCGTGGGGACTCTGGTGACCCCGTCCTCCCTCACTTCACCAATTTCTACCTGGCCTGTGATGTCTGGTTCTGTATGGTAACCTAGCACGATATACAGCTGTAGATAGTCAATACACAGTACCCTTATACTGCCAAATCAATGCAAGCACTATCATTAATACCACCTGCATGTGGTCTACAGACCTGACACAGGTCATTTATTGTGTTACTGAGGACGGGTGTCTGGTTAGGAGAGGGGGTTCATGGCCCCTCCCCTAAGTTGTGTGCTGGCTCTAGTAAGCCAGGGATTTTAATGTTGTTAACCCATTTTTTGTGTGCAATTGTATGTTTTTCTTATGCATTTTGTACTAATATAAAATTTCTAATGGATTATATTGGGTGTGCTGCCATTTGTCAGTGATGGCTTTTTCTGGTTCTGGTCAGTAGCGTCTCCAGCATTCATATTTAGGGGGGGGGGGGGGGGCACATGGGGGGCCAGTGACAAAAGTGGGGGGGCAATTTTAGACACATGCGTGTGTGTGTGTGTGTGTTTATATATATATATATATATATATATATATATATATATATATATATATATATATATATATATATATACACACACACACACACTGTGCAGAACATGTTTAATTAAAATGTAAATTTTTTTTAATTTTTATTAAAAATCTTCATACATTCTTGTTGCACAATGATAATTTTTTTCCGTTTTTGCCGTAGATTTTTGGGTAAAATGACTGATGTCATTATAAAGTAGAATTGGTGGCGCAAAAAATAAGCCATCATATGGATTTTTAGGTGCAAAATTGGAAGGGTTATGATTTTTAAAAGGTGAGGAAAAAGCAAAAGTGGAAAAACGCTATGTCCTTAAGGCGTTAAAACTAATAAATCCAGCTAATGATTTATACAACACAGTGGGAGCAGTCACTGTGCGTACGTAATGTGACCTGTTGGTGACCTGTGGACACTGGTCGAGGGAAAGTGACCCCACTGGACTGCTACTATACACATGACCCAGCCCCAGGATATACTGCTGATCAGGGGGAGAGAGGGAGGACACGGGGTCATCACTCACCTCACATGAAGCTGCTCTATGTTCCGGAGGCCTGTCAGCTCTTGGCCCCCGTCTTCTCCAGTGCTGGGGGCGGAGCCATCATCAGGTACCTTCATCCCTGCTCTGCCTGTCTCTGCTAATGATACGCAGACCAGGAGCAGCCAGGGATATCCTCGGCAGCTGCAGCGGGCTCTTTACCCAGACGGTCAGTCCGCCCCTATACTAGTATCGGGACAGCCCTATTTATTTTAAATTGGGGGGGCACAAGGGGTGGCACGGCCTGATCTAGGGGGCCATGGCCCCCTCTGCCCACCCCCAGCGACGCCACTGGTTCTGGTACTTTAATATATGTATCTCCCTTCTATCCATGTGTATGCAGCAGTCAGTGTTTGTTTGTTTGTTGCTGTCCTATTTTAAATGTTTTGAACTATGCATGTTTAATAAAGTACCATTAATTTTCACTATATATTTTATTTGTCCTGGTGTGTTTTTTGGATATACCCTATCCAAAGGTGTCCGATCGCGGGGTTCCCGCCACTGAGAACCCCCGCGATCTCTCCTGCAGCACCCCCTGTCATCTTGTGCAGAAAGCGAACTTCGCTCCATGCCTGATGACGGGCAATGCAGGGGCCGGAGGATCGTGACGTCACACCCCGCCTCTTCGTGATGTCACACCACGCCCCCTCAATGCAAGTCTATGGGAGGGGGCGTAATGCCTGCGACGCTCACTCCCATGGACTTGCACTGAGGAGACGTCACGAGGGGGCGTGGCTGTGTCGTCACAATACTCTGGCCCTGTATCGTCCATCATCAGGCATGGAGAAAGTTGCCTAAAGAGGCTTCCTTTTTGGACGACAGCCATGCAGACCAATTTGATGCAGTGTGGGACGTATGGTCTGAGCACTGACAGACCCACACACACACCTCTTTTAACCTCTGGAGCAATGCTGGCAGCCCTCATGTCTATTTTTCCAAAGACATCCTTTGGATATGGATGCTGAGCAGTACACTCAACTTCCTTGGTCGACCATGGTAAGGACTATTATTAGTGGATCCTGTACTGTAAAACTTCTGTATGGTTTTGCTGCAGCGCAGTTAGGGTCTTTGCAATATATATATATTTACAAAAATCTGAGGAGCTTGAAAAAGGATACTGTGTGATCTGAAACGTTGCTACTGACATGAAGTGAAATAAACCTTTTTTGCACCTTTTTTGATGGAGTGCTGCACCATTTGTGTGGATACAAAAATGTGAGGTGTATACAGTACTCACTCGTGTGTGTGTTTATGTGTAATATATATATATATATCTATGTGTGTGTGTGTGTGTATACAAATTGCTGATGCCGTAAATATACAGAAGGTCAAAAAATCACAACTCTTATTATAATCAAAAATGCCTATTAGGCTGTTTTCACACAGCATTTTCTGAATTTATATGAAATATTTTGTTTAGACAGAGGATACTTTTAAAGTCTGAAGTGTAATATAGAAAATATATTACTACAAACTACATCCACATGCATTTTACTTTATGTGGGAGGAGTGTTTTTTTTTTTTTTTGTTTTGTTTTTTTTAACCATTTAAGGACCTGGTACTGGTACGTCCTTGGTCCTGCTCCCGTGATATAACGCGGGGTAACCCCGTGTCATATCACGGCGGGCCCGGCGTCATAGTGAAGCCGGGACCTGCCGCTAATAGTGCGCAGCGCCGATCGCGGCGCCGCGCGCTATTAACCCTTTAGCCGCGCGCTCAGAGCTGAGCTACGCGGCTAAAACCGAAAGTGAAAGCTGCTGGTTAACTCAGTGGGCTGTTCGGGATAGCAGCGGCGCAAATCGCGGCATCCCGAACAGCTTACAGGACAGCGGGAGGGCCCCTACCTGCCTCCTCGCTGTACGATTGCCGAATGACTGCTCAGTGCCTGAGATCCAGGCATGAGCAGTCATGCGGCAGAATCGTCGATCACTGGTTTCCTATGAGAAACCAGTGATCAATGATGAAGATCAGTGTGTGCAGTGTTATAGGTCCCTATGGGACCTATAACACTGCAAAAAAAAAGTGAATGAATATCATTTAACCCCTCCCCTATTAAAAGTTTGAATCACCCCCCTTTTCCCATAAAAAAAAACACAGTGTAAATAAAAATAAACATATATGGTATCACCGCGTGCGGAAATGTCCGAATTATAAAAATATATCATTAACTAAACCGCTTGGTCAATGGCGTGCGCGCAAAAAAATTACAAAGTCCAAAATAGTGCATTTTTGGTCACTTTTTATATCATTTGAAAATCAATAAGTCCTATCAATGCACAAATGGTACCGTTAAAAACTTCAGATCACGACGCAAAAAATGAGCCCTCATACCGCCCCATACACGGAAAAATAAAAAAGTTATAGGGGTCAGAAGATGACCATTTTAAACGTATTCATTTTCCTGCATGTAGTTATGATTTTTTCCAGAAGTACGACAAAATCAAACCTATATAAGTAGGGTATCATTTTAATCGTATGGACCTAGAGAATAAAGATAAGGTGTCATTTTTACCAAAAAATTTACTATGTAGAAATGGAAGCCCCCAAATTTACAAAACAGCGTTTTTTTTCAACTTTGTTGCACAATGATTTTTTTTTCCGTTTCACCGTAGATTTTTCGGCAAATTGACTGACGTCATTACAAAGTAGAATTGGTGGTGCAAAAAATAAGCCATCATATGGATTTCTAGGTGCAAAATTGAAAGAGTTATGATTTTTTAAAGGCAAGGAGCAAAAAACGAAAATGCAAAAACGGAAAAAACCCTGGTCCTTAAGGGGTTAAGAAAATACCATGTTCTGGGTATTGAATATTCTGTTATCTTTCCCATAGGCTTATCTACAGAACTTGTAAAATGTCATGAAAAAAAGCACATTCAAATTTATCTTATCAAATATAAAAATCACCAAAAACACATGCAGAAATATTCATTAAATATTAAAGGGGTGTTTAAGTAATAACAAAGTATAAACTATCCACTAGATTGATAAATCAGTGGCATTCTCATATATATGGGACTGTCAAAAATTCTAGCTAAACTTTTATGTCCTTTAGAGTTTTATTGGAGCAGCCACAAGCAGTGATCTATCATTTTTCACTGGAATAATCTTGTAATGTCACATGACTTTAACCCTTGGTGAATAAACTTTAAAAGGTTTTCTGGAACTCTAACAATAAAAACATCAAATGTGTTCCACCACTGTGCCTGACGTCTTTGTGATGTCAGGTGCCCTGCATTGGGTGTGGAAGATGTATATAAGAAGCAAGAATTCTCATCCTGAAATGGGCCTCATCATTGAGGCACCCCCTTATTGTTGTGGGGAGGCAGATTTGACAGAAGTGATTAGATCCTGCACAGGCCTTTTGTTGGCTGGAGTAATCTCTCTTTAGCAACAAAACACCTTTTGTGCTTATTTTCATGTTCAGCTGTATTCAGAAAACACATCACTGATAAACAGAGCAATACGGAGTAGTCCAAAAAATGAGTGCACTTCAACATGAAAAATGAATTCCATTTGGGGGTGCAAATAGGAGCTCACTTCTTCCAGGTTTCTTTATTCCCCAACATGAGGAGCCAGTCCTTAAATGGGAACTGCAAGAAACAATTTTTTTTTTTTATATATATTGTTCATCTTGGCAAAGCATTTGACCTTTCTAATATAATTCATAACAAAAATTGTATTTCCTTTCTATAGAAATCATGGATTATAAAATTATGGCTTTGTCCAAGCTGAAGCGCAGGCATGGAAACAGTCCAGTAAGTGAGGGTGGGCTAGCACTCCTCTGTGCTCTCTCCTGACTGATAGCACTCCTCTGTGCTCTCTCCTGTCTGATAGCACTCCTCTGTGCTCTCTCCTGTCTGATAGCACTCCTCTGTGCTCTCTCCTGACTGATAGCACTCCTCTGTGCTCTCTCCTGACTGATAGCACTCCTCTGTGCTCTCTCCTGTCTGATAGCACTCCTCTGTGCTCTCTCCTGTCTGATAGTACTCCTCTGTGCTCTCTCCTGTCTGATAGTACTCCTCTGTGCTCTCTCCTGTCTGATAGCACTCGTCTGTGCTCTCTGACTGATGGCACTCCTCTCTGCTCTCTCCTGTCTGATAGCACTCCTCTGTGCTCTCTCCTGTCTGATAGCACTCCTCTGTGCTCTCTCCTGTCTGATAGCACTCCTCTGTGCTCTCTCCTGTCTGATAGCACTCCTCTGTGCTCTCTCCTGTCTGATAGGACTCCTCTGTACTCTCTCCTGTCTGATAGCACTCCTCTGTGCTCTCTCCTGTCTGGTAGCACTCCTCTGTGCTCTCTCCTGTCTGATAGGACTCCTGTGTACTCTCTCCTGTCTGATAGCACTCCTCTGTGCTCTCTCCTGTCTGATAGCACTCCTCTGTGCTCTCTCCTGTCTGATAGCACTCCTCTGTGCTCTCTCCTGTCTGATAGCACTCCTCTGTGCTCTCTCCTGTCTGATGGCACTCCTCTGTGCTCTCTCCTGTCTGATGGCACTCCTCTGTGCTCTCTCCTGTCTGATGGCACTCCTCTGTGCTCTCTCCTGTCTGATAGGACTCCTCTGTGCTCTCTCCTGTCTGATAGGACTCCTCTGTGCTCTCTCCTGTCTGATGGGACTCCTCTGTGCTCTCCCCTGTCTGATGGGACTCCTCTGTGCTCTCTCCTGTCCCATAGTACTCCTCTGTACTCTCTCCTGTCCCATAGTACTCCTCTGTGCTCTCTCCTGTCTGTTAGTACTCCTCTGTGCTCTCTCCTGTCTGATAGGACTCCTCTGTGCTCTCTCTCCTGTCTGTTAGTATTCCTCTGTGCTCTCTCCTGTCCTATTAGACAGGAGAGAACACAGAGGAGTACTAGCCCACCCTCACTTACTTACATGATTTCTATAAAAAGGGGGAAAAAAACATATGTATATTAGAAAGGTTAATATTTTGCCTACATACACAACATATAAAATGTTTTTGTATTTGACAGTGACGATTTAAATTACAGAGAACTTCAAGCAGGCTTGGAATGTCTACATCAGGCCAAGTAACTAATTCTGAATTTTCACATTCTGTCCAACAATATGATAATGGTTGCACATCTAGGAAACCAGGGCAGTTCAATGATCCTCTCTAACTCATAGCCTTAAGAATCTTCAAAAGGGATGTCATCTCATTTTGGCAACCATCTTCTGTGGTCGGAGAATCTTCAGGCAAATTTGCAGTTTGTATTCCATAAATCTAGGAGAATGGTGTAAAAACCAAGAATTCTTCCAAAGGATTACTAACTGCTGGGGGTACCCAGAAATCTTTCTATTTTCCACCAAGAAGAATTGGAAAATAGCAGCATACTTCTCCTTTTAAACCCCATGGTTCACCCTCAAGCAGTGGATGAACTTGCCCAGGAATAAGACTTTGACCTGGTTTATGCTTTTTCCCCAGTACTGTTAATCTCAAAATTCTTTAGGAAAAAACAAGAATCATCCTAATCCCCTCTTCTGGCCAAGAATGTGTTGGTTTGGACTGTTGAAACTCTTGACTGTGTACTCCATGATGCACCTTTTTCTGTGTCAAAATCTTTTTTTGCTAGTGTCCAATTCTACACCGGGGCCTTCAGAACCTTCAGTTAGTACTATGGATCCTGAAAAGTTCATTCTTTTAATAAAGAGTTTATCTCAGGTCATAATTGAGATTTTTAAAAGCTATAAAACGGTAACCTATTTTCCTTTTCTTGTGGACTTCCTCCTCCTTTTCCTATTAATCTGAACATTCACCAAATTCTAGATTACTTGCAAGCTGGCCTAATAACAGGTCTTTACCCGGAGGGCTTTTCCATTTTTGCACTTTCGTTTTTCCCTCCCTACTTTTTAAAAATCATAACCCTTTCAATTTTGCACCTAAAAATTCATATGATGGCTTATTTTTTGCACCACCAATTCTACTTTGTATTGACATCAGTAATTTTACCCAAAAATCTACAGCAAAACGGGAAAAAAATCATTGTGCGACAAAATTGACCAAAAAACGCCATTTTGTTAATTTTGGGGGCTTCCGTTTCTCATAAAAAATTACACATTATCTTTATTATGTAGGTCCATACAATTAAAATGATACCCTACTTATATAGGTTTGATTTTGTCGTACTTCTAAAAAAAATCATAACTACATGCAGGAAAATGTATACGTTTTTAAAATTATCATCTTCTGACCCCTATAACTTTTTTATTTGTTTGCGTACGGGGCGGTATGAGGGCTAATTTTTTGTGCTGTGATCTGAAGTTTTTAGCAGTAGCATTTTTGTATTGATCAGACTTTTTTGATTGCTTTTTATTCATTTTTTCATTATATAAATGTGACCAAAAATACGCTATTTTGGACTTTGGAATTTTTTTCTGCGTACGCCATTGACCGTGCAGTTTAATTAACAATATATTTTTGTAATTCGGACATTTTCCTACGCGGCTATATCACGTTTATTTTTATTTACACTTTTTTATTTTTATTTGTGGAGCTGGAGTGACGTATGAGTACTTACATTTGCACAAAGAGGGATCACTGAATTTTAAACAGCCTTTACACTTTTTTTTCTCTACTCTGCCTCTAGGGGGAGGGGTAGATTGGTCACAGATGCTTAAATCTTAGTCTGGTACTCAGTTCTGAGCTTGCTCTGTCTGAGTTTTGCTTTGGAAAAGGGGCAGCTGAAAGAGTGTTGTAAAACAGGAGTTTGAGATTGCTGTGAGTTTTACTTTCCTTACACTGTAGGGACTTTAACCCCTTAAGGACCAAGGACGTACCGTTACGTCCTTGGTCCTGCTCTCCTGATATAACGCGAGGTTACACAGTAACCCCGCGTCATATCACGGCGGGCCCGGCGTCATAGTGAAGCCGGGACCCGCCTCTAATAGCACGTAGCGCCGATTGTGGCGCCGCGTGCTATTAACCCTTTAGCCGTGGCTAAAAGCGAAAGTGAAAGTTGCTGGCTAGCTCAGTCGGGCTGTTCGGGATAGCCGCGGCTAATCGCGGCATCCCGAACAGCTTACAGGACAGCGGGAGGGCCCCTACCTGCCTCCTCGCTGTACGGCAAAAAAAAGTGAAAAAAAAAGTGAATAAAAATCATTTAACTCCTCCCCTATTAAAAGTTTGAATCACCCCCCTTTTCCAATAAAAAAAAAACAGTGTAAATAAAAATAAACATATATGGTATCACCGCATGCGGAAATGTCCGAATTATAAAAATATATCATTAGTTAAACCGCTCGGTCAATGGCGTGCGCGCAAAAAAATTCCAAAGTCCAAAATAGTGCATTTTTGGTCACTTTTTATAACATTTGAAAATAAATAAAAAGCGATCAATAAGTCCTATCAATGCAAAAATGGTACCGTTAAAAACTTCAGATCACGGCGCAAAAAATGAGCCCTCATACCGCCCCATACACGGAAAAATAAAAAAGTTATAGGGGTCACAAGATGACAATTTTAAACGTATTAATTTTCCTGCATGTAGTTATGATTTTTTCCAGAAGTCCGACAAAATCAAACCTATATAAGTAGGGTATCATTTTAATCGTATGGACCTACAGAATAAAGATAAGGTGTCATTTTTACCAAAAAATGTACTACGTAGAAACGGAAGCCCCCAAAATTACAAAATGGCGGGGTTTTTTTCAATTTTGTCGCACAATGATTTTTTTTCCGTTTCACCGTAGATTTTTTGGCAAAATGACTGACATCATTACAAAGTAGAATTGGTGGCGCAAAAAATAAGCCATCATATGGATTTTTAGGTGCAAAATTGAAAGAGTTATGATTTTTTAAAGGCAAGGAGCAAAAAACAAAAATGCAAAAACTGAAAAAACCCCGGTCCTTAAGGGGTTAAACTTACAAGGTCTTCTAAGAATTGAATTGTAATATTTACTGTCTGTTTTTGGCTGTTAATCTGAGAAATCCCCATAACTAGATGGCCTCTATGTTGGAAAATGCAGTCTGATGCAAATCTTGCGCGATGTATGCAATACTTGAACAGCAGTTTGAGGCTGCATATTGTTGTGCAAGATGTGTGTGAGTTGTCCATTTGGAAGCCCAGATCCTGGATCTAGAGAAGCAACTGGCAACACTGAGACGCATTGACAACTTGGAGAGGAGTCTCCTGCTCACTGAGCAAGAACTCTCTGGGGTAGAGGTGGGGGAGGATAGTGGGATGGAGGTGTAGGACAGTCAGGCAGCTAGCTTGGTTACAGTTAGAAAACGGGGTAGAGGGAAAAGTGTCAGGGAGGCTAGTCCTGAACTGGCACACCCCAACAAGTTTGCCCAGATGGCAGATGAGGGAGATGCCATTTCAGAGCTAACAGTACTGCAGCAAGATACTGCCTCTGACTGCCAGGGGGGTGTCTGCTCCAGTAAGGAGGGAAGGAGGAGTGCAGGGCAGGGAAGACAGGTACTGGTAGTAGGGGATTCAATTATTAAGGGGACAGACAGGGCGATCTGTCACAAAGGCCGGGATCGCCGAACAGTATGTTGTCTACATGGGGCTCAAGTTCGGCACATCGTGGATCTGGTTGACAGTTTGCTGGGTGGGGCTGGAGAAGACCTAGTGGTCATGGTACATATCGGCTCCAGTGATAAAGTAAGAGGTAGGTGGAGTGTCCTCAAAAATGATTTCAGGGACTTAGGCTGCAAGCTTAAGGCAAGGACCTCCAAAGAAATATTTTCTGAAATATTACCTGTACCACGAGCTACACCAGAGAGGCAGAGGGAGATCAGGGAGTTTGGGTACATGGAGAACTGGGCTGACGACTTTGTCGGATACCGGCTCTACTGTAGAGATGGGCTGCACCTCAATGGGAAGGGTGCAGCTGTGCTTTGGGAGAAGAAGGCTAGAAGGGTGGAGGAGTGTTTAAACTAGGTACTCGGGGGAGGGAACCTACAATGTAGAGGGGGAAGATAGTGTAGATAGAGAGGGGGGACATATTAACTATTCTAACCCCTCCCTCTGCTCCAACCCCAGGTACATTAATAAGGATAGGCTTCATAGGTAAAAAAAAAAAACATACACCATTGAATTGCGTGTTGACTAATGCCAGAAGTCTGACCAATAAAACTGACGAACTGGAGTTGATAATGTCTGAGGAGAATTATGACGTAGTGAGTATAACAGAGACTTGGTTGGACGATAGCTATGACTGGGTGGTCAACCTACAGGGTTATAATCTATTCAGGAAGGATCGGACAAAACGGAAAGGGGAGGAATTTGTCTTTATGTAAAGTCCAGTCTGAAGGCCGCACTGCGGGAGGATAAACGGGAAGGAAACGATAATGTGTAGTCGTCATGGGTAGAAATATATGGAGATAAAAAAATATAAATACTGATAGTTTGCTATAAGCCACCAAACATAATGGAAGAGGTAGAAGATCAATTACTGAGGCAAATGAACAAGACAGCAAATCAGAATGAGGTGATAATAATGGGGGACTTTAACTATCCTGATATAAACTGGGAGACTGAGACCTGTGAATCTGAATATAGCTAAAGACAATAATCTGTCCCAAATGGTGCAGGGCCCGAACAGAGGTGGTGCCCTACTAGACTTAATATTAACCAACAGTCCTGACAGAGTAACTAATTTGGAAGTAGAAGGAAATAGTGATCATAATATAAAATACATTTTAACTTGTTCTACAATAAGGGAACCTTGTGAGGGGCCACAAAAACAATCAACTTTAGGAAGGTAAAGTTTGATCAAGTCAGAGAAGCCCTTCACAATATAAAAATTGAATAATTTCCTCAAAAACAAGAATACTGACACTAAATGGAAGACTTACAAATATCTTTAAATTCTCACTGTAAAATGTATATACCTTATGGGAATAAAAGGGTCAGAAATAAAAGAAACCCAATGTGGATGAATAAAAATGTTAAGGGGCAATAAATGACAAAAAGAAAGCATTTTAACTACTAAAACAGGACATCAGTGAAAAAGCATTAAAAAACTATAGAGAAAAATTAAAATTATGTAAAAAAAACTGATAAAAGCCGCAAAAATAGAGACAGAAAGACTCATTGCCAAAGAGAGTAAGACTAACTCCAAAATGTTCTTTAACTATATAAATAGCAAAAAGATCAAAAATGAAAGTGTAGGCCCTTTAAAAAATGATGAGGAAGAAATAATAGACAGGGATCAGGAAAATGCTAATATATTAAATTCTTCTCCAATGTATTCACTGAGGAAAATGAAATACCAGGTGAAATACATATATATAGATAGATAGATAGATAGATAGATAGATAGATAGATAGATAAGGTAAACTCCCCTGTACAGGTCGCCTGTCTAACCCAGGAAGAAGTACAGTGCCGCCTACAAAAAATCAAAATAGACAAATCACCAGGTCCAGATGGCATTCACCCCCGTTTTCTAAAGGAATTAAGTAATGTAATAGACAGACCCCTATTTTTAATATTCAAGGACTCTATAGTGACAGGGAAGGTTCCCCAGATCTGGCGCATAGCAAATGTGGTGCCAATATTTAAAAAGGGGTCAAAAGGTGATCTCGGGAATTATAGACCTGTTAGTTTAAAGGGGCATTACAGGCCAAAAGTTTTTTTTATATATCAACTGGCTCCGGAAAGTTAAACAGATTTGTAAATTACTTCTATTAAAAAATCTTAATCCTTCCAATAGTTATTAGCTTCTGAAGTTGAGTTGTTGTTTTCTGTATAACTGCTCTCTGATGACTCACGTCCCGGGAGCTGTGCAGTTCCTATGGGGATATTCTCCCATCATGCACAGCTCCCGGGACGTGACATCATCATTGAGCAGTTAGACAGAAAACTTCAGAAGCTAATAACTATTGGAAGGATTAAGATTTTTTAATAGAAGTAATTTACAAATCTGTTTAACTTTCCGGAGCCAGTTGATATAAAAAAAAGGTTTTGCCTGGAATACCCCTTTAACCTCCGTTGTATGTAAATTGTTTGAGGGTTTTCTAAGAGATGCTATTTTGGAGTATCTTGATAAAAATAAATGTATGACTCCATATCAGCATGGCTTTATGAGGGATCGGTCCTGTCAAACTAACCTGATCAAAGAAAAACAGCTGTCTCCAGGTTGGGTGTAATATTACACCTCGGCTCCATTCGCTTCAATGGAACTGAGCTGCAGAACCACACCTAACCTGGAGACAGACAGGCAGTGTTTTTGAAAGAAATTAGCTCTGTTTTTCTATTCCTGAATAACCCCTTTAAGAACTGAAGACCCATTTCTTAATGAAATGTGATTAGGACTTTTTTTTATGTGCTTGACCATAGGGATACTCCTAATAGTGTTTTATGAATAACAATTACTACATATTTATTTATTTATTTTGATATTTATTAAATTTGTCAGGAAAGAAAACAATAATATAAAGGTTTATTAAATACTTTGCAATAGCTGTTTATGGAGGGTTAAGGGTATGTCCACACTGAGGAATTGGGGAGGAATTCAGGCTTAAAAATTCAGTTTTTAAGCCATTCAGGAATTGATGCAGAATTCCACGCGGAAATATAGGAAGAAAATGTTTGTTTGTTTTTTGCTGGACAACAACCACCAATTAGGATTTCCCTTTTTTTTTTTTGCACGGAATTTCCTCGCGAATTCCGCGTAGAACGGCGCCGGGGAGAAAAAAAAATGTCATTGATTTCTATGGGTCAAAAATGTGGATTCCGCATAAAGAAAGAACATTTTCATTGGTTGCGGAAATACAGTTAAACTCTATTGGGTTTTTCACTGATGACTGAATTGGAGAGGAATAAGCGAGCGGAATTACTCAAGTAAATGCCTTCCCCAATTTCTCAGTGGGAACATACCCTAAAATTGCATTGATACTAGGTTTGGAAGATCTATTTCCAATATTTGTTGCCACTAAAAGTGGAATGGATTTTAGGATAGGATCTTTTCCTGTGTAGATGTTTGATAATCCCTTTGCATTCTCTTTTTACAGAGATATGTTCCACCTGTTGAAAGAGATCAATGGGAGAGTGGATCTCATTCAAATGTAGCGCAGCAATACTTTTAAGGCCATACCACACTTAATAATTTTTTTTTGCGGTCTGGTAACTGGTAATTTGCTTTTTAGTTGTTAGTTCAGCAAAAATATAAAAATAAACAAACACAGAGTTAAATGTTATAATTCTTTCTACAGAATATTGCACATTTTTTAAATTAATTTTTTTATAAGCTTGCTAGAGAAGAAAGACTATCTGGAATGGTAACTTTCACTGTTTTGTAAACCCAGTCCTTCAGCAGGGGGGAACTGTAGGGCTAAGCACTTACTTGAAGTTTAGTACGAGACCCAGTACCTGCCTGCCGAAGGTGCAGAGGGGAGGATTTAGAACTATATCGTTAAAAGCCTTGTAAAAAAAAAAAAAAAAAAACCCTGTATATAATGTATAGTGAGCTGAGGAGGGTGACATTAGAGATCACATGGCACAATGCTACTTTTTAGGAAGGGGAGAGCAATGCTTGCTTCGGATAGCTTGTTTTGTTACAGGTGTTTCATATGGGTGTCAAAGAGGTGAAAGGGCATCAGTGAGTAGGCAGTATAACTGTAGTAGAAAGACGAGTTAATGGCAGTGCAGTAGCAGCTAAAGGTAAGATGCAGCACAAAGCCAGTGTGCTCCGTGATACATTTATCATAGGCACAGCTTGAATACAGTGGGATTATAGCAAAGGTGAAAGAGGAAGATGGGATTAGAGAGGAATTAGCCTGAAACTCATAAAGCTTTGCTCCTCTTAAAGTAATTATAGGAAAATGCCTTCATTTTATGTATAATCTGTTTCCAGTCTGGATATCTATCTGCCACTTGGAGTTGTTAATTCTGCATTCTATTAGTATATATATTTTTTAAACTTCTTGCCTCCTGTAAACTACATACCTCTTGTACACCCAGGTAGACAACCTGAAAACTATAACAACAAGCGAATAACACAGGGGCCATTGTCAGAAGATATTCAGTCAAAGAGGTGGGAAAATACAATATCTTACATAAGTGAGTAAACCTCTCACAATTCTGATAATATTTTATTAAATCTTTCCATGTGACTACAATTAATATTTTGCGTGGCCGCCATTATTTTCCAGCACTGCCTTAATCCTCTTGGACATGGAGTTCACTAGAGCTTCACAGGTTGCCACTGAAGTCTTCTTCTATTCCTTCTTGATGACATTACAGAGCTGGGGGATGATAGAGACCTTGCGCTCCTCCACCTTCCATTTGAGGATGCCCACAAATGCTCAATAGGGTTTTGGTCTGTCAGTCCATCACCTTTACCCCAAGGATCTTTAGCAAGGCAGTGGGCGTCTTGAAGGTGTGTTTGGGGTCATTCTCCTGTTGGAATACTTGGAATACCGAAGGGAGGGGATCATGATTTGCTTCAGTATATCACAGTAAATGTTGACATTCATGGTTCCCTCAAGAAAAACTGTAGCTCTCCAGTGCCAGCAGCACTCATACAGGCCCAGACCAAAACACTCATACCACCCAGCATGACTGTAGGCAGGACACACTTGTCTTTGTACTTCTCACCTGGTTGCCGCCACACACTTACCATCTGAACTAAGCAAGTTTATCTTGGTCTCATTGGACCACATGACGTAGTTCCATTAATCCATGTCCTTAGACTGCTTGTCTTCAGCAAACTATTTGCGGTCTTTACTTTTCCTCTATCTTTAGAAGAGGCTTCCTTCTGCGATGACAACCATGCAGACCAATTTTATGCAGTGTGCGGTGTATGGTCTGAGCACTAACAGGCTGCCCCCACCCCTTCAACTTTTGCAGCAATGCTGGCAGTACAAATATATCTGTTTCCCAAAAATATGTCTGTTTCCCAAAGATAGCCTTTGTGTCGCTAAGTATGTGCACCTGTCTAATTTTTCACAGGAACCTGTCCTGTGAAATCACCATGCTGCCACCATGCTCGGCAATCTTCTTATAGCCCATCTTTAAGATCCACAGAGCGTTATGTGCCATGAGGTGCCCAGTGACCAGTATTAGAGAGTGTGAGAGTGATAACACAATTTAAGACACCTGCTCCTCATTCACACCTGAGACCTTGTAACACTAGTGAATCACATTACACCAGGGAGGGAAAATAGCTCATTGGGATAAATTTAGTAATTTCCTTGTAGGGGTGTACTCACTTTTGTTGTCAAGGTTAAGACATTAAAACTGTGTGTTGAGTTATTTTGAGGGGGCAACCACATTAAACACTGCTATACAGGCTGTGCACTCACTAATTTACATTTTCGAAGAGTGTTATTTCTTCAGTGTTGTCAAGGCAGACCAGAGAAGAAGACCCCGGGATGACAGCTGGAACAGGTAAGGGGACCTCTGTCCATCATCTTGGATGATCGGATCCCTGTGGCTGTGCTGTGGGCGAACCGATCATCCATTAGAATGCATGTATTGATGCAGATGCCGTGATCAGTATTGATTGCTGATGTCCGCCATTACCGGTGGGTCCCTGGCTGCTGATAGCAGCTGGGACCTGCCGTGCTTGAAGCGAGCACTGCTCTCGTGCTCTCGTTATGTACAGGATGTAAATGTGTGTTAAGTACCAGGACACCAGGATGTACATTTACGTCCTGTGTCGTGAAGGGGTTAACTACTAAAATTGGTCTAAGAAAGGACAACCAGTGATGCCACAACAGTGTCATGCATGCTCAAAGCTTATTGACATACCTAGGAAGCACAGGCTACTGGCCTGATTGCAAAGAAGAGCTACTCTATCACAAATTTTTTACATGTCGATCAACCTGGGAGCGAAGTGCAACGCTGCCTGCTTCCTTGGCTAATAACACGCGATCGCAGTGGGTCTCAGGAGTGAGACTTGGTGCGATTAACAACTTCTAGTTACGATCAACATATTAAACGTTTTTTTAATAACAGAACATTTTAATGATGGCAATGAAAAAAAGCATGCCCCTGAAGAAGCAGGTTTAAAAGGGTGAACCTCTAGTCGAGATTAATGATTTTATGTGAGATGTAAAAACATCTCTGAGAGTATAAGAAAGCAGAATTTTAGGTTTATGGTGGAATAGGGCTTTGTGCAATTTTTTGCTTGTTTTCCCCCCCCTGCCAGGTTGCAGTGTGGCCGAGACCTGACTTACTAGTCAGCTGATGACAGGGAGCCTGTTTGCTTCAATCGGTGGAAGGATCGCTTGGTGGGAGAGAGATCAATTTGCAACTAATGCAACAGCTGTAGGCACCCTGATTGAAAACCATAGATCTTTGAATGGATGCAGCTCATTTATGTTTCAATGGGTGGGGTGGCTGATGTGTGGGAGGGAGGAAAATGGAATTGTGGGATTTGTTGTCAAAAAAAGAAAAGTCAAACAGGAAATACAAGTTCACAAAAAGCTAGCCACAGTTTTATGGTAATCTCACAACATAGCAATTTAGCCCCAAGACAAGTGCAGATCCTTCATAATCATGTCCATTCCTGCCTGCCAGGTACGTACTAAAATCACCTTATGGTGGATAACCCCCTTTAAGATTAGTGAGAGTCGCTGTAAACTCTTGAGACTCCTGAGAAAGATGGGTGGACATGTTTGAACATTTGGGGTCAGATTTACAAAGACCACCATTTTACATGTTGGTCTTAAATGGGCACTGTCAGATATAAAAACGTTTTATATATTGTACATCTTGGCGAGACAAAAGTGTTTCTAGTGTTAAAAAAATGCCTTTTAAAATCCCACCACTAGGGGTCCCCATACCTCCTAGGACACTGAGTCCCACAGCAGCATAAGCTTGTCCAAGGGTCAGGGACACGAGATGGCTGATGGGCAAGGTTGCAGGAGGAACACAGCTTGCGGCAACACTGCTGTGACAGAGTTTTACCAATCATGTGCCTCCAGCTGTTGCAAAACTACAACGCCAAACATGCCTGGACTGTCAAAGCATGCTGGGAGTTGTAGTTTTGCAAAAGCTGTAGGCACACAGCTGAAGGCAACACTGCTGCAAAAAAGTTATCCAAACACTGTAACTCCAACTATTCCAAAACTACAAGTCCCAGCATTACAGGACTGCCTAAGGATGACACACATGAATAACATAGGAACAGATAGAAAATATATGCATAAAACACTACTGTACTTTTAGCACTAAACCTTTGCACTAATTTAGGAATATCTGAGTTATACACTCACCATATTGTCTTTGGTGGTAGAGTACAGGCAATCTCCAATAATCATTGTTTGTGTGTGTATCCCCTTAACGACGCAGGACGTATATTTACGTCCTGCGCCGGCTCCCGCGATATGAAGCGGGATGGCGCCGCGATCCCGCATCATATCGCGTGGGTCCCGGCGCTAATCAACGGCCGGGACCCGCGGCTAATACCACACATCGCCGATCGCGGCGATGTGCGGTATTAACCCTTTAGAAGCGGCGGTCAAAGCTGACCGCCGCTTCTAAAGTGAAACTGAAAGTATCCCGGCTGCTCAGTCGGCTGTTCGGGACCGCCGCGGTGAAATCGCGGTGTCCCGAACAGCTGATCGGACACCGGGAGGGCTCTTACCTGCCTCCTCGGTGTCCGATCGACGAATGACTGCTCCGTGCCTGAGATCCAGGCAGGAGCAGTCAAGCGCCGATAATGCTGATCACAGGCGTGTTAATACACGCCTGTGATCAGGATGAGAGATCAGTGTGTGCAGTGTTATAGGTCCTATGGCCTATAACACTGCAAAAAAAAGTTAAAAAAAAGTGTTAATAAAGGTCATTTAACCCCTTCCCTAATAAAAGTTTGAATCACCCCCCTTTTCCCATAAAAAAAATAAAACAGTGTAAAAAAAAATAAAAATAAACATATGTGGTATCGCCGCGTGCGTAAATGTCCGAACTATAAAAATTTATAATTAATTAAGCCGTACGGTCAATGGCGTACGCGCAAAAAAATTCCAAAGTCCAAAAAAGCGTATTTTGGTAACTTTTTATAACATAAAAAAATTAATAAAAAGTGATCAAAAAGTCAGATCAAAACAAAAATCATACCAATAAAAACTTCAGATCGCGGCGCAAAAAATGAGTCCTCATACCGCCCCGTACGTGGAAAAATAAAAAAGTTATAGGGGTCAGAAGATGACATTTTTAAACGTATAAATTTTCCTGCATGTAGTTATGATTTTTTCCAGAAGTGCGACAAAATCCAACCTATATAAGTATGGTATCATTTTAACCGTATGGACCTACAGAATAATGATAAGGTGTAATTTTTACCGAAATATGCACTGCGTAGAAACGGAAGCCCCCAAAAGTTACAAAATGGCGTTTTTTTTTCGATTTTGTCGCACAATGATTTTTTTTTCCGTTTCGCCATGCATTTTTGGGTAAAATGACTAATGTCACTGCAAAGTAGAATTGGCGACGCAAAAAATAAGCCATAATATGGATTTTTAGGTGGAAAATTGAAAGGGTTATGATTTTTAAAAGGTAAGGAGGAAAAAACGAAAGTGCAAAAACGGAAAAACCCTGAGTCCTTAAGGGGGTATACAGTATAAAACCAGAGAGGAAAGGGTTACAAAGCAGGGCTGCCAGGCTGGCATCCCAGAGCAGTGAGTAAGCAGAGTAAGGGAGAAAGCTGAGTCAGTGCAGGAAAAAGAACACACCCCTCCCTTTGAGAAGATTAAAAAGATAGTGAGCAGTGTTAATATGCAATTTACTGAAGTATCTGTGATAGAGGCATAAACATTATATGTACATGATCAGGATTAGGTACTGAGTAACATATAACAGTTTTGTTTTTGTGGGATCTGACAGGTACGCTTTAAGCTATGATGCGCTGGAATAGTTTGCTACAAATTTATAAGAAGGTACAATCCTCTGGGGCTTTATGTGCACTACAGAATAAAAACTATGCCTGATTTTAGCTGGGGTAGGTTTTATTCTGTGGTACATATACAGTCACAGCTACAGCTACAGCTCTAATTTAAAGGGGTGTTAATAGGTTTTTGTTTACTTTAAAGGGGTATTCCGGCCTTAGACATCTTATTTTCTATTCTTAGGATAGGTGATAAGATGTCTGATTGCAGGGGTCCCGCTGCTGGGACCCCCGCGATCTCCGTCTAACCCCCGGCATTCTGTGCCAGGAGCTGATACAGAGACGTGAAGTCACGCCACGCCCCCTCGTGACATCACACCACAATGCCGGGTGGAATGCAGCGGCGGGACCCATGTGATCAGACATCTTATCCCCTATTCTTTGGATTGAGGATAAGATGTCTAAGGCCGGAATACCCTGTATTATAGTATTGTGCTCCTGCTGCCAAATTATGTATTTTGAACATTTACTTGTGCTACCTGTCAGAGGTGGATCGTCCCCCTTTTTTGCATTTTCATGCCCCCACAGGTTCAGCATTCCTCTGCACTAAATGTTACTGTCATTTCTAGCCTTTCCCAGGATCCTGTGCGACTGGAAACAGCTAATCATCAAGGGGCTGGCCTGTCTGGTAAGATGAAAATAAGCCAAGCCCCCTGCAATCAGCTGTTGTCTCGAGCCACACAGGATACCAGGAAAAGCTCGAGATGACCATAACACTGTACATACTGTAGAGGAACCTTGGGGGTCATGAAAATACAAAAAAGAGGACAATACACCCATGACTGGTGACACAAGTAAATGTGCAAAATGCATAACTTTGCATCAGAGACACAATATTTAAAAGTTAAAAAACTTGAATACCCCTTTAACCCCTTAAGGACAAAGCCCATTTTGGCCTTAACCCCTTAAGGACCCAGGGTTTTTCCGTTTTTGCATTTTTGTTTTTTCCTTCTTACCTTTAAAAAATCATAACTCTTTCAATTTTGCATCTAAAAATCCATATGATTGCTTATTTTTTGCGCCACAAATTCTACTTTGTAATGACATCAGTCATTTTACCCAAAAATCTACAGCGAAACGGAAAACAAAATCATTGTGAGACAATTTTTGGGGGCTTCCGTTTCTACACAGTAAATTTTTCGGTATTTTTCCGCATATGGGGCGGTATGAGGGCTCATTTTTTGCACCATGATCTGAAGTTTTCAGCTGTACCATTTTTGTATTGATAGGACTTATTGCACTATTTTGGACTTTGGAATTTTTTCACCCGTACGCTGTTGACCGTGTGGTTTAATTAACAATATATTTTTATAATTCGGACATTTTCACACGCGGTGATACCAAATATGTTTATTTTTATTTACACTTTTTTTTTTATGGGAAAAGCGGGGTGATTCAAACTTTTATTAGGGAAGGGGTTAATGATCATTTTTCACTTTTTTTTGCAATGTTATAGCTCCCATAGGGGGCTATAACACTGCACACACTGATCTTTTACATTGATCATTGGTTTCTCATAAGATACCACTGATCAATGATTCTGCCGCTTGACAGCTCATGCCTGGATCTCAGGCACTGAGCAGTCATTCGGCGATCGGACAGCGAGGAGGCAGGTAGGGATCCTCCGGCTGTCATGTAAGCTGTTTGGGGTGCCGCGGGGCATGGCGATCCCGAACAGCTCTCTGAGCTAATCAACATTGTTTTGCTTTCACTTTAGACACGGCGTTCAACTTTGAATGCCGCGTCTAAAGGGTTACTAGTGTGTGGCACCACGATCAGTGCTACGGGCTATTAGCCACGGGTCCCAGCCGTTGTTAGAGGCCGGGCCTGACCCGCTATGACGCGAGGCCACGCCGTGGCAGCGCATTATAGATCGGGAGCGGACTCATGAGGTATTGGTACCCCATGGGTCCTTAACCCCTTAAGGACTCAGGGTTTTTCAGTTTTTGCAGTTTCGTTTTTTCCTCCTTACCTTTTAAAAATCATATCCCTTTCAATTTTCCACCTAAAAATCCATATTATGGCTTATTTTTTGCGTCACCAATTCTACTTTGCAGTGACATTAGTCATTTTACCCAAAAATGCACGGCGAAATGGAAAAAAAATCATTGTGCGACAAAATCGAAGAAAAAATACCATTTTGTAATTTTTGGGGCTTCCGTTTCTACGCAGTGCATATTTCGGTAAAAATTACACCTTATCATTATTCTGCAGGTCCATACGGTTAAAATGATACCCTACTTATATAGGTTTGATTTTGTCGCACTTCTGGAAAAAATCATAACTACATGAAGGAAAATATATACGTTTAAAAATGTCATCTTCTGACCCCTATAACTTTTTTATTTTTCCACGTACAGGGCGGTATGGGGACTGATCTGAAGTTTTTATCGGTATGATTTTTGTTTTGATCGGACTTTTTGATCACTTTTTATTCATTTTTAATGGTATAAAAAGTGACCAAAAATGCGCTTGTTTTTTTACTTTGGAATTTTTTTGCGCGTACGCCATTGACCGTACGGCTTAATTAATGATATATTTTTATAGTTCGGACATTTATACACGCGGCGATACCACATATGTTTATTTATTTATTTTTTTTACACTGTTTTATTTTTTTTTTATCGGAAAAGGGGGGTGATTCAAACTTTTATTAGGGAAGGGGTTAACTTTTTTTTTGCAGTGTTATAGGTCCCATAGGGACCTATAACACTGCACACACTGATCTTGGATCTCAGGCACGGAGCAGTCATTCGCCGATCGGACACCGAGGAGGCAGGTAAGGGCCCTCCCGGTGTCCTGCAAGCTGTTCGGGACGCCGCGATTTCACCGCGGCGGTCCCGAACAGCCCGACTGAGCAGCTGGGTCACTTTCACTTTAGATGCGGCGGTCAGCTTTGACCGCCGCTTCTAAAGGGTTAATACCGCACATCGCCGCGATCGTCGATGTGTGGTATTAGCCGCGGGTCCCGGCCGTTGATGAGCGCCGGGACCGACGCGATATGATGCGGGATCGCAGCGCGATCCCGCTTCATATCGCTGGAGCCGGCACAGGACGTAAATATACGTCCTGCATCGTTAAGGGTTAAAGGGGTACTCCAGTGGAAACATTTTTTTTTTTTAAATCAACTGGTGCCAGAAAGTTAAGCAGATTTGTAAAAGACTTGTATTACAAAATCTTTACCCTTCCAGTACTTTTTAGCAGCTGTGTGCTACAGAGGAAATTATTTCTTTTTTGTCTTGTCCACAGTGCTCTCTGCTGACACCTGATGCCCGTATCAGGAACTGTCCAGAGCAGGAGAAAATCCCCATTGCAAACCTAAGCTGCTCTGGACAGTTCCTGACATGGACAGAGGTGTCAGCAGAGAGCACTGTGGACAAGACAAAAAAATAAATTAAAAAAGAATTTCCTCTGTAGCATACCCGTCATGTTTTGCCGCTAAAAAGTACTGGAAGGGTAAAGATTTTTTAATAGAAGTCATTTACAAATCTGTTTAACTTTCTGGCACCAGTTGATTTAAAAAAAAAAAGTTTTCCACCGGAGTACCCCTTTAAGGACCCCTTGCATTTTTGTATTTTCCTCCTCGCCTTCTAAAATCCATTATGCTTCTATATCTCCATATACAGACCCAGGGCTTGGTTTTAGGTGACCATTTGTACTTTGTAATGACCTCACTCATATATATGTATATATATATAAAACTCATTGGAGTGGAGTGTAGGTTTCTTTGTGGTTTTTAATTCCCTACAATATATTGCGTGTGTGTGTGTGTATATATGTATGTATGTGTGTGTGTGTATGTTCCAGCATCACGTCCAAACGGCTAAAGATATTAACATGAAACTTGGCACACATGTTACTTATATGTCTACAACAAACATAGGATAGTGATTTAACCCTTACCCACCCCCATTTGTCAGGGTCGGGGTTTTTGTTTGAAGTCCCATACAATTCTATGGGAAATATATATTACTGCATAACTTCCAAACGGCTGGAGATATTTCCATAATACTTGGGCACATGTTACTTATATGTCCACTGTGATGACTCGCTCTTGCAAATAGGTGCGGTTGCAGTATACAGGTAAGGAGACAGTGTTCTTAAATCAAAGTTCAGTGTTTTATTCACACTCAGAACACAGCAAAACTGTTTTTAAACGCAGAATAAAGGAAAACATAATAAAAGTCCATCTGTATTTCCTTGGTGTTTGTTCACACCTGAGAACATGCCATGCGGCAGTAAGCAACACTTTTCCAAGCCTCCAGCTAGGCTGTCCAGCAGCTTCCAACTAGCAAAATCCCCCTCAGTTGGTGAGGTAGCCAAGCTTTAAGGCCAACAAAAGCTGGCCTGGATTGTGGGGAATGACCCCAACCCTGCACTTGGTCATTCCCAGTAAGAGCCGTCCTGTACCGTGCTACAAAGCTTGGTGTCATCTGCAAAGATAGAAACAGAGCTGTTAATACCATCCTCTATATCATTGATAAATAAATTAAACAGCGGGCCCAGTACTGAACCTTGGGGTACACCACTAATAACCGGGGACCAATCAGAGTTCGAATCATTGACCACCACTCTCTGGGTACGATCCATGAGCCAGTGTTCAATCCAGTTACAAACTAAAATTTCCAAACCCAAAGGCCTTAACTTACCTGTCAGACGTCTATGAGGGACAGTATCAAACGCTTTAGCAAAATCCAGAAACACTATATCCACAGCCATTCCTCTGTCAAGGCTTCTACTCACCTCTTCATAAAAGCAAATTAGATTGGTTTGACAACTTCTATCCTTAGTAAACCCATGCTGGCTATCACTTATAATACTATTATCCCCTATGTATTCCTGTATGTAATCCCTTATAAGTCCTTCAAACAATTTACCCACAATGCACGTTAAACTTACCGGTCTATAGTTTCCTGGGGAAGACCTAGAGCCCTTTTTGAAGATTGGCACCACATTCGCCTTGCGCCAGTCCCTTGGCACAAGGCAGATCTCTTTCTATAGGTAAACACTTCCTGAATACTCACCAAAGCCGGGTCATTCAGCACATAGATCATGAAAGAAGCATTATCATTAAAGACAATAGCATGTTCCAAAAATAAACTTTTTGCTAATATCACCGAAATAGTAGAAACAGTATATAAATATATTTTTATTTCTACAAGTATCATTAGCACCAGTATGAGGTAATGGACCCTTGATTGCATTCTACCACCCCAATACTTTTGCCAAATGAACTATTCTGTAACCAACCCCACAGTGCTCTGTGTAAACTCGTGGTGACCCATGTGAATGTGACCTATGTACATGTGTCACCAAACCCCCCATGTGTCCCAAATAGCATGTAAGACACTGCCTCCAAGGCAGTAAAACTACATGTGCCCCTTAAGTGAAACCCCACCTGCTTGTATTTAATGATACATGTATATGCATATGTACATACACACATGCACATATGTGCCTGTATATGAATATGTACACACACATACACACCATCCTATGTGTAGTGTAACTATGTGAAACCCTATGATAAACTGAGTGTCAAGTGAAGCTATGACTATGTGAGAATTAAGTGGCGCGATAGATGCCCATTGTGCCAAATGGTGATGGTGCTACCTATACCTTCCCCTACTCACACATATTGTGCAAGCAACAGTATATTCTGATAATACTAGTATGTCAATTTCCAATGTAGTGCCTCTAGATATAAGACCCGATCTGGATGCCCCAATAATCCCGCCATTTTTCCGGGATAGCTATGTGACCTATGATATTTACCATATAGACCATGTCCTATAGTCCCATAGGGCCCTACATATGGAAAAGCACAAACTCAGTGCATGTTTACCCCAAAAAGCCGGTGAACAGGAGTTCTTCATTCAGACCCCAAGGCGTCACCATTCTTAGATTGTAGATCCATTTCGACTCAGCCTGAAGAAGTTTTTTCGTAACGGGGCCACCTGTGATATTGGTCATTATCCTTTCAAGGCCTACCACTTGTAAGCCACTCGGTTTTCCCGCATGGTATTTCAGGAAGTGACCTGCAACAGACGTAAGTGGCTTGTGTAACATTGCGTCAAGTCTGGCCAAAGCTATTGTCAAGAGGTGCTTCTGCACCCTCTTCCGCAGCTGCTGGCCAGTTTGACCCACAAGTCTGCCTCTCAGAGTATACTCTCGCCAATCAATTCGATTCACAAAACGCTCTGTGGGTCCATATACTGGCACACATTACAGCCCCCACATGGGTAGGATCCCTTCAATCTCGTTTCTCTTCCTAGGCTCCTCGTAGGTATTTGAAAATGGCTACTGGAAAGTATGCCCTTTAGATTTGGTGCTTGTTTTGCCACCAACAAAGGAAATTCCGGGATAACTACACGAACCCTATTGTCCGATTGCAAGATACTCCAATTCTACCGTAGGATTGGCTTCAGGCCGGACCATTGATTATTGTATGCCATCACAAACCTTAGAGAACCACCTTTTATCTTCCTTGTGCTTTTATTGGATCTGGAGCTTCGAGCCATGGGCCCTTTGATATGCCCTTGAGATTACCCTTTTCCGGTAACCCTGCTCACAAAACCTGGAGGTGTAAGGTCCAATGCCTCCTTCTTAAAGTCGGTAGTTTCTGTACAATTGCGCTTTACCCTCAAAAACTGTCTAACCGGAACCCCTCACCAGGTATGTTCAGGATGGAAGGAGGTATAGTGTAATAGGCTGTTGGTGGCCATCTGTTTTCTAAATAACTTTGTCATCAGTTGATCATCTTTCTTCGTGATCTGAAGGTCCAGAAATTTGGCTGTGTCAGGAGAGATGGAGAAAGTAAAAAAAAAAT
Organism: Hyla sarda; assembly: GCF_029499605.1. NCBI lineage: Eukaryota > Metazoa > Chordata > Amphibia > Anura > Hylidae > Hyla > Hyla sarda. The sequence continues at coordinate 414,156,697 of NC_079189.1, forward strand.
GTAAATAATTTCGGTTGAGGGAGCAGATAAACTCAAGAGACCTTGCAAAACGAAAAAAAATATTATCAATAAATCTAAACGAATGTAAAACATACCTAAAATACCACGATGGGTACACATATGCCCCCTCCCACTAACCCAAAAATAGGTTGGCAAAGGAGGGGGCACAACGAGCATCCATCGCAGTACCAGAAAACTGCAAATAAAAACGGTTATCGAACACAAAATAATTATGCCGAAGAACAAAATCCAAAAGCTGTAAAATAAATAAATCCAAATATCTCTCTCCAAAGTAGAAAGTAGCAACACAGGGATCCCTCACCAGTATGAAGTCATGCTCGCTCTTGGATATTGTTCCCGACTCCCTAGCCGCATCCAGTAGGTGCAATAGCTTCTGTTGGAATGTTGCTGTTGGGTCCATAGGCAATCTCTGATAGTATTGTCTGTTGCTCAGCTGCCACTCTGCTTCCCTCATATATTGGTCTACTGGCCAAAGAACAACATTGCCCCCTTTGTCCGCTTGTTTAATTAGAAACTCATCATTCTTCTGCAGGTTCTTCAGCGCCAGTCGCTCCTCCCAGGGAAGATTCTGACCTAGGAAGGAATTTTTGGGTAATCGTTGAATATACTTCCTCATGGTATTAAAAAATACCTGAATAGCTGGAAATAAGGATAAGGGTGGTGCAGCTTTTGAGGGCATATAGCAAGGACAGCGATTCCTCTGATTACTCACCTCACTTTCATTCAGTAGCTCCATGAGATCACATAAGACATTCTGATCATTAGTTTAAAGATCATTAAGAAGCAGAGGTTGGGAGTAAATTAATCTCAAAGTCGATTTCCTGCAAAAAAGATACAGGTCTTTGGTCAATTCGAAATGGTCTACCGTATGCATAGGGGAGAAAGAAAGAGCCCACATTTCACTACAGATTTTTCCGCATCTGTTAGCACATATGTAGCTAGGTTTATTATTTGCAGTTCTTTATGAGAATCCTCCATCTCAGTATCCTTAGCCCCATCAGAGTCAGATTCATGCCCTGAGTGGCTTAGCTAAACCCATCGGGCCCCCTCTTTTTGTTTTTCTGTTTCCCCGTATGTTCCTCCTCTATCTGTGTCGCTTCCTTCCTTGGACAAAAATCACTGCTATTAGTAGCTCTTTCTTCTTCCTTATCCTCAGTAAAATTCCTGCCTCTATATCTAGGTTTCCTATTATCACTGTGATTCCACCTGTATTCATTTTGACGCTCATATTCTCCCCTATCACGATTGAATTTCCACTTCTTGCCCTCCATGACATCCTTCTCAAATTGATCCATAATCCCTTTGAGTTTCTCCTGGGAAGGAACTACCAGAGTTTCCTTATCAAAAAGCGACAATTGTACCTCCAAATTTCTCAACTTCTTTGTTTTCTTTCAACATCTCCTTATCGTGTTCCAATAACATATTTACCAAGATCTTTGAACAAAGTGCTAAACCTGTTTCCCGAGTCTGCTTGAATTCAGGTGTAACCTCCCACGAAAGGAAAATCTGCACCCTCTGTGCCCTAAGAAAAAGTGATAGTTTAACGTACTCCTCTAAACTGGATATATTCCACCATAATCTCATGATTTGTTTTTGCATATTAATTATGTCCCGACTCAGCTGATCAAAATCTTTATTACTTCCAGCAATGGTGCCAAACTTTTCCACAGCGATGGTGCCAAACATTTTGTGGCCATGTATTGCCCCTGTTGGTAAATACTACTTCAGGTACCAACCGGGTACAGCTGTCTCAGCAAAACAATAACTGGGTAAGCACCACCTTGGCTGGGCACACCCCATTAGTTGCCTGAAGGCAGTGTAGTCCACAAGAGGGTGTGGGAGGCATTTGCCACCAACAACTTGGCCGGGTAGGAATTGAGGCACTCTATAACAGGGTAACTGGGCGAATACTGTTGTCTGGGGGACATGGATTCCCCAATGGATAACTGACAGAATTGGGAAGGAGAAGGGCACGACACAGATGAGTCAAATCCCGAAAATGTGCTGTCTATGTAAGGGGCCTGGCTGTAAGAACGTTAGGAGTAGAGTTGAGTGAAGTTTAGAAAATTTCTGTTCACTGGACTCGCCCAACTTTTCTTAAATCGTGAGTTCGGTTTGGCTCAGTTCGACTCTAACTGGCAATGAAAAAACACTCCTAGAGCTCGAAACCCCTGTCTAACACTGTTAGGAGTGTATTCAAGTAGTTGAGTTATGGCGACTTGCGGTAACACATGGTACAGCTTGCCCATTTTTAAGGCTTATTCACACTAAAAAGAAAGCTACATAAAGTATCCCTGGTTGTTGGTAGATGCCTGCCATTGTTAATATGCATATGGAGGCAGGGGAAGACGCCATTGAGTAGCAACAGGTTCTTAGTCTAGCAAGTCAAGATGGCATGGATTTTTCCAAGCGTTCCAAAAGTTATCCCTTTTTTGCGAGTAGCAACAGGTTCTTATTCTAGAAAGTGAAGAAGATGGCATGGATTTTCTCCAAGCCTCCCAAAAATTATCCCTTTTATTGTGGATGTTGAGTTGTGTACGTGTAAGCCTGGATGGAAGTAGGGTGATTGTGGATTGGTGTTACTAGTAGTAGCCAGCGTACAGCAGATAGTGGTGAAGTAGAGCTATCTGAAGTCAGCAGAGAGCAGGCATTGGGGGATTAGGAATACTTCTACCCAGGTTTTGTGATGCATGAGGTGCTGACATAAAGGCCTCATTCCTTAATTTGGACCCTGTCTGTGCCTCACTTTCTCTCCGAAGATACGGCACTTTGCCTGCTTTCCTGCATCTGGTAACATAGTAAAGAATTTCAACACGGCAGGATACCGTAAATAGCTAGGTACATCAACACTCCACTGTGCCCCTGTTCTAGAATGTTTTTTTTTTTCTTTCCCTCAAGCCTTCAGGTCTGGCACTAGTGTCACAGTGACTTGCTCCTGAGCTGCTTGGACCAGAAGGCCCACTGACATCCTCCTCTTTAAGCTCCATCATCCCCACCACTCCTCTCAGTTAGCACTTCTGATGTGTCATCATGGCCTCCTTGTTCCCCCGCACCACATGCACCATAATGCCTTCCAGAATCCTCACTACGACTACCACCAGTCCCACTGGTGCTATGTTCAGCCACTGCAACCCCTCCACCCACCTCAGCAACACGCTCCAAAGGCTGACCATGACCCAACTCTTCCTTGTGACTAGTGCTATCCTTCTGTGTAGCAGGGGGGGTAGCAAAGACAGAGATGAGGAAACAGACCCTCTAGGACAGACAATTCCTTTATCAGACATATTTTTTTAAGGATTGTTTTATCTTTTTTGGGTGATTTTTAACCAACCTAATTGTCAACTTAAAGTTTCAATGCTTTGAACTGCGTACATCTTGTCACGGAGCTGAATGTAGATCCCCTAACCTGTGTGGCTGATGACACGGACCGTATTGGGGAGTGGAGTCAAAAGTGCTGCTGGTCTTCACCAGAGCCCGCCGCAAGGCAGGATGAGCTTGCTGGGGCAGGCAACACCCAGGTCGCAACCCCCGACATGGCTCAACCCCACAGCTGGGCAAGGTGAGGTAAGAGAGGATAAAGCAGTAGCGTAGTCAAACGTAGCAGAAGGTCAAGGCAGGCAGCAAAGGTGCGGAGTCAAATAACGTAGCGGGAAGGTCTGGATACACGGGTAAGGCAACAGGAAAGATGGAACACAATCTAAGGCTAGGGGAACTAAAGATCTGACAGGGAAGTGTAGGAGGTGCAGGGACTCATAATGTGGTGTCAGGTGCAAACACTAATTATGGGCGCACTGGCCCTTTAAATTTCAGAGCTCCGGCACGCATGCGCCCTAGGAGACAGAGACGCGCGTGCCGGAGCTGACACACAGAGGCAGTGGGTGAGTGACAGGCTGGGATTCGCATGTGGGCGCATCCCGCTATGCGAATCCCAGCCCCACCGGCAGACGGGGACCCCGGGACACTGTGCTTGCGGCCAGAGTGCAGAGCGTGACATTACCTCCCCCCCCCCTTTTGGTCTCCCCCTCCTCTTGTTGTTCAGACATTTTTTGAGAAGATCCTGGTCCAAGATATTGTCCTGTAGTTCCCAAGACCTCTCCTCTGGACCGAATCCTTCCCAATCCACAAGAAAGAAGCGTTTTCCTCTGACCAACTTTGGAATCAAGAATTTCCTTAACAGCAAAAATATCAGAGGTACCAGAGATGGAGGAAGTTGAGATGTCCTTTTGAGAAAAGCGGTTTACCGGCTTCAAGAGGGAGACATGGAAGGAATTTGCGATCCGGAGAGAAGAGGGCAGATGTAGGGAATAAGCCACGGGATTGTAGTTTCTTGACTTTATAGGGACCAAAAAAGTGTGGACCCAGTTTATAGGAGGGTACCTTAAAGCGGATGTATTTGGAGGATAACCACACTTTGTCCCCATGAGAGAACTCGGGTGGAGGGCGTCTTTTCCCGTCCATTTGCGACTTCATACGGGTTGTGGCATGAAGAAGGGAGTGACGAGTCTTCTGCCAGATGGAGGCGAAATTCCGCCCCAGTTTGTTAGCCATAGGTACTCCGGAAGAAGAAGAAGACAAGGGGAGAGGAGGACAAGGATGAAGCCCATAGACCACAAAGAAGGGTGAAGTCCCAGTGGATTCAGAATCCCTATGGTTGTAAGAAAATTCGTCCCAAGGTAGTAAATCGTTCCAGTCGTCTTGGCGAGCAGAGACAAAATGGCCCCCACGACCATAGTCCCCCACGACCTGATTCACCCTTTCGACCTGTCCATTGGATTGAGGGTGGTAAGCCGAGGAGAAGTCCAATTTATCTATGAGACGAGAGCAGAGGGCCCTCCAGAAGTTGGAGACAAACTGGACTCCCGATCGGAGACAATATGAGTAGGCAATCCATGGATAGGGAAGATATGACCAAGGAATAGCTTGGCAAGCTGCGGTGCAGATGGTAAACCCAGCAAGGGCATAAAATGAGCCATTTTAGAAAATCGGTCCACAACAACCCAGATGACCGTATTGCCGCCAGAAGAAGGAAGGTCAGTAATAAAGTCCATTGCTATGTTGGTCCAGGGCAGCTCAGGAACTGACAAAGGATGTAGTAGACCAGCAGGCTTGGCATGATGAGGTCTTGTCCCGGGCACAGACTGAACAGGAACGAACGAAGTCAATGACATCTTGTTTTAGAGTTGGCCACCAATACTTTCGGGAGATGAGCTGCAAGGACTTGCGTATACCGACATGACTGACCAACAGAAAGGAATGAGCCCATTTCAAGATTCGGAGTCTTAGGGGGGGGGAGTAATGTAGGTCTTCCCAGGAGGCAGGTGCTGAAGACTTGCTAGTGCTGCAGAAATGAGACGATTAGAAGGTACAATATGTTGAGGGTGAGATTCTTGGTCTTGTACTTCAGAGGATCAAGATAGTGCGTCAGCCCGAAGATTCTTCTCTGGTGGACGGAAGTGAATAAAAAAAGTCAAATCTGGAGAACAGAGACCAGCAAGGCTGTCTTGCCCAAAATTCATGCCATATTGTCAGTTTCTATTTATTCCCACCTATAAGTCTGTTTTTGGGTAATTGGGTACAGGGTAGTTGCACATGTAATTACGAAATTAGAAAAAATTATTATAATGTGCAAAAAGTGTGTCAGCCCGAAGATTCTTCTCTGCTGGACGGAAGTGAATAAAAATGTCAAATCTGGAGAACAGAGATCAGTGAGCCTGTCATGGGTTGAGACGATGGGCAGTCTGTAGATATAGCAAGTTCTTGTGGTCAGTATAAATGGTAAGTGGATGTACAGAGCCCTCCAAGAGATGATGCCATTCTTACAAGGACAACTTAATGGCCAAAAGCTCACGATCTCCAATTGTATAATTTCTCTCTGCAGGAGAGAAATACTTAGAGAAGAAGCAGCAGGTTACAGTTTTTCCTTTTGGATGATTTTTGTGTCAAAACTGCACCTGCACCAACAGAAGAAGCATCCACTTCCAAAATAAATGGCTTGACTTGATCTGGTCTTGACAACTGGTCTTGATCTAGCTCCTCTGTCTAGCCAGACTTGGGAGAGCAGGACAGAAGCCCTAATTGGCTGAAGCAGTCATGTGATCCCCTAAGCCTCCTCCCACACAGACAAGTTAACTCTTAAAGACACAAAGGCCCACATTTTTTTTTCTTTTGTGTGTGCTGGTAAATTTATTAAATGGTCACAGAGCATATGATAAATTTTTAGCAGGTCACATTTTCTGAAATTTCTCTCTTCACATACACTAAAAAGCTATACCATGTCTGGGCTGGTGTAGTTTTAGAGACTTTTCAGTGGCTTTGCGCCTTTTTTGCTCCATTTCACAAAAAGGCGCAGTTGATAAAACCCTTCCATATCATGTCTATTGCCAAAATCAGTGGATTGCAACTCAAAATCAGCAGAAATGTGTAAACAAAAAGGGGCAAAAAAGGCACAAAAAAACCCTGCTTGCTCCTTTTCTGCCCCTTTTTTTTAGACACAAAAAACTGTCTAAAGACAATGATAAATGTGGGCCAAAGAGCATAAAAGTGCATTCGATAAGACCTATCACAGTACAATACATAACACGTATAAACCTGAGTAGTGGGCCCAGAGCAGACACGTTTGGTGACATCTACCTGACAGGCAAGGTAGACAGGTGTGTTTCATACAGGGACACTGCAAAATATCAGCCAGAGACATTTTTATCCTTAATTTCTAGCACCTTATATTTAACCTCCACAATCCAGCGATGATCCAACACTGATATCTAATTGTAGGCTATTTGATTCACTATCAGTGAGATGGAGTCTGTGTTCTTGCGCATTTGCCCGCTGCCCTTAGCTGCAACATGCTCTGATATTCTTTTGCCAACTGGCATATGCAGGGAAGTTTCATGACTCATTTGTTTCAAAGTGTTAGCACAGCTTACTATGCGCATATACGTCAGTGGCTTTTTGGACCGATGGAGAGTGGCCTTATCTGATTGGCCAAGGTAGCGGCTCCTATTGGTAAGGTTAGCTGTCTCTCTTTTTCGGGCATACTACTGGATTGACCACTTTATTGGGTAGGTGTGAGATTGGCTAATTTCCAATGCACTCCCACTACCATATCATCATAGGAGGTTTCATATTCCCTGGAAGAGCGCTTCTGCTACAATAAGCTCTCTGCCTCTGGACAAAGCCGCCTTGCTTGGCGAAACATGTAGAGGGGGCTGTGATATAGTTTTTAATTGGGTGTGTTTTTCCTCAATTTTGTATTTCCCCAATTAAGCATTTGGATTATATTGCAGATAATACTTATCTTTTGTAAGTCTTACTTTCTGGCCAGCTAGCAGAGTCTAATGAAACAGTATCTGACAGAGGGGACACACTGGATTTAAAGCGTGCGTTCTTTCCTTTTGTTTTTCACTTGTAATTATTATTTCAATAAAACTTGTAGGATTCTAATCCTATTTTTGTGAATGGGAAAGATGGGCCACTAGTGACCTACCTTGGTGGTTTTCAGTATAACTGCACAAGCAATCTAGCTTGCATACTGTCCACCTAGGAGAATTCATAATGTTTTAGTTTCCTGCACCAAGCTCGACTGTACTTGTGAAGTAGGTGTATTATCTTGCTTTGCGAGTGAAGCTGACAAATTTCTAAATATTTCCTGACAACACAAGTTACATTAACCATATAGCGGTTTAAACTATAATGTTTTTACTGTAAATTAGTAAAAAAAAATCCATTGCGCGGTGACTTTATGTGCAAGATTTAATAGTTTATAACACAACTTGCTTTTTAGGAATGACTTAAAAAGTAGGTTTTCAAAATCGTAATGCAAGTAAAAATGCAGTACAATTCACATGCAGTCAAGTTGACCTAATTTTCAATTCCCTGTGTGCCTGATTTGTTTATCTTGCCCAAAATTCATGCCATATTGTCAGTTTCTATTTATTCCCACCTATAAGTCTGTTTTTGGGTAATTGGGTACAGGGTAGTTGCACATGTAATTACGAAATTAGAAAAAATTATTATAATGTGCAAAAAGTGTGTCAGCCCGAAGATTCTTCTCTGCTGGACGGAAGTGAATAAAAATGTCAAATCTGGAGAACAGAGACCAGTGAGCCTGTCATGGGTTGAGACGATGGGCAGTCTGTAGATATAGCAAGTTCTTGTGGTCAGTATAAATGGTAAGTGGATGTACAGAGCCCTCCAAGAGATTATGCCATTCTTCCAAGGACAACTTAATAGCCAAAAGCTCACGATCTCCAATTGTATAATTTCTCTCCGCAGGAGAGAAATACTTAGAGAAGAAGCCGCAGGTTACAGTTTTTCCTTTTGGATGATTTTTGTGTCAAAACTGCACCTGCACCAACAGAAGAAGCATCCACTTCCAAAATAAATGGCTTGACTTGATCTGGTCTTGACAACACAGGAGCAGAAGCAAAGGCGGATTTTAACTGTGTGAACATTTCTTCAGCCTCAGGAGTCCAATCCTTCGGATTAGCAGTTTTCTTGGTAAGAGAGACGATGGGGGCAACCAAGGTGGAATAGTGTGGAATAAATTAAACGATAATAATTGGCAAAGCAGAGGAAGCGTTGAATCGCCTTCAAGCCTGAAGGTCGAGGCCAATCCAGTACAGTGGACAACTTATTAGGATCCATTTGTAGACCTTGACTGGTAACAATATACCCCAGAAATGGAAGGCTGGTCTTTTCAAAAGTACACTTTTTAAGTTTTGCATAGAGATGATTGTCTCAGACGCGCTGTAAAACTTAGCAGTGGGGAGACCGATGAGTGTAGAGATTGGGCGAGTAGATGAGAGTATAGGAATATACACTAATCTATAGGAGGTCACGAAAAATGTCATTGTAATGCTTCAGCAGTCTTCCAGGAGTTTGTCAGAGTCCAAAGGGCATCACCAGATACTCAAAATGTCCATCACGAGTATTAAATGCTTCCACTCGTCCCCTTCTCGTATACGAATCAAATTATAGGCCCCACAAACATCTAGTTTAGAAAAGATCTTGGCACCCCGCAGACTATCAAATAATTCAGAGATTAAAGGAAGGGGGTAGCTGTTCTTTATCGTAATTTTATTTAAGCCTCTGTAGTTGATGCAAGTTCGCAGAGACCAGTCTTTCTTTTCTACGGAGAAAAAGACCCGGCTCTGGCAGGGTAAGAGGATTTCCTGATAAACCACTATTGAAGATTCTCCTGGATGTAACTAGACAAAGCCTGAGTTTCAGGGACCTATAAAGGGTAGATTCTGCCCGGGGGGAGGGGGGAATTTGGGGTGGAGATGGGCAGTAAGTCAATAGGACAATCATATGGACGATGAGGTGGTAAGATTTCAGCTTGTTTTCCACTAAAGACATCAGCAAAGTCCTGTTGGAACAAAGGCAAAACGGGCAGAGGACAAGAAGATGGTTTCAACTTAAACACATTTGAATACAATGGTTCTTGCAATGCGGACCCCAATGAAGAACTTCTCCAGTTTTCCAATCCAGCTGTGGGGCATAGAGTTGCAACCATGGAAGGCTTAGCAGGAGAGGAGAAGTACAATGAGGGAGTGCATAGAAAGACAAGTTCTCCTTATGCAAGACTCCGACCTGCATAGACAACAGTTCAATGTGGTACAGCACAGTACAGTACAGTCTTTCTCCATTAACCGTAGAGATGTACAAGAGCTTTAATAAGCGAGATACAGGAAGATGATACCTATGTACTAGGGAGGCATCAATAAAATTTCCCGCGGAACCAGAGTCCAAGAAGGCAGGAACAGAGACAATCTCTTTGGAGGGTAGAAAAAGCTGGATTGAATTTAAGCGTGGGGAGGTGGTAATCACACCTAGGGAGGCCTCTCCCACAAACCCTAGGTGCAAGCGTTTCCCTGACTGTGGACGTAGAGGACAATCTTTTAGGTAATGATCCACACTGGCACAGTAGAGACATATTATTTCCTGCAGGGTCAAGCGAGACTGATCCACTTACATAGCCTCCACTGTGGGAGGCAACGTAGAAGGTTGCGGTGGCTGCTGGAAGACAGGTGACAGACGAGGAAAGTGCCAAGGTCGTGCAGACCCCTTTTCTTGGCGAAGTTCCTCATGTTGCTCAGAGAAACGGATATCAATCTGGGATGCCAACCGTATAAGATAATTTAAGGTAGAAGGCAATTCCCGGGCAGCAAGGGCATCCTTGATATGACTGGATAGTCCTTTCTTGAAGGTGGTGCAAAGAGCTTCATTGTTCTATGACAACTCTGACGCCAGGGCATACTCGCCCACAGAGGAGTTGCCCTGCAAAAGATTCAGTAACGCCGTCTCAGCGGAGAAGGCTCGGGCAGGTTCTTCAAAGATACCCTGAAATTCCATCAGGAAAGCCTGGAGATTGGTTGTGAAAGCATCACTGCAAGCCCAAAGCAGAGTTGCCCAGGCCAAATCCCTTCCAGTTAAGAAACTGATGACGAAGGCCACCTTTGCTTGTTCCTTAGGGAACTGTTCCGCCATGAGTTCGACGTGCATGGAGCACTGAATCACCATAACTGGCTCAACTGCTGTGCCTGCTGGGCCAACTGCTGTGACTGGAGCACCACGATAGAAGTGAGCTCGGATTATCTGGCAGAGGAACCCCAGCGGGATCCATGGCCGGATCTTGCTGTCACCGAGCTGGATGTGGATCATCTAACCTCTGTGGCTGATGACACGGACTGTATCGGGGAATGGAGTCTAAGGTGCCGCTGGTCTTCACCAGAGCCCACCGCAAGTCAGGATGGGCTTGTTGCTGCAGGCAACAACCAGGTCTCTACCCCCCGACACAGCTTGACCACACAGGTAGCTGGGCAAGACAAGGTACCAGAGGATAAAGCAGTAGCGTAGTCAAACCTAGCAGAAGGTCAAGGCAAGGCGGCAAAGGTGTGGAGTCAAATAACGTAGTAGGAAGGTCTGGATACCTGGGTAAGGCAACAAGCAAAATGGAACGCTTAATCTCCGGCTAGGGGCACAGAAGATCCGTCAGGGGAGTGTGGGAGGTGTAAACACTAATTATGGGTGCACTGGTCCTTTAAATTTCAGAGCTCTAGGAGATGGGGACGCGTGCGCCGGAGCTGAGCGGAGCGAGGTGAGTGACTGCTTGAATTCGTATAAGGGCACATCCTGCGATGCGCATCCCAGCCCCACCAGCGGACGGGGACCCCGGGACACTGCGCTCACAGCCGGAGCACAGAGCGTGACACATCTTAATACAAGGTACGTATAAGGAAAGTTTAATAAAACCAACATTTTAAAAATACAGTCGCTTTAGAAGCCTAATGTGTTTGGAATGCAAAGGTTTTTTTACTATAATGTGTGTTTTTGTGTACACAACTAGAAAGATTTAAGGTGTGTTTGTGGAAAAATATGAAATTCAACAAAACTGTCTTCACAGGCCAGATATGTGTCAGAGGAACACGCTTTTGCGTGGCAGAAATTACAGCACAATGAGTACTGAAGGTGTTTGCAGAACAATATTAAATGCACCAGAACCGTATAACAGTTCACTCGTTTTACATGAAATAAGTTTTTGACATACAGTATCTCACATGAGTGAGTACACCCCTCACATTTTGTAAATATGTTATATCTTTTCGTGACAGCACTGAAGATATGACATTCTGTTACAGTGCACATCCTATATTACAGTGTTTAATGTTGTGTTCCCTTATATAACTTAACACACAGCCATTAATGTCTAAACATTGGCAACAATAGGAAATATCAAATTCGGTCTAAAGTGTCAATATTTTTGGTTGCCACCATAATTTTTGCTATGTGGTGCCATGTTGAACTTCTAGAGAGTGTGAGAATGATAACACCAAATTTAAACATTTGTTTAAGACAAGCATGCAAAATCCCTTGTGATCAGTTTCATTATTCTCCCTTTTATTTTTCGTTATGCAAGATGTTACATATAAATCGCATCAAATACATTGAGCCAGCAGAGACCTTAGCGCTACAGAGAATACATTATTGTCTGATGCAACATTTCTGATGCAGAGCGTCATTTCTTCAATGTTGTCACATGGAAAGATATAATAAAATATTTACAAAAATGTAAGGGGTGACTCACTTATGTGTAATACTGTACATGTTCTTCAGGAAATATTATACCAGATGGAGGCCTAGTGTGCCCAATAATAACTCCAGTCCTGTTTGTCCTCATTTAAAGAGAAATTGTACTCTCCAGCCTGGACAACAATACTTCTGACTGAGAGAAAGTAAGGTAATTTTTGATTCATACACGCTGGTTTACTTGCCCAGTATACTGCTACCAGCTTATAACCGCAAATATATAGGCACCTTGAGGCAGTGAATCCTTCCTGACAGTTGATTTTTTTCAGATATTTTGGGTTCACAAGTAGGGATGAGCGAATTGAATCTGACGAATCCGAATTCGTTAGGAATTTAAGGAAAAATTCGATTTGCAACGAAAGGGAATATCGCTGAGATTTGATAACGCAAATCGCTTCATTAAACTCCATTTAATGTGGTCCAGGCTCCAGGGCATCTAAAATGACGGATCCATCTGTGAGGGCATGGGGCAAGGAATCCTGGGAAGGTGGGAACAAGCGTCGGCAGGATGACCCTGAATCACATGCAGCATGCAGCTTATCAGCAGCCAGTCACCCCTGTGATGTCACAGCCCTATATAATCGGCAGCCATCTTGCAGCCAGCAACTTCAGCCTTGTATTGCAGAAAGAGAGGGAGAGGGACAGACAGCAGTGTGTGTTGCACAGAAAAGCTACACCAGCGATTCACCTCAAACTCATATCCAGCTTAGAAACATTGATAGGGAAGGGCGTGAGATTGAGATAGAAAGTGCAATTTTGGGTGGTGTAGTACACAGTGACTGTGCGCTGCAGCACTGGTGTGTACAATAACTGAAAAGCTAATAGTAGTCAGCCAGTTAGGGTGAGCAGAGCACTAAAAGCATATTGTCCTCTACTAAGTGTAACCTGTGTGTAAATCTAAGTGGTGTACCATTTTGTTCCTGTTAAAGTCTTAAGGGCCTAGATACTGTGAAAGGCCAGCCAAAAGTACTCACCGGCTGGTGTTGTAGACAAATACTGTTTTAAGCGTAGTGGAGCCTATTGTACTCCCCTCATATACGCACTAAGTATGTAAGGCAGAGAAGTGCCAGGATGGGCACAGATTAGTGGCAGAGGTTTAAATTCATTAGGCAGAGGTTGCAGCTGACTAGGGGCGAGTGGCAGCAGGAGTTGCAGCGAGAGGCCTGGGCTCCCGGTATCAACCAGCGGTTGTGTCTCAACCAACAACTCCGCACTTAGGAGCCGGGTGCACAAGGGGCTTCATCATCATCAGGAGAAGAGGGTTGCAGGTTTCCTGTGAGGCAGCAGCTGAGCTAGCAAGGTAGTAGCATGGTAAGCAGCCATCAAGGTGGCAGAAGTGGAAAGTCTTGAGCCAAACGTGCCTGGGGTAGATCACCTGCTTTGCGGCAGCCTAACTTCCCGGGAGGTAGTGGAACAGGGGTTCGTCGGCAGCAGTAGCAGTCAATCAGTGCTGACTTGGTGGGAAAATTAGCTACTCAGAGGTGTGGCAGTTTTTCATCAAGCATCCGGATGTTAACCTGGCCACATGCAAGATGTGTTGGCAGAAGGTGAAGCGTGGCCAGGGTCCCAATTTTGGCACGACGGCCCCGAATTAACATATGCAGCGTCACCATAAAGCGGCCTGAGAGAACCGTGGCTCAAATGTGGTGGTCCAGCCTGCTGCATCACCCAGTGGCACACCACTCCCTGTTTCAGCCAGCCAAGGCTCCACCACTTAAGCCGAAGGGAGCTGCATGTCATATCCATCTTCTGTCGCTCCAGATGCTCCTGCTCCTCCTACTTCGAGTCAGTCATTCTGCCAGCAATCCATCTGCGAAGCCATGTCCAAGAGACAACAGTATGTGCCCACTCATCCAACGGTGCAAAAGCTGAATGTGCTCCTGTCCAAGTTGCTGATTCTGCAGTCCCTCCCTTTTTAAGTGGTGGACTCTGCACCTTTCAGAGAACTGATGGCTTGTGCCGAGCTGAGGTGGAGAGTCCCAAGCTGTAATTTCTTTGTGAAGAAGGCAGTACCAGCCCTACACAATTTTGTGGAAGAGAATGTGATCCAGTCCTTGAGCCTGTCGTTGTGTTCCAAAGTGCACGGCAGCTCCGACGTGTGGAGCTGTAACTACGGTCAGGGACAATACATGTCCTTTACGGCCCACTGGGTGAATGTGGTTCCTGCACAGCCACAACAGCAACTTGGACAGGTCACGCCGCTTCCATCTCCACGCTCTCAGACCGTTGGTCCTGTGACAGTGTGCGACTCCGCCTCCTCATCCTCCACCGTGTCCTCAGCCTTCACTGCACATACAAGTCTCAGCATACCATGTGTGCCGGGCATGGCGGTGTCACACTGTTCTTCACATGGTTTGCCTTGCCGAACGGAGTCACACAGGGGAGATACTGCTGAAAGTCTTTCATAAAGAAATCAAATCATGGTAATGGGAACCATGGTGACCGACAACGGGAAGAACACATTGTCTGCGTTGCGACAAGGAAGCCTGAGACATGCATGGCACACGTGTTCAATCTGGTTGTCAAGCGGTTCCTAAAGTGTTCCCTCCATCTGCAAGACATCCTATCAATGGGAAGGAAACTTTGCATGCACTTCAGCCACTCGTACACCGCAAAGCACACCCTCCTTGAGCTGCAGTGTCAGAACAGCATCCCTAAACATAGTCTAATTTGCAACCTTTCCACAAGTTGGAATTCCACCCTCCATATGTTGTCCTCAGTCACCAGGATTACGGAATGAGCTTCATCTACTACAACACATGTTGAAAAGAGTGGCTGGTCAGGGCACTGGAGACATGGCGCCTACATCTCACTGCCACATGGGCCCTGTGGGGGCTGAACTGGAGGGGGAGGTGCACAATTTAGGTTTCGCGAGATGGGCGGTTTTTCTAGTCATCTGACAGGAGAGAAGGAGCTAGAGGGTTATGAAGAAGGCGAAACAGAGGACCCAGACTTCTGGGCAGCCAAACTTGATTTGTGGCTGTAACTAGCCCTGGAAAAGCTGTCCTGCCCGGCCAGTAGTTTGCCATCAGAGTGGGTGTTTAGTGCGGCGGGGACCATAGTAACCCCACGGAGAACTCGTCTGTCCACAAAAAATGTGGAGAGACTGACCTTTGAGTAAATGAATCAGGCATGGAACAGCCAGGTTTTCCACCCACCAATGCCTGATGCATCAGAGTAAATTGACCAGGGTGCCACACCAACACTTATCTTTTATATTTTCATCCACAGACTAGTATGAGGGCTTGTTTTTTTGCGCTACCAGTTGTCCTTTGTAATGACATCTCTCATTTTACCATAAAATGTATGGCACAACCAAAAAAATACTATTTGTGTGGGGAAATTGATAATTTTGCCAATTTTGTAAGATTTTGTTTTCATGCTGTACACTTTACCGTAAAATAGACATGTTTTCTTTATTCTGTGGGTTAATACGGTCAAAATGATACCCATGAATACATACTTTTCTATTATTATACCGCTTAAAAAAATCGCAAACTTTTTAACCAAATTAGTGCGTTTAAAATCCCTCTATTTGCTAACCTATAACGTTTTCATTTTTCCATATGAGTGGCGGTATGAGGGCAAATTTTTTGCACTGTGATCTGTAATTTTTTTTTTTGATACCACATTTGCATATATAAAACTTTTAATACATTTTTTTTATAAATTTTTTGGGAATAAAATGTTATAAAAAAAAGCAGCAAATTTTTTTTCTTTTTACGTTCACGCCATTCACCGTATGGGATAATTAACATTATACTTTAATAGTTCAGATATTTATGCAGGGATGTGGAAATCCTATAGCCCGACGCCCGGGACAAGTAGTTTTGGGCTTCGGGCAGGTGAATTGTTTATAGATTTAGCCCTGTATCGGGCGAGCAGGGACAGACAGACTTCCTTCCCCCTTATTTTTCTTTAATGTCGGTGTGAGGCGCAGTCTGTACCTCACACCGGCGCTCAGAGTGTATGGAGGGGGCGGCGGCCTCCAGCTGACTGCAGGGTCCCCTTATCTCCCCTCCCGGAGGATGGAGGACGCAGCTCAGAAGACACAGCAGGGGGAGAGAGAGGATGTAGACAGCTCCGTGCACAGCTCCATCCCCCACACACAGCTCTATCCCTCCCCCTCCCCTGCTCTGTCTAGACAGGACCTAATCCACCACGGGGAGGTTGCTTGTTTGCACGGGGAAAACACAGAGCAGGGGGGGAGGGGGAGGACGGAAATCTCACCTCACACCGGCCAGGACTACAGCTCAGATGTCCACTCATGGCGGCTCAGGTGAGGAGGCCGAGAATGCAGACGGCAGCGGCAGTAAGGGTGGTTGTATATGTAGGGTGTGAGTGTATGTGTGATGTGTGCATGTAATGTATGATGGGGGGGCAGCAGCAGGTGTATGTATGATGTGTGCATATGTATGGTGTATATCAGTGTTTCCCAACCAGGGTGCCTCCAGGGTGCCTCCAGCCCTGGGCATGCTGGGAGTTGTAGTTTTGCAACAGCTGGAGGCACCCTGGTTGGGAAACACTGGTGGATATGTATGGTGTGAGTGTATGTGTGTATGATGTCTATGTGTGATGTGTATGTAATGTATGATGTCTATGTGTGATGTGTATGTAATGTATGATGTGTGTATAATGTCTAAGTGTGATGTGTATGTATGTGATGTATGATGTGGGGTGGGCAGCGGCTGGTGTATGTATGATGTGTGTATATGTGTGTATGTAATGTATGATGTGGGGGGGCAGTGGCGGGTGTATGTATGGTGTGAGTGTATGTGTGTATGTAATGTATGATGTGGGGGGCAATGGCGGGTGTATGTATGATATGTGTATGCATGAATGTTTTGTATAGGAGCGGACTGTCACGTCGGGCATTAGGGCAGTTGTGCCATCTAATTTTATTTATTTTTATTGGCACCCGCACTAAATTGCACCCCCAGAATCCCGCCCCCTTCATACTCACCAGACGACCAAGAGCCCCACGGATGCACACAAACACGCCCAAACCAAAACTACAACTCCCAGCATGTTGGACCATAACCTAAACTGTAGAACTATAAAGTGTAACATGCTGGGAGTTGTAGTTTTGGTTCGGGTCTGCTGCAGAGCTATAGGCTGCATCAGGGCATGCTGGGTGTTGTAGTTACTAATTGCAATTCCCAGTATTCCTTGACACATCCTATGGCTCTGCAGCTGACACAAACCAAAACTACAACTCCTAGCATGTTACACAATAACCTTAACTGTAATACTATACAGTGCAACATGCTGCAACACCCACACAACCATAGGCTGTATCAGGGCATGCTGGGAGTTGTAGTTATCTACTAACTAAATGCAACTTCCAGCATTTTATGACACAAAATGCAGCACATAAACTGGAGAAGCAGAACCCCCCCCCCCCAGTAACACATAAGTTCCTATTGAGACTGAAAAATAGTGATTAAAATATTTTAAAAAGTGCGTATACATGTGAATAAGCCCCTTTCCTAATAAAAGTTTCCAATTTTCTTTAAATAAAAATAATGTACAAAAATAAACATAAGTGGTATCGCTGCATGTGGAAATGTCCAGACTATTAAAATATGATGTTAATTAAACCGTACGGTGAACGGTGTAAATGTAAATAATAGTCCAGAATTGCTCATTTTTGGTCACTTCATATTAGAAATTTTTTATAAGGTGATCAAAAAGTTACATGTAGACTTATCTGGGCTTCCCTCGGGTGTAAGAGGAAATACAGCTCTCCCTCCGCTAATATCCTGACATACTGCGATCGCCTATTAACCATTAGATCATCGCTGTCAGCAGTGTCTAAAGGAATCTTATATCCATCCCTGGTGGTCTAGTGGGGGATCAGACTATTTTGGTTGAAATTATTTTATCTACCAGGACAAGTAGATTTTCTTGAGGGACAAGTAGATTGTGTTCCGCTTTAGTCCCTTGGACAAGTAGTTTTTTTTTTAATTTCCACACCCCTGTTATGCATGCGGCAATACCAAATATGTTTATTTAAAAAAAATCAAAAAAATTGGGGTCTATTGGGGAGGGGCTTTTTCAAATTTTTTTTACTTTTATTTATTTTTTTTAACCTTTTTATACTTTTATTTTTACACTTTAATAGTTCCCATAGGGACTATTTATAGCAATCATTTGATTTATAATACTGTTCAGTGCTATGCATAGGGAATAGCACCGATCAGTATTATCGGTGATCTTCTGCTCTGGTCTGCTCGATCTCAGACCAGAGCAGAAGACGCCGGGAGACATACGGAGGCAGGTGAGGGGACCTCTGTCTGCCATTACAGATGATTGGATCGCCGCGGCAGTGCTGCAGCCGATCCGATCATCCACATTAGGTGCCGCACTTCCGCAGATGCCGTGATCTGTATTGATCACGGCATCTAAGGGGTTAATGGCGGACATCCGGATCACGGATGTCGGCCATTACCGGCGGGTCCCTGGCTGCTATCAGCAGCCGGAACCTGCCGGACATGACCAGAGCATCGCTCTGATGCTCGCGGTTATGTATAGGACATAAATGTACGTCCTGGTGCGTTATGTACCACCTCACAAGGCCACACCATTTACGTCCTTCTTCATTAAGGGGTTAAGGCGCTGCTTCCCAGTTACAGACATTCCTCCGCATCAGACCACAAGTAAGTATTGAGGATATGCATTACGTAAAACTTTACTTTTAATAATATTCTTAGGATAAAATACATGGACCCAAACATTATTTAAATCGAACAAAAGGAAAGATGTGCAAAAAACACTGTGCCACCTACACCACCAAGTATTGATGTGATGCAAAGACCTTTAAAAGGTGGAAGGGAACAATGTATGGTCCATTGTAACCGGTGAGGGGTAAAAACTTCCCCTGTAAGGCCCTACTCTCGCATTATTAATTTATTTTTTGCAAGTGTTACTCGCCCTAAAAATGGCAGCTCCACACAGGAACCTCTCCCTACTTCCACCGGCAAACACTGGTATTTCACAGGGTTTTTAAGTGGAAATAGAGTTTCCTGTGTAAGGCTGCCCTTTTTAGAGTAACCAGAGTAACACTTGCCAAGAAGGGAATTAATAGGGCGAGAGTAGGGCCTTACAAAGGAAGTTTTTACCCCCATCTGCTACAACGTACATTATGTTGTTCCCTTCCACCTTTTCGAGGAAAGTGTTACTCGTCTTAAAAACCCTGGGAAATGGCAGTGTTTGTAGGTAGAAACAGGGAGGCCGTGTAACACTTGCCAAGAAGTGAATTAATAATGCGAGAGTAGGGCCTTACAGGGGAAGTTTTTACCCACACCTGTTACAATGGACCATATGTTGTTTCCTTCCACCTTTTAGAAGTATTTGCATCACATCAATACTTGATGGTGTAGGTGGCACATGGTGTTTTTTTGCACAGCTGTTTGATTTAAAAAAAATAATGTGGGTCCATATATTTTATCCTAAGAATATTATTAAAAGTTAAATTTTAGGTAATGCATATCCCCAATACTTATATATTAACACTTTTACAAAAGAGACTGTTTTCTTCTGCCTAACTGCCTCAGCTACTGTTCTGATCCTGCCATCCGCCTGATGCCACACATCTGATGCCAAGTTCTCTTTCCCCCCTCCCCCCCACCTTTTGTCACCTGGTACTGGTTTTGCCCACTCAAAACACACTCTGTCACTTTCAGGACTCCTGATGCTGCTGCCACCTCCAGGCTGTCTTATTCAGCCACTCTATGTTCTCCTCATGCTGCCGCAAACTCCAGGCTGCGTCATTCAACCACTACATGCTGCTGCCAACTCCAGGTTGTGTCAATCAGCCACTATTTGGTCTCCTCATGCTGCCGCCATCTCCAGGCTGTGTCATTCTACCACCATATGTTCTCCTCATGCTGATGCCGGCTCCAAGCTGTCTCATACTGCCACCACCATATTCTCCTCATGCTGATGCCAGCTCCAAGCTGTCTCATACCGCCACTGTATGTTCTCCTCATGCTGATGCCACCTCCAAGCTGTGTCATTCAGCTACTATATGTTCTCCTCATGCTGCCGCAAACTCCAGGCTGTGTCAATAAGCACCTATATGCTGCCGCCACCTCCAGGCTGTGTCATTCAGGCACTATATGGTCTCCTCATGCTATCGCCATCTCCACGCTGTGTCATTTAGCCACTATATGTTCTCCTCATGCTGCCGCACACTCCAGGCTGTGTCAAAAAGCACCTATATGCTGCCACCAACTCCAAGCTGTGTCATTCAGCCACCATATGGTCTACTCATGCTTCCGCCACCTCCAGGCTGTGTCATTCAGGCACTATATGGTCTCCTCATGCTACCGCCATCTCCACGCTGAGTCATTTAGCCACTATATGTTCTCCTCATGCTGCTGCAAACTCCAGGCTGTGTCATTCAGCCATTATATCCTGCCACCAACTCCAGGCTGTGTCATTCAGCCACTGTATGGTCTCCTCATGCTGCCGCCACCTCCACGCTGTGTCATTCAGGCACTATATGGTCTCCTCATGCTACCGCTATCGCCACGCTGTGTCATTCAGCCACTATATGTTCTCCTCATGCTGTCGCCACCTCCATGCTGTGTCATTCAGCCACTATATGTTCTCCTCATGCTGCCGCCACCTCCACGCTGTGTCATTCAGGCACTATATGGTCTCCTCATGCTACCGCCATCTCCACGCTGTGTCATTCGGCCACTATATGTTCTCCTCATGCTGCCGCCACCTCCACGCTGTGTCATTCAGCCACTATATGGTCTCCTCATGCTGCCACAAACTCCAGGCTGTGTCATTCAGCCACTATATCCTGCCGCCAACTCCAGACTGTGTCATTCAGCCACTATGTGGTCTCCTCATGCTGCCGCCACCTCCACGCTGTGTCATTCAGCCACTATATGGTCTCCTCATGCTGCCGCAAACTCCAGGATGTGCCATTCAGCCACTATATGTTCTCCTCATGCTGCCGCCACCTCCACGCTGTGTCATTCAACCACTATATGGTCTCCTCATGCTACCGCCATCTCCACGCTGTGTCATTTAGACACTATATGTTCTCCTCATGCTGCCGCAAACTTCAGGCTGTGTCAATAAGCACCTATATGCTGCCACCAACTCCAGGCTGTGTCATTCAGCCACCATATGGTCTCCTCATGCTTCCGCCACCTCCAGGCTGTGTCATTCAGGCACTATATTGTCTCCTCATGCTGCCGCCATCTCCACGCTGTGTCATTCAGGCACTATATGGTCTCCTCATGCTGCCGCAAACTCCAGGCTGTGCCATTCAGCCACTATATGTTCTCCTCATGCTGCCGCCACCTCCACGCTGTGTCATTCAGCCACTATATGGTCTCCTCATACTGATACCACTCCCAGGCTCTGTCATTGTGCCGCTCTGCGACAGTGATTCTAATAGCGATTCCTCTGATCTGCATGTCATACTGAATAACAGTATTATTTCACTAACACAGCACATACCCTATGCAAAGTGTTCTACACCCCTATTGAGGCTCTCTGTAGGCCAGAATAGAGGTTTTTGATAGCGATTCTCCGCGTATAAATTTGGACCGAAACAAATTTTTGGGGAGAATTCAGCGAATCGGTCGAATCTAATTTTTCAAAAATTCGCTCATCTTTGTTCACAAGCTTTGACACAAGTGTTAGAAATGCAAATTATAATGGTGTCTCAACCCTTTGCTAATGAAACACATAATTATTGTGAAATTTTGATTCGCACACAAGTGTCAACTTTTAGAAAGCCATATTATAAAAAATTTGTGTTTTACACTGAACGCATCTTCAGAAGCATTCCCACATATTTCTAAAAAGCCAAACAGTGGAAAGAATCTTGTATTTATATATATTGGGGGGTTTCTGTTTATGTAACTGATCACTTCTGTCCACCTTACCTGCTGTATCACTGTGAATTGTGATTGTGGATTTTATGCGTCTCCTTTCTATAGAATTCACCCTCAGCTTCAACTGTCTTTTACATGGCTGTTTAAGAAGTAGCAATCAAAATAAATATTGACAATAGCAACCTATCAGAGACATTCAGGACAATGCTAGATGAGTTACAGAGTATGCATAATACAGACAACTGAATAGCATTTAGAAGGTTTCCTACTATTCTAAACATCAAAATAATCTTTGTTGTTACACCATACATGAATGTACAAGAATAAAAGTAAATCTAATAATATATAGGTGTATGACTGTGGGGTCATGTGTGACACAAGTTAACTATTAAAATGTGCCAGGCGGCTAAGTGCACAAGGCTGCCATCAGGTGGTTACAATGTGCACTGCCTTAAAATGCTTAGTCATTTTGTTGAGTTGGGTCCCTTAATTTAAAACTAATAGTAATATCACTGTATGGTTTAAAAATGTCTTAGTTGTTTGCAAGGTCATGGCATAAATAAAAAGGACGCTGCCGTGTGACAACAAACTTCAGACATTTCAGATAGCTGCACTAAAACATGTCGCCACACCTACCTTGGCCTTTTGTGACCAGATGTGTTGGAATATATATGATACTACTGAAACATTTACTGATTTATTATGTCCAATGTAGAATAACCCATTAAATGTACTATTTACAGAATTAGTAAGTAATAGCCTGCTTTATATTTAGTTTTTGTGTAAATCTCTCAATCTAAGACTAAAGGAAGAAGAAATATACTTGTAGTACAAAAATTTGGGTTAGAAAAAACTGCAATTAAATGCTACATCAAAATGAAAGTTGTGAACTAGACCACAGCGATCTCAGTACCAAAGTATATAGTGCAATGGCATTGTGTTAATGAAGCAGTGCTTAGTTGTCAGCCTCTGTGGAAGGTTTTTTGACAATCTTTTTGTATTTTTGTAATTTATTGTGTTTGTGCCCTGGCTTGCGTGACTTGATTATCCATGAACTAACCCTAACCTGATCTTCTGCCCTGCCTTCTGACACTGATTCTAGACTAGATGTTTACCTGACAGTTACAGACAAAGATCACACATGTACTCTTAATGGGAAGATGCTGTAAAGCCTCTGCAAGATGCCTCTGACCAGAATGATCATACACATTAAAATCCAGTTTGCATGCCCTTTTCTACCCTGGCATCTGCTGTCAAAGGAGTGCCTGGAGGCCCAGATACACGTTAGATGGCCATCCAATTCCACCACCATGCCACTGGCTGGGGATTTGGATAAGAGGTTCCCCTTAAACACCATGTACACATGACCACTCTACTATATAGGAGCAGGGAACATGAATTCATGCTCCAGTACTGTAAACAGTTGGTGGTCTGTTTACCTAGCACACTGCATGATGATGTTATCACGAGCAACATGCAGGGTAAGCAGAGTGCCGCACATTGTATACCTTTCTAGCTGCCTGTACTATATACCTACCTACCTCAGTGCACTATATACCTACATACCTTAATGCCCTTTATGCTACCTGCCCTATGTACTAACCTACCTTCTTGTACTATTAACTACCTACCTGCACAATCGATCAACCAGGGGCCATTATCTACCTACCTTATGGAAATGTCCAGAGCCTAACATGTTTTTCTGGCAGATTCTGTGGTGAGGAGTCATGGTTGAAAGAAGTCTTCATGGCGATCTGAGCAAGACAGAGAAGAAAAGGAATAAGGACCCCCCCCCCCCATGAGTCACCAGATGTAGCTGCACTATAATCTGTTATATGGTTTGCAGAACCTGTGGAAAGCTGTGATCACCACTATATGGTCACTGTATGGAGGATATTAGTCTGTGCGCAGTGATTTTTATTCAGTATCAGTATGGAATTATTATCAGTCACTATGTGGGGGTAATGTAGTTAGACCTGCCGCATGTCTGTCTTGTGCACTGAAAATAATATTCTGAATAAAGTTCTCGGAACCAGAATGCCGCTCGGGTGAGTGCCATTTTTCAATTCTTGTTTGGATACTTTGGACTGTGACTATTTCATGAGAGAGAACACCATCTTACAGCATAGTAGTGCAAATTCTGCTATCACAGCTCACTCCTACATAATGTGCACAGTACCCTATTGATAAGAGAATGCCAGACTCTCACCTGTGTTTGAAGATGAGTTAATGTATAGTCATGATGTGGTGCATTTATTTGTCCCTTGTATAGTGGTGTAATTGGTGATAATGGTCTGTGTATAGTGGTTTTATTCAGTATCAGTATGTTAGTATTATCTAGTCACTATATGGTGGTAATAGTAGTGGTCATGGTGTGGTGCAATTATTTGTCACTTGTTTTGTGGTCATATCAGTGTCTGAATAGTTGTTTTTTATATAATAACAGTATGATGGTATTAGTTACTACATTAGTAATATGGTGTCCTGGTGTGGAGGTATTATTTTCGTCCTTCCAACCCACACTACGCCGCAAAAATCCTTGCACTGACCCTGATACTATACCCTTATTTTTTTTTATTTTTTTTTTAACAGTGATTGGTGTAAATATCATTATACAGGAATCCCATGGCTGCTGGCAGTGGCTGCTCACACTGTTTAAGCAGAAGATGGCAATTGACAAGATATGCCTAACATACTACCAGGAGGGTGAAAGGTGGACAGCAACACTTGATTATACTTCCCTTCTTTTCAGTGTACCCAGCATTACAGCTTTATAGAGTACCAGACTCTTATGGCTACTGAGACATTCATCTAAACATTAATTTTAAAAGCCACATGGATGTTAATATATTAACTGCATCTTTCACATACATTTACCACATGAAAATGACCCCATAGCTTAGCAGGGTAACCATGCCAAACATACCATTTGTGGTACCCAGGAGGGTAATGGTGTCTGGGGTGTTGCGGTGATAGTATAGGGTATATTTGTGTTAACCCTTAATTGTGGTGACGCCAGGGTGGGGTTTCCTCAATGTAATGGTCCTACCACCAACCGTCCCACAAATGGCAGGGAGAAATAACGGAATGTCCACAGCAGATTTTATGAAGTAAACTTGAAGTAACTTTACTGCATATTTATGCAGCGGCATGGAACATAACAGTCTTTGAGAGAGAGAGAACCGTGGTACAGGTTCCTCACAGGTTTCCTGGGACTCCGGGATCAATGAGCTTTGGTTCTAGCCACTGTGCTACTATTTTTAGAAGAATTGGATTTGTAGTATTCACACAGGATTCAGTAGATTGAGCTTGGATAACTCACGGTTTTGCGGCCTGCAATCCTGTCCTGGACCTTACCTGGGCGGGGACAGCGCAGCGGCACCTTAACGCCCCCTATCCACCCCTGCCGACATGTCAGAGAGTATAGAGGAGGAGGGACTGGGCACGCAACAGTTCCATCCAGGAAGTCCTCTTCTATTGCATTGTGTGCAGCGCAGTCTTATGAAAAGTCCGGAAAGTGCTACCATGGCCTGCCCGTCAAACCCGGAATGATTACAATGTAACTGATATTAAACCCCCATGCGCTCACTTCATAGAAGGTGAGTTTTAGAAGTGATTCGCTGATAATGGCGGACATCAGTGAGCCCGCTGATGTCTGCCATTAACCCTATAGATGGCAAGATCAATACTGATCATGGTATCTATAGTGAAACATTTTGGCTGTACAGGTTAGGGTGGGCTTAACGGACCCCCGCTGCGCATTTGAGAGGTTCTGTTGAGAGCAAATGGCTGCCGGAGGTCTCTTACCAGCCTCCGGCATCTGGGATAGCCGATCTTCTTGTACAGCTAGGCTATACAAGATTGCAGATAGTACTGATCAGGCCTATGGTATTACATAGTACTGAACAGTACTATGCTTGCATGTTAGAGTATAAGAGTTCCCTATGGGAACTTAAAAAGTAAATATAACATAAATTGTTAAAAAAAATATATAATAGCACCCCCACCCCCCAATAAAAATATAAATCCCCCCCTATACCTATTTTAAAAAAAAAATTGGTATCCAGTGGTATAGGGTTGCAGTTGCGACCAGGCCCATTAGCCAGGTTGCAACTGCCTTAGGGTACATTCACACGAGCAGATCCACAGCGTATTTAGCGATGTGGATCCGCTGCTGAAGGACCGCTGCATAGTGTCTTTACATGTGCCTTCTCAGAGCGGCAATACGCGGTGTACTCGCACACATCGCGGCAGCTCCCCCTGCTTCATGAGCTAGGCCGAGAGCTGCCGCGATGTGTGAGTATACTATGAATGTGCGCGGAGACTCGCACATCGCACTGTGTCTGCTCATAGCGGCGGATTGCTGCTCCGAGCTCGCACACATAAAGGCACCATGCAGTAGTCCTGTAGCGGCTGATCCGCAGCATAAAATACGCTGTGCATCCGCTCTTGTGAACATACCCTTAGGGCGCTGGCAGTGGAGTGGCGTAAAAACTGAATCCCCAGCCACTGGCAGGGGATTCGGATCAGAGGTGCCCTCCAAGAAGATAAAATGAGTGGCGATGTATACCGTGTATGCATCGCCACTCAGTACTGTACATGAGCAGGGAACATGAATCCCTGCTCCTGTACTTTACACAGGAGGTGCTCTGTTTACCTAGCGCAGTGCAATGATGTCATCACGTGCAGCATTGAGACGTCCAGAGGAGGCCCTGGTGTTATCACTGGAGCAGAGGTAAGGCGAGTGGGATTTTTTTTTAATTTAAGGAGGGGAAGAGAGAGAGAGAGAGAGAAAATTGAAGTATTGCCTATACCAAGCCTCCTACATTGTTCACCTTAACTCAGGCCTTATTCAATCGATGCTACCAAACTCATCTGATGCCACTTCTTTCTAGTCACCATGTCAGACCAGACCAAAACAATCACAGGAAACAGGGCCCACAACCTCAACAAATCCACCTTAATGTCACGCAGGAGATCTCTCGACCTCCTAACACCCAGGTCATTCCCCCCCCCCCCCCCCCCGCATGTACCACAAGGACATCCAGGGCCCTATCCATCCCCACATAGAACTGAATGTGAGGCAGCAAACCAGGCCACTGCAGCCCCCCTTAGCCAGCCAGCGCACTAGCGCTGCCGATATTGAAAACCCCAACTGACAGACATCCAGCCGCATCTTGGCCCGAACTCCCCCTCTGACCACATAGAAATGACCAACAATCCAGATGAGACATGGACCAGCACCTGAAAGAAAGAGTTTAACAGGCAATACAGGCAACACCTCCACCCAGAACATTACAACAACTGAGGCCAAACATAAACACGAAACCAGTCCGACTCCCACCTCCCAATGCGTTTGATGATATCAGCATGCAAACCCCACCGAGCCACTTCCGTAGCCGCCCCAATACAAAAAGAGTGAGAGTAAAACTCCTCAGGCACCCTCCCAAGCGCGGACAGATACAAATGAAAAACTCTGACAAACTGAAAACACGATAAGAAAGTCCCATCCCCATTAATCAACAAAGGCCCCTGCTCCCGGGTGCAGCCCCCAAAAAACATGAAAACACTCCACCGGGCATACCGCAGACCCCCGCAAAGGCGCCAGCCCAACCAAGATCCCTCTGCCTAAAGTGTCCATCTTTGAACGACGAACCATACACTCCAAACCACCATTCCCCAAACTCACATCCCCCAACAGAAGACCCCCAACTGCCTTCCTGCTCAGAGCCACCAACTTCGAAATATGAAACGCTCCAAAAAAGGCTAATGAAGAAGCCAGCCGAAACAATGCGGCCTCGTACACCGAAAAACAAACAGACCCCAGCACATCACCCATCTGCACCAGAAACGAAAAATACACTGGTCTCCACGAGTCCCGCGAACTAGCTCCCTTTCAGAAACTCTGCACCACTTGTTGCACCAAAAAAGATTTGGTGACATCCTGCAAACCCTTGGCCTTAAATGGGCACTGTCAGATACAAAAACTTTTGATATGTTGTAGAGCAAGCAAAACCAATAGGTTTTGCAATTGCTTTCATTAGAAAATTTTCCGTATTTCATACTGAAAAAGCCAGTCAAACAGGGCTCACAGCTGGAGGAAAAATCCTCCCACTGTCCGCTTGTGTCCTGCTACTGTCATTGAGGACAAGTTGGGAGTTGAAGTATTGCTAATGCTAGGGGAGATGTGAGCAGACTTCATACTGAGGGAGTGGGCAGAGACCTGCACAGTGAGGCCATGCTCCCTCCATTTGAGAGGAATTCAGACTAGTGAGCTAAATTAAAAGTGTAATAAAATAAAAAATAAAGGTGTTAGACACATAAAAATTGGACGTACATGGTCAGGAATAGGTACTGAGTGATAT
This sequence comes from Hyla sarda, assembly GCF_029499605.1. Taxonomy (NCBI): domain Eukaryota; kingdom Metazoa; phylum Chordata; class Amphibia; order Anura; family Hylidae; genus Hyla; species Hyla sarda. The sequence goes on from NC_079189.1 coordinate 414,185,033, forward strand.
ATTAAAAAAAATATTTGTTGGATCTGTTATGCTTTAAACCAAAAAGCCAGAGACAACAGCCCATACTGGAAGGCGAAACCCCCTCACAGAAAAAAACAGCAGAGCAAAAAACAGCAGAGCCGCCTCCCAATCCGCCACTGAACGGAGACCCCCCAGCCGCCCAGTCAAAGTCTCCCATTCCAACCACCACCTGCTGTAGGCCGTCCACGTAGCCCTACTCACAAACCGACCAACCAATCCCAACGCCACATTCACACCAGCCTCCACAGCCAGTCCGGACATGAAATCCCCCGCCCCTCCGCTCCAGGCGCCAGCTCCCGCAAATGGTCCCACTGAAAACGAGAGAGCGTCAGCAATAGAATTCTCCACCCCATGTACATGAGAAGCCACAAACTGCGAATTCAACTGTAAACCCTTCAAAACTAAATGTTGCAACAATCGCACAACCCGCGGGGAATTTGCCATCTGAGCGTTGACAGCCTGTACCACCCCCAGATTGTAACAGCGACAACAAACCCGCCTATTGCTAAAGTGCGGCCCCCAAATCTCCACCACCACAACAATGGGAAACAGCTCCAAAAACGCAAAATTCCGAACCAACCTCACCTCCTACCAAGCTACCGACCACTGACCCCCCAGGTAAGCCCTAAAACCACAACACCCCGCCGCATCAGTAATCAGTTGCAAATCCTGACTAGAGATAGGATGGTCCATAACCATAGACCTCCCGTTATACTTCTCCAAAAAACCCTGCCACACACCCAAATTCACTGACAAGCGCACAAAATGATGCGGTGGATACCGGTCGAGAAAAGGAACCATCCTTTCCACCATAACCGGCGTCGCCCCCCTTCTGGTCAGTACCCCCGTCCCTACCTTTGCCTTTCTGGAAACACTGAGACAATCCATGGGCGCCCCCACAGCCAGAGCACTCATGTTTAAATCGGCAGCCCCAAACTTGCAACTGCCGTCATTCAATTGCCAACAAACACCCTTTCCCGAAGACGCCGGCCGCACTGAACCAGAGCCACCGGCCCCCTCCTGAAAGGACTGCTGACCCGAGCTACCTCATGGGGCGCTGCCATCAGCCGCATCCATAAGCTAATGTCTTTATGATCCCATCACAAGGATGGGCGAACCGCCAACCGCTGCCTGAACTGCTCGTCATAATGGAGCCATGCAGTGCCCCCTGTAAACCCTATACGCCTCCCCTACCGAATACAAGTAGCAGAAGAGACCGGAACAATGTTCTGGATTCTTCTCCCCTACCACACTAGCCAAAATCGCAAAGGCCTGCAGCCAATTGGAGAAGGTCCGCGGTAGCATTTGATACTGCCTACGCTCCTCCTCCTTCTTCTTACCCTCATCCGGCTTCACTCTATCCAAGTTAAATTTCCTTAAGCAGAAGCAGTGAAAAGATCTCCACATACTCCCTCCTCCAGATCTTTTCAATAATCAAACACAAAAAAAGACAAATCACATCAAAACAAAACATACGCACCTCCACTTTCAATGCACCCCCACTAAGTATCCCCCACACCACCCCACCGGGGAACCTCCCCCCCCCCCCTCCCCCCGAGCCTGCTGCTGGGCAATAGAGCCTGCATCCCGCAAGAAAGCTATGCAACCCCGCTAAACCACACCCCAACTCCCCCCCCCCCCCCACAGTAGAACCAGAAATGGTGGTACACTCACTGGACCTGCTGGCCGCCACCGGCCCAGCAGCCATCTCTCCCCCAAGTGGCGGACATCCCTCACATGACTCTCCGCAGGAACTCCAGGGGCCGGGCAAAGCCCGACCGCAACAGCAGATCCAGCTACCCCCCCATCCCCATACATGGAGTCCTCCTCACAGCCAGCCTCATGCCTGCCATCATACCGCCGGCACCTGGCTCCCTGGGAGGCCCGCGGCGCCACTCAGCTCCCTGGCCTGCGTGTCTGACAGGAGAATGTCACCCCCTGGCCGACGGCACAAGAGCGGGCACAGTCTGCGCACGAGCCGCAGTATTCCGCAGAGCCCGCCCCTCTTGGAAGACCTCACTTCTGGAGTGGGCCGCTAGCAACAGCTCCCCACGTGGAGCAGGGACCGCTGCAGAAGCATGCCGATCCCCGCCATCCTCAACTCCAGACTGTCCGTGGGAGGACCCCCGGACCTACCCCCACCTGAAGCACTGTAGTGCCGGGCAGAGGCGGCCGTGGGCAGCACAGAGGGACTCACCCGGCGGCGTCTGGAGCCAGGAGCAGTATCTGGGCTCAGGCGTGTAGGTGGGCGGGAGCACCGCCTGCTGACTCTGGAACTCCATTCGGGTGCAGCTTCAGAAGGACCGGCCAGAGAGGTGATCTGTGCCTCCAGCCAGGACCCCTCCGAAGTGCCTCATCCCGCAACCGCCGCAGCAACGCTTTGAAATCCGCCATCAGGTAGGGAGCTTCTTCTGCCAACTTCGCTGCCGACTGACCCCTTCCTGATCGAGCCCCCTCCTTCTTAAACCCTCCTCCTAACTCCTTCTCCCACGTAGCGTACCCATACCACATGTCCAGCCCCAGTCTCTCCTGACATGTGCCTCTCCGCTCCGATTTTCTCCACTACAGGACTTCCTGATCCTGTGGTGAGGAGTCATGGTTGGAAGAAGTCTTCATGGTGGTCTGAGAAAGACAGAAGAAAAGGAAAGAGCCCCCATGTGAGTCATTACACGTAACCGCACTAATCTGTAATACGGTCTGTCGAGATTGTATGGAACCGGGGTCACCACTATATGGAGGATATTAGTGTAATGGTGTGGCAGTATTATTTGTCCTTGTTGTAGTGGTGTTATTGGGGATACTGGTATGTGTATAGTAGTTTTATTCAGTATCAGTATGAGGTACTTAAGGACCAAGGGCGTACCTGCACTCCCGTGGAATATTTGGTCCCCGCCGCGAGCCGGGCAGGGACCGGACTGGCATACCTGTTGAAATCATCCAGCAGGCACCCTGTGCAAACCCCTGGGGGAGTCCTGAGACACCCCCACCCCATGTCGGCGATTGGAGCAAATAACCGGTCAATCCAGATCGGTGATTTGCGGCGATTCTGGGCTGATCGGGTCTCTGATGACCCAATATCGCGGAATATAGGGATGATTCAGAGACAGCCCCGATCATCCTAAAGGATAGGAGCGAGGTGGCAGCCACCTCCTCCTATCCCCTGCCATTGGTCGGTTAGGACTGACCGACCAATGGCAGTTGGTGGTGGTGGGGGCTTTAAGGTGAAGTCCCCGCTCTGTCCAGCCCTCGATGTCCAGGTAGAGCAGGGGGAAGATGGCCGTGGGTGCCGAAGCTGCGAGGGACCGGCGGCAGGAATGAGGCGGAGGCAGCAGTGAAGATCAGTGGTAAGTGATCTTCACTGCTGCCTTCTAGGAGTTGCCGAACTACAACTAAAAGCATGCCCAGACAGCCAAAGGCTGTCTGCGCATGCTGGGAGTTGTAGATTTGCAACATCTGGAAGACCACAGTTTGGAGACCACTGTGCAGTGTTGTCCAAACTGTAGCCCTTCCCGATGTTGCATAACTACAACTCCCAGCATGCCTGGATAGTCTGAGCATGCTTGGAGTTTTGCAACATCTCGAGGACTATGGTTTGGACACTACTACACAGTGGTCTCCAAGCTGTTCTCCTCCAGTTGTTGCATAACTACAACTCCTAACACGTCCTTCGGCTGCCTGGGCATGATGGGAGTTGTAGTTTTGCAACAGCTGGAGGCTTATTGGTTGAGAAACTCTGTGTTTTGCAACCAGTGTGCCTCCAGCTGTTGCATAACCACAACCCCCAGCATGTACGGATAGCCAAAGGGCATGCTGGTAGTTGTAGTTTTCCAACAGCTGGAGGTATGCCCCTCCCCATGTGAATGTACAGGGTACTTTCACACGGGCCGGGGTTTACAGCGAGTTTTTCGCTTAAAGTTTGAGATGCAGCAAATTTCCCGCAGCAGCTCAAACTCCCAGCGGGAAACTTGCTGTAAACCCCTGCCTGTGTAAATGTAAATTAAAAACACTACACAACACTACACTAACACAAAATAGAAAGTAAAATACTACATATAACCCTACACAGTCCCCCCTCCCCCCCAAATAAAAGTGAAACATTTCTTGTACGACACTGTTTCCAAAACAGAGCCTCCAGCTGTTGCAAAACAACTCCCAGTATTGCCAGACAGCCATTGACTGTCCAGGCATGCTGGGGGTTTTGCAACAGCTGTAGGCACCCTGTTTGGGAAACCCTGCTGTAGGGTAATTTTGGTATCGTAGGCCAGTCTAATTCTTGCATCCGGGTCCTTCCCTATGCAAATCCCTTAATTAGGCCTCAAATCTGCATGACGCTCTCTCACGTCTCACTGTCGTATTTCAAGGCAACAGGTTAGGGCCACATATGGGGTATATCTGTACTCCGGAGAAATTTCCTAACAAATTTTGGGGGACTTTTTCACCTTTTACCCCTTATGAAAAGGTAAAGTTGGGGTCTACTCAAGCATGTTATTGTAAAGAAAATAAAAAAAAATTACACTAACATGCTGGTGTTGCCCCATACTTTTCATTTTCACAAGAGGTAAAAGAAAAAAAGACCCCCAAAATTTGTACAGAAATACCTCATATGTGGACATAAAATGCTCTGCGGGCGCACAAGGTGGCTCAGGAGTGAGAGCGCCATGTACATTTGAAGTGATTTGCAAAGGGGTGGCTGATCGTTACAGCGGTTCTGATATAAATGCAAAAAAAACACCCACATGCGACCCCATTTTGGAAACTAAACCCCTCACAGAACATAACAAGGGGTATTGTGAGCCTGAACACCCCAAGCGTGTTTGAAGAATTTTCGTTAAAGTAGGATGTGAAAATTAAAAATGTTTATTTTTTCACAAAAATGCTGATGTTATCCCAAAGTTTTCATTTTCACAAGGGGTAATTGGAAAAAAAAGCCCCCCAAAATTTGTAACCCCATTTCTTCTGAGTATATAAATAACCTATATGTGGATGTAAAGTGCTCTGCGGGCGCATTACAATGCTCAGAAGGGAAGGAGCGTTATTGGGCTTTTGGAGAGAGAATGTGTCTGGAATTGAAGGCCATGTGCGTTTACAAAGCCCCCATGGTGCCAGAACAGTGGACCCCCCCTACATGTGACCCCCTTTTGGAAACTACACCCCCACAGAATGCAATAAGGGGCGCAGTAAGCGTATACACCCCACAGGTGTCTGACAGATTTTTTGAACTGTCGTCCGTAAAAATGAAAAATTAAATTTTTCATTTGCACAGCCCACTGTTCCAAACATCTGTCAAAAGCCAGTGGGGTGTAAATGCTCACTGCACCCCTTATTACATTCCGTGAGTGGTGTAGTTTCCAAAATGGGGTCACATGTGTGGCCCCATTTTGGAAACTATATATCTCAGAGTGTGTGTGTGTGTGTTCACGTTCATGTATAACTTCCAATGGCTGTAGATATTTCAGTAAAACTTTGTACACATTACCTATATGTCACCTAAAATTTTATTAATTTATGAACTTTTATGGTGATATTTTTACCTCTTTTGACAATTTGATATTTTTTATATGATATTTATTTGTTACTAGACTAAGTTTTGGCATTTTTATCTGACACACCCTCTGAATTTAGCCACAAGGGCCCTTTTTTAACCATTAACCATTTAAGGTTTTAACCATCCTGTTAGCTGTAGTCACGGGTGTACAGATTTCCTTTATTTGCTTCTTCCCTGAATAAACCACACTCAAATATTTTATGGTTATGATCTTTGGGGATATTCCAGAGGACAGATTTTTCTTCTATTACCAGTCAATTTCATTTAACATACCGGGTATTTTATGATTTCAAATTAACCTTGGTTTCCTTATATACGCCCTCTTTGAGCCCCTATCTTAAGTTAGACCCTCTCTTTGTGCTAAATGAACTGAGCCCCTAGATAAAATGTGCCACTGTCCACATAGATAACCTGTACTGTACTGTACTACTGCCCCTATAATGAACTGTGCCACTGTCCCCAATTAACTATACTACTGCCCCAATGAACAGTGCTAAAGGGCACCAAGATGGACAGTGGCTTTGTCTGGGATGGGTTCACTGGAAGATCCTTTGGTGGAAAAGTCTGATGTTAGATGCAAACTTACATTATATAACTACTGTGAACATGCACAATCTCTTAGAATACAAATTGCTATACTAATAGTAAGATTTTTTAGGTGACGTCTGTTCTAAGTCATATGTAAACTAAGAATTTTACATTACTAAAATATCTGGAATTAAAGTAGTATTGTAAAGGCATAAAATAGCACCATAAGACAGCTTGTCTTCCTACCTGTCAAATGAGGTGCTTCTTGTTCAATTTGGTCAAGCCGTTCTCCTGATGCAGCCCCCCATCCATTCAGGAATGACGTTACCCATCAGGCTTTGCTGCAGTCCCATGGCTCAAAAGCCCTCCCTCATTTTCCCTCCCCACCCCGTACCTAATAATGTAGTATGCCCCCGGTGCTTCCCCCTGTCTCACGCCTATGCAGGGTGAGCTCCCCCTGAATATATGAATATTGAGAGATGGGGAGGACCCAACTTGCTACAGGGAGGGCCGGCACAGAGCGCTGAGGATGCTGGGTCCGTGCACAAAATGGCAACGAGAGGCGGCATACAGCGGGTTGGACGTCACAGCTACTGAGGAACAGTTCAGCTTCCGGATTGCTCAGATCTCAGGTACCACTGCGGATTCGGGCATGGTGCTAATAGGGTTTTCTATATATCTTTTAAAACCAAGCTCAATGCGGGAGAGAAAGTTTTTCTTGCACTACTCCTCTAAGTGTTTATCCATTGCTGTATAAAAACTGCAATATTTGCATTCCTAGCGTGCACTTGGCCGACAACACCCGGAGATGCTGTGTCTCTGTAAACAACACCATTGTGATTTATTCTCCATAAATCTTATGCATGGGAAGAATTTGGCTTCATTTACCCAAACAAGAGTAAAATGAAGAAAACATTTGCTTTTAATCTCTCAATCACTTTCCATGATCTTTACGTATAGTATGGACATTTTTGTTAAAATGTGTTAAAAAGATGAACAGAAATGGTAACTTAAGTGGCAAATTTATTTATTTTTTTGCCACTTTTGCTACCATTTCAGGTCATCCTCTCATAACAGGTTGCATAACACGTATTTTAACAACTGTCCATGTTTAAACCCCTCATCAGACACATTTGTTTTTTTCATCCTGTTGAAGATCAGGATACTGTTTAAGATCAAGATCCAGAAAGATTGTGTCTTTTGTAACACAGAGGTCAGTGGCATCAGGATAGGCATCCTATCATAATATGTTGCTAAGGGATCTCTTAATCTTGAAAATAAAAATGATGACTACCTTTAAACAGGATGAGAACTGGGCCTAATAAAGAATCAGAATAGTTTGAATCATTATTGCGTATTTAATGACTCAGTACCATTCTTGTAAGGACTAACTAGATTACAGTAAACAGTAGTATTACATAGACATGCAGAATATTTTATGGCCTGCCACCTTTTTCCTGCAAATAGAAAAAGGTGACCGGAAAAATGTTGTCAAAAGAAGTCTGCCAAGTCAACATGATTTACAAGCCTGCAAGAACTGTCTAGAGCAGGAGCAAATCCCCATAGCATACCAGACAGTTCCTTACATGGACAGAGGTGGCAGCCAAGAGTACTGTGGTCAGACAGGATGGAACTACACAACTTCCTCTGAAGCATACAACAGCTGATAAGTACTGGAAGGCTTATGATTTATAAATGGAAGCATTTTACCAATCTGTATAACTTTCTGCCACTTTGAGGAAGGTTTTTACTACTATTTTTTTCTTTTCAGGCATATAATTCTGAGATTGAATTTTTTTTCACTTTCCTACATCGTTTGACATGGATAGAAGAGCTCAACAAATTTAAGCACGAAGCCCTTCTGATCATAATGCCTTGTACTCCTTATGTTTTCTCAGATCCAACATGGGCATTTTACTGTTTTCAAGTTTTCATGACCCCTGGCTCCATCTTTGATAGACTACTCATTTACCTTCTGTGCCACCTACTCTTATAGTTAATAGATTCTGTAAAGCTTCCACCTTTGATCCTGAATCGCACCTTTCTTAGTGTTGTGCATTTGCTTTTAGTACCACCTGGTGTATATGATGGGCTTGCCCCTTAGCAGAAATCAAATTGGATAACCCAAATGTCATAAAGAATCATATTAAGGCACACTAAGATTAAAATGGGCCCCCAATTTTTATACTAGGTTTTGCCACCAACATCAGATGGACATGTTTGTTTCCTTCTCTACCCAATTACCACATTAGACGGGCTACCACTCAATGATGAATGATGCTTCAAAATTAAGCTTCAAGCTCCTCATTACAGGTATCACCGGTGAGCAGTGAATCAGGAGACAGTGATCGGGCAAGACTGTGTGTGTGAGGTCAGGACTGGGGGTTCTCTACTAGCTTGTGTGGGGACCATTGAATCATACATTACATTATTTATCATGTACTAATCCTGAGTTACATCATGTAGTTTACTCTGTATGGAAAGCCACTGTGTACATACATTACATTACGTATCCTGTACTGATATTGAGTTGCATCTTGTATAATCCTTCAGAGCAGCACCCCCATTATTTTGCTGGTGGAGTCACTGCGTAAATACATTACATTACTTATCCAGTACTGATTCTGCGTTACATCCTAATAAATGATTGTACTGTGTGTGTGCTACAATCAATTAGTATCTCCTATCTGTAGTGTATGGTGTAGCCTGCACTATGTAGACTCAGAGGACACAGGTCTTGAGTGGGTTGGGCACACTGGTGCAGTGTAGGGACAGCTCAGGGCTGTTACTGTGGATGTCACACGCCTTCACTAAGATGGAACACTGCCTCTGAGATTCTCCAGCCCCTTGACCTGGTGCAGCAGCCTCATCGCCGGCTCTAGCTTGGTGACCATGAGGTAGTAGGTTGGAAGCAGCTACTGCTCTATATCCGGAATTTGCTGGGCATCTGACATCTCCGCTTGTTACCGTCTATACAGGGAGATGTCATCATAGCATGACAAGAATACAGACAGATGTGGCTCCTGTCTTGCCACTAGATCAGGGGATGATCCAGAGTCCCTTAGACTCCTCATGTCCCCCAGATGGCTCTTTCCCCAGACTGCTTTTTCCCCTCTGTTCCCCAAATAGTTTTGTCCAGACCTGTTCCCCAGACCCCTCTGTCCACCAGACCCTTGTCCCTCAGACCTGTATCACCCAGATCACTCTCTCAAACCCCTGTACTCAAGAACGCTCTGCCCACTAGATTGCCGTCCCATCAGACTCCTCTCCTCCAGATCCCTATTCTCAGATCCCTCTCTTCTAGATCCCTGTCCCCAGACACTTCTCCAGCCCCCTCTCCCCAGCCCCCTCTGAATCACCAGCCAGAGGTAAATCACTTGCTAAGGCTGCCACACTGACAAAACAGTTGAACTGAAGACGTATACTTACGGGGGAAGGGGGGGGGGGGAGAAGTTAGCACACCCAGGCACTAGAGGGACAGGCTGCCTCTAGGGCCCGATGCTTGGCTGTGTTGACTCCTCCTTCCTCTAATAACTTGACCTTCGCCATCTCCGGCAGTCCAATAATCCGGACGTTATTTCGCCTCAGCCTATTTTCCAAATTGTGATATCCCAGTACGGGATATGCTCCTACAGTCCTGTCAGGTTGAGTCCCTGTTCGTCCTCAGGGCTCTCCTTCACTGTTCCCCCATATTGTGTATAGGTTGTATATTTAGTGTAAAGGACCTTTGATATGGTCACATGATTGTTAGTCACCTGATAATGGTTGTCACATGTTTAAGTCATATGTTTTGTTACCCAGAGAGCACCAGGTGACCAGATGACCCACAGCTAGCCTATGAGCTCCTTGCTAAGCCCCCATTATAAGAGGGGGAGGTACTACATACACTGTCTTAGATTCTGAGGTCAAGTCAAGTCCAGTCCAGACGTCTCAGAGCTAATTTCCAGCACATCTGGAGGCCTCAAGCCTAAATTACAGCCACAAGTCTGTAAGTCAAGTCATCTTTGTCTGCTGTCACTATCTTCAGTCAAGTCAACACAGTTATAGTCATCGTGGCTGCGCTAAAGTCTGTCAAGTCACTGCCAGTCCAGCAAGCTGCGAGGTCCCCTGTGTTACTGGTCACCTCTCTGGGATCTTGGCCAAGCTGTAAAGACTGTACCTAAGTAAAAGCTACCGTTAACCTTAACCTGGCCCTGGACTATTATTTGCCCTGCCTAACCTAGGACTAGCGGTGCTACCTTCGGGTGGTTACATAGGCAAACTACGCCCTGGCATCACGAACACTAAGGGGTTAACACCATCTACCCCTGGGCAACACCATCTGCCCCAACACCTCACATCGCACCCCAACACTACAAAATCAGAGGACACCCAGTCCTCTGCCTCCGTCATGCGCCCCCCTCAAAGTCTGCATGTCCTGCCGCAATAGGCCCACATCTATCTTCAACAAAACCTATAAAACTGACAATTTAAAATTCAAAACTTTATTCATGTAATTACCACAACAATACAAAAGAAAAGGACACATCCCTAAAAACATCCCACCCTTAAAACGCATGTACCACAAACACAAGCAGGAACCAACCCTCAGAATATACCGGTCATAACTGCCCAATATCCACCGATCTGTAACCAAACAATATAATGCAATGCTGTATAAGGTTTAACAGATATATTTACCTAATTGCGACATCTGGTATTCCAGAGTACACCCTGCCGCACCCCTACACCTGTTTCCAGATAGTCTCTTCCTCAGGATGCCACATCTAACATTACCTCCACCAGCTTACCGGTCAGCGTGGTCTGGCAAGGAGCAATAGCTTGCAAAAGTTGGGCTGTGACTTGTTTCATAGTGAGATCGACAGCAGATTCTGGCTCCATCGCCTCCCGCGAGCAGGACTCCGTGGCGTCCATCTCAGGCTCTCCTCTCCTCACAGGACCGCGGGCACCATCTTGGCTTACGTCTCTGGCAAATTCCCGGTGCTGTTCGATGGTGGAACGGTCTCGATTACGTGACTGCTCGGTCCTACTGGTTCTGCCAATCTTCAGGTAAGGGATACGGGCAAGCAGGGCTTCAGGAGACTGTGCAGGAGGATGGAATCATGGGCTCAGAGCGGGAGCTACTCCGGCATGTCACCGCTCTGATCACTAGTAGGCCACGCCCCGTCTCCTTCCCCCAGTAAGTGTAGGCTGCATGCAGAACACCAAATCCAATTGGGCACAACTGGGGTGGGATTCCATCATTATCTGTCCCTACCACATGATTTCCTTGAGGGCCCATTGGCCTATGATATAGCAACTTCTGAACAACTTGCAGATTCATGTCCTTTTTGCAGACGTACTTTAGTGTCCAGTATATAAAATCATTGTTTCCAAGAGCTCAAATTTAACATCTGTTTAATTTTCATAGGCGTATTAGGACTACATTTTTATTTTTATCTTGAATTATTTCTTAGGATTTGGTGTCCAGATCAAAGGCACAATTTAAGCAGGCTGAGCTACTTAAGAAATACCTAGCTGTTAAAATATAGATCTGTGTAACTAGAAATGTGTGTTATTTTAAAATTATGAAGCAGATTTCCTAAAGAATCTGACACCTTAGTAGTTAATTGTTTTTGCTTGTCCCTAGAAGAACATAGAAGCGTAGCTTGGATTTGGGTCCTGAGACATGAAGGAGGGGGGAGAGAGGTGTGTGACTGGTCACCATCTCTTATCTTCAGGAACAGGAAAGGAGTTTTATCCAGGGGAGAAGCAAAGCTAAGATTTGTCTTTTATCTCTTGGGCCTGCAGGAAAAAAGAAGAGATAAAAATGGGTACCACAAGAGAATGGGAGGGGGGAGTCATTGGAGGGGCGAGGGCTTGAAGAGGGGAGGGAGCAGCAAGACTGAAGAAGGGATAAAAGAGAAGCAGTAGAAAGAGGTTAGTGATAAAAAAAAAAAAGACAGGAAAGATGAATGAAAAAGCAATAGCAGAGCAAAATCCAAAAAGAAGCAAATCAGTAGTGAATGAATAAAAAATGAAAACAGGCAATAGAGGCAGCCAGAAGATGAAAGTGGGCCTTAACAATTCATAAAAAATTTGCATAGCTTTATAACATCCTAAAATAGACCCACAAACAAACATAGCACAGTCGTGCGTTCGTTTTCATCGGGAACTGACCCCAAACCTGCTTCCCCACAGAAAACCGGATTCAGATGATAAGCAAAATATATTTTTGAATGGTGTCAGTGAAGCTGAGGATTTTCAGAAGCCCCAACGTGCAGTGTGAGCTGCAGGGGGGCCGCAAGAGACGATGGGAAAACCATTTGCAATTAAAGCTAACTGCCCACTCCGGGAGACTCAATTCCCCATAACGAACGCATTTCTAAACACACACTCACCCCGCTGTGTCTGTTATTAGCCTGCCTCGAATCTGCACGCATACGCGTTACGGCTGCTGTGGTCTACTGGTTAAAACACACTTTGCAGAGAGTTTGCAAAACAGAGGAAGGCTGTGTTCTGCACATCTATTTACCATATGCTCTGCAAGGATGCTCTGTGGCAAGTTGTATTCAAGGTTATATGGTTGGTTGTGAGAGTGGGATGCTCTGCAGCCACAGGCTAAGGCTGTCTGGCGAGAGAAAGTAGGGCTGTTTGATTCTAATAGGGCTGTGTGAATAAAATAAGCTTCAGCCGTGTACCCAGAGATAATTCTCACGCTATAAACAGATAAAAAGGCAGGACAGGGAGCAGAGATAGCAATGTTGTGCGGACGTGTATTACTTGTATGGTGTTATCTTACCACAGCCAGGCCTCTCCAGGGAAAGGGTTAACCCCTTTGCAGACTGGGTTGCTGCCAGCTCTTGAACCACATTGTTCTGCATAATCTATTGGTAAAGAAGGGGTTTATATCATGATCATGACAAAATCACCGGAGGACAATTGGAAAGACATGTTGTTGTAACACCCATGTTCAGCCTTGAACCTGCTCTGTTCCCACACTACCAGCTGGTCATTCTCACTGTTAGCTCCTTCGCCTTGAATTGTGCGCTGTTTTTCTGTTTTCCTAAGGTTTATTGTTTTCCTGTCTACAGCTGCTTTCTCCCTTGTGTATGCTTACACCTAGACAGTGCACACTCCAGACCTATTTGATTTCCTTTCTCTTCCTGCATTTATATTTCCCCCTATTTTTCAGTTTGTTGTTTACCTCAGTTCTCTCATTTAGCACATCACCTTTCTGAATTCCATCCCATGTGACTAGAATTATTCTCATACAGCTACACCATTGTTTTCCAACCAGGGTGCCTCCAGCTGTTGCAAAACTACAACTCCCAGCATGCCCGGACAGCCTTTGGCTGTACGGGCTTACTGGGAGTTGTAGTTTTGCAACAGCTGGAGGCATCCTGGTTGGGAAACACTGGGCTACTCAGTCTCTCTCCACCAGGTATATTGGGGGAAAATTATCAAAACCTATGCAGAGGAAAAGTTGCCCAGTTACCCACAGCAACCAATCAGCTCACTTTCATTTTTAACACGGTCTCTGCAAAATGAAAGAAGCAATCTGGTTGGTTGCTATGGGCAACTTTTCCTTTGCACAGGTTTTGATAAATCTCATTCATTGTCTGACAACAAGTAGAACATCTCTCCGCTGTTACCCCGCAGTTTATTCTTTAACATTTTGGGTGCCACCGGGCCGTTTTAGGGATAGGTGGCACGGACTGTGAGAAGGAGTTTTGGGCAGCCCATAGTTAATTAAACCCCCCCTTTTTTTTAGCACTATCCTGGAGGTAATGGGGTTATCAGTTAGGGGTTAATCAAGGGTAAGGGGTGGGCAGTATGGGGTATATAAGCCCTATGCTCCCCCCTCCCCTTCCTCTTACCTTATTGTCCAGCAGGAGTTCCCACCCTCCCGCCCTTTCTTTTGTTGTTGGTTTCCGTGTTGTTTTACCCCCTTATGTAAAAAATAAAAATAATAAGATAAACAAAAAAAATTAAAGTTATGAAAAAAAAGGAAAAAAAAACGAAGAAAAAAAAAGGAGAGAGAAGTGAAATTTTATTTCTTTATAATTATCTGTTCCTTATCATTTATCGGATGTTTGTGCTGTTTTGGATGTTTCTTTTGGCAGGTTCGCTTGCCTGGAAGATGATGGCAGTCACCTTTGGTTGCTGGTTTTCCTTTGGATTTTGAAGTCACAGCTGGCGGTACAGGAGTGAATTGGATAAATAATGGCTGAGTTGCCCATCGGCCAATGCCGGCGGCTGGCAGTGCGCTTCCTCTCTGGTCACCAACCTACAGGAGGTTGGAGGTTAATTTTACATCCATGTTAAGTTGATTCAATAAAGCTGTGGCCGACCCCCCACGTCCACTTAATAAGGTTATCACTTGTTATGTCATTATTGCGGGGAGAAAAAAGGGGGAATGTATGTAAGGGTGTAAGGGGAGCCTTTCATACAGTCTTATTTAATTTATGAACACAAGTAACATGTGGCCTGAAATGTGACAACATTCACCTTCATTTGCTGCAATGCAGGCAGCGTGACACAGTCACAGTGTAGCCTTAGCATAATAGTATACCATTTGGGGGAGGGGTTGATGGGATTTTCCATAGAGCCACTGCATATCCTCATGATACATATTAGCTGTTCATTACATTCTGGACGATTAAAGGTGGAATGGTGTATAATAAGGAAGATGGGGGAAATGTATCAAAACTTGTGCAGAGAAAAAGTTGCCCATAGCAACCAATCAGCTCACTTCATTCATTTTTAAGAAGGCCTTTGCAAAATGAAAGAAGCAATCTGGTTGGTTGCTATGGGCAACTTTTCCTCTGCACAGGTTTTGATAAATCTCCCCATATGAGTTTTTAAATGTGGCTTCCAATATGGTTTGTGCAGACTGGCATGTGTTTTGTGGTTGACAATAATATTTGAGCTAATTGAATGCCCTGATGTTATATGCCTCATTGGATGAGCCAGAGTATATTCTAAATGTAAAGCCCTCACATAGCATATGTTTCTGTATATATTATTATGTAAAATTAGGCATTATAGATGTTCCAACCTACCTGTTACCTTGTAACTCATCTGCTGACATAAGGCTTCATGCTTCTAATGGCTTGTTGCATGTGTGGTATCACGGTACCGTATTGCATACCGTACCTTAAGTAGCTTTATAATGTTGTAACCCGACCTTCACTTCGTCCCTCTGTCTTAGGGTACAGACGTCGAGGCCGACTTATTTTAAGTAAGGGGGGTTTGTGGTGTTCCGGTACCGTATTGCATATCGTACCTAGTGTAGAGGTCCCCAAAGTCAGAGTAACTACGTTCAGGTAGGGTCCTTCAGGTGGGACAGCCCCTAGTCGCCTCTTCTCAAGTCTAATTCTCTAATGTTAATACATGTATATATTTAATAATAATGTATATCTAATATAATGTATAGTACTTACCTTGTTTAGTGTTGCAGGACCGTCGGTCATGTGACCATGTTAATCTCCTCTATGGTATGTTGGAGGACCTTTGTAGGTCCTTTGGTCATGTGTTACCCACAAATCTTTGCAATGGTGATTGACATCAGTATGGACCAATTAGCACTAGTCCAGCCCCTGCCCATATAAGGGAGCTGTAGCCAATTATTGCTCTCTTGGGTTGCTGCTCTTGTGGAGACCTACTGGTCTCAGCTGAACTAAAACCGTGAGTTCTAAACTACCCCCGCTAAAGCTAGCGTGACTACTGGACTGCAACTAATCCCCTAAATCCAGTGGAACAGCGCATAATACCTTAAAGACTCTAAAGTCCCAACCTTTGTCAATCTCCAAGGAAAGCAGTTGTATGCATAGATGCATAGAGACTGTTCCGTTTATGAAGCTTGCAGAAAATCTTCAATAAACATTATACTTGTTTCAGAAAACTCTCCGGTTGTGGACATTTTATTATTATCTACCTCCTATCGCTCTTGGGAAGGGTGGCGGTAGGACAAGCATTACTGAGGACCCCTCACCCTAGCATCACGAATAGCAAGGGTTAACAAGCACCCTTTAATAACCGCACAACTACACTCCCCATACGCTACACCCCCCAGGCTATCACATAGCTTTTTGGCATCCTACAAACAGGATACATGTGTGCCTCCAGCTGTTGCAACCAAGTAAAGTGTACGGAAGATTGTGTATGGTGCCGCGTGCAGAGAGCACACGAGAAAAGTAAGGGGGGAGATGAAAATTTTATTGCTGCAGAAATGTGTAAAGTGAGAAGTGAATGTATGCTACGATCCTCTGGTCCGGTCAGTGATGCAAGAGTTAACCCGCTGCCGGAAAAGCACGTGAAGAAAGCCAGCGCTGCGCCAAGACCCACCCCTGGGTGTGGCTATCAAGTGAGTGTATTGCTGCCGAAAGGGAACTTGAATTCACAGTTGTTGTTTCCGGGGGGACAGGAAGTCGGGGCTGCACCGAAGACGGCTGGCCGGCCGGCAGCCATTTTGGCAAAGCCCATTATAAAGGGAACCCTGCACAGCGATCTCTTCAGTCTGCACAAAGGAGAGCCGGAAGGCATGCGCACCAAGATGGCATCGGAACAAAGGAAAGTTGCGGCAGTTGCAGCCCAACTGTTCCACGATCTTGCCGACCGTTTGCAGCGGTTGTCATTGGATGAAGAGGGGGTCTGCAATCTTCCTCCACTGCCCGATGATGACGACGACTGGTAGGATACCCCTCCAGGGGACACCTGGAACTCCTTCACCGGTGAGACTGTCCTCATCACCGGACATGGGGTTCGTGGGTTGAGATCCCGACGGAAGAATCCTCTGTAAGTACACCATAAGAGGCTGCTTTCTCTTCCTCCACCAGCTCTGAGCCAGAAGTACCCTTGTCCGCTTTGCAGAGTGCACGATCGCACTGACCAAAATTGCTCCAATGGGTCTTTGGGGATGAACCTGACTTCATTCAGTACATGCATGATGTTCTCCAACCCCTGCCTGGGAAACCCCTTCCACTGGTTCCTAAGGCACAGCAGGAAAGGGCCCATCCGGAGGCCGAAATAGCCGACTTGATGGACAAGCTAAAGGCCCGACACAGAGAACTTTATGCCCCCAAGCATGTGCATCTGCATCTTGAGGTTAGGATCTGCTACCAAGAGAACACCAAAGAGCTGGAGACACTCTTCATCCGCATGTGGGATCATTCCCGAGAAGGGGAGAAGCCCTTGGAACGTCGCAGAGCAACAGTGACCAAGTTCGACAAGGTCAGAGGTTACGGGACCCTAATGGATTGCCACACCGGCCATACCCTACTCATAAACCGGCGAGCTGTACAGAGGTCATATCTTCACAAAAAGTTCCATTCCCTGGAGGTGGGTGAGATAGTGGAGTACACCCCCATCCAGGGCCTGCTAGGAGAGTGGGCTGCCGCAGTCACCAGACCAGCAGCTCCAACCCAGCTTCCTTTTAAGTACTTTCCTTCAGATGATTGGGAAGCGGACCCCTTCCAGCTGAGGCCGATATGGCCTGCTCCTGATGCCTTCACCTACGAACCCAAGGAGGAGTCTCTACAGCAGCAGAAACTTCCTTCTACCTTCAACAGAGTACCCTGGCCTACTCCTATCCAGGAGGTTTGGCCTCGACCACGGGTAACAACCGAAGTACCTAGGCCTACTCCCGATGTGGAGGTTTGGCCTGCTCACCAGGTACCAACGAATGTGCTGCGGCACACTCCCGACAAAGCGGTTGGGCCGAATCAACCAGCACCAACTGTTAACCTCAATCCTACAGTGTCACACTCTACCCTTACTAAAGTGGTGTGGGAGAGCCACATTAACTCTTTGCCTGCTCGTGATTCTGAGAGGGGTAGAGGCTCTAGGCGAGGAGCAGGACAATATCACAAGAGTTTCATCTGAGCTGTGACACCTATATTGCTTTAAAGTTTTTTTTTTCCTTCACAGACTTTCTGAAACGTTCTAGAAGGTGTGCCTAGCAGGACTATGCTAAGACTGTTTGAGTTGTAATGTAACCTTCAAGCTTTTGTGCCTGATCCTTACACCAAGAGACTCCTAAAGGTAGGAGATTCATAAGTGTATGCCTGGCTACTAGCTCTAGCCGTCAAGTTTAGACTCTTAGTGCAGGTGGACTGCTGATCCTTGCACACTTATTTACATGTATATACCTCAATAGTGACGTGACATTGCACTTATCAGGTGAATGCACCTGAACCCTCTTGGAGTGTTTAATAAATAACTGTACTAAGATAACTCAATGTAAATGGTTCTTGTACACAGAAAAATTAGCCTTGTACACGTGTACCTAAAAAATGTAAATAATAGGTGTTGTAGTAGTTGCTAGTAGGTGCCTTCCTCAGCTCCTCTGTGGAATAACAGTTCTGTCACCCATCACTAACACCTTCTCAAAGGTCCACTCAGGGAAAACTACCCCTAAGGTATCAAGACTAACCTTACACATAGTACTACACACATAGTACCTCAAAAATAATCACTTAAGTGTACTTACCTCACTTAAACTTATTACACCAAACAAACAAAAACATCTCACCCTCAAGTAAATGCTTTGGGAATTGTTATTTTCCAATTCCTGCCACTGTTATGTACACTAATTCTCTTCTCTCTCCTACGTGTGCGAGATGCCCTGCCTGGCCAGTAGGTGCTCTTGCGAGCTAAAAATAATACACTTAATAAAAGGTAACCTAGGCAAGGTTTATCTGTTGTGTTCTAGGAATGGGAGCGTGTAGCCAAAGGACCCTAGTAGCCAGTTTTATTGGTAGAAAGCCTCAGGCAAGCCAATAAAGTTTCCAGTGTACTAAACAGGTAGCTAACATGGCAAAAATGTATGGTGAGATTTAAATTGCATAGTGTGCTTAGAAAAAAATGTTAAGTAGGATGTATCTCATGTGAATAATATCATCCTGTTACTAAATTCATGAACCAACCAATCCCGTTCATGAGTTTACCCAAACAAATGTATGTACATGTATGTTAAGTAGCTTTATAATGTTGTAACCCGACCTTCACTTCGTCCCTCTGTCTTAGGGTACAGACATCGAGGCCGACTTATTTTAACTAAGGGGGGTTTGTGGTGTCCCGGTAATGTATTGCATACCGTACCTAGTGTAGAGGTCCCCAAAGTCAGAGTAACTACGTTCAGGTAGGGTCCTTCAGGTGGGACAGCCCCTAGTCGCCTCTCCTCAAGTCTAATTCTCTAATGTTAATACATATATATATGTAAAGAATGAAGAGATGTCAAGCGCAGATTCCAAGCAATACAAAATAATTTATTCAGCAGTAACACGACATGATGACAGGTAGGTGACGCGTTTCAGCCACAATCTGCGGCCTTAGTCAATGACTAAGGCCGCAGATTGTGGCTGAAACGCGTCACCTACCTGTCATCATGTCGTGTTACTGCTGAATAAATTATTTTGTATTGCTTGGAATCTGCGCTGGACATCTCTTCATTCTTTACATTATTATACGAGTTGTGGTTCAGTCTCGTCCGAGACGCAGAAAGGGCTTTCGAGTGAGCTGTGCCTAACACTTTGGACTTTCTTACATATATATATATATATATATATATATATATATATATACATATATATGTATATTTAATAATAATGAATATCTAATATAATGTATAGTACTTCCCTTGTATAGCGTTGCAGGACCTTCGGTCATGTGACCATGTTAATCTCCTTTATGGTATGTTGGAGGACCTTTGGAGGTCCTTGGGTCACATGTTATCCACAAATCTTTGTAATGGTGATTGACATCAGTATGGATCAATTAGCACTAGTACAGTCCCTGCCCATATAAGGGAGCTGTAGCCAATTATTGCTCTTTTGAGTTGCTGCTCTCGTGGATGCCGGACTAGCGGGACGGATCTGCGCAACTTGCAAAGACACGCTAGGCCAGAAAACCTACTGGCCTCAGCTGAACTAAAACCGTGAGTTCTAAACTACCCCCGCTAAAGCTAGCGTGACTACTGGACCGCAACTATTCCCCTAAATCCAGTGGAACAGCGCATAATACCTTAAAGACTCTAAATTGCTAAAGTCACAACCTTTGTCAATCTCAAAGGAAAGCAGTTGTATGCATAGAAACTGTTCCGTTTATGAAGCTTGCAGAAAATCTTCAGTAAAAGTTATACTTGTTTCAGAAAACTCTCCAGTTGTGGACATTTTATTATTATCTACCTCCCTATCGCTCTTGGGAAGGGTGGCGGTAGGACAAGCATTACTGAGGAGCCCTCACTCTGGCATCATGAATAGCAAGGGTTAACAAGCACCCTTTAATAACCGCACAGCTACACTCCCCATGCTATCACACATGGACCTTCTTGTTCATATACTCATCTTTGATAAAAAGAGGCCTGTGACTGGACCTAGACACCTAAGGGGGCCTAAAGGCTGTGCGAGGACATGAGACCAAACCTTCATTATACATGACACAAGGTACATTGGCAACTCTTTTGAAGAGTACCTGTCACCGAATAAAACTTTTAATATAGTGTTCCTTGTGTAATTAGCAGACACTTTCCCATTCACTTGCTTTTGAAATTATCAACATAAATATGTTTAAAATGTAATATATGTTCTGTTCTGTTCCCTGCCACAATTAATACAGTGAGTTTGGTCTCCTCCTGGTCTGGCAGGAGTCCGAACTCAGGAAGTGTTCTTTGCACAGAGCTTGATTGTTAGCTGCACAGAAAGTGAAAGCTCTACAGATTCTCACAGAAAGCCACACAGACTGACAGCTGAAGGAGAGCCTCACTGAAAGCAACACAGACTGAAACATGCCGAACAGAGCCTCACAGAAAGCCACACAGACTGGCAGCTGAAGGAGAGCCTCACAGAAAGCCACACAGACTGAAATATTCATCACAGCACTGCAACCATGTGAGGGCAGAAGTTGTCCCCCAGCAGGCTTCAGTGATGTCATGCCTGCTGGGAAATGCCTACTTTCTCCTGCTGGGAAATGTCACAATGCGAGCAAGAAGAAAGGTAGGATACACAGCTTTTTAACCTCTTAAGGACGCAGTGCATACCTGTACACCCTGAGTCCGCTCACTTTAATATCTGGTCGGGCCCAGCCAAGACCCGTGGCTAATAGCGTGCGGCACTGATCGCGGTGGCGTGCACTATTAACCCATTCAAAGTTGATCGCCGTGTCCAAAGTGAAAGTAAACTATCCCCGGCTAACTCAGTGGGCTGTTCAGGACCGTGGCATCCCGAACAGCTGGAGGAGGTTCCCTACCTTCCTCCTGTGTGTCTGATCGCCGAATGACTGCTCCGTGCCTGAGATCCAGGCATGAGCAGTCAAGTTGCAGAATCATTGATCAATGTTATCCTATGGGATAACAGTGATCAATGTAAAAGGTCAGTGCGTGCAGTGTTATAGCCCCCTATGTGGTCTATAACATTGCAAAAAAAAAAAAGTGAAAAAAAAGTTAATAAAGATCATTTAAAATCTTCCCTAATAAAAGTAAGAATCACCCCCCTTTTCCCATAAAAAAAAAAAAAAGTGTAAATTAAAATAAACATTTGTGGTATCACCACGTGTGGAAATGTCCGTAAAAATATATAAATATATCGTTAATTAAAGTTAAAGTTAATTATGTAATTACAATCCATCATATGGATTTTTAGGTGCAAAATTGAAAGAGTTATGATTTTTAAAGGGTAAGGAGGAAAAAACAAAAGTGCAAAAACGGAAAAACCCTTAGTCCTTACGGGGTTAAAGCTCTGACATTGTTTTTAAGGGCAGGAGGAGTGTTAGGAGTAGTTAGGAAACATAGCCTGAGGTAGTTGAGAACAGTTTATTTGGTGATAGGTACTAAGCTAGGTTTCCATACAGGTTTTCTGGCATTTTTTGAAAAATAGCCACTGCAGTTTTTGAGCCAAAGCCAGAAGTGTATTCAAAAGGAATAGGACATATAAAGGAAGGACTTAGACTTCTCCTCCCTTATGGATCCACTTCTGACTTTGGCTCAAAAATTGCAGTGGCAGTTTTTCAAAAACTGCCAGAAAAAAAAAACAAGTGGAAACCTAGCCTTACATAAATGAAGGACCTATACTTCACCTTCCTACAGGATCCACTTCTGACTTTGGCTCAAAAACTGCAATGCCCGTTTTCCAAAGAACGCCAGAAAAAAACCTCTGTTGAAACCTAGCCTTATAGGGGAACATTTATCAATGTTTGCTTATGTATTCCTTTTTTTAGTTATTCTTTCCTTACAATTTTTTTTGCTTTCGTGTGACTTATTTATCAACTGGTTTTAACCTGTTGATAAATTTCTTTCACGTAAGCAATTATTTTATTTTTTTTGCTTTGGTAGTGGCCACACCTCCTGATGACGGCGATTTATCGCTGAAACATGTAGAAGTGAGTGGCATTTGATGGTTTTAAGAACATGTTACATATGCCATTTCTGTGGGATCATACACACAGATCCCACTGTTAGGATATATAGAGAGTGGTGTTCCACCGGTTAATATGGAATATATGGGCATATAGTACATGAATTTTTTATTCACTTTGAGCACCAAATGTTTTGTTTACGTATTTAACATATACCAATAAAAGTTACGTTTTAGGCAATCCCCCCAAAATAGGGATATCTGTACCCCAGGCTATGCGCTCTGGGGTAATTGTGTTCTACAGTTGTTCAGATCCCGGATTTCCTTTTGGGGACGTTTGTGATCAGTCAGGATAGCTGAAGGTAAGGGCAGGCGGCACAGTAGCAGGGTCAGGTCACGGAACAAGGATCAGGTACACTGATAACCAGGACACAGGAACACAGAATGCTTTCACTCAGGCACAGAGCAACAAAGATCCGACACAATGCAGGGGGTGGTGCACACACTTATAGGGAAGGAACAGGTGAAGACACTAATTAGGGCATACTGGCCCTTTAAATCACAAAGCTCCGGCGCACGTGTGCCCTAGGAGGCAGGGGCACGAGGAAGACCAGGGAGGTGAGTGACAGGCTGAGAACATGGAAGACCATGAGACATGAGAGGAGAAGTTACATTCGACTTTTTTTGTGACTTTAGCACTTGATAAATCTCTGACCACTGCAAGTCAAAAATCACTTTTTTGCTTTGGTAAGCAAGTTTCTATTTTTTTGCTTAGGGCACTGCACATTCAAAAAGTTGCACAAAAATATAGAGTAGTCGCACATGTGACTTTTTTGCGAAAATTTTAAGCAAAAAAAAAAACTACTAAATGCTTTGATAAATGTCTCCCATAGAGACTAGTGTTGAGCGGCATAGGCCATATTCGAATTCGCGAATATTCGCGAATATATGGACGAATATTCGTCATATATTCGCGAATATTCGCATATTCGTTATATTCTCGTTTTATTTTCGCATTCGCGAAGATTCGCGTATGCGAAAAGTTACATATGTGAAAATTCGCATATATCAAATTAGCACGCGTGAAAATTCGCATATGCGAAAATTAGCATATGCTAATTTTCGCATATTCGAATTTTCGCACGCCAGTCTCACACAGTAGTATTACAGCCTTCTTTACACCACACAAGCTGGAAGCAGAGAGGGATGATCACTGTGATGTGTACTGTGAAGAAAAAAAAACAAAAAACGAATATTCGTAATTACGAATATATAGCGCTATATTCGCGAAATTCGCGAATTCGCGAATATGCGATATTCGCGAATAATATTCGAATTGCGAATATTCGCGAGCAACACTAATAGAGACCAGGATCTTCAAATTATGCCTATTCAAAATTGATATGATACTTTAATCCAATAGCTTCCAAGAACTTCCCAAGTTGGTACAGTTCTACAGTATGCCACGATTCTCTACAGTAATATTTTTCTCCAAGAAATACATACTACTTTTTTTTATCTTTTCCCCATTAACTTTTTACATTAAGAAACATATATTATTATTATTATGCATGCTATCTTCTGTTCTAATCTGATATATTGTATTTTATCTTTTCCAGCCTCTATCCCAGTATTTCCCAACTAGTGTGCCTCCAACTGTTGCAAAACTACAACTACATCCTTCTGTTCAGTCCCGGCGCTCGTGGCCCTGCTCTCTAGGGCGCGCGCCGGGTCTCTCAGATTTAAAGGGCCAGTGCACCACTAATTGGTGCCTGGCCCAATTAGTTCCAAGCACTCCCCACACCATAAAAACCCACTTCCCCTTCCTGTCCCTGCCGGATCTTGTTGCCTTGTGCCTTGAGAAAGCGTTCCTGTGTGTTCCATTGCCTGTGTTTCCAGACCCTTGTCGTTGCCCCTGACTACGAACCGTTGCTGCCTGCCCTGACCTTCCTCTACGTCTGACCTTGCCTTTTTCCTTGTCCTTGTGTACCGCGCCTGTCTCAGCTATCAGTGAGGTTGAGTCGCTATCGGGTGGAACGACCTGGGGGTTACCTGCCGCTGCAAGTCCACCCCGCTTTGCGGTGGGCTCTGGTGAAAACCAGTAACCCCTTAGATTCCGTTCCCCTGGTACGGCCCACGCCATCACCTCACTGACAGATCCACCACCCGTGTCCTCCCCGCATACCAGTCCGGATCCTGACACTGTAGCTAGGAGGCCAAGGTCAAGCTCTGAAAAACAGCCTGATGGCATTATCCCTCCTCCACCAAATTTTACAGCTGACAAAATGCAGTCAGGCAGGTAATATTCTTCTGGCATTCGCCAATCCTAGACTCATCCATACAATTGCCAGACTGAAAAGAGTGTTTTTTTTGTTTTTGTTTTTTTTTTATCCCAAAGAACACATTTCCACTGCTCCAGAGTCCAGTGGTGGCATTCTTTACACCACTCCATCTGACACTTGGCATTGTGTTTGGTGATGTAAGGCTTGAATGCAGCTGCTTGCCATGGAAACCTATGTGTTGTAAGCGGTGTGAAATGCAGGGCAGATGGAATTACCCTAGGGGCAGATGGCATTAACCCCTTGTATTCATGATGCCAAGACGTGGTTTATCCTCAATACCACTCGAAGGGATACCGCTGGATTATGAGCTAGGCACTGGGGCAATAATGACTTTGTTGCCAAGTTAGGACAACGGTCGCTTTACTGAGTGACAGATGGTACAGTCTAAACAGTGTAGCCAGGCCCACAGAGGTGACCAGTGACTTCAGAGACATTAAGGGCTTGCTGGAACTTGCAGTGGTTTTGAACAATTTAGTGCAGGCCACGTTGACTTGACAATAGATGACAGTGACTGACTTGACTTGACTGGAGACAGACTAAGCTTACTTGTAGACTTGTAGCTTGTGGCTGCAGACTTGACTTGAGGCCTCCTATGACTCTTAGACTCGACTGCACCTCAGCAAAGACTCAGGAACTAAGAGAGATAAGAGACTCCTCCCAGGGCTTTTATGGGGGTGACTCTCTCTCTAGGGTCCCATTGGTCACCCTTAAGTCACCTGGTCACTGATACCTCCTGGTTAACAATCACATGATAACTCTGATGATCTGATGATACAAGATACATTAAAGATACAACATTCTTATATCCATAACATAGGGGATAATATACGATTATAGTGGAAAAGATGCAGGGGGGGGGGGGGGGGGATCAGGGGACACTGCAGGGAGGTTGCCTGACAGGGCAGAAAGGGTACGGAGTAACAACTCCCGTACTGGGCAACCACACATGCCATGAAGCACCAAGTGAAGGATGGTTTTTGTGCTGATTTTTATGCCCAATGACTTTGTAAACCCTGTAGCTATTGAGGCTGAATAGTGTTGGTAACTCTTATGCACTATGTGCCTCAGCACTTGACCACGCTTTAACTTTATGTGGTCTGCCACTTCATGGGTGCATTACTGTAGTTTCTAAATGCTTCTATTTATCAATAATACAACTCACAGTTGCCTGTGGAAGCGCTAAGAGGGGAAAACACATTCACAAACATTTTACAATGGTGACATCCAATCACAGTACCATGCTGGAATTCAGTGAGCTCTTTAGATCGACCCATTCTTTCACAAGTGTTTGTAAAGTCAGATGGCATTGGTCGGTTCTCTGGCAATGGGATTCAATTCATTGACTGAGCAGCGTATCCCAATATTTTTGTTCATATAGGGTATCCATGCACATGCTGTTCTGTGTTGTTGTTATAAAAAAAGAGGTAGGCAAGCTTGTTTGAGATGTATCCCCTCTTACAAAGTTTCACGTCAGCTGCTGTAAGATGTGTCTTTCGTGTATACATGTCACGGCTTGCTATTCAACCTCAGGCCACTAATAAAGCCACATGTTTCCTCTATCACCCCAACTGCCCTTCTTTGACAGAGCCTCAGCCTTGCTGTCCCCTTGATCCTTTGCTTTAAGGTATAACTCCTGCCTCCTTGTATCCTAATTTACATGCTTTTTCCATCCTCTTGCCATCTTTTCTTGCTGCTGCATACCTCAACTCTCCCTCCTTCAGTTTGGTTGCACTCCACTCGTCTCTCTCCTTTCTCTGTTTCTTCGTTTGCTCATCATTCTTTGTAGTTGTCATTTCCCTTATCTCTTCCTCTCCATCATTCTCTGCTTATTCATTTTCCTTTTCCTTTTTTTTTTTTTTTGTGCTTTCCATTCTCTCATGCCTTATT
This sequence comes from Hyla sarda, assembly GCF_029499605.1. NCBI lineage: Eukaryota > Metazoa > Chordata > Amphibia > Anura > Hylidae > Hyla > Hyla sarda. Next base: position 414,211,687 of record NC_079189.1, read on the forward strand.
TTACTTAGACTTCTCTTTTTTTAATCCATGTGTTTTTCTCCTTTTATATAACTTCAGCAAAAAGATTCACCCATTTAAACTGTTTAGTGTTTTTTTAAATGCAGTCATTATTTAGTTATTATTTACCTGTTTTTTTCATTTTTTTTTATGCCAGGGATAAAAGACAAATTCATTCAAGGTCACTTATTGCCAACTGCATTGTGTGAACTTATTCTAAAGCAAGTAAATCCGGCTATACACATTAGATACATTTGCAGATAATCGAATGTGTATGTGTCCTGTTTCTACAAAGTGTTTAACTAAGCAGGGCTGGCTCTGCCTTTAGGGCAAAATAGGCAGCCACTAGAGATGAGCGAATTTTTGAAAAATTTAATTCGGTCGATTTGCTGATTTTTCCGAAAATGGCTATTTCTTGGCTAAAAAGATCCTCAATAGGGGTGTAGAACACTTTGCCTTTTCGTAAAACTCATAGGGAGTGTGCTGTGTTAGTGAAATAATACTGTTATTCAGTATGACATGCAGATTACAGGCTTTGCTATTAGCATCACTGTCGCAGAGCGGCACAATGACAGAGCCTGGAGGGGGCATCAGTATGAGGAGACCTTATGGCGGCAGAATGACACAGCGTGGAGGTGGCGGCAGCCTGAGGAGACAATATAGTGGCTGAATGACCCAGCCTCGAGGTGGCAACAGCCTGACCATAGGGCCTCACAATTGAAAAGATTAAGGATATATTTTAACATTTAAATTGAAGATTTCAAATAGATGAACCTTAAAAGTTTTATTTAATGGGCCAACAGCATGAGGAGACCACATGGCGGCACAGTGACACAGCTGGAGGTGGCAGCCACATGAGGAGACCACATAGTGGCTAAATGACACAGCCTGGAGGTGGCGGCAGCATGAGGAGACTATAATCTGGCAGAAGGACACAGCCTGAAGTTGTTGGCAGCAAGAGGATACCATATAATGGCTGAATGACACATCCTGGAGGTGGGGGCAGCATGAGGAGACCATATAGTGGCTGAATGACACAGCCTGGAGGTGGGGGCAGCATGATGAGACCATTTAGTGGCTGAATGACAAAGCCTGGAGGTGTTGGAAGCATGATGAGACCATATTGTGGCTGAATGACACAGCCTGGAGTTGGCAGAAGCATGAAGAGACCATATAGTGGCTGAATTACATAGCCTGGAGTTGGTGACAGCAAGATGAGACCATATGTGCCAGAATGAGACAGCCGGGAGGTGGCATCAGCATGAGCAGAACATATGGTGGCAGAATGAGATAGCCTGGAGCTGGCATCAGCATGAGGAGAACATATGGTGGCAGAATGAGACAGCCTAGAGGTGGCATCAGCAGCATCAGGAGTCCAGAAAGTGACCCAGTGACAGAGTGGGGTGGTGGGTGATAATACCAGTACCCAGTGATGAAGGTGGGTGAAAGAAGGATCAGAATAGTAGCAGGTAGGCAGAAGAAAACGGTCTCTTTTGTAAAAGTGTTAGTGTGCACAAGTAAGTATTGGGGATATGTATTACGTAAAACTTAACTTTTAATAATATACTTAGGATAAAATATATGTACCCAAAAATTTTTTTATTTAACAAAAGGAAAGGTGTGCAAAAAACACCATGTGCCACCTACACCACTAAGTATTGATGTGATGCAAAGACCTCTAAAAGGTGGAAGGGAACAACGTATGGTCCATTGTAACCGGTGGGGGTAAAAACTTCCCCTGTAAGGTTCTACTCTTGCATTATTAATTCCCTTCTTGGCAAGTGTTACTCGCCCTAAAAAGGGTGGCCCGACACAGAAACCTCTCCCTATTTCCACCTACAAACACTGCCATTTCCCAGGGTTTTTGGTTGGAAATAGGAACCTCTCCCTATTTCCAACTGAAAAAAAATACACCACGTAGGTGTACATACAGTTTACACTTATGAGAGGAGGACAATGCGCTCCGCTTAAAACTGTATAAGGCTACAGAATGAAGGGTGTAGCTTTGGCTGGTCTTTCACGTTAACTAGGCCCAAATTAGTTTTACAGGGAAAAAAAACCTACACTACGTAGGTGTACGTACAGTTTACACTTATGAGAGCTGGACAATATGCTCCACTTAAAACTGTATAGGGCTACAGAAACAAGGGTTTAGTTTGGCTGGCCTTTCATAGTAACTAGGCCAAAATTAGATTTTCAGTAAGAAAAAAAAAAAAAAAGAAACATACACCACCTATGTACGCACAGGTTACACTTATGAGAGGACAATAAGCTCCACTACACAACCTGTATGATAGGCTGTAATCAGGTGACTATGGCTTTTCGTGCTCACCCTAACTGGACCCTGTTAGCTTTACAGTTGTTGTACACTCAACTGCAGCAGTACAGAATCGCTGTGTAGTAGAGCTCAGTAAAGTATTATTAGGCACTAATAGCAGGTGACAATGGCTTTTAGTGCTCTGCCTAACTGGCCCCTTTAAGCTTTAGAGTTGCTGTGCACCCCACTGCAGTAGTGGAGTCACTGGCCCTCATTTACTAACAGGATCCCGACACTTTTTGTCGGGTTTTGCGCCAGAACTCTGTCTGCGCCAGAATTTGCACCAGAATCTGGCGCACAACCCGACAAATCAAAATCACTCAGAGTGAAAAAAAACCTACAAAAGGGGCGTTTTTCCTGACAAAAGGGGCGTGTTCGGAGCTGTCGGGAAATTACTCAAAATGGAGTGAATCCTGCTACCCCCAGCATGGAACATTCATAGCGGTGAGCCGGCACCTGTATATATAGATGCTGTGAGGGTCAGACATATATCCATATGTCTGACCCCCACAGCATGATATGCAGCTGCTGCCTGCTATGAATGACAAACTCTTAGCAGCAAGAGCAGGCAGCAGCCCTCCGCTCCCCTGCTAATAGAGTTTCATTCATTGGCAGCCATGGGAGGGAGAAGATGAAGATTAATATGCGCAGCTTGGGGGGGGGCAGTATATATATAAATATGCGCAGCGGGGGTCAGTATATGCGCAGCGGGGGTCAGTATAGATATATAATAGCGCTGGGGGGGGGGGCAGTACATATATTCAAGCACAGCGGGCACTAAGTTTGATATAGCGCAGCAGGGGGAAATATATATAGAAACGCTGGAGGGGCCAGATATATAACCCCCCCAGCGATTCTATACATCTTTGCCCACCACAGCGCTTCTATATTAAAACTCTGCCAGGAGCCCTGATTGGCTCCTCGGTCCCGGAATTTAAAAATTAAAGTTTACAGTACATGGCAGGGGATCGGAACATGCCGCCCGCTCCCCTGCTTAATAACTTTTGATCGGATCGAGTCTCAGAAGTGAGACCCGGTGCAATCAATCCCTCAGCCCCTGTACTACTACCCCCAACATGGAACAGACCCTGTTCCATGATGGGGGTAGTAGTACAAGCACTAATGTAGTCAGAATTTGCAGAGACTTTTTTCTGTCGCACAGAATACATTTTGTGCGACAGAAAAAAAAACTGCGACAGAAAGAAAGGTAAATTGGGCGACAGATTAGTAAATCACAAGGAAAAAGAAGACGAGTACACTGAAAAAAAAAACCTAACCGACACTCCAGTCTTTGTAAATGAGGGCCACTGTGTATTACACCCAAAAGTGTACTTTCTCCTTCTCTCTCTATCAGTGCTTTTATGCAGTGATTTGAGCTTGTGGTGAATCACTGCTGTCAAGTTGTTTTTCTGTGCAACGCACACAATGCTCTATCTAACTCTGCAATGAAACACTGAGGCAGACAGGGGTGATCACGGGAACGCGCCACCAGACATTGGGAGAAGACAATATGCAGGGTCAAGGGGTGGCAAAATTAGCTTTTGCCTAGGGTGGCAAAAATCCTTGCACCAGGCCTGTAAATAAGACTACTACATACTTTAGTAATCACATAACACTACCATAAATTAATACTTAGATAAGCCCTACAATACTAAATCCCAATAATGCCCCCAGAAAACACCCACATAAAATGAGGTATAGTGCTAACATTCCCTCAGACAAATATTACCACCATATACCTGTAAATTATACTAGGTATTTATGGGCACAATTTTGTTCTAGTATGGTAAAAGGCTTATTGGGAATACTATCAAATATTGGTGATCCAGGGAGTTGAAGAATTTTAATGTACACATTTCCAGTCGTGATAGTAGTGGTAGTGACTTAATACAGATATCTGTAGTGGTCTCGAAAGTGGTGTGACATAGTTTGTACTGTAGTAGAAGAGTTTATGGAGACATCTCTAGAAGACTAACATAATAAAGGGGGTTAATGGAGAGGTCCCTGGTGGTTTAGAGAATAATAATGCAACGGCACATCATTTCTCCTATCCTTTACAACCCCCTTGAAAATGGAAGCATTGGGCAACTGAGTTTATCCTCTAACTAGGTTGACAGAAAAGCATGTAAAGAAATACTAAAAGATGTGACTGTGAAAAAACAGCTATACTTTTCATAAATAAAACTAAGTACATTAAGGGCATACAGAGTAATCAGAGGGGAGTAGTGCCTCAGTTGTAACCTCCAACATGTAGGCCATTTCAATGGCAGTTCCACTGCTAAGTTCACATGTCAGAAGTTCCATAGTGGAACATCCGACAAGGAATTGAATTCCTGTGAAAGATTGAATGTTTATTTTCCAGGCGGAATCTACCAGATATGTTCTGTTTGGCAATAGGACAAACAAACGGATAATTTTAAATGGTGCAAATCCATTTTCTCACTGAATTGCCTCAGTGTGAACAAGCCCTTAGTCAGAGAGGAGAGAAGCTCCAGAGCAGCTCAGCTTCCTTTTCCTTTTCTTTCTTTTCATTTTGCTTTCTTTTCCTTTCTCCTGCCTTATCTGATCATTACACCCAAAAACGAATTCATTTCAGTGGGCATCATGAAGTACTTTACATTTCCCACTGGTCATGCTGCCAAGTCTTCCAACAGAATAAAACTATACTGCATCCCATCAGTGGAACACCCATTGTTAGTTGATGATACTAAGAAAAGTGGGGGCAATTTATCATTCTATGCATATATTCTGTTGTTCTTAAAACAGATAAGGGCCTTTATGGTCTGCATACGTGCGACCAAATACATCTGAACTGATTGTCTGATGTGTAAAATTGTGTACTGGTTTGCAGATATATTAGCTTCTAAATATGCTAAATATGCTGGAGCGAACTTGCGCAAAAATATGTCTTTAAAAAGTTGCATTTTTATTGCTTGCATAAATACTAAGCTATCCTAAAAAGAGAGGCGCTAAAAAAAAGAGCCTTCATAGGAAATGTGTTGATGACAAAAGCTGCATATTTTTAAGCAACCAAGAGATTGTGCCACAATTTCACATCTGATCTTGATAAATTCCCTCCAGTGTTCGTAAGCCGTCATCCTGCAGATGGAGGGGTTGTTGGTCAGAGAAGGCCATTACACGGGGCTAAGTGTCTGACTTGTGGCAGACATTGTGGCACTTAAAGTGGTGCACTGCAATGCCTTTAGGTGGGGTTAAGGGTATCAATAAAACCGTGTGGTTTTGGTGCTTCTGGGCAGTGTGTTTACAGCTATTAAGTGAGGGACAGTGAGACCTGCTGCAAAATTTGGGCAGAAGTAGCAAAATAGTTTCCACGGAGCATACCGGTGGGCTATGTGATAGACAAAATGTCAAATGATTGACTGGGAGCCTGGTTAAGAGTGGAGACTATACAGCTGCTGTGTAAGGATGGTATATATACTGCATGCCACTCAAAGTTTCTTAGAGATTTGCAAAGGTTAGCAAGTCTGAGATTGTTGCAAGGGAGGTGTCTGAAGCATTTACTAACACATTTGCAAAAGTACTGGTTTCCCCTTGCCTGGTTGAATGCCATTAGAGACTGGAACAGAGCATACTCTGTAAGTGGAGGTAGAATGGATCGTGTCTACAGGTTACCACACCAGTAAGAGACTGATACTGATCTAAATCTGTGACGCCAAAACATTGTGTACATTTGGATGGTACAACCCCACCAACAACACTAGGTAGGACATAACTAAACTGTACAAGCAATGTGTGCAGTGAGGTGGTTCTTCTGGTCTACTGTTTAACAGTCTATGTGCACTAAGAGTGAGAGAAACCAACATTCTGTAGACTTCTTAGAAAGACTGTAACCATTATGCCTGTGTACCGCTCAGATAAGAAAATTAGTGTTTCTTACTATGCACCAAAACACGTTGTAATATTCCAGTAGGCCACACCCAATACATATTTTTTGGCCTGTTATTAACAAAAAGTGGTTGTCCACAGTGGACAAATCCATTCAACAGGATTTGTTAACTCTTCTCACATGTGTTTTTAGAGGAATACTTGTTCATTCTCCATAAAATATATTTGCTGTAGCATCTTTTTTTTTTAAACTGTGCACTTCTCCATTCCTTTGCCATTTCTTCTAGCAATGTATAAAAAATTGACAATTGGGGTTACCATCCTCCATGTAAGTAAGGTATGTCCCTACACAGTATGACACCAATAGCAGCACCCAGTTGTTAATTTATTCATACATTTCCAGGAAGTACAGAAGAAGAATGCAACGCTTTAAGAAAAATATCCGGAATTAGTATTCTATTGGGAAACACAAGAACAGACATTCTGGAAGAATGCAGCATGTTTTTCATATTCTGGATAGCCCCTTTTAGTAAGCATCAGTATTGGCATCAGGTAGTTATCATCATGGTGTGGTTTACCACAATAATTATATACACAATATAATACATAATTAAACACAATATATTTACACATACTATATAAACTATATTAGTTGTATTAATTCCATTCATTTGCTTATTTTAGATCAGAAGTCAAGCAGCACAGAGGAGCGTAGCTATCTAATTTTAATTTTAGAAATTTGGGATGGACTGATGGGGTTAGCAATTTGGGATATTGGTACCATCTTTTTTTAGAAACACATCTGTTCAACTGGCATAAAGTTCTAAAAAAAAACATTGAGAAAACCTATGTTTATGCCATTATCTGATATGCTCACAGTAGAACATCTTGTCATAGCTGTCCTACAAGAGACGCTTCTGTTATAGGATAACACATTAGAAAAAGAAGCTCAGCCCCTATCATAACCCAACATATAGATAATCTGGAACCCTTTTCCCTTGTGCCTTGGCCTCTCTTCTGATCTTGCCTGTTCCAAGGGAGATCTTTCTGCGCTTTGTGAAGAGCGGATCAGGGTGAGAAGGGTTAACTTGTTCAGGAGAGGTAGGATGATGAGGGATGGTTGAATGAAACAATAGCTGCTTCTCTGCCTTTGTTATAGATCCTTTTGTGTTCTGTGTGAGGAGAGAAAGCGGTTCTTCTTTATAAGGGTGGCAATGTATGGGGGGGTCCCTTTAGAGCCAGTTCACAAGCACCTTCTGCATGGATAATGTGTTTCTTTATTTAACCCCTTTCCTGCCTCATTTAGTGAAAGACTAAAATGCTGTTTCTTTCCCTGAGAGGTTATTTCTTTTGTGGGTCTGTGATTTTCTGACAATTTTCAGCAAAATTCAGACACAAAAGGAAGAGGGAAATAAAGTATGTCTCTGTCAATGTTCTTTCTTCTGGCTCCTAGCTCTTGTCTAACTCTATCTCCTCCCCCTTTCCCTTACACGACTCTCCCTTAACATTTCTCTTTTGGCTTTCATACTTGCGTTCCTTTTCATCCATTTCTCTATCAATAACTGCTTTCCCTGTTCTCATTTTCAGCTAGGAAAAATGGACCTCGTGCCATATCTCCTCTTCTCCGCTTATCAATTATTTATCCGTTCATTATATCCAGTATACGGATTTCTGATGCTAGGCTGCAGGTGGATTTCTAAGTATATACGAGAAAGTGTATGTTTCAGATGTGTCTTGCAGTTCGTACTCATATTACAGATTCCTAATGTACTACAGATTCCTAATGACACTAACAATGATCTTTTAAGCCATCATTGTAAGGAAATACTGGTACATATGGGAGTGCTCCTATAGTAGGCACCTTTGATAACTATGTTTTAAGGTCACATTGACATGTAGCAGATTTGTTGCAGATACATTTGGAAAGGGTTAAATCTGCAGCATCTGCATGCCTGAAAATTATGCTTTGTGGACAAACTATAAAATGGAATACTGTGTTATTTTATGCAATAGTATCCAACCTCCTTGGGTAAAGCAAATTATTTTAACAGAAACTTGTCAGCAGGTTTTTAGAGTAAAAAATAAGGACATGGATGTATTTGGCTTTTGAATCTAAATCCATACATACCGTTACCCCTTTACTTAATTGACCCTTTCAGAGTATAAAAATATATGCAAATTAGGCTTTGGAGCCCACTAGGCGTTCCACTCAGCCACTATAGCCCAGCATGTTCAGCCCCTTTGCCAGTTAGTCACTCCCCTTTGTATTGGTCACTTCCTCTACCACCCCTTACCAATTGATAGCCACTAGGCTGTACTGTGATCCCCATCTTTCCCCTATAATCTAGGGATTGCCCAGTGGCCATCAAAGTCCAATTTGCATTTTTTTTTTTTACTTTTTAACTCTGATATCTCTAAGAGGTCAAATAACAAATGAGAGGTATGCAGGAATTTAGGTTTCAAACCCTATACAGCTATTGCATTGCCTTGCTTTAAGTAGACTTGCTGACAGGCCCCCCTAAAAGCAATACTCAAGTCCCCAAACTGGACCAACATTGTGGACAAACCGTATAACTTATTTAAACTATTAAACTAAACCGTATAACTTATTTAAACGGTGCTTTTGTGTCACTTTCCCTACAGCTCTCCACCCTGCTTTAAATTGGTGTGGATGAGTAGTATCTGACAAAACCAGCCATGCTCGCACACTCCATTTCTTTTACTTTGTGATGTCTATTACAGAATGTTAATTCGGCCAACAGCTTTTATTCTCAACACCTCCATACACTTGAATCTTTGGCTTGGCCAAACATTCCTGTGTTCTCGGTTGAGAGTAGAAGGGTAAGCCACTGTTAGACTCTTCTGGCAGTGGCTTATCTGAGAACAAAATGGTCATACAGTTGAAATCCAACATGCCTGACCCTTCTTTCCCCTGACATCATCTGTCTGGAGAAAGTCAGGAATCCTTCATACACATAAGTAAGTCATCTGGCCTGACAGGTTTGGCTGAACTTTCAGTAATGTTGTAATGTTGTATGGGCATCTTTAGATTACTAAACTGCCATTGCTAACCCATAGTATTTGGGGAAGAATGGGTATATTCCCTATTGATCAGACTTGATCCTGACCTTGAGTCTGTTTGAACTTTGCTCCAGCTGTACCTGCACTCCATCTGCTAATCCTTGATAATCCATGAGTGCCACTCTCAAGTGCCAGCCTACTGCCTGCCATACTCTACTCCAGGTTTCTCTACACTACAGCTGACATGTCTTGCCAGTGAATTGTCGCCACTCTAGACTCTCAGCCACTGCTGTCTGCTGTTTCTGTATCTCTGTTCTGCCACATCTCTTGTACAAACATGAAATAGAGGATATTTAATGCAATGCATATGCCTAAGATTCAGTCACCTATAACGCAGTATATTGACCACAACAGGCTTAGACACTTAAATCCGACAGATGGGATTAAAGTGGGTAGCAAAACTGGCAATTACCCAGGGTCCCTAATTGCTAGAGGATCGCCAAGAATAGGTCTCACAGCATTGTGCCTAGAGTGGCACTGAAAACATGCCACTCAGCTGTCTCAGCTTCCTTTCACAGCTTGCCGCCAAACAGATCTGGAGCCAGGTAAGGTTTGTAAACAATTCAACACATAATATATAATTATTTATTCCTAGGTAGCCTAAACTACCAGGGATATTACAATAAATACATACATTACCCTAGACCAATAAGGATATTAATGTTAATACCCTAAACCATACTAGACCACCAGGAATGTTACCATTAATGTGTAAGTCACCCTGGACCACTAGTGAGAATTTCCCCTGTGGATTATCAGTAATATCTTCATTATCTTCATTAACTATGGTATTAGGGTACAATATAGGGTACAATGTGTATTTTTTGAGGGTCTCCATTATCAGTTAAATCAAGTGCTCATGTGCTAGTTCCTAAATAGGAAGTAGAAATATAAGATAGCTTTGGAACACTTTTATTGTTCAATTGATCAGTAACATTTTTAACATTCAGGAAAATATCAACTTTGTTAAATATCAAATACAATGTGCCTAATTTACTAAGAGTGGAGTATAGATTTCTTTGTGGGATTTTGTTTCTGACAGGCATATTTCCAGGGACTTTACTATTGTTTCTTGTATTTGGTGATTTTCCCTACATTTTGCTCCTTTTTTACACATGCTCTGAGCTGTAGGGGTTTCCAGAGCTCAAAGCCACCACATTTTATGAGGAAACATTATTAAATTTGTATGTTTCTTTACAAAATGTCATTTTTTTGGGGCTCCTTTTCCCTGATGGCCATGCCTCTTTGTAGGGTTTTCTGAGTAAAGTGGAGAGTTAGTAGGGTTTTTTTGGATTTTTTGTCAGAAATTCTGTCGCATGACACATACAACACAAAAAACCCTACAAAATCTACTCGGAAAAGCCTTAAAGGGGTATTCCAGGCAAAAACTTTTTTTTATATATCAACTGGCTCCGTAAAGTTAAACAGATTTGTAAATTACTTCTATTAAAAAATCTTAATCCTTCCAATAGTTATTAGCTTCTGAAGTTTTCTGTCTAACTGCTCAATGATGATGTCACGTCCCGGGAGCTGTGCATGATGGGAAAATATCCCCATAGGAGCTGCACAGCTCCTGGGACATGAGTCATCAGAAAGCAGTTAGACAGAAAACAGCAACTCAACTTCAGAAGCTAATAACTATTGGAAGGATTGAGATTTTTTAATAGAAGTAATATACAAATCTGTTTAACTTTCCGGAGCAAGTTGATATACACAAAAGTTTTTGCCTGGAATACCCCTTTAATAAATGAGGCCCAATGTACGTATGAGACTTTATCCACATTTGCCTTTTGGCCTCTGTTTACTGAGCCATAATGCGGTGTCACATTTGTTGCCCAACAGACACTAAGTGGCATTTGACAGATACCAATGACTTATAATGGGGGTCCATCTGGTTTTTTGAAGGTGAATGAAGTGTTTATTTTTTGTTTGTTTTTATCAAAAACAACAGAGTCTGCAACGGAGGCATATGTATTAGACGGCTTGCCAACAAAACTGCATTGTATCAACTTGTTCATCTTGGTGTGGCATGAGTTTATTACATAGGAGTCAATATTCAGTCAGGCAGGTGAATTTCACATACAGGCCTTACTGTTCATGACCGCTATGATTTAGTAAATATTTTTCATCAAAAAGTGTTACATACAAAATTGTCCTTATAGGTAAAAGTGTTAATAAAATGCGTCTTATTTCCTAAAAGGGTTAATCTTGTTCTCTCCTGTCTCTACATAATCTCCCTCTCTCCAGCCTCCCTCATCACTCACCATTCATGAAGTTGTTCTGACCTGTTGGTCTGCCCCTTTGTGCATAAGGATGATGCAGTGGGGAGGTATAGGGGGCTGAAAGGATTTAAACATGGGGGTCCTATAAAGGGGATTTAACAGCTTTTTTTTTACAAGTTGAACAAAAATTACAAGAAAGAATGGAAAGAACACAAAAAGACACAGAGTGTGTACAAGAGGCTGTGAATAGGACTTTCCCTGTTAAATCTGTAATGCTACCCAATCCTTCTTTATAGTCTTTAAATGGTGGATTGTTGTTTGTTTCTTGCACTTAAACTGACAAGTTAACATAAAAGAGTTGTAAAATACAGAGTATGTGTTAACATGGGAGAAAAATAATATGAGGTGTAAAAATATATTCTTACTAAATAGCAAAATCCTTCATGAAAGGTTTAGGGGTCTTCTAAAGAAGCATAAGCACCTAAACTTAACCCTGTGTTTCTAAATATCTTGCATTTGGAGTCAGTATATACTTGTGAAATGAGTGGAGTTCAGAGTTGTGTGTGAGATGGCTAAATCCTCAGCACCCAGGACACATCCCCTCCAGTCTCTCCCTTCTTTTTATATCAACATCAAAGGCGCACATTTTTGATGCCTATTGCAAACCAATTGCTTTCTGTGTAAGAGGGTCTTAGATAAAGCCTGCCAATGCCAGATCCACCCCTCCCCAATCCTGTCTCTTTCAGCACAGGGCACATTATGTTGCCACAACACAGAGCGTAGGACATAGAAAGGTACAGAGGCTGACACAGGACAATTAACCTCTCTGCACTGTGCCAGAGATCTTATAGCTGTGAATGGATAGCAATATGCACAGTATAAGTGTGACGCTGCTGCAAATGAGTCTCTCACACATGGATGTATCATTAACGAAAGAAAATTAGGCTGCAACAATCTGCATGCACAATGTGTACATTAGAGCGTTTCATCAGCCTTTATTTATATAGTGGCGGCATGTTAGGCAGTAAACACACCTCTCTTTTCAGCCACCTCTCCTAGTCCATGGTTTAGTGCAGTTTACTAGCGTAATTCTAAATGATTTATCTCTAATTTGGAGGACTCCTTGCTTGTTTAAAGAAAAACATTTTGGATATGGTTTGAGATAATACAGAACCTTAAAATGAGTGTATCTTCAGAAAATCTGTTTTTTATATTAAACATATTTGTTAAAGGAAAACTGTCAGCTTGCCCGGTACTGGCTGGTAGTGCGGGGTACGCTGATCAGTTTGATTCCTACAGTTCCCGGATCCGCCCTGCCATTTGGCCAAAATCTTTGTTTTTCTGTATATGCTAGTTAGGTGCTAACTGGCACAGGCAAGGGTTACTGGCACTCTGACGTCAGTGGCCGCCCTCTGCAGCGCCGTCCAGCTCATCAATATTCCTCCCCTCCCTCCCTCCGCCTCTCCCTCTTCTCCCTGCTCTGCAATGAAGAGGGAGAAGCGGTGGGAGGGATGGAATATTGATGAGCTGGGCGGCACTGCGGATGAGCAGGGCTGACTTCAGAGTGCCAGTAACCCCGCCTGTGCCAGTTAGCACCTAATTAGGATATACTGAAAATTAAAGATTTCGGCTGAACGGCTTGGCGGATCTGGCCGTGGTAGGCATCAAACTGATCAGCGTCCCCCGCACTACCAGCCAGTACCACTGTGGTTAGTGCGGGGGTTTAGTGCAAGCTGACAGTTTGCCTTTAAGAATTTATGGTTATGTATTTTATAATAATCATGAAATCTTGCCGTTTCCATTTTGCCCACTAGGCCTAAAACTAAACTGTTCTGCATAGATCATTTCCCAGCAATGCCTTTCTTATCAGCACAGGCAAGAATACTGTAAAATGTGACACTAGCATATTGATGATGGAACTAACACCAGCCACAGCTGAACTGAGCATCCCCCCTACCTATAGAATGAACTCTGAAAAGGTCACAGAGAAAGCCCGGTTGCATCTCCAATTCTTCTACATGGGATATGTCCTGTATATTGTTGACTTTGGTCCATGGGTCCTGCTGTAAATCATATCTCTAAATGCTGTTAAAAACATCTCAATATGGCAGCCCCCATAATAATGTACAAAAAATTAAATTAAAAGAATTACAATCAAAAAATAGAAACATATAAGGTAAAAAAAAAAAAAGAACTTGTTTTAGTATCTGTCTCTAATCAGGTAAAATCAATTTGAAAAAAATCTAAATAATGCATTCTCTTTAGGGCACGTTCGCACGAAAATATATTGCTATACAGGATTTTGAAGTCAATGGGTAGCAAAATCAGCTGCAGAAAATAAGTAGCAATAATATACAGCAGAACCTGTATGAGTGGATGTACCCTCAGGGCGGATTTCATACAGATTTTCCATGGTACAATCACACAGGCAAATTACCTGCGAGTAATCTGCCCGTGTGAACATAGCCTTAGACAGCTTGATAACACTCCCTCAGTATAATAGTTCAGAGATGAATGGTGTGGCAGATTTTGACTACATATTTTCCTGGCACTGTGGAGGAGATAATCAAAACTGTCTAGTAGAAATGCTGTCTGCTTTGCTCATGGCAACCAATCATATCTCTGCTTTCATTGCTCTGTTAAAATGAAAGCTGAGCTAGGATTGGTTGTTTTGGCTTTAGACAGTTTTATATCTCCCCCTTTGTTGCTAAATGTATTTGTCTATGTGCAGACACCCAGGGGGAGATTTAGCAAAACCTGTGCAGAGGAAAAGTGGTGCAGTTGCCCAAAGCAACCAACCAGATTTTATATGTTTTGCAGGTGTAGGTACTGATTGGGCCAGGCACCAATTAATGGTGCACTGGCCCTTTAAATTTCAGAGAGCTGGCGCGCACGCGCCCTAGAGAGCGGGGCCACGTGCACCAGGACAGAACAGCAGGAGGACGGGGCAGGTGAGGTGATTGGGATGCGACCCGCGGGTGGGCGCGTCCCGCTACGCGGATCGCATCCCCGCCGGTGATAGAAGTGCAGCGCTCCAGGTCAGCGGGTCTGACCGGGGCGCTGCATGCAGCAGAACGCCGCGAGCGCCCCGGGGAGGAGCAGGGACCCGGAACGCTCGGCGTAACAACTATTTATAGCAATCATTCGATTGCTAATCCTGTTCAGTGCTATGTATAGGACACAGCACTGATCAGGGTTATCGGTCATCTTCTGCTCTGGTCTGCGGTAAGGCAGATCAGAGCAGAAGACTCCCGGAAGCCAGCGGAGGCAGGTAAGGGGACCTCCGGCTGCCGTGCTGGATGATCGGATCGCTGCGGCAGCGCTGCGGCGATCCGATCATCCAATTAAGTGACCGCGATCCTGCAGATGATCGGTATTGATCACGGCAACTGAGGGGTTAATGGCGAACTTCCGCGGGATCGCGGGTGTCCGCCATTACCGGCGGGTCCCTGGCTGCGATCTACAGCCGGGACCTGCCGTGCATGATCCGGGCATCGCTACGATGCCCGCGGCTATGTTTAGGACGTAAATGTACGTCCTGGTGCGTTAAGTACCACCTCACCAGGACGTACATTTACGTCCTGCGTCATTAAGGGGTTAAGGCAGTGTATGAATGAGGATTTAAGGCTAGGAAACTCGCTGATTACTTGCTATGCGATTTTTGCGATTTTTGAGCATGAAATCTGTAGTAAGTAATGTACATGTGAACAAACCTTTAATAGTGAAACAATATGCAATTACCTCTTAAACTCTTTGCAGTGGTAATTGCTGAAAATCAGAAATGCTATTATTAAGTATACAGGGGATTGGGTTCTGTGTGACACAAAAAATGGAGCTCTGACTTTTGTAAAGGCACATCTATATATATAAAACTCAATGGCCCTCATTTACTATTGCAAACCCGACATGTTTTGTCGGGTTGTGCGCCAGATTCTGTCGCATTGCGCCAGAAATTCTGTCTGCGCCAGATTTTGTGCCAAAATTGACAAAACCCCGACTAGCTCTCCATTTTGCTTAGAAAACCCGAAAAGGGGCATGTCCCCAACATTTTTACTAAAACCGAACATATTTACTAAGGTTTACACATAAAATGTAGTGGATTTGAGCTGAGGAAAACCAGACAGATCAGAGCATGTGTAAAAAAAAGAAGCGTAGGGAAAGTGTAGGGAAAGTGGAAAATGTAGGGAAACCTTAGTAAATACCGTGGAAAATAAATTGTAGGGAAATAAAACCCACAAAGAAACCTTCACTCCACTCTTAGTAAATAAGGGCCAGTGTGTATGTGTGTATATGTATGTGTGTGTTCCAGCATCACATCCAAATGGTTATAGATATTAACATAAAACTTGGCACACATGTTACTTATATGTCAACAACAAATGTAGGATAGGTAATTTAACCCTTACTCACCCCCCATTTGCCAGGGTCGGGGTTTTTGTTTAAAGTCCCATACAAGTCTATATGAAATATATGTTACTGCGTAACTTCCAAATGGCTGGAGATATTTCGATAATACTTGGTCACATGTCACGTAAAATATAGGATAGTTAATTTAACCCTTAACTACCCCCATTTGTGAGGGTCGGGGTTTTTGTTTAAAGTCCCATGCAGATCAATGGGAAATGTATGTTTCCACATAACTTCCGTACGGCTGGACATTATTTCAATACCTGGTACACATATTACGGGTCAGGATAGGAGGTCGAGATAGGAGGACAGGATAGGAGGTCGAGATAGGAGGACGGGATAGGAGGAAGGGATAGGATGTCGAGATAGGAGGTCAGGATAGGAGGTCGAGATGCTAGGTTGAGATAGGAGGTTGAGATATGAGGACGGGATAGGAGGTTGAGATAGTAGGAGGGGAAAGGAGGTCAGGATAGGAGGTCGATATAGGAGGACGGGATATGAGGACGGAAAAGGAGGACGGGATAGGAGGTCGGGATAGGAGGTCGAGATAAGAAGTCGGGATAGGAGGTCGAGATAGGAGGTCAGGATATGGGGTTGGGATATGACAACAATATATGAGGACAGGATACGAAGTCAAAAGCTTCCTCTGTTGATTTTCCAACACAACAAGGATTAGGAAGGAAAAAACGGGCAATGCCGGGTACTCAGCTAGTAAGGAAATAAAACAGAACAAATATACAGTGGTCCCTTAATGTACAATGGCCTCAGGTTACAATATGTTAAACATACAAAGATCTTTTCTGGACCATTTTGGCTTGAAACCATACTGGACAACCTAAAATTCTACAGACAGTCCAGATCTGCAAAACGTCAATGGGTGAAAGAACTGACCAATCAGAATGGTGATTTCACTGATAAAACACCTGTATAATTGAAGTGCATCCACTGACTGTCTGTCTGGTAGTGCCTTCCTACAGTGCAGGGAGGTACTTCATGTTCTGTACTGCTCTTTACCTGTCTCAGGGTTAGCTGCTCCTTTGGACACCAGGAGGGGGCGGCTCCATTATACTTTTTTGGGACACTGTGGGTTGGGTTTTTATTAGTGTAAAATGTTGTTTCCAATTTGCAGGATTCCACTCTATTTACTATGGGGATTCACAGATTCATAAGTAGGGAACATTTTTTGACCAGCTTTTTCTAGGTGGAAATTTCCAGCCATTTATTCACAGGATTTTCTGTGAATTCAATAGTTCGGGTTGTGAAACCACGCCTCTTTTCAGGACTAACACTCCCCCTTTGAGGCAGACCACACCCCTTTTTGACTTTTCATGATGCAATGTCGGGTTTTCCTGGTACACAATGGGGCAGACACTATGCGTCAAAATAACTTGGAAGAATCCTACAAAAACTAGTCTGTTTAGCTTAGTAAACGTGCGCCAATGTGTACTGTACAGGACCCTAAAGAAGCACCTGTCCTCTACTTAGACAGTTATATACAGCTTTCAGCAGCTTTTTCTTACTTTTATATGTATTCGTTATCAATTTTTTTTTTTTTTTTTTTATTTAATCCTCACTTTTTTCTATTTTTGGATAGTGTTTTGTGGCTTCAAAACCAATTACCTGTTTTCTATAGAGTTATGGTCTTAACATACAATGATTTCAACATACAATGGTCATCCAGGAACTAAATAGTATTGTAATTTGAGGGACCAGTGTATATACATTGTTCTTACACTACAATTCTGTAGTTTTTCTATGGACTTATTAAAGTAGCAGGATGATTCTACAACTGGTGTGGTAAATTAAATTTGCAACTTAAAATGTACCAGAAATAAATATTAAAATATTTAACAGTTTTGTACAAATTTCTCAGATATTTTTATAATATACATTTTTTTTATTGTTTGGGAAAAGAGTGGGGGTAGAAAACACTGCCACCACTTTGTAATGAGATATAATGAGGAAATCCTCAGTAAAATGAGGTGCTGTTTTTACAGGCTAAACTCAACAGACCTTGAACGCAGAGCAATTGAGAAATTGGATAAAGAATGAAATGATTTGGATAAAGATATTCAATTATAAACTGTTACACTTAGGCAGATCCAGTCTCCTGGTAAAATCACATTGTAGGGGTAGTGTTGTATTTATGCTGTCAAATAGTTGAGGTTTGTAGCTCACATTAACTGTGCATGCCAGTCTACCGTGTCACAGTGTTCTTTGACAGAAGGGTCACTATACTGATCTGTTGCACAAATGTAAAATGTCTGTGGCCTCAGTGTATTATCACAAACAAATGCCTATAGGATCATGCCTATTGTAATAAAAACACTAAAGATAGATAAAAGGAGCGCTGGCCCAATGATGAAGGCAGTCAGCATATGCAAAGAAAGAACAATATGGTTTTTATCACCAAATACATTAGTAGATAGGCATCTGCTCTTTACGTGTGACTGAATGTATACACAAATGCAGAGCATACTGCAAATGCCAAGAAATTCAGACTACATTTATAATATTAATGAGAGCAGTTTTTAAACCTATTATATGTTACATTTTAGCATACATTTATGTTAACCCCTTAAGGACAAAGCCCATTTTGACCTTAAGGACCAGGCCAAGGCTTCTACCTTACTATATACTTGGCTGCCTAACTACCCACCTACATACCTGCAGCTTATTACATACCTGGCTGCATAACTACCTACCTACATACCTGGTTACCTTGCTACCTACCTACATTCCTAGCTACCTAGCTATCTGCCTAGCTTACTAGCTACATACATAACTGGGTACATAACTGCCTAGCTAGCTACCTACCTACATACCTGGCTACCTAGCTAGCTATCTAACTACATGCTTGGCTACCTACCTACCTGATTAATTACCTACCTACATATCTGGCTGCCTAACTACCTAGTTAGCTGTCTATATTGTTACCTACCGACCTGCCCTTTTACTGTGGAGGACACCAAGGGGGGGATTATTACAGTTTGGGGCCTACAAATGGGGAGGTTGTTTAATGGAGGGGAGTGCACTGGAAAATGTATAGTCTGACACATTTGTCCTGCTGATACTGAAGAGTTGAGTTTTGGCCAGAAGTTGACATGGTGGTCTGATCCGGACGGAGAAGAAAAGGAAAAAGGACACTGCCAATCAAAAAAGACGTTATTTGAGTTTCCCCAGGTGTAACTGTAATCACTTAAATGTTGTATTTATTCTGTGTACAGCTGGTATCTACCTCTAATAGTCCCGTATATAATTACTTATAGTATACAGATCCTGTGTACAGCTAGTATCCAACTCTATAGGGTGATTGTTTGTGGCAATATTGGTCTTTTGTATAGGGTTTCTTTTCAGTAACAATATTTGTCAATGGTAATGCTAGTGGTGGTCATCTTGTGGTGGTATCAGTTAGTGGTAATGGTAGTGGTGGTCAACGTGTGGTGGTATTAGTGGTAAGTTTTTATTTGTCCCTTACTGGTAACTCACAAAACTAGCACTGTGCACGTATTTCATTTTGTTTGAAGATAAAGACCATTTATGCTTTTTATACTGGTAATATTAGTATTATTGATCTCAGTTTTGGTCAGATTTGATCAGTAACAGTATGATGGTAATATGTATGGTGATAACATTCCTTCTTGTATGCTGGTATTATTGGTAATATTGGTCTGAGTATACAGGATTTTGTCAGGAACCGTATGATGGTAATATTTATGGTGATAATATTCTTCCCTGTATATTGATATTATTGGTAATATAGGTCAGTATAAAGGATTTGGTCAGTAACAATATGATGGTAATATGTATGGTGATAATATTCCTCCTTGTATACTGGTATTATTGGTAATATTGGTCTTAGTATACAGGATTTGGTTAGTAACCGTATGAGGGAAATATGTATTGTAATAATCCTCCTTGTATACTCGTGTTATTGGTAATATTGTTCATAGTATACAAGATTTGGTCAGGAACAGTATAATGGTGATATGAATGGTGATATTCGCTACTTTTATAGTTTTGTTATTTTGTAACTGTAGGACTATGTTTTAGGGGTACTATGTTAATTACATGTATTTTCATACTTTTCTTTTTAATTAGTTTAAAAAAAATTCTTTCTATCTGTTAGACTACCTAAGTAGGTACAGATTGTATGATTGAGTGTGATAGTGTGGTTGTAGCACTCACATCCCTATTACTTTCAGGCAGTGTGTACGTGCTGAGATCTGAGGGTGATAGGAGTGTGATTGCTGAAATCACACTGTACAGTTGCCTGCTGGTAGTAGTGAGTACAGTATATTGAAGGAGGAGGCTGTGTGCAATTGGGGGTGGATGAGGGCGTGGTTAGGGGCGTGACTTAGGGTGTGGTAACAGAGAGCTTTATCATCCACATATCTAAGAGTAGTTTCACATATACATGCTAACATTTTGCGTAAGGAGTTCAGTAAAATTGCAAGTTGAATCCTGGCTTCAGAGGTCTTATTCCTGGGCTTTGTATGTGGGAATAGCTTTATTTAGAAAAAAGGTTGTGATTAGAGATGAGCACATTTTTGAAAAATTCAATTCGGCTGATTTGCCAAATTTCCCGAAAAAATTTGGTTCGGCAAATCACTATTAAAATCGGCTATTTCTTGCCTACAGAGAGACTCAATAGGGGTGAAGAACACTTTGCTTTGTCCTAACACGCATAGGGAGTGTGCTGTGTTAGTGAAATAATACTGTTATTCAGTATGACATGCAGATTACAGGCATCACTATTAGAATCACTGCCGCAGAACGGCTGGATGTGGCAGATTTTTTATGTAATTTTTATTTAATTTGAATTTATTTTAATTTTTTGATTACCCGTTCTGGTGAGCATCAAGCTGGCGGTGCTCCACGAGGCCAGCTACCATATTTTCCAGCCCCTGCCTCTCAGTGCACCCCATACTCAAGTATCCACTTGAAAAGGGAGAGACTGCAATACCAGCAACCATGACAGGAGCACATTCAGCTTCTGTGCCATTGGATAAGTGGGTGCATAAAGCTAGAAGTGGCTGCAATGAAAAAGCTCGTACTTGTATATTAAAATTGAGCTGTTGGTCCTCCGCTAGGCGAGATACCACCTGTTCCAGCCCCTGCCTTTCAGTGCCCCCCTGACTGTGAAAGTGCGAATCAGTTATGGTTCATTGTTATCGCTACAAGCTGTTTCATTGGATTCTTGTGATAATTCCACAGGTAATATGACGGCGGCCTCAGTCTTGAAAAGATTACATCTATTTTTTTTTCAATTTAATTTTAACCCCTTAACGACGCAGGACGTATATTTACATCCTGCGCCGGCTCCCGCGATATGAAGCGGGATCGCGCCGCGATCCCGCATCATATCGCGTCGGTCCCTGCGCTCATCAATGGCCGTGACCCGCGGCTAATACCACACATCGACGATCGCGGTGATGTGAGGTATTAACCCTTTAGAAGCTGCGGTCAAAGCTGACCGCCGCTTCTAAAGTGAAAGTGACCCGGCTGCTCAGTCGGGCTGTTCGGGACCGCCGCGGTGAAATCGCGGCGTCCCGAATAGCATACAGGACACCGGGAGGGCCCTTACCTGCCTACTCGGTGTCCGATCGGCGAATGACTGCTCCGTGCCTGAGATCCAGGCAGGAGCAGTCAAGCGCCGATAACACTGATCACAGGCGTGTTAATACACGCCTGTGATCTGTGTAAAAGATCAGTGTGTGCAGTGTTATAGGTCCCTATGGGACCTATAACACTGCAAAAAAAAAAAAGTGTTAATAAAGGTCATTTAACCCCTTCCCTAATAAAAGTTTGAATCACCCCCCTTTTACCATAAAAAAAATAAAACAGGGTAAAAAAAAAAATAAATAAACATATGTGGTATGGCCGTGTGTGTAAATGTCCGAACTATAAAAATATATCATTAATTAAACAGCACGGTCAATGGCGTACGCGCAAAAATATTCCAAAGTCTAAAAAAGCGCATTTTTGGTCACTTTTTATACCATTAAAAAATGAATAAAAAGTGATAAAAAAATCAGATCAAAACAAAAAGCATACCGATAAAAACTTCAGATCACGGTGCAAAAAATGAGTCCTCATACCGCCCTGTACGTGGAAAAATAAAAAAGTTAGGGGTCAGAAGATTACATTTTTAAACGTATAAATTTTCCTGCATGTAGTTATGATTTTTTCCAGAAGTGCGACAAAATCAAACCTATATAAGTAGGGTATCATTTTAACCGTATGGACCTACATAATAATGATAAGGTGTAATTTTTACCGAAATATGCACTGCGTAGAAACGGAAGCCCCCAAAATTTACAAAATGGCGTTTTTTCTTCGATTTTGTCGCATAATGATTTTTTTTCCGTTTCGCCGTGCATTTTTGGGTAAAATGACTAATATCACTGCAAAGTAGAATTGTCGATGCAAAAAATAAGCCATAATATGGATTTTTAGGTGGAAAATTGAAAGGGTTATGATTTTTAAAAGGTAAGGAGGAAAAAACGAAAGTGCAAAAACTGAAAAACCCTGAGTCCTTAAAGGGTAGCTCCCACCATCCTATTTTATTTTTTTTGCTAGCCCATTCCCCCCCCGCGCTACGGCACTAGCCCGTTCCCTCCTCCCCCCCCCCCGCCCCGCATACCCCGTTCCCTCATTACACTTGCAGTTACTGCAGAGTCCGGCAGCAGGCGTGCAGGGACAGCGGCGGCAACGAGGCGGCGGCGATGTGCGGGAGGAGTGGCCTCCCAGCCAGTGGCCGGGGAGACAATGCGCCCGCTCCCGCCTGTCTGATTGACAGGCAGGGAGCGAGTGCAGCCTAACTGAAAAAGGACTGGTTGCCACTCCAAAATCAGTCCTTTTTCAGTAGCCGGTTTTTAAATGTAAATTAAACCTTTTTAATGAAAAATAATAATAAAAGTATATTAGAGATATATTGTAGTACATAAGTACTACAAAATATCAAAAAATAAAGTTGGTGACAGTGCCCATTTAAGGGGTTAAGATTGATATTAGATTCACAATTTTAATGTCCCAGTGTTTACTTTGAACTAATACTGTATGACCACAAAACCCAAACAAAAAGGTCCGATGCGGAGTAATGTTTGTAACTGGGGCACAGCGCCTTAAATCTGTTTGGCACTATCCATATTTGTGAGGTGTTGGTGTGGCACCATGGTCAATCTACTCTGATGCATCAGGCATTGATGGGTGAAAGGTGCAGAGTCCACCACTTGAAAAAGGAGGAACTGCAGCACCAGCAACTTGGACGGGACAACATTCAGCTTCTGCGCCGTTGGATGAGTGGGCGCATACTGTTGTCTCTTGGACATGGCTTCGCCGATGGATTATTGGCGGGATGACTGACTAAAAGTAGGAGGAGCAGGAGCATCTGGAGCGACAGAAGGTGGGTATGACACACAGCTCCCTTAGGCTGAGGTGGTGGAACCTTGGCTGGCTGAAAGAGGGAGCGGCGTGCCACTGGGTGATGCAGCAGGCTGGACCACTAAATCTGAGCCATGGTTCTCCCAGGCTGCTTTATGGTGGCGCAGCATATGTTGACGCAGGGCCGCGGTGCCAACATTGGGACCCTGGCCACACTTCACCTTCTGCCGACACATCTTGCATGTGGCAATGTTAACCTCCTCCGGATGCTTGATGAAAAACTGCCACACCAACGAGTAGCTGATTTTCCCACCAACAGTCCACACTAATTGACTGCTACTGCCGCCGTCTCCAGGAACCCCTATTCCACTACCTCCCAGGAAGGTAGGCTGCCGTGAAGCAGGAGGTCTCCCCCAGGAACGTTTGGCTCCAGAATTTCCACTTCTACCACCATGCTGCACCCGGCTCCCAATTGCGATTGGCTTCATCATCATCAACAAGTGTCTGCATGTCACTGATGTCCTCCTCAGGTTCCTCAACAGTGTCTGCGTCAGGACCCTGAACGCTGGCAACACCGCCTCCCACGTCACTCTCCTCATCACTACTTGCCCGCCTAGCCACTTCTTGGCTGGGCAGTAGCTGCTGACTGTCCTCTATTAGATCGTCCGCACTGAATAGTGGAGCTGAACCCACAGCATAAGATACTTCTTTAGAGGAGGGAACAGCATAGGACAGAGGCAATGGGAGGATAGTGACTGCACCCGGGCCATGCCAACTGAGGGTTGTATCTGAGGAACCCACCGACTGTTGACTGGGGGTATCAGATAACACTTGTGACGGCAGATGGGTTGCCGGTAGAGACACGACCGCTAGCTGATACCTGGAGCTCAGGCCTCTCACTGCAACTCCTGCTGCCACTCACCCCTAGTCTGCTGCGACCTGTGCCTGATGAATTTAGGCCTCTGCCACTCCTCTGTGCACATTCTGGCCCTTCTCTGCCTGACATACTTAGTGCGTATATAATGGCAGTACAATACGCTTCACTACGCTTAAAACAGTATTTGTCTAGAACAGCAACAGGTGTGTACTTTTGGCTGTCCTTTCACAGTATCTTGGCCCTTGACAGATTAACAGGTACAAAATAGTACACTACTTAGATGTAGGTATGTGGTATGGACTTATGAGGGCAGAAAAATGCACTACAGTACACTTAAAGAAGTAGTGGAGTCAAACACCAGCCGGTGGTTACTTTTGCCTGGGCTTTCACAGTATCTAGGCCCTTGACAGATTAACAGGTAAAAAAATAGTACACTATTTAGATGTAGGTATATGGTATGCACTTATGAGGGCAGGAAATGTGCCACTGTACGCTTAATGAAGTAGTGGAGTAAAACACCAGCCGGTGATTACTTTTGCCTGGACTTTCACAGTAACTAGGCCCTTGACAGATTAACAGGTAAAAAATAGTACACTATTTAGATGTAGGTATATGGTATGCACTTATGAGGGTAGAAAATGCGCCACAGTACGCTTAAAGAAGTAGTGGAGTAAAACACCAGCCAGTGATTACTTTTGCCTGGACTTTCACAGTATCTAGGCTCTTGACAGATTAACAGGTACAAAATAGTACACTACGTAGATGAGGACAGAAATATGCGCATACAGTACGCTTAAAAAATTTATTTTTTCACAACACTAGCAGGACACAACAGTGCTGCAGCACACAGCCGCTGTGTACTAAACCTAAAATTTCACTCTTTCAAAGACTATTAGGAATGGACTGCTGGGTATTATACTTTCTACAGACTAGTATAACCAGCAGATGATTTGTTGTGGAACAAAGACACAGAATTGCGCGAAAAAATTCTTCTTCCATTCTCTGCTGTTTCTCAAGCTGAGCCAGCTTGTTCAAATGTATGGGTCAACACACAGCTCTCTGCCCCTTTCTGTAATACACTGCTGTAAAAAGTTATTGGGAGGTTAATGGCTGCAGTAAAAATGTATTTTCTGTGAAAAATGCACTGCTCTCTGTCCACCAGAAAGCTGACATGACTATGAGGTGAAAAGCTGCTGTTAAAAGCTTGTCTATGTAACACACAGCCCTGTCCTATCTCTCTGCAGTGAAAGGATGAAGTGACGAGCCGGAATATGGCTGCCGATTATATAGGGCTGTGACATCACAGGGGTGGCTGGCAGCTCATAGGCTGTATCCTGCATGTGATTCAGGGTCATCCCGCCTACCCTCGTTCCTGCCTTCCCAGAGTTCCTTGCCCCATGTCCTCACATGTGGATCAGCCATTTTAGATGCCCTGGAGCTTGGACTGCACTAAATGGAGTTTAATGAAGCAATTCGCACAATAGAATCGCGGCGATATTCACATTCGTTACGAATCAAATTTTTCATGGAATTCGTAACTAATTTGGATTCGTCAGATTTGAATCGCTCATCTCTAGTTGAGATTCACAAACATTTGAGTTAACACCACTCACCTATGTGACACAAACATCACAGACTTCTACCGTCATCATAACCCCCAACATCATAGCCCTCAAGATCACCACATAGGGAAATTCCCCTTGGCCATCAGGGCAGGAAGTACCTGTAGTTAGAGTTGTCACTTAGGTTATTTAACAAAGACTGTTAACGTTTAAATGTGTAAAGTTTTTAAATCAGTTTGTATCCCTGAATGTCCCGATTCCAACAGTGTTTTAATTTGCTCACTTCACACATCTGGTTTTACTTTCTTGCTACACACACTCTATGTATAATACCATAATTGTACATAGTAGATAGTAGTTTTTATAATTTTTTGCTTAACTGAATAGGACTTATTCACATTAGGTTTTGTGCCCTCCATTGGGCTATACATCAGCATCCTGCTAAAGTACAAAGTACAATGTATATGTTTTGCAAATAGACTGAACATAGTACAATAATAAGTACAGCCCAAAAGAGAGCACAAAACTGGAGCCTGGGGTCCCTGATCTCGATATCGTATGGGCTCCAGCGGTTGGACCCCCCTTGATCAACTAGTTATCCCATGGCACATTCTACCTTTTTTGGTTGTCAATGGTGAATTATTATTTGCATGATGACTGCAGTTTGTTTGTTTTTTTTTATATTTTTTTTTTAGCAGTGTTAGCCACTTCGGTCCCACACATATACTATAATGTTTGCCAGAAATGAACGTAAATTATAACTGAAACCTAATTCAGCCAAAAAACTTAGCTGCAATAGATTTCAGTTTAAAGCCATATGGACAACCAGAGTGTCTGTGCCTCCTCATACATTTGGCGTATTTTACTGTAGCGTTGTTTAACTGGTGGTGTTTATCATCTGTTCTTTAGATTGATAACTATTTCTACTGGAGAAACATGAAATAAAGTGATCAGTTCAGGTTTTAGACACTGACACCAGAAGACAGGAGGAAATCATGCAATAAACCTTGCAATACGAGTCAATACAAGTCTGGGTCAAATTTAAAACAAACATCTTGTTTATGAAAAGAAACCGAGGGACTTTGTTTCGTAGGCGAGGCATGAATCAACTTTCTATAAAGAGCATAATCTCCTAATTCAAGTACATAAAACTGTGACTTTAGTCTAGATGAAAAATTTAAAACAAGTCAGTAAGTACAAAGATTTTTTTCTTTTATAGTTCAATAGGGGATTATACTTATGTATGAAGACGTCAGGATCCATGCTGTATGCTTCACAGCAACTGCTCAAATCTTCCCTGTGCAGAGTGCCCTCTACTTCATACAGTATTACATCTGTTCTCATCTCTGATCAGACCCATCTCACTAGTGATGCTTTTATCTGCACCATTTCAGACAGATAATTCTAGATTGTTGGGCAATTTGCTAAAAAGGGTATTACACACACATGGCTAAAATGCTGGCGTTTTGTTGCATTTTTTGCAGCATCATTTTCATGTAGAAAATCTGCAGCATCTACTGTACAAACAAACTAGATGAAATAAAATTACAATCCCATGCCCAGGAAAAATGACTGATCTTTAACTACATTAGTATTTCCTTTGAATTTGCATAATCCACACTGAAATCTGCAACAGAAAATTTACAACAAACCCTTATTATTTATTTGGTGCACATTTTCCACCCCAATTTTTGGTGCAGATAAGCAGCATTTACACTATGTATGACTATACTCTTAGGCTTCACTCATACTTCCAGAAGTAAACACAAGTCCTTCTGTGTAATATGGATATTCTTTTCTTTATGTGTTTTATTTTTGGTTCCTTATTTTATTTAAGGAATTATCATAATTAAAATGTGGTGGTCCCACCATTGAATGGGGGGGGGGGGGGGCGTGGTGTGACATCATGACCACCGCTGCCGGAACCCAGCATTCTAAACATATTTTTCAGAATGCCGGGTGCTGCACAGAGATCGCTGGGGTCCCAGTGGCGAGACCCCCACGATCAGACATCTTATCTCCTCTTCTTTGGATAGAGGATAAGATGTATAGGGGCGGAGTACCCCTTTATGGATACCCTGCTTGATGTATACAAAAAAGAAGGTGATGAATAGTGTTGGGTGCGAATATTCGCATTTCTAATTTTTATTGCAAATATCGCAAATTATCAAATTTGCGAATATTGCGAATATATTATATATTCAAAACTACGAATATTCTTATTTTCCCGCATATGCGCATAGCCACATATACCTTCTTTTAGCATGTGGGCCAATGAGAAGGATACAAATACACTTGTCAGAGGATATCAACAACATCCCTAGCAACCAATAGTAAAGTTGCCCACCCCCTCACTGATTACGCAAATACGCAAATGCACAATGAATATAACGGATACACGAAATTTGCGAATATGGGACGAATATTCGTCTATATATTCGCGAAATATCACGAATTCGAATATGGCCAATGCCGCTCATTACTAGTGATGACATGTGGAGTCTCTATGAATTATTATGGGGACTTCAACTACCCCAATATAAACTGGAAAGCAGAAACCTGCAGGTCCAGCAAAGGAAAGGAAAAGACAATAGGATAAATCAAAGGATTTAGCACAATGTTTTTGTTCATTTTGTGCCAAATTTGGTTAAAAAGTGGCACACAATGTTTACACTACATATTTAAATATATTACACTTAAATTTGGTTTGTTTGCACTATGCTAAAAAAAAATAGGGACATGGCCTATGTATGGGCATATTCTTCACTATTTTTTTTAAGCGTAATCATCCCTTTTTGGAACACAAAGTTGTAGCATTTTACAGTACAAGTGGTGGAAACAATGCCAAATTACAACAGAGGCCCTGTGCCATGTCCAATTTCTCTTTGTTATACAGGTGCATACATTGAAAGAAATTCTTTTTGTCAAGCCTTTTTAATTAATAATTTAAAAAATAAAATAAATAAAAATATATTTTTTTGCTTCGTTTTCCTCTCCACTCTTTTGCATGCTCAGGTTGCTAAAGTGTGGCATTAAAAGGGGTATTCTCATCTGGCTGATTACCTCTCTCTGCTGCTGCTGTCTGCATGCACTTCCTGGATTGGTGGTGGACACAGCTGGGGTCAGTGGCAGGTCATCTGCTTCTGTGTCTGACAGCTCCCAAGGTAAAGGACTATGTCTGCAGCTGTTAGACATAATGAATGGCAGAAATAAGCCTGAGCAGGGAGCTTAATGTGTGCTTAGGATCTCTGGCCACTACACAGGGAATGATGTCACCACTACTTCTAAAGCAGAGCTATTGGTCAGAAACCAAGATAACCAGTTTTTAACAAGAGGGGAAGATAAGATGAGATATCTACAGATCAGGAAAGTTTCCCCCATAAAGCCAGTTGAAAACGTTTAAAAAAAAAGTTTTTGAGCATCCAGCCATGGGGGTTGGAACAGATAGGATAACTTGGGTCACTTCACATGACTGCTCCATGTTGCTGCCACCACCATGCTTCACTGTAGGGATTGTATTAGGTATTGTTTTCAATAGATCATAGAACCTTGTTTATCACAGTCTGACAGTCCTTTAGGGTTTTTTTTATTTTATTTTGCAAACTGGAAGTGGTCTTCATGTGTCTTTTTCTGAGTTACTGAGTAGAGGTTTCTTTTTGGCCGCTCTGCCCAGATTGGTGCTGAAGTGATAGTTGAACTTCTGAAAGGTTCTCCCATCTGTACACAGGATCTTTGGAGCTCAAACAGAGTGACCATTAACTTCTTCTTTCTTATCATGTCCCTTTTAAATACTCAGTTTGGTGAGGTGGTCAGCTCTAGAAAGAGTCCTAATCATTCCAAACTTCTTCCATTTAAGAATTATGGAGGCCACTGTGCTTATGGGAACTTTCAGTGCAGTAGAAATGCTTTTGTACCCTTCTCCAGATCTGTGCCACCATGTAGTTCTGCCACTGAGCTCTACAAGCAGTTCTTTCCACCTCATGACGTTTGATCAGCTCAGGGTCTGAATATGTGTGTTCATGACAAATTTCTGTTTTCTTTTACAATAAATTAGCAAAGATTTCTATTTTCACTTCGTCCCAGAACAAAGGCTGCATGGGCAGCTAAAACGTTAAATCTTTAAAGGGGGACTCTGGTGCAAAACAATTTTTTTCAGCTGATAAGTACTGGAAGGATTAAGATTTTTATATAGAAGTAATTTACAAATCTGTTTAACTTTCTGGCACCATTTGATTAAAAAAAAAAATCTTTTCCACTGGAGTACTCCTTTAAAACTCAGAATGGAATAAAACTACTTATTATTTAATCTGAATGGAGCGCTGCAAGTGATCCTCTTTTGTCTACATTGCTGAGGCCCTAATCTGAGCTTTTCACCTACTGGCACCCTTGTATTTGTACATTAGATGTGCTGCTTTGCTTTCTTGCTTTCTTTTTTGTTTGTTTGTGTGTGTGTGTATATATATATATATATATATATATATATATATATATATATTTATAATTTTATTTATCAGTTTAGAAATATATATTATGTTATGGTATCAGTACTACTTCATCTTATTGCCTATTTCAGGTGACCCAGTAAAATTGACTTGTCCATTCAGTCACTTGTTCTCATTTACTTATCGTCTGAACTAATTGGAATAGTTAAAGTCCCTGAAGGTGGAACTGTAAACTATGTGTAGATGGTCAGATTCTCTGCTGATAATTAATTACATTCTGTTTTCATTAAGTGTGGGGGTAAAACTTCCAGTCCCTCCCTCTGAACAGAGAGAGAGGTTGCAGGGGGTAACCATTAAATTTCTAACCAGACGGATAGGAAGGAACCTTTAAATAAAGAGGTCTAATTATAGCGCTAATAATAGCCATTAATTACAGGGCTTTCCAAGTTAATTCAATTATTTTTGTGCGCTGCAAGAATTCCAGCTCTTGATACGCACACCAATGTTGTAGCCTGCAAATTACCTAGAGTGCCACACTAGAGGATCCATGGCTATGAATGTCACTTATCACTGTTAAAGTTACAACTTAGTATAAAGAGCCGATCTATGCGTTATACAAACGGGAAACTGCTTCATTTAATGTCATGAACTACTCTCCAACACCAAATATTATAATAGTCAAGTCTTAATCTTATGTTCGGCCATCATATACCGTCACAAAGAGCGTGATAACCTTGTACGTTAACGCTTTGTTGTCAGGAGGGTCAGTGCAGGAGGGGGCTGGTTTTTGTTATGAAGAGCTCACCCTCTGTTAATTAGCAATAATGGCTGTCACCCTCCTTTTTATTGGTAATTATCGTGAGCACCCATCCTCCACGTAACACTGCCACCATCACCCATTTATAGTTATTTTTTACTTAATAAAAACAGTTCAAATCTTTTAAAAGTATAATTATAAAAACTTCATTAGAGTCACTAACTCATTTTCCAGGCAGCCCATCCACCCCTCCCTCGCTTAATTAGCCTGCAAAGGATAATGTTAATGAATAGCAATGTAACAATTAGTTGTATGTGGATGGAAGAAATACAAAGCTTGCGTAAAAAAGAATAAAAAAACATTTGGAGCAAGCAAATGACCAAAATGTATTGTCTACACACAGAGAAACAAACATAGTAAGATATAAGTATGCTTTATTGCATTATACAATAACACAAAAATAACTAACTGTATCATGTAAATCCTTCTTTAACCCCTTAAGGACACATGACGTTCTCATACGTCTCCATTTCCGAGTCCTTAAGGACACATGACGTATGAGAACGTCATGTGTTTTACCGGCCCCCCGCAACCATCTGGAGCGGAGCCGGTCCCCGATGCCTGCTGAAATCGTTCAGCAGGCATCGGGGCATATCGCCCAGGGGGGTCATTATGACCCCCCATGTCGGCGATGGCCGCAGATCGCTGGACAATTCAGTCCAGCAATCTGCGGCGGATTCCGGGTCAATCGGGTCTCCAGTGACCCGGTGACCCGGAATTATTGGCTGATCGGAGACGGCCCCGAACAGCCATAGCCAGCAGGGGTGAGGTGGCACTGGTGCCACCTCACGATCGCCCTGATTCGTCGGCCGGATTACCGGCCGACCAATCAGGGCGCCTGCTGCGGGTGTCACTCCCGCAACCCGCTCCGCCCCTCTTCCGGAGGACGTGAGCGGGTGCGGGACGTGCACCCCGGGTGCTGGGGACCCCGATCCCCGGCGCCCCTGTTGGGATCGGGGCCCCAGGAGCAGCGGCGGCGGCGGAGACGACGAGGGACTGACCTGATGCGGCGAGGATCGTTGGAGGTGAGTGACAGCCTCCTGGTGTTGCTTAGCAACAGCTCCCAGCATGCAAAAAGGGCATGCTGGGAGCTGTAGTTATGCAACAGCAGGAGGCAGACCACCACAACTCCCAGCATGCCCTTATGGGCATGCTGGGACTTGTAGTTTTGCAACAGCTGGAGGCACATTCTTTCTATGGAAAAGTGTACCTTCAGCTGTTGTGTAACTACAACTCCCAGCTTGCACAATCAGCTAAAGTGCATGCTGGGAGTTGTAGTAGTGCATCTGGTGGTTGCATAACTACAACTCCCAGCATGCCCGTTGGCTGTCGGTGACTGCTGAGAGTTGTAGTTTTGCAACAGCTGAAGGCACACTGAGTTAAGTAGTAAACCAGTGTGTCTCCAGCTATTGCATAACTACAATCCCCAGCATCCCCAGCCAAAGTAGTATGCCTCCAGCTGTTGCATAACTACAACACCCAGCATGCCCTTCCGCTGTCCGTACATGCTGGGGGTTGTAGCTTTTGCAACAGCTG
The DNA here is from genome assembly GCF_029499605.1 of Hyla sarda. Classification (NCBI taxonomy): domain Eukaryota; kingdom Metazoa; phylum Chordata; class Amphibia; order Anura; family Hylidae; genus Hyla; species Hyla sarda. The sequence goes on from NC_079189.1 coordinate 414,244,177, forward strand.
AAGGCACACTGGTTGCAAAACACTGAGTTTGTTACCAAACTCGGCGTTTCACAACCAGTGTGCCTCCAGCTGTTGCAAAACTACAACTCCCAGCATGCACTGATAGACCGTACATGCTGGGAGTTGTAGTTTTGCAACAGCTGGATGTTCCCCCCCCCAATGTGAACGTACAGGGTACACTCACATGGGCGGAGGATTACGGTTAGTATCCGGCTGCAAGTTTGAGGTGCGGAAAAATTTCTGCAGCAGCTCAAACTGCCAGCGAGAAACTACTGTGAACCCCCCGCCCGTGTGACTGTACCCTAAAAACACTACACTACACTAACACACAATAAAATAAAAAGTAAAAAACACTACATATACACATACCCCTACACAGCCCCCCTCCCCTCCCCAATAAAAATGAAAATGTCTGGTACGCCACTGTTTCCAAAACGGAGCCTCCAGCGGTTGCAAAACTACAACTCCCAGCATCCACTGATAGACCGTACATGCTGGGAGTTGTAGTTTTGCAACAGCTGGATGTTCCCCCCCCCCAATGTGAACGTACAGGGTACACTCACATGGGCGGAGGATTACAGTAAGTATCCGGCTGCAAGTTTGAGCTGCGTCAAATTTTCTGCCGTAGCTCAAACTGCCAGCGAGAAACTACTGTGAACCCCCGCCCGTGCGACTGTACCCTAAAAACACTACACTACACTAACACAAAATAAAATAAAAAGTAAAAAACACTACATATACACATACCCCTATACAACCCCCCTCCCCAATAAAAATGAAAAACGTCTGGTACGCCACTGTTTCCAAAACGGAGCCTCCAGCTGTTGCAAAACAACTACTCCCAGTATTGCCAGATAGCCGTTGACTGTCCAGGCATGCTGGGAGTTTTACAACAGCTGGAGGCACCCTGTTTGGGAATCACTGGCGTAGAATACCCCTATGTCCACCCCTATGCAAGTCCCTAATTTAGGCCTCAAATGCGCATGGCGCTCTCACTTTGGAGCCCTGTCGTATTTCAAGGCAACAGTTTAGGGCCACATATGGGGTATCGCCGTACTCGGGAGAAATTGGGCTTCAAATTTTGGGGGGTATTTTCTGCTATTACCCTTTTAAAAAATGTAAAATTTTTGGGAAAACAAGCATTTTAGGTAAAAAAAATATATATTTTTTTACATATGCAAAAGTCGTGAAACACCTGTAGGGTATTAAGGTTCAAATTACCCCTTGTTACGTTCCCCAAGGGGTCTAGTTTCCAAAATGGTATGCCATGTGGTTTTTTTTTGCTGTCCTGGCACCATAGGGGGTTCCTAAATGCGGCATGCCCCCAGAGCAAAATTCGCTTTCAAAAAGCCAAATGTGACTCCTTCTCTTCTGAGACCTGTAGTGCGCCAGCAGAGCACTTTTCACACCCATATGGGGTGTTTTCTGAATCGGGAGAAATTGGGCTTCAAATTTTGGTGGGTATTTTCTGCTATTACCCTTTTTAAAATTGTAAAAATTTTGGGAAACCAAGCATTTTAGGTAAAAAAAATATATATTTTTTTACATATGCAAAAGTCGTGAAACACCTGTAGGGTATTAAGGTTCACATTACCCCTTGTTACGTTCCCCGAGGGGTCTAGTTTCCAAAATGGTATGCCATGTGTTTTTTTTTTGCTGTTCTGGCACCATAGGGGCTTCCTAAATGCGGCATGCCCCCAGAGCAAAATTTGCTTTCAAAAAGCCAAATGTTACTCCTTCTCTTCTGAGACCTGTAGTGCGCCAGCAGAGCACTTTTCACCCCCATATGGGGTGTTTTCTGAATCGGGAGAAATTGGGCTTCAAATTTTGGGGGGTATTTTCCGCTATTACCCTTTTTAAAAATGTAAACTTTTTTGGAAAACAAGCATTTTAGGTAAAAAAAAAATTTTTTTTTTACATATGCAAAAGTCGTGAAACACCTGTAGGGCATTAAGGTTCACGTTACACCTTGTTACGTTCCCCGAGGGGTCTAGTTTCCAAAATGGTATGCCATGTGTTTTTTTTTTGCTGTTCTGGCACCATAGGGGCTTCCTAAATGCGGCATGCCCCCAGAGCAAAATTTGCTTTCAAAAAGCCAAATGTGACTCCTCCTCTTCTGAGACCTGTAGTGCACCAGCAGAGCACTTTTCACCCCCATGCGAGGTGTTTTCTGTATCGAGAGAAATTGGGCTTCAAATTTTGGGGGGTATTTTCTGCTATTACCCTTTTTAAAAATGTAACATTTTTGGGAAACCAAGCATTTTAGGTAAAAAAAATATATATTTTTTTTACATATGCAAAAGTCGTGAATCACCTGTGGGGTATTAAGGTTCACTTTACCCCTTGTTACGTTCCCTGAGGGGTCTAGTTTCCAAAATGGTATGCCATGTGTTTTTTTTTGCTGTCCTGGCACCATAGGGGCTTCCTAAATGCGGCATGCCCCCCAAAAACCATTTGTCGCTCCTTCCCTTCTGAGCCCTCTACTGCGCCCGCCGAACAATTAACATAGACATATGAGGTATGTGCTTACTCGAGAGAAATTGGGTTTCAAATACAAGTAAAAATTTTCTCCTTTTTATCCCTTGCAAAAATTCAAAAATTGGGTCTACTAGAACATGCGAGTGTAAAAAATGAAGATTTTGAATTTTCTCCTTCACTTTGCTGCTATTCCTGTGAAACACCTAAAGGGTTGATACACTTACTGAATGTTTTTTTGAATACTTTAGGGGGTGTAGTTTTTATAATGGGGTCTTTTATGGGGTATTTCTAATATGAAGACCCTTCAAATCCACTTCAAAACTGAACTGGTCCCTGAAAAATAGTGAGTTTGAAAATTTTGTGAAAAATTTCAAAATTGCTACTGAACTTTGAAGCCCTATGGTGTCTTCCAAAAGTAAAAACTCATAAATTTTATGATGCAAACATAAAGTAGACATATTGTATATGTGAACCCAAAAAAAATATATTTTGAATATCCATTTTCCTTACAAGCAGAGAGCTTCAAAGTTAGAAAAATGCAAAATTTTCATTTTTTTCATCAAATTTTGGGATTTTTCACCAAGAAAGGATGCAAGTTACCATTAAATTTTACCACTAAGTTAAAGTAGAATATGTCACGAAAAAACAATCTCGGAATCAGAATGATAACTAAAAGCATTCCAGAGTTATTAATGTTTAAAGTGACAGTGGTCAGAATTGCAAAAAACGCTCCGGTCCTTAAGGTATAAAATGGCCTGGTCCTTAAGGGGATAAAGAGGAAGAAAAACTGTGTCAGTATGTCGGGGTCACACTATTTAAACAGAACGGTATGTGCTTGTAGTCAGGACTGCCATCGGAGCCTGCTTTAAATCAGTGAGCAGCACCAGCGGACATACAGAAGCAGGCATGGGCCTGGCTGAAAACCATAGGGCCCTGATGCAAAAAATTACCCTGGGCCTCCCCCATCCTTTCATGACCACCACAGATGCCCCCCAGACAGCTGTCTCTTACTTCTGTGGCTTTCCTCACTTTGTCAGTAGGTCACCATCCTATATTTAAAAACAATAATTTTTTACAACCCTGTGACACACTGCACTCCTGAATGTAACCCTGCCACAAAATGTACCCTCTGAATGTAAAACTGATACACACTGTACCCTCTGAATATGTCCCAATATAGCATCAGGCCCCCTAGGGAGGCTAACGCTATATTAGGCAGTATAGGGGCTTACTACTATATGATAGATCTACACCAAAAAATATAAGGTTCCACGTACCGCTAAAAGGTCATTTTATTAACACCAACAAATTTTTAAACATGTATATGAGGTATCTGTAGAAAAACACAAGTAAGCACAGAGGCCACAACACACATGAAATGTAGAGATAATGGGGAAGGTTTATCAAATCCTGTGCAGACAGAAAGTGGAGCAGTTGTAGATCACTTCTTTAAAGGGGTATTCCAGGAAAAAACTTTTTTTTTATATATCAACTGGCTCAAGAAAGTTAAACAGATTTGTAAATTACTTCTATTAAAAAATCTTAATCCTTCCAATAATTATCAGCTGCTGAAGTTGAGTTGTTCTTTTCTGTCTGGCAACAGTGCTCTCTGCTCTGAGTAGAAGAGGTTTGCTATGGGGATTTGCTTCTACTCTGGACAGTTCCGAGACAGGTGTCATCAGAGAGCACTTAGACAGAAAAGAACAACTCAACTTGAGCAGCTCATAAGTACTGAAAGGATTAAGATTTTTTTAATAGAAGTCATTTACATATCTGTTTAACTTTCTGGAGCCAGTTGATATATAAAAAAAAGTTTTTTTCCTGGATAACCCCTTTAAGTTTTTAATAAAATAAGCAATCGGATTGGTTTCTATGGGCCAACTGCTCCACTTTTCCTCTGCACATGATTTGATAAATCTCCCCCATTATCTATGCATTTTATGTGTGTTGTGGCCTCTGTGCTTACTTGGGGTTTTCTCCTGATGCCTCATATACATGGTTGGTATAAACAAAATTACCTTTTAGCGATATGTGGACCCTTTTTTGCTTTGTGTAGATAATTTGTTTTGGAGTTTTACCCTTACAGTCGCTGGCAGATCAGCCAGGTATTGTGGCAGCTCTGTTGGGTGCTCAGTCATGATTGTGACTGCTGCAACCATGATATTTATACCACTAGTGTGAGGTACCGTATTTATCGGCGTATAACACGCACTTTTTAGGCTAAAATTTTTAGTCTAAAGTCTGTGTGCGTGTTATATGCCGATACACCCCCAGGAAAGGCAGGGGGAGAGAGGCCGTCGCTGCCCGCTTCTCTCCCCCTGCCTTTCCTGGGGTTTAGAGCGCTGCTGTCGGCCCTTTTCACCCCCTGGTTATCGGCGCCGCTGCCCGTTCTGTCCCCCTGACTATCGGTGCCGGCGCCGATAGCCAGGGAGAGAGAAGCGGCGTCGACAGCCAGGGGGAGAGAAGGGGCAGCGGCACCCATTGCCGGCGCCGCTGCCCCGTTGTCTCCCCCCATCCACGGTGGCATAATTACCTGAGTCGGGTCCGCGCTGCTTCAGGCCTCCGTCGTGCGTCCCCGGCGTCATTGCTATGCGCTGAACGGCGGGGCGCATGACGTCAGAGCGCCGCGCCGTGCATAGCAATGACGCTGGGGACGCACGACGGAGGCCTGGAGCAGCGCGGACCCGACTCAGGTAATTATGCCACCGGGGATGGGGGGAGGCAACGGGGCAGCGGCTCCGGCAATGGGTGCCGCTGCCCCTTCTCTCCCCTGGCTGTCGGCGCCGCTTCTCTCTCCCTGGCTATCGGCGCCGGCACCAGGGGGTGAAAAGGGCCAACAGCAGCGCTCTAGACCCCAGGAAAGGCAGGGGGAGAGAAGCGGGCAGCGACGGCCTCTCTCCCCCTGCCTTTCCTGGGGGTATATCGGGGTATACACGCGCACACACGCACCCTCATTTTATCATGGATATTTGGGTAAAAAACTTTTTTTACCCAAATATCCTTGGTAAAATGAGGGTGCGTGTTATAGGCCGGTGCGTGGTATACCCCGATAAATACGGTATACAGTTGTGTGTGTAAAATGCAGTGTATGTGTAAACTTTTTTTTTTATATCAGCTGGCTCCAGAAAGTTAAAAAGATTTGCAAATTACTCCTATTAAAACAGTACTCCGGTACCACAGCTTTATGGTTATCTAGCGTGTTTGTAGCGAGTTTAGCACTTTTGCAATTCACATGTTATACATCTGTCCACAGCATATCTGTTTTTTACTGACCTCTTTTCTGTGAAGGAAGTTGAGTAGTTTTTCTGGTTGCTTTTGACTGTCATCCACACCTGCGGCCATGTTTTTTCACTGTTGTGGACAAGACGTCAGTGCTGCAGGCGTTACTGTTTTTTTTTCTCCTGCAATGGTTTTCCCCCTTTTCCACACCCCCGTAATGAATATTCATTGAATTGTTGCGGGAGGATGGATGTCCACTCCCGCTGTCAGCCTGCCCTGCGCCCGGCTCAAAGTGTACTGAATACCCTGCATCAGCGCTGCGGCTGACATGTAACCCCTACCCACCATGGGGACCGTGCGCCCACGGGAGGAATCAGGGGAATAGGCTATCATGATTCCCCCCGCAGGTGCACGGTCCCCATGGTGGGGGAATTAATAATATGTCAGCCGCGACGCTATCATGATTCCCCCGTGGCACACTGTCAGCGTCTCACCCCACAGTCCACACATCAGGGAATGAATGAATTGTCAGCCGCAGAGCGCTGTCCCCACATCAGGGAACTAATCACATGTGACCTGCGGGCGCAGCTCTGCTTCCTCCCCTCCCCCCCCCCCCCAGAAAAATGGGCTTCTGTTCTCTTCTGATCGGAGAACAGAAGCTGTCACCTCCCCCTGCAAGTGCTGAAAGTCAGTGAGACGCGGGCGCTGCAGTGAAGGAAGCCAGTGTGAGCCATGGGCGCTGCTCCCCCTGTGGGACTGTGGGGTGAGAAGCTGACAGTGCGAAAAGTATACTAATGAGCGGGGCGGGGAAAGGGCGTGCTAGAAGGAAAAAAAAAGGCTGGCCATAAACAGTGCTGGGGGGGGCATTGCAAATCAAGTTGGGCAAGGCACTGAAAGAGGAGACAGGCTACAAAGGCAAAACTGAAATAGATGCTACACTAAATGGACACACTTGTGCATAGAAAGGAAAAGAAAGACAAACAAAGAGCAAGCACGAGACCAGAGATAACAGGAAAACTCACCTGCAAGGGTAAGTAGAAACTGAAAAAGCACATTGGCTACCGGAGTACCTGTTTAAGGACATTAGGACTTTCTTTTTTTCCTCCCTGCCTTCTTATAGCCATAATACTTTTAATTTTCAACCTTCAGACCCATATGAGGGCTTGCTTTTTGTGCCATCAATTTTTAATGGCGGCACTCATGCTACCATGAAATAAACAGTGAAACCCCAAAAAAAAAAAAATACGCCATTTTCAACTTTTGGGGGTTTCCATTTCTACCCAGTGCACTTTTCAGTAAAAATCACATTATCTTTATTCTGTAGTTCCATACAATTACAATAACCAATTTTTATAGGCTTTGTTTTATTTTACAAGTTTTTAAAAATAACTTTTTGTACAAAAAATAGCTTAAAATTATCCTCTTCTGACCACTATAACCTTAGAATTTTTCCATATGCTGGGCTGTGTAGGGCTCACCTTTTGCACTTTGATCTGTAGTTTTTACTGGTACCATTTTTATGGTATATGAAATTACTAAAAATTACCAATTGTGGACTTTGGTATTGTTTTTTACAATTACGCCATTGAGCATACGGATTGATTAACGTTGTAATAGTTTGGACATTTACGCATGCGGCGATACCACATATGTTTGGATTTTTAATTATTTTATTTAGAAAAAATGGAAAAAGGGTGTGTGTGGTGGGTGTGTTAAATGCAGTAGTGTGAATTATATAGTGCAGACCAGAGCAGAAGATCACAGATAACACTAATCAGTGCTATGCCCTATGCATAGCACTGTTCAGTATCTGCAATCAAGTGATTACAATAAATAGTTCACTATGGGGACATAAAAAGTGTAAAAAAAAAAAAAAGTAATAAAATATGAAAAATCCCCTCCCCCCCCCAACAAATGTAAAATGTCCCTTTTTCCCATTTTACCCAAAAACATAAAAAAAGTTTTTTATAAACATACTTGGTTTCGCCGTGTGTGTAAATGTCCAAGCTATCAAAATATAATGCTAATTATCCCATATAAAGAAAGGCGTAAACGTAAAAAAAAGCCCATCATATTCCCCCCCCCCCACAATTTTTTTTTAATGTATTTAAAGTTTTATATATGCAAATGTGGTATAAATAGAAAGTACAGATCATGGCTAAATAAATGAGCCCTCATACCGCTGCTCATACGGAAAAATAATGTTATAGTTTGTCAAAATAGAGGGCTTTTAAACGTACTAATTTGGCTAAAAAGTTTGAGTTTTTTTAACCTGTTCAGGACACATGCATACACCCTGCATCCCGAGTCCTTAAGGACTGAGGGCGTATGGATACGCCCGTGGGAATTCCGGTCCCTGCCGCTAGCCGGTTGGGGACCGAATCGGGATGCCTGCTGAAATCATTCAGCAGGCATCCCGGCACATCGCCCAGGGGGGTCCCGAGACCCCCCCCCTCATGTTGGCGATCGGAGAAAATCGCATGTCAATTCAGACATGCGATTTTCTCCAATTCCGGGCTGATCAGGTCTCTGGTGACCCGATCACCCGGAAAATAGGGATGATCGGAGTTGTCAGCGACAGCCCCGATCAGCTGAAGGGATAGGAGTGAGGTTGCAGAGCTGCAATCTCCTCCTATCCCCTGCCATTAGCAGAACGGAGTTCTGACCAATGGCAGCGCAGGACAGGGGGTTGCCATGGCAACCCCCGTTCTGCCCGCCCCTGGATGACGAGGGGATCGTGGGAAGAAGATGGAGGCCGTACCTGCAGGAAAAGATGCCTGGGGACCCGGGATCTTCGCTGGAGACTGCTGGATCCTGGCTCAGGTAGGGAATCGTCGGTGGGGGAGGGGGAATTGAAAGTGAAAGTGAAACGATCTTTACTGTGGCAACCACTAGGAAGGCCAAACTGCAACTCCCAGCATGCCCAGACAGCCAAAGGCTGTCTGGGCATGCTGGGAGTTGTAGTTTTGCAACATCTGGAGGGTCACAGTTTGGAGACCACTGTTACAGTGGTACCCAAACAGTAGCCCTCCAGATTTAGCAATTTTCATGAATTTTTTGAAAATTGCTGCTCTACTTTGAAATCCTCAAATTTTTTCAAAAAGCAAAAATATGTCCATTTTATGATGCCAACAACATAAAGTGTACATATTGTATTTGTGAAGAAAAATGACATTTATTGTGAATATCCATTTTCCTTACAAGTAGAGAGCTTCAAAGTTAGAAAAATGCAAAATTTTCAGAATCAGAATATTTGGTAAAAGCGTTTTCGCGTTATTAATTCATAAAGCGACGGTGGTCAGAATTGCGAAAAAGGGCTCAGTCCTTAAGGTGAAAAAGGGCTGCGTCCTTAAGGGGTTAAAGCAGTTTTTTTTAAAGCAATGTAATCATTGGTATCATTTTAATCGTATTGATCCACACAATAAAGAAAACATTTCATTTTTCATGTAAATTGTACATTGTGAAAACGAAACCTTCAAAAATTTGTAAAATTGCGGTTTTCTTTTCAATTTCACCACACAAATAGTATTTTTTTTGGTCGCGCCATACATTTTATGATAAAATTAGTGATGTTATTACAAAAGACAACTGGTCGCGCAAAAAATGAGTCCTCATAATTGTCTGTGGATGAAAATATAAAAGAGTTATGATTTTTCGAAGGCATGGAGGAAAAAACTAAATTGCTAAAATAAAATTGGCCTGGTCTTTAAAGGGGTACTACTGTGGAAAACTTTTTTTTTTTTTTTAAATCTTAATCTTTCCAGTACTTTTTAGGGTCTATATATTACAGAGGAAATTGTTTTCTTTTTGGAATACAGAGCTCTCTGCTGACATCATAACCACAGTGCTCTCTGCTGACATGTTTGTCCATTTTAGGAACTGTCCAGAGCAGCATATGTTTGCTATGGGGATTTTCTCCTACTCTGGACAGTTCTTAAAATGGACAGAGATGTCAGCAGAGAGCACTGTGGTTGTGATGTCAGCAGAGAGCTCTGTGTTCCAAAAAGAAAACCATTTCCTCTGTAGTATTCATTGCACACAGAGAAGAAACTGGAGTCACTTGTTATTTTATAAAAAATAATACACAATTTTATTAATAATCACATTACATTAAAAATAGGAGAATGTCCACCCAGGCGGGGAAAAGAGAATCAAACAAGAGTGTCACTCAAGTATCCTACAGAAAGTGCCTAGTGCATGATACAGAATACATAAGAAGACTAGCATACAGCATATACGTAGCAGCAAACAGTTTTAAACAGAATTATAGTGCAAATAGTGCAAGGAAACATGATCACAAGTATATACTTAGCCATACATAGTAATAAAACAGGCACAGGATACTGTCTCTGTTTTGTACAGGGTACATTCACATGGGCAGGGGGCTTACAGTGAGTATCAGGCTGCAAGTTTGCGATGCAGCAAATTTTGCGCAGCAGCTCAAACTCGCAGCAGGAAACACGCTGTAATCCCCCGCCCATGTGACTGTACCCTAAAAACACTACACTACACTAACACACAATAAAATAAAAAGTAAAAAACACTACATATACACATACCCCTACACAGCCCCCCTTTCCATCCCAATAAAAATGAAAAATGTCTGGTATGCCACAGTTTCCAAAATGGAGCCTCCAGCTGTTGCAAAACAACAACTCCCAGTATTGCCGGACAGCCGTTACCTGTCCAAGCATGCTGGGAGTTTTGCAACAGCTGGAAACACCCTGTTTGGGAATCACTGCCATAGAATACCCCTATGTCCACCCTATGCAAATCCCTAATTCAGGTCTCAAATGTGCATGGCGCTCTCACTTCGGAGCCCTGTCGTATTTCAAGGCAACAGTTTAGGGCCACATATGGGGTATCGCCGTACTCAGGAGAAATAGCCTAAAAAATTTTGGGGGGCTTTTTCTCCTTTCACCCCTTATGAAAAGGTGAAGTTGGGGTCTACACCAGCATGTTAGTGTAAAAAAAAATTTTTTTTACACTAACATGCTGGTGTTGCCCTATACTTTTCATTTTGACACGAGGTAAAAGGGAAAAGGCCCCCCAAAATTTGTAATGCAATTTCTCCCGACTACGGAGATACCCCATATGTGGGCGCAAAGTGCTCTGCGGGCGCACAACAAGGCCCAGAAGGGAGAGTGCACCATGTACATTTGAGGTGATTTGCACAGGGGTGGCTGATTGCTACAGCGGTTTTGACAAACACAAAAAAAAAACCACATGTGACCCCATTTCGGAAACTAAACCCCTCATGGAATGTAATGAGGGGTGCAGTGAGAATTTACACCCCACTGGTGTCTGACAGAGCTTTGGAACAGTGGGCTGTGCAAATTAAAAATTTTGTACAGCCCACTGTTCCAAAGATCTGACAGACACCTGTGGGGGGTAAATGCTCACTGTACCCCTTGTTACGTTCCTCAAGGGGTCTAGTTTCCAAAATGGTATGCCATTTGGGGGATATTTTGCTGTCCTGGCACCACAGGGGCTTCCTAAATGCGACATGCCCCCGGAGCAAAATTTGCTCTCAAAAAGCCAAATATGACTCCTTCTCTTCTGAGCATTGTAGTTCGCCCGTAGTGCACTTCAGGTCAACTTATGGGGTACCTCCATACTCAGAAGAGATGGGATTACAAATTTGGGGGGTATTTTCTGCTATTAACCCTTGAAAAAATGTGAAATTTTTGGGGGAAACACACATTTTAGTGAATTTTTTTTTTTTTTTTACGTATGCAAAAGTCGTGAAACCCCTGTGGGGTATTAAGACTCACTTTATTCCTTGTTATGTTCCTCAAGGGGTCTAGTTTCCAAAATGGTATGCCATGTGTTTTTTTTTGCGGTCCTGGCACCATAGGGGCTTCCTAAATGCGACATGCCCCCGAGCAAAATTTGCTCTCAAAAAGCCAAATATGACTCCTTCTCTTCTGAGCATTGTAGTTTTAGTGACATTTATTTTTTTTACATATGCAAAAGTCGTGAAACACCTGTGGGGTATTAAGGCTCACTTTATTCCTTGTTACGTTCCTCAAGGGGTCTAGTTTCCAAAATGGTATGCCATGTGGGGGGGTTTTGCTGTTCTGGCACCATAGGGGCTTCCTAAATGCAACATGCACCCCAAAAACGTACTCTCCAAAATTCCCTTGTCGCTCCTTCGCTTCTGAGCCCTCTACTGCGCCCGCCGGACACTTTACATAGACATATGAGGTATGTGCTTATTCGAGAGAAATTGGACTACAAATATAAGTATACATTTTCTCCTTTTACCCCTTGTAAAAATTCAAAAATTGGGTCTACAAGAACATGCGAGTGTAAAAAATGAAGATTGTGAATTTTCTCCTTCACTTTTCTCCTTTAGCTGTGAAACACCTAAATGGTTAAAATGCTGACTGAATGTCATTTTGAATACTTTGGGGATGCAGTTTTTATAATGGGGTTATTTGTGGGGTATTTCTAAGATGAAGACCCTTCAAATCCACTTCAAACCTGAACTGGTCCCTGAAAAATTGTGATTTTTGAAATTTGCTGGTGAACTTTGAAGCCCTCTGATGTCTTCCAAAAGTAAAAACACATCAATTTTATGATGCAAACATAAAGAAGACATATTGTATATGTGAATAAAAAAATAATTTGGAATATCCATTTTCCTTACAAGCAGAGAGCTTCAAAGTTAGAAAAATGCTAAATTTTCAAATTTTTCATCAAATTGTTGGATTTTTCACCAAGAAAGGATGCAAGTTACCACAAAATGTTACCCCTCTGTTAAAGTAGAATATGTCATGAAAAAACAATCTCGGAATCAGAATGCTAACTAAAAGCATTCCAGAGTTATTAATGTTTAAAGTGACAGTGGTCAGATGTGCAAAAAATGGCCGGGTCCTAAGGTGTAAAATGGCTGGGTCCTTAAGGGGTTAAAGGGGTTTTCCATGAAAAAAACTATTTTTTTATATCAACTGGCTCCAGAAAGTAAAAAAGATTTGTAAATTACTCCTATTAACTTAAGGACCAAGGACGTACCGGTACGTCCTTGGTCCTGCTCTCCTGATATAACGCAGGGTTACACAGTAACCCCGCGTCATATCATGGCGGGCCCGGCGTCATAGTGAAGCCGGGACCCGCCTCTAATAGCGCGCAGCGCCGATCGCGGCGCCGCGCGCTATTAACCCTTTAGCCGCCCGCTCAGAGCTGAGCCGCGCGGCTAAAAGCGAAACCGAAAGTGGCCGGCTAACTCAGTCGGGCTGTTCGGGATAGCCGCGGCTAATCGCGGCATCTCGAACAGCTGACAGGACAGCGGGAGGGCCCCTACCTGCCTCCTCACTGTCCGATCGCCGAATGACTGCTCAGTGCCTGAGATCCAGGCATGAGCAGTCATGCGGCAGAATCGTTGATCACTGGTTTCTTATGAGAAACCAGTGATCAATGATGAAGATCAGTGTGTGCAGTGTTATAGGTCCCTATGGGAGCTATAACATTGCAAAAAAAAGTGAAAAAAAAGTGAATAAAGATCATTTAACTCCTCCCCTATTAAAAGTTTGAATCACCCCCCTTTTCCAATAAAAAAAAAACACACTGTAAATAAAAATAAACATAAACATATATGGTATCACCGCGTGTGGAAATGTCCTAATTATAAAAATATATCATTAATTAAACCGCTCGGTCAATGGCGTGCACGCAAAAAAATTCAAAAGTCCAAAATAGTGCATTTTTGGTCACTTTTTATATCATTTAAAAATGAATAAAAAGCGATCAATAAGTCCTATCAATGCAAAAATGGTACCGTTAAAAACTTCAGATCACGGCGCAAAAAATGAGCCCCATACCGCCCCATACACGGAAAAATAAAAAGTTACAGGGGTCAGAAGATGACAATTTTAAACGTATTCATTTTCCTGCATGTAGTTATGATTTTTTCCAGAAGTCCGACAAAATCAAACCTATATAAGTAGGGTATCATTTTAATCGTATGGACCTACAAAATGAAGATAAGGTGTAATTTTTTACCGCAAAATGTACTACGTAGAAACGGAAGCCCCCAAAAGTTACAAAACAGCGGGTTTTTTTTCAATTTTGTCGCACAATGATTTTTTTTCTGTTTCACCGTAGATTTTTGGGCAAAATGACTGACGTCATTACAAAGTAGAATTGGTGGCGCAAAAAATAAGCCATCATATGGATTTTTAGGTGCAAAATTTAAAGAGTTATGATTTTTTAAAGGCAAGGAGCAAAAAACGAAAATGCAAAAACGGAAAAAACCCCGGTCCTTAAGGGGTTAAAAAAATCTTAATCCTTCCAGTACTTATGAGCTGCTGAATACTACAGAGGAAATTATTTCTTTTTGGAACACAGTGCTCTCTGCTGACATCATGAGCACAGTGCTCTCTGCTGACATCTCTGTCCATTTTAGGAACTGACCAGAACAGAATTTTCTCCTACTCTGGACAGTTCTTAAAATGGACAGAGATGTCAGCAGAGAGCACTGTGCTTGTGATGTCAGCAGAGAGCTCTGTGTTCCAAAAAGAAAAGCATTTCTTCTGTTGTATTCAGCAGCTAATAAGTACTGGAAGGATTAAGATTTTTTAATAGAAGTAATTTATAAATCTGGTACAAAAAGACAAAACGTAGGTGCACTCACCGCTCAACGGAGACTGTAGCGTGTAGGGGTCCGGTTCACCGGGAGCTGAGTCTCAGCAACGGTGCAGGAAGTATTGGGCTCAGAGGCCACTCCGGCAGTTTCGCGCGTGAGTGCGTGCTTCGTCCGGCCTTCGTTCGCCATACTTCCTGTACCATCGCTGAGACCCAGCTCCCGGTGAACCAGACCCCTACACGCTACAGTCTCCGTTGAGCGGTGAGTGCAACTACGTTTTGTCTTTTTGTACCTTTTTGATACTTTACACTTGTGTGTGTGTACCCCAAAGGAGACACGAAGATAGGTGCCGAGGTTTGGCTACGTTACAGTTCAGGTGATATATGCCCTTAGTGTGCTCTCCCCTTTCTTGCCTGTGTTTGTATACTAATTTACAAATCTGTTTAACTTTCTGGCACCAGTTGATAAAAAAACAAAAAAAAAAAGTTTTCCACCGGAGTACCCCTTTAAGGGGTTAAACAGCAGTCTTCTGCTTCTGTGCTGAGGCTGCTACGGGGGGGGGGGGGGGGCATCAGGGGACCCAGGCCGCCTGGCTGTACCCCCCTGATGGCGGCCCTGCTTATAGTACTCGAAAAAAGATAAAAAAATTTTTTTTGTCTTTACAGAAGAACAAGTGGGTATTGGCTACAAAAGACAAGTTATGTGCTGTGTTCTTAATACTGGAAATGAAGAGATTTCCAGGGACGTTGCTTTAAGTCTTTTCATTGCCTTTAAATTAGGGACAATTATGACTTCAGTGGCAGACAGCTGATCTAATCACTAAGCACTAATGTAACTGTGATCATGGTTATAGATCAGCTGGGGTGGACATTCTGCAGCAGATGTGGCTATTTGGTCTACATCACAGCAGCTAAAGGCTAAGTCTCCACTTGTTTTTTTTTTTGCAAAACGCAAAGAAAAACGCCAATTCTGCCGCATGGCTTTTTTTGGTAAAAAAACGCTGCAGCCAGATGTTAGCTGTAAGTCAATGAGAAATCGCAAATTTCGAATTCCACTTTGCGTTTTTCACTTTGGCGTTTTTTAAATCCTTTTGGCGTTTTTCACTTTTTCTGCGTTTTTTTCCGCTCTTTGGCGTTTTGAAAAAAACGCTGTAGTTCCCGCAAACCGGCGTTTTTTGTAAAAATCGTGGTGTTTTGCTCCAATAGAAGTCTATGGGAGTGAGAAAACGCCAAGAAAAACGCTATGTGGATTTTAACTTTGGCGTTTTTGCAGGCAGTTTTTAATCTTTTTTGGACTTTAGCGATCCAAAAAAGTGATTTAGAGAGCTGTATTTAATAAAATTTCGTAGGGTACCATTAACATTTTTTGTTAACAAATATACAGTAGTGAAGGAAAAAATTGTATCTAACGAAATGTATATTATTGAAAAAAAAAACTATTACTTTTTAAACAGGGATCAATTTATGTGTGCGGGGAAATAAAAATGTAGCCGACAATTATAAAAATGTATTGTATGTGTGTTTTTTACTTTATTTTTTAATTTTTTTTTAGTTAGTACTACTACTCCCAGCATGGAACACACTGTTCCATGATGGGAGTAGTACTACCTGTACTAATAGACAGATCGCCTGCTGCGATCTTTCTGTATAATATATAGATGCGGCGGCCGCTCTTCTATGGTCCCCTGCCCTGACGTATATATTTACACTTTTCCACAAAGCTGTGATTGGCCAGATGGTTCCAGCCAATCACAGCTCTCTGTGAGAAATAGGAATATGTGTATATATACGGCCGTGCAGGGGACCGTAGGAGAGCGGCCGCTGCATCCATACATTATACAGGAGCATCACAGCGGGTGTCAGAAGTGATACCCGCAGTGATCTTTCCATAACTGCAGCTACTACTACTCCCATCATGGAGCACACTCTGCCTCATGCTGGGAGCTGTAGTACCTGCATTAATTGACAGATCGCAGCGGGTGTCAGAAGTTACACTTGTTGCGTTCTGTCTATTAATACAGGTACTACAGCTCCCAGCATGGAGCAGAGTGTACTCCATGTTGGGAGTAGTAGTGCCTGCTTAAGGACACATCACAGTGGATGTCACTACTGACACCCTCTGTGATCGTCCTGTCTATAGCAGAGATGGAGCGACTGTATACAGCGCTCGCATCCCTGCTCTGCACTATACTCCGGGCCGGCCACTCACTCATTCATCTTTTCCTCAGAGCTGTGATTGGCTACAACCATCCGGCCAATCACAGCTCTGGGTGGGAAATATGAATTTCTGTTGACATCAGTGGCCGGAGTATAGTGCAGAGAGGCGAGCAATGTATAGACCCGCTCGCTTCTCTGCTATATTATGGACGATTGCATCGGGTGTCAGGACTGACAACCGGGGCTATATGTCTATAGTACAGGTACTATCACTTCCAGCATGGAACAGTCTGTTAAAAAATCTGTAAAAAATTTTAAAAATGTATTTAAAAAAAAAAGTGAAACACACTTTTTTAAAAATAATAAAAATTGGGTTATAAAATATATACATTGCGTTTAATAAAAAAATTCCCATCATTGCTGCACCCTTTTTTTTTTGGTACCCAAGAAATTTTGGGCACCAAAAAAAAAAAAACGCCAAGGGGCAATTTCCACACAAATGAAAAAAACGCCGGAAAAAATGTCAGAAGAAACGCAAGAAAAAACGCATGATGAAGTCACTTGCACTGGCGATTTTTTAGGCTTTTTTTAATCCCTAAAAACACAGTGCAAAAAAACAGGTGGAGACTTAGCCAAAGTGCACCTCTCAAGTATAGACTATCAGAAAATGTGAAGCCTGTTGAAAAAGTTCTGCAGACGGGAGACTTTCTAAGCTGCAGTCTGTTTTCACCTATGTCTTCTAAATTACCACCACTCAGTATTATGTCGCGGTATATGGTGGTATTTTGGTGGATTTGAATTGTATCGTTTTTTTCAGAGCTTTATAGCAGCTTTATGTGGGCTTATTAAAATGAATTTGTATGCTATTTTATTATTATTTTTTTATTGATCAGAGCCAAATACTGAAACATATTTATTTTTTTCTAATCTGTTTTTATTTTCTCATTGCGTTTTATTTTATTTCATTGTTTAAAATATTATTATGGGGGCAGCAATAGTGTCTGTGTTTTCTACACAGCATTTAGATACATGTTTTATAAGCCCCAATGGACTGAGAAAACAATACACTCTGAAGGACTCCTATTGACTTCTATGGAAGAGTTTTTTAGGCATGCTCTGTGACCTGTACAGAGGCCAGTGTACAGGGAGGGGAAGATGGTGAACTATTGACAACCACCTATTCTGAATAGCCTGATCCCATCTTATCTGATGGTTACATGTGGGTCAGAAGCTGATTATGTTTGTTTATGTATGCCTTCACTGTAATATTGCCTTTCATCATAAGAAAGATTCTGCTGAAAAGATTCCTCTGCAGAACAGGAAGGGTCAGCTTATTATTTGGCCTATTGACCAGAATGAAATCTGCAAGATTTAAAAATTATTATAAAATACAGATAGTAACATGGAAAAAAAAACAGAAAAAAAAAAACATACAGTATGTTTAAATGGTGAATGGCTGCAGCAATACCCACAATAACCTGAATATTCAGGTAAATAATGCAGGTGATGCTGATTTAAATGCAGTATATTTTAAATAAGCTGTTCTGTTCGAGAGAAAACTGTAATAATTAAAGGGGTATTCCAGGATTTTTTTTATTTCACTATGCTACAGCCGCTGTAAAGTTAGTGTAGTTCATAATATAGTGTCCGTACCTGTGTGTGACGGTTTTCTCACAATTCTTCTGTGATTTTCACTCCAATATTTATTTTTACCAGCATACAAAATGACTGTTGTCTCAGATTTTTCCCAGGTTGCAATGCAGCTGAGAACTGACTCACTAGTCAGCTGATGACAGGGAGCCTGTCTGCTTCAGTGGGTGGAGGGATCGCTTGGTGGGAGAGGGATCAATCTGCAACTAAAGCAACAGCTGTAGGCACCCTGATTGAAAACTACAGGTTTTTTGAATAGATGAAGCTCATTTATGTTTCAATGTGGCTGATGACTGATGTGTGGGAGGGAGGAAAATTGAATTGTGGGATTTGTAGTAACAAAAAAGAAAAGTCAAACAGGAAATAGTTCACAAAAAGCTAGCCACAGTATTATGGTAATCTCACAACATAGCCATTTAGAACCAAGACAAGGGCAGATCCTTCCTAAGCATGTCCATTACTGTCTGCCAGGTACCTACTAAAATCACCTTATGGTGGATAACCCCTTTAAATATGCTAATGATCTCCATTGAACAATGGGGGCAGTCTCCTTATCCTTCCCACTCCTGCCCAATGACACTGACCCTTTATAAAAATTCATCTTCATACTTTAGGTTAGTGCGGGTGATACTGCTGTTAGTTTCCCTTGAACATAATGGAATATAAAAGAGAGGTTACTTTTAGTTGACACATTCGCTTTCTGGCAGCATTATGTGGCCTGTATATGGTATATTTTGGCACTTTATGGCAATATGGTGTTATGTGGTAAAAAAAAAGTGAGTGACTCTATTTTATATAACACAGATTCTGCATTGCAGTGAATAACACAATTAATGATTCATTAATATATTCTGATTGACTTACTGTTACTAGTGGGGTGCCACAAGGGGTACATTTTGAGTCCCATTCTCTTTAATGTATTTAATTAATTCAGGATATTCAGGAATACAAAAACAGATCTGATTTCTTACAAAAACAGCACCACACCTGTGCTCAGGTTGTTTGCGATATCATCAGCTCAGGTTGTTTGCAACATCTTGGCTCCATTCACTTCAATGGAACTGAGCTGTAATAACACACAAAACCGGAGGATATATGCGGTGCTGTTTTTGGAAGAAATCTGTTTTTTTTATTGCTGGATAACCCCTTTAAATAAGTTTATAGAGGAATTTCACAGAATTTTTTTAGTGTTTGTGGATGATAACAAATTGGTTAAAACAATAGAGGACAGCACACTGTTACAAATTAATCTAGATAAGTTGGAGGCTTGGGTTGAGAAGTAGCAGAAATGATTCAAATGGTAATTGTAAGGCATGCGCATGTAAATGCACTTAGGGATTTTAGTTGACAGTACTGTAGCGGCCAGTGTCAGGCAGCTGCTGCCAAGGTAAATACAATCTTGGGGTGAACCAAAAGGGGCATAGATAGCCATGACAAGGAAATAATTCTACCACAAATCACTAGTCAGACCACACATGGGGTATTGTGTAGAGTTTTGGGTACCAGTGTACAAAAAAGACATAGTGAAGCTACAGTTGGTTTAAAGATCGGATTATTATCCTATTGTTTGTGGAACCACTTATGATTCTTTGATAATGGCTCGACATGTGTAGCTAGGCTACATCTGAAAACAGTGCATCAATGGTAAACATCAGGAATGATATCCAGGCAAAACTGGTCAAACAGAAAATAAATTAAAAAAGAAAAGAACTTCCTGTGGAGCATACAGCAGCTGATAAGTACTGGAAGGATTAAGATTTTTAAATAGAAGTAATTTACAAATCTGTTTAACTTTCTGGTACCAGTTGATTAAAAAAAAAAAGTACCCCTTCAAAGTCTATGGGGGGGGGGGGGGGGGGGTATTTATCAAAGGATTTATGTGCTTTTTTCCCCGTAACTTTGGCGCAACATTTTGGCGCTTTGGCGCATCTTCTCCACTGTCATTTTTACAACTTCATCAAAATAATAGGGTTCTGTGTGTGATTTTAACTTTAGTCAGTAATTCATAATTTGCGCCAATCGATCTTTGGCGCAATTTTCCACCTTTAGTTTTTTTTGGCGCAATTCACCGCCAAGAAATTTTGCACATTGAAAACACACATAACAATGTCAGAAAATGTAAAGGCGTCAAAATACATAAACAATTTTTTTTGTAAAAGCAGCGACGCCTCCGGGGCTGCGCAATACTATCCTGCAACATAGTTGTCTCTGAGGGACCTTCACCCGCCGTTGAGCCAGCATTGGACATGGCCACACAGGTTCAGGAAAGTTAAAGCACTAAAGTAACCAAAAAATTAAAATACTCAAGTTAAAAATAAAATCCATTTCACATGGTGGCTATAAACCCCACAAAAGAAAATAACTCATGTCATTTGCTGATGTACTGCAGGAGGGACTCCGAAATGGCTGCTCTACAGGGTAAAATACGCGTCATCTGTGGTGGTAAGTTCTGTGTAAAAGGCGCTGTGAACAGCTGATTTCAACATTTGAGCCAAAATTACTAACAACTTGCACCAACTGATAAATTTGGTGCATATCCACGAAAACCAAAGTGAAAAAAAAAAGTGTAAAAAGAAACTTTCAACAGGTAAAATTGATAAATACCCCCCAATATGCCTGTCTTGGGTATAAAGCAGTATATGTTGGCACATCTTTTATATTGCAGTTTTCTGATGTAAACATAGCCTAACTCGACATGTTGAGCCATTATCATAGACTCATCAGTGGCTCCACAGACAACATATAATGATCCAAGCAAAATAATGATTTGTGGTGTCCCGGTGCCGTATGCTATCCGGTACCTCTGTGTATCGGTCCCCTTAGTCAGAGTCCCTAGGACGTCGGGGTCCTTATTGTCTAGTTCACCCCTAGTCACCTCTCATCCAGATAGTAGTTATCCATTAACCATTTAGGATTTATATATATATAGGATTGTATAAATGTAAATAAATAGTTAATTACCTGTCCATGGCGTAGCAGGACCTGCGGGTCACGTGATCGGGTAAACTCTATGGTTTTGTGCTTCAGGACCTTTGGAGGTCCCTATGACGTATATCTCCCATCACTCCTTGTAACGGAGAGTGACAGTTAATTGGACCAGTGAGAGCGGCCCTGCCCCTGCCCATATAAAGGAGCGGCGGCCATTGCTCTCTCTTTTTGCTCCTGCACTCCTGACGAGGAAGGACTTGTACAGCTATCTCCCGCAGTGAGTTAGGCCCTTGCCTTGCGGCAACGGCTGATCGATTTTAAATTGAGAGTGTATCAATCCCTAAGCACTCTGTATGATCACCGGGCCTTATCTATCCCCTAGATATGCAAAATTACCCTAAATTCAGAGACTATATCTAAAGTCAAGGTCTGCAACAACTGTCAGTCATTACACTATATAGAGACTATATTCCTGAGACTGTTATTGTGCATTGGATGTACCGCAAGCCTTTCAGTAAAGTTTGTTCAAGTTCAAGTACCTTGTGGACCTTCAGTCATTTATGCATGCACCTATCGTTACTGGGAAGGGCGGCGATAGGCCGGAGAATTACCTCAGCATACTAGCCCTCAGCCTGGCATCACGAACTATAGGGTTAACATTAAAGGAGTACTCCGGCACGCACTTTTTTTCCTTTTATCCCGTCCGGGCTGCAAAATGAAAAAAAACACACTTTCTCTTACCTGCCAACGAGCCCCCGGAGCTTCGGTACACTCCAATACAGGTGTTCGGTCCCCGGGCTGTATTCTTCTTAATTCCTGTTAGCCCGGCACGTCACACGGAGCTTCAGCCTATCACCAGCCGAGGCGGGACATCGCTGCGGCCGGTGATAGGCTGAAGCTCCGTGTGACGTGTCGGGCGAACAGGAAGTAAGAAGAATACAGCCCGGGGACCGAACACCTGTACCGGAGTATACCGGTGCTCCGGGGGCTCGTTGGCAAGTAAGAGAAAGTGTGTTCTCTTTTATTTTGCAGCCCGGATGGGAGAAAAGGAAAGAAGTGCGCGCCGGAGTACTCCTTTAACCCCTTATCTACCGAAACAACACCTTAACTACTAAACACCCCCCAGGGCTACCACAAAGCCTTTTTGGCGTTGCACGAACAGGATGCGGGTGTGTGCCTACTACAGTTGCCACTGGTGAGAAGCCCACTATAAAAGACGCCACGCACAGCGACCTCTTCAGTCTGCACGGAGAGCCGGAGAGCACAGACATGGCAGAGAGCAGTGTTCCACATGGTGAAGTTGGCAAAATGGACCGGGAAAAGCAGAAAGTTGTAGCAGTCGCAGCCCGACTTTTCCAAGAACTTGCTGACCGTCTGCGGTGGTTATCATTAGACGGAGAGGGGGCCTGCAATCTTCCCCCACTGCCTGATGATGACGACGATTGGCCAGAGACACCTCTAGCGGAGAGCAAAGGGACACCAGGAGGTGCATCACCGGTGAGATTGTCCCCTCACATAGAACCTGGGGCTCGTGGGCCGAGATCCCGTCGGAGGAGTCTGCTGTGAGTACCCCACCAGAGGCAGCCTATTCTTCCACCTCCAGCCCTGAGGTCATACCTCGATCAAGCTTGCCAAGTGCACGACCGTGCACACCAAAATTGCCATAATGGGTGTTCGGAGATGAGCCGGAGCAGATCGAGTACATGCACAGAGTACTTCAACCATTACCTGGCAAGCCACTCCCACCAATCCCAACTGCAGAAAGGGAAAGGGCCCGTCAATAAGCCGAGCTGGCCGAATTGATGGAAAAGCTAAAGGCCCGACACAAAGAACTCTATGCCCTCAAGCACGTGCATTTGCCTTATGAAGAAAAAGCGGTATCAAGAAAATACCAAAGAAATGGAGGCATTGTACATCTGCAAATGGGATCACTCCGAGAAGGGGAGAAGCCATTAGAAAGAAGAAGAGCAACTGTGGCCAAGTTTGACAAGGTCAGAGGTTATGGGACACTCCTTGACTGCCACACTGGGCAGACCATCCTCGTAAACCGGCGAGCAGTGCAAAGGCCATATCTCCATAAAAATTCTACACCTTGGAGGTCGGTGAAATTGTGGAGTACACCCCCGTCCAGAGCCTTCGTGGAGAATTGTGGAGAGCGGTCACCAGACCAACAGCCCCAACAAGGCTTCCCTTCAAATATTTCCCATCAACTGATTGGGAGTCCGATCCCTTCAACTTGAGGCCATCAAGGTCTGCTCCTAAAGCCTCCACCAGCGCACCCAAGAGGAGGAGCCTCTACAGTCAAGTTCATCATCTTCTATGTACAGCAAAGAGTCAAGTTCTTCACTTTCTGCAGATCGTCGAGAGTCAAGTCCTACTCAAGTTCAAGGAAGTAAGCTCAAATTGCGGGCTCCAAAGACCGTACCTAGGCCCTCTCGGAGCAATGAGAGTTTGTCTGTTCCTGAGGTACCAACGCACGTACCTAGGCCCTCTCGGAGCAATGAGAGTTTGCCTCCTGCACAGGAATGCGCCTGAACCATGTTGGAGTGTTGATAATTGTGTAAGTTTGTATAGTAAATACGTATATTGTTCTTGTACACAGGAAGGTATCCTCATGTCTGTGTACATAAATAGTAAGTAGAGGTTGTACATAGAAAAATAGTCTAATGCCTATGTACATATAAAGTAAGTCAGAGCTGTACACAGAAAATATCGACGTGCTGCACGTGTACACTCAACACTGAAAACGTAAATTACTCTTGTAAATACAAATGTATAAAATGCTAAAGGTGTTTAGTAGGTAACTCAACAGGTGACACCCCGGCTCCTCCGAGGGTAGTGTTATTGCTGTCGCCCATCGCTAGCACCTGTCTCAATAAAAACAATAGGGAACATTGCCCCTTAAAATGGTACTTGCACACATAGTACCCTAGATTACTAACTTAAATGTACTACCTCAAGTTTCTCTAGTACATACAAAAAACTAAATATTTCTCACTTAAGAAAACACTTAGGAATTGTAGCCTATTGATACCCAATTCCTGCCACTGTTAGGTACACTTCTTCTCCTTTTTTTTTGGATTCACATATACAATATGTCTAACTTATATTTTCATCATAAAATTGACGAGTTTTTACTATTGGAAGACATAAGAGGGCTCAGCAGCAATTTTACAATTTTTTGCAAAATTTTCAAACTCGCTATTTTTCATGGACCAGTTCAGGTTTGAAGTGGATTTGAAGGGTCTTCATATTAGAAATACCCCATAAATGACCCCATAATAAAAACTGCACCCTCCAAAGTATTCAAAATGACATTCAGTAAGTGTTTTAACCCTTTAGGTGTTTCACACGAAAAGCAACAAAGTGAAGGAGAAAATTCAAAATCTTCATTTTTTACACTTGCATATTCTTGTAGACCCAATTTTTTAATTTTTACAAGGAGTAAAAGGATAAAATTTATACTTGAATTTGTAGCCCAATTTCTCTCGAGTAAGCACATACCTCATATGTCTATGTAAATTGTTCGGCGGGCGGAGTAGAGGGCTCAGAAGCGAAGGAGCGGCAAGGGGATTTTGGAGAGCACGTTTTTCTGAAATGGTTTTTGGGGGGCATGTTGCATTTAGGAAGCCCCTATGGTGCCAAAACAGCAAAAAAAAAACACATGGCATACCATTTTGGAAACTAGACCCCTTGAGGAACGTAACAAGGAATTAAGTGAGCCTTAATACCCCACAGGTGTTTCACGACTTTTGCATATGTAAAAAAAAAAAAAATTCACATTTTTGCAAGGGTTAATAGCAGAAAATACCCCCCAAAATGTGTAACCCCATCTCTTCTGAGTATGGAGGTACCCCATAAGTTGACCTGAAGTGCACTACGGGCGAACTACAATGCTCAGAAGAGAAGGAGTCATATTTGGCTTTTTGAGAGCAAATTTTGCTCGGGGGGCATGTCGCATTTAGGAAGCCCCTATGGTGCCAGGACAGCAAAAATAAACACATGGCATACCATTTTGGAAACTAGACCCCTTGAGGAACATAACAAGGGATAAAGTGAACCTTAATACCCCACAGGTGTTTCACGACTTTTGCATATGTAAAAAAAATTATTTTTTTTTACACTAAAATGCTTGTTTTCCCCCAAATTTTACATTTTTACAAGGGATAATAGCAGAAAATAACCCCCAAAATTTGTAACCCCATCTCTTCTGAGTATGGAAATACCCCATAAGTGGACGTGAAGTGCACTGGGGGCGAACTACAATGCTCAGAAGAGAAGGAGCATCATTGAGCTTTTGGAGAGAAAATTTGGCCATGTGCATTTGCAAAGCCCCCCGTGGTGCCAGAACAGTGGACCCCCCCACATGTGACCCCATTTTTAAAACGACACCCCTCACGGAATGTAATAAGGGGTGCAGTGAGAATTTACACCTCACTGGCATTTGACGGATCTTTGGAACAGTGGGCTGTGCAAATTAAAAATTGTATTTTTCATTTTCACAGACCCCTGTTTCAAAGATCTGTCAGACACCTGTGGGGTGTAAATGCTCACTGTACCCCTTATTACATTCCGTGAGGGGTGTAGTTTCCAAAATGGGGTCACATGTGGGTATTTATTGTTTTGCGCTTATGTCAGAACCGCTGTAAAATCAGCCACAACTGTACAAATCACCAACTTAGACCTCAAATTTACATGGTGCACTCTCCCTTCTGAGCCTTGTTGTGCGCCCGCAGAACACTTTGCTCCCACATATGGGGTATAGCCGTACTCAGGAGAAATTGCGTTACAAATTTTGGAGGATTTTTTTTCTTTTACCGCTTGTGAAATTTAAAAGTATGGGGCAACACCAGTATGTTAGTGTACAAAAATGTTTTTTTTTACACTAACATGCTGGTGTAGACCCCAACTTTACCTTTTCATAAGGGGTAAAATGAGAAAAATCCCCCCAAAATTTGTTAGGCAATTTCTCCCAAGTACGGCGATACCCCATATGTGGCCCTAAACTGTTGCCTTGAAATACGACAGGGCTCCAAAGTGAGAGCGCCATGCGCATTTGAGGCCTAAATTAGGGATTTGCATAGGGGTGGACATAGGGGTATTCTAAGCCAGTGATTCCCAAACAGGGTGCCTCCAGCTGTTGCAAAACTCCCAGCATGCTTGGTACAGTCAATGGCTGTCCCGAAATGCTGGGAGTTGTTGTTTTGCAACAGCTTGAGGCTCCGTTTTGGAAACACTGCTGTAGGATACGTTTTTCATTTTTATTGGGGGGAGAAGGGGGGATGGTAGGGGGGCAGTGTACGTGTGTATATGTAGTGTTTTACTCTTTCTTTTATGTTAGTGTAGCGTAGTGTAGTGTTTTTTGGCTACATTCACACTGACGGCAGATTACACCGAGTCTCCCGCTAGGAGTTTGAGCTGCGGCGGAAAATTTGCCGCAGCTCAAACTTAAAGCGGGGAACTCACTGTAATCCGCCGCAAGTGTGAATGTAACCTGTACATTCACATGGGTAGGGGGGGGGGGGGGGCAAAATTACAACTCCCAGCATCCCTTGACAGAACGTGCATGCTGGGAGTTGTAGTTTTGCAACAGCTGGAGGCACACTGGTTGGAAAATACTGAGTTAGGTAATAGAACCTATTACCTAACTTGGTATTTCCCAACCAGTGTGCCTCCAGCTGTTGCAGAACTACAACTCTCAGCATGTACTGATTGCCAAAGGGAATGCTGGGAGATGTAGTTATGCAACAGCTGGAGACACGCAAATACAACTCCCAGCATGCCGAGACAGCCTTTTGCTATTCCTGAATGATGGGAGTTGTAGTTTTGCAAGATTTAGAGGGGTTCAGGCTGGAGATCATTGACAGTGGTCTCTAAACTGTGGCCCTCCAGATGTTGCAAAACTACAAATCTCAGCATGCTAAGACAGCAAACTGCTGTCTGGACATGCTGGGAGTTGTAGTTTTGTAACATCTGGAGGGCTACAGTTTAGAGACCACTGTCTGTGATCTCCAGCCTGAACCCCTCTAAATCTTGCAAAACTACAACTCCCAGCATGTCAACACAGCAAACAGCTGTCAAAGCATGGTGGGAGTTGTAGTTTTGCAACATCTGGAGGGCCACAGTTTAGAGACCACTCTCAAAACTGTCGCCCTGCAGATGTTGCTAGGCAACAGACTCCCGGACACGCGGCGCCATACTCACCTCCACCGCCGCCATGATCACAGCCGCTGCCGTCATCTGGAGCTCCGCCGCAGGGTAAGTGACCGCCGCCGCCGCTACTACACGGTTCCCCCCGCTGTGCCCGGACACCGATGGGTGGGCATAGCGGGGGGAACCGTGTAGTAGCGGCGGCGGAGGGGGGAACCGTGTAGTAGCGGCGGCGGCTGTGATCATGGCGGCGGCATGGCAACATCTGGAGGGCCACAGTTTAGAGACCACGCTCAAAACTGTCGCCCTGCAGATGTTGCTAGGCAACAGACTCCCGGACACGCGGCGCCATACTCACCTCCACCGCCGCCATGATCACAGCCGCTGCCGTCATCTGGAGCTCCGCCGCAGGGTAAGTGACCGCCGCCGCCGCTACTACACGGTTCCCCCCGCTGTGCCCGGACACCGATGGGTGGGCATAGCGGGGGGAACAGAACTTTAACACCCCCGCCCCCAGTCTGCTATTGGTCGGTCGCTCCGCCAATCAATAGCAGGGATAGGAGGGGTGACACCCCTGCCACCTCACTCCTATCCCTTCAGGGGGATCGAGGGTGTCTTGGACACCCTCGATCCCCCTTATTTTATCGCGGAGCCGCCGTTGGTGGGCAGGGGGAGAGCGCTCCCCCTGCAAACACCATAGATGCCGTGATCAGAACTGTTCACGGCATCTATGGGTTTAATGCTGCCGGGACCGGCGCGATCGCGGCCCCGGCAGCTGCGGTGGGACTCCGGCTGTGATTGACAGCTGAGTCCCGCTGGCGATCTCCTGCGCTGCCCGCGGCAGAGCAGGAGATTGCTTGGACATATGCATACCTCCATTTGAGTGAACGTGTAGTTCGCCTGGACGTATGCATACGTCCAATAGCGGGAAGGGGTTAAAGGGCCAGTGCACCGCTAATTGGTGCCTCGCCCAATCAGTCTAATCACCTCCCTAACACATAAATACCCACTTCACCTTCCTGTCCTTGCCGGATCTTGTTGCCTAGTGCCCTGAGAAAGAGTTTAGTGTGTTCCCTTGCCTGTGTATCCAGACCTTCTGCTGTTGCCCCTGACTACATACCTTTGCCGCCTGCCCTGACCTTCTGCTACGTCTGACCTCGCCTCTGTGTAGTCCTTGTGTACCGCGCCAGTCTCAGCTGCCAGAGAGGTCGAGTCGCTACTGGGGGACACGACCTGGTAGTTACCGCCGCAGCAAGTCCATCCCGCTTTGCGGCGGGCTCTGGTGAACACCAGTAACTACTTAGAACCGATCCCCCAGTACGACCCGCGCCATCTCCTCTCTGGCACAGAGGATCCACCTCCTGTGTCCTCACCAGCCGCCAGTCCGGATCCTGACAGTGTGAGATAATAAAAATGTCTAGTCAGCTTGAAACTAAAAGTATAGAAAGCTGTACTAATGTTTAGTTTAGCCTTATAAAAATGTGTAGAGAGCTAATAAAATGTCTTAGGAGCTAGCAACTACATGTCAGATAGCTGCCTAATTGTCTAGTAAGCTTTAAAATGTATAAGTTTAAGAAAATGTCTAAGAAGCTAGAGACTAAAGGATAGATAGCTTCATTAATGTCTAGCAACAGGAGAATACAGCAGCACACTGCTAGCACAAAGATATAGAGGAAACATGAGTATATAGATAAAACATGAGTTTATAGATAGAACATGAAAAGCTATACAGCTGTAATGCAATAAATGAAGATATGAAACTATGAAAATATGAGGTACTTAGCTTGCAAATTTGGCGCCAAATTCATTAATGTCTAGATAGTATTAATGTCTAGATAGCATTTATGTCTAGATAGCATTTATGTCTAGATAGCACCATTGTCGAGATAGATTTCTTATTGTCTAGTCCAGATACTAGTAAGAGTATCAGAGAATGTATATGTGTCCCATGTTTACTTAGGATGTATAGTGAATTTATATATCATCCTGTTCTAGTCCTAGTCCCTCTGTTTTAGGGGACAGGCGTCGAGGTCGACTTATCTTAAGTAAGGGGGTTTGTGGTGTCCCGGTACCGTATCCTATCCGGTACCTCTGTATATAGGTCCCCTTAGTCAGAGCCCTAGGACGTCAGGGTTCTTATTGTCTAGTTCACCCCTAGTCACCTCTCATCCAGATAGTAGTTATCCAGTAACCATTTAGGATTTATATATATATAGGATTGTATAAATGTAAATAAATAGTTAATTAACTGTCCATGGCGTAGCAGGACCTGCAGGTCACGTGATCGGGTAAACGCTATGGTTTTGTGCTTCAGGACCTTTGGAGGTCCCTATGACGTATATCTCCCATCACTCCTTGTAATGGTGAGTGACAGTTAATTGGACCAGTGAGAGCGGCCCTACCCCTGCCCATATAAGGGAGCGGCGGCCATTGTTCGCTCTTTTTGCTCCTGTGCTCCTGATGAGGAAGGACTTGTACAGCTATCTCCTGCAGTGAGTTAGGCCCGAGCATTGCGGCAACGGCTGATCGATTTTAAATTGAGAGTGTATCAATACCTAAGCACTCTGCATGATCACCGGACCTTATCTATCACCTAAATCCGGACGGATCTTCAAAATTACCCTAAATTCAGAGCCTATATCTAAAGTCAAGGTCCGCAACAACTGTCAGTCATTGCACTATATAGAGACTGTATTCCTGAGAATGTTATTGTGGATTGGATGTACCGCAAGCCTTTCAGTAAAGTTTGTTCAAGTACCTTGTGGACCTTCAGTCATTTATGCATGCACCTATCGTTACTGGGAAGGGCGGCGATAGGCCGGAGAATTACCTCCGCATACTAGCCCTCAGCCTGGTGTCACGAACTATAGGGTTAACATTAACCCCTTATCTACCGAAACAACACCCCAACTACCATACACCCCCCAGGGCTACCACAAAGCCATAAATACTTAAAATGGCCTCTGAACGCTCCACGCTTCCTAGGGAACCATGCTGGAGGAGCAGCCCGAGATGGGAGCCGACTAGCCAGCATTTATGCAGTGAGTGCAGAATGTCTTTTCTTTTGTATTCATACTTAAAATGTAACTACAATGTTTTGTAAAAGAGTTTTTACAAAACATGCTTTTAGTGATCATTCTGATTCCGGAGATTGTTTTTTGTGACATATTCTTCTTTAACTTAGTGGTAAAATTTTATGGTAACTTGCATCCTTTCTTGGTGAAAAATCCCAAAATTTGATAAAAAAAAAGGAAAATTTTGCATTTTTCTAACTTTGAAGCTCTCTGCTTGTAAGGAAAATGGATATTCAAAATATATTTTTTTGGGGTTCACATTTACAATATGTCTACTTTATGTTTGCATCATAAAATTTATGAGTTTTTACTTTTGGAAGACACCAGAGGGCTTCAAAGTTCTGCAGCAATTTTGAAATTTTTCACAAAATTTTCAAACTCACTATTTTTCAGGGACCAGTTCAGGTTTGAAGTGGATTTGAAGGGTCTTCATATTAGAAATACCCCATAAATGACCCCATTATAAAAACTACACCCCCCAAAGTATTCAAAATGACATTCAGTAAGTGTATTAACCCTTTAGGTATTTCACAGGAATAGCAGCAAAGTGAAGGAGAAAATTCAAAATCTTCATTTTTTACACTCGCATGTTCTTGTAGACCCAATTTTTGAATTTTTGCAAGGGGTAAAAAGGAGAAAATTGTTACTTGTATTTGAAACCCAATTTCTCTCGAGTAAGCACATACCTCATATGTCTATGTTAATTGTTCAGCGGGCGCAGTAGAGGGCTCAGAAGGGAAGGAGCGACAAATGGTTTTTGGGGGGCATGCCGCATTTAGGAAGCCCCTATGGTGCCAGGACAGCAAAAAAAAAACACATGGCATACCATTTTGGAAACTAGACCCCTCAGGGAACGTAACAAGGGGTAAAGTGAACCTTAATACCCTACAGGTGATTCACGACTTTTGCATATGTAAAAAAAATATATATTTTTTTTACCTAAAATGCTTGGTTTCCCAAAAATTTTACATTTTTAAAAAGGATAATAGCAGAAAATACCCCCCCAAAATTTGAAGCCCAATTTCTCCCGATACAGAAAACACCTCGCATGGGGGTGAAAAGTGCTCTGCTGGCGCACTACAGGTCTCAAAAAAGAAGGAGTCACATTTGGCTTTTTGAAAGCAAATTTTGCTTTGGGGGCATGCCGCATTTAGGAAGCCCCTATGGTGCCAGGACAGCAAAAAAAAAAACCACATGGCATACCATTTTGGAAACTAGACCCCTCGGGGAACGTAACAAGGGGTAATTTGAACCTTAATACCCTACAGGTGTTTCACGACTTTTGCATATGTAAAAAAATATATATTTTTTTTACCTAAAATGCTTGTTTTCCCAAAAATTTTACATTTTTAAAAAGGGTAATAGCAGAAAATACCCCCCAAAATTTGTTAGACAACTTCTCCCAAGTACGGCGATACCCCATATGTGGCCCTAAACTGTTGCCTTGAAATACGACAGGGCTCCAAAGTGAGAGCGCCATGCGCATTTGAGGCCTAAATTAGGGATTTGCATAGGGGTGGACATAGGGGTATTCTACGCCAGTGATTCCCAAACAGGGTGCCTCCAGCTGTTGTAAAACTCACAGCATGCCTAGACAGTCAACGGCTATCTGGCAATACTGGGAGTAGTTGTTTTGCAACAGCTGGAGGCTCAGTTTTGGAAACAGTGGCGTACCAGACGTTTTTCATTTTTATTGGGGAGGGGGGCTGTATAGGGGTATGTGTATATGTAGTGTTTTTTACTTTTTATTTTATTGTGTGTTAGTGTAGTGTAGTGTTTTTAGGGTACAGTCGCACGGGCGGGGGTTCACAGTAGTTTCTCGCTGGCAGTTTGAGCTGCGGCAGAAATTTTGCCGCACCTCAAACTTGCAGCCGGATACTTACTGTAATCCTCCGCCCATGTGAGTGTACCCTGTACATTCACATGGGGGGGGGGGGGGGACATCCAGCTGTTGCAAAACTACAACTCCCAGCATGTACGGTCTATCAGTGCATGCTGGGAGTTGTAGTTTTGCAACAGCTGGAGGCACACTGGTTGTGAAACACCGAGTTTGGTAACAAACTCAGTGTTTTGCAACCAGTGTGCCTTCAGCTGTTGCAAAAGCTACAACCCCCAGCATGTACGGACAGCGGAAGGGCATGCTGGGTGTTGTAGTTATGCAACAGCTGGAGGCATACTACTTTGGCTGGGGATGCTGGGGATTGTAGTTATGCAACAGCTGGAGACACACTGGTTTGCTACTTAACTCAGTGTGCATTCAGCTGTTGCAAAACTACAACTCTCAGCAGTCACCGACAGCCAACGGGCATGCTGGGAGTTGTAGTTATGCAACCACCAGATGCACCACTACAACTCCCAGCATGCACTTTAGCTGATTGTGCAAGCTGGGAGTTGTAGTTATACAACAGCTGAAGGTACACTTTTCCATAGAAAGAATGTGCCTCCAGCTGTTGCAAAACTACAAGTCCCAGCATGCCCATAAGGGAATGCTGGGAGTTGTGCTGGTCTGCCTCCTGCTGTTGCATAACTACAGCTCCCAGCATGCCCTTTTTGCATGCTGGGAGCTGTTGCTAAGCAACAGCAGGAGGCTGTCACTCACCTCCAACGATCCTCGCCGCACAGGTCAGTCCCTCTTCGTCGCCGCCGCCGCCGCTGCCGCTGCTCCTGGATCGCCGATCCCAACAGAGACGCCGGGGATCGGGGTCCCCAGCACCCGGGGTGCACGTCCCGCACCCGCTCACGTCCTACGGAAGAGGGGCGGAGCGGGTTGCGGGAGTGACACCCGCAGCAGGCGCCCTGATTGGTCGGCCGGCCGACGAATCAGGGCGATCGTGAGGTGGCACCAGTGCCACCTCACCCCTGCTGGCTCTGGCCCCGATCACCCCTGCTGGCTGACGGCCCCGATCAGCCAATAATTCCGGGTCACCGGGTCACTGGAGACCCGATTGACCCGGAATCCACCGCAGATCGCTGGACTGAATTGTCCAGCGATCTGCGGCCATCGCCGACATGGGGGGTCATCATGACCCCCCTGGGCGATATGCCCGATGCCTGCTGAACGATTTCAGCAGGCATCGGGCACCGGCTCCGCTCCAGATGGTTGCGGGGGGCCGGTAAAGCACATGACGTTCTCATACGTCTCCATTTCCGAGTCCTTAAGGACACATGACGTATGAGAACGTCATGTGCTTTACCGGCCCCCCGCAACCATCTGGAGCGTCATGTGTCCTTAAGGGGTTAAACTTGATGCAAAAAGAAAATTGTCATTGAACAGGTAAAATTTTACAGTGACTGATTTTTTTAGCTGACCAATGACAAACTATCTATCATATAGTGGAGAGACGGTTGCCATGTTTGTTCAGGAAAGATCTTTCATCATAAACAGTTTCAGTATTCTCAGAACTTTCCCAGAAAAATAGTTCGTCCTTTGCCTGGTGTTGTTGATCATGTATGGCCAGTTTAAACAACCATAATGGTTAATATTAATGCTTATGACTACAATAAAATGCTTATAACTCCATTGGCCAAACAGACTTTTTACATATTAGAGGGTGAAATCTAAAAAAAATTAAAAAGGAAGAAAAGGTAATTTGGGGTTTTCTACTATAAACTCTTATCCTCTATGCACAGAGTGTGCGTGTGCTTGTTAGTTTTGCTTCTGTTAGTCTGTCTGCTCCCTACTGTACTTTGACCAGGGTCTGTATTATTGTATTTTATCATTTTGACAGTTGACTCCCCTCATTTGTCTAGGGAGGGACTGTGAACGTGGTTACGGACCCGTCGCCTATGGCAGGTACGTAAT
This sequence comes from Hyla sarda, assembly GCF_029499605.1. Taxonomy (NCBI): domain Eukaryota; kingdom Metazoa; phylum Chordata; class Amphibia; order Anura; family Hylidae; genus Hyla; species Hyla sarda. The sequence goes on from NC_079189.1 coordinate 414,278,221, forward strand.
TAGCCAGGGATTGGGGAGTGGGCGAGAATAGTGTGCACACCTTCCCTGACCAGACATGACAGTTGATCTCTGTGACTGCCATTAGAATAAAGGGGTATGGGTTATGAATGTGTTGCAATTACCCTTTCTCTATCTGGCAAATAGGACTAAAGCAGTTCTGTTCTTGAAAGCCATAGACCACCACTTGTCATGACTTGTCATAAAATATCTACTCCATTGTGTTGCTTCTGCCAATTTTACATTTAGCCTATGGTCACATGTTACAGAAGTGCCATGGCCTCCCTTCAGCAGAAAATCCACACCAAACAATGTGGATTTTGTAAAATATGTGCTGCTCCATACAGAGCTGGGGGCTTGTTTCTCTTACACTGTGTATATTGCTGCTCACAACTACACATTTTGCAGCCCATGTGTTCTCTTGCAGATTTTGACTTCTGTAAACAGGTGTGCACAGCAGCACCATGAATCCAGCTCACCTCTCGACTTCTAACTCCTTCCTTGGCATAGTCAGGGTTGGATTTCCAGCCCAAACACAAATTGCAAAATAGAGAGGATGTTCAGCAGATTTTAAATTTACTGATTGTTTCTTTAATGTAAAAGTCAAAATCTTGTAAAATGGAGAAGATGTCCAGACCGGTATGAGATTCAAAAGAAAGCCTTTATTAAACATTCCATAAAAGTATGCAGTGCAAAACTTGGCACTGGGTTCAGACCCTACGTGTTTCTGATGTAGACATCCGGTCCTTACTCATGGATGACCCATAAGTAAAGAAGCAAGACCCAGGTTTAAACCCAGTGCCAAGTTCTGCATTGCCTACTTTTATGGAACATTTAATAAAGCTTATCTTCTCCGTTTTACAAGATTTTGAGTTCCCCATTAAAGGGGTACTCCGGCGCTAAGACATCTTATCCCCTATACTTTGGATAGGGGATAAGATGCCTGATCACGGGGGTCCTGTGATCTTGCACGCAGCACCCCGTTATAATCAGTCCCCGGAGCATGTTCGCTCCGGGTCTGATTACTGGTGATCACGGGGGGTGGAGCATTGTGACGTCCCAGCCCTGCCCCCATGGGACATCACGCTCTGCCCCCTTAATGCAAACCTATGGGAGGGGGCGTGACAGGGACTGATTGTAACGGGGGTGCTGCCGTGCAAGATCACGGAGGTCCCCAGCGGTGGGAGACCCGCGATCAGGCATCTTATCCCCTATCCTTTGGATAGGGGATAAGATGTCTTAGCGCTGGAGTACCCCTTTAAAGACAAATTAATCGGCAGATTTAAAATCTGCACTAGAGGTCAATTTCTGTTGTGGCATTTGATTCTTGAAGATAAACTTTCTTACAGCAATAACTTAACCAAGCAAGCCTCAAAACTATCAAACCTGCGCTTTATCATGAAATTATGTTACACAACACGTTTAGCTGACAACACTAGGGCTCATCTCATTCCTGCACAAAGTGACCCAGCCATCCCTTCCCTACACTGACTACGTGTATGTAGGAGGTGTTAGTCTGATGCTTCCTACACATATATTTTTGCGGACTATTTGGTCATATATATTTGCGGAAAGTGGCTGAATTTCCAGCGTAATTCTTCAGTGGAATGAATTCCACACAGAAATGCTGCTGTGTGAACAAAGCCTAAGTGTAAGTGGCTGAATTGGACAAAGTTGGTGATGATCTTTATGTGATTTGTCCACTTACTCAAAACCTAGAAAATAATAATTACACACTGGAACACTGGGATACTAAAGGCCACAGCTTAACCTAGTAATAAATCAATACACACTAAACTATTAGGTAGTATAAGTCACATCGTAACATAGTAATGAATACATACACTCTTGGATACTGAAGTGATCACAAGTCCCAGCATAATCAAGCAAAGAAAAAATAATATACCAGACAAAACAAGACCAGCTCACACTACAGCAGTGCCTGCTCCTGCACATGATTTGCCAAAAGCGAATCCCAAAAAATAGGACAAATTTCAAATTCAAAGCAAAATCAGTTTACACCATCTCAAGCAACAACATTATGTTTCTTTTTACCTTCATGAGATGTGAATACCTCTTGAAGCAAAATACATCTATGTCACCCCGAATGCTATGCAAGATATAGTATATGTATATTTTTTTCCTAGTGTTTATCGTGCTTCTTTCTCCTTCCTTCTTTTCAACTTTTTTTTTACATTTTCAGAAAATGCATTATGAAGCTGTCTAAAAGAAATGTTATCAGTTTCCCATAGCGACCAATCAAAGCTCAACTTTAATTTCATATTCTGCTCTTAAAAAAGAAAGCTTCTCTTTGATTGGTTGCTATTAGGAAGCTGCTCTTTGATTGGTTGCTATTAGGAAGCTGCTCTTTGATCGGTTGATATTAGGAAGCTGCTCTTTGATTGGTTGCTATTAGGAAGCTGCTCTTTGATTCGTTGCTGTTAGGAAGCTGCTCTTTGGTTGCTATTATGAAGCTGCTCTTTGATTGGTTGCTATTAGGAAGCTGCTCTTTGATTGGGTGCTATTAGGAAGCTGCTGTTACGCCGAGCGCTCCGGGTCCCCGTTCCTCCCCGGAGCGCTCGCCTCATCTTCGTTGTTGCAGCGCCCCGGTCAGATCCACTGACCGGGTGCGCTGCGGTCCCGCCTTCAGCCGGGATGCGATTCGCGATGCGGATAGCGCCCGCTCGCGATGCGCACCCCGGCCCCCGTACCTGACTCGCTCTCCCTCGGTCCTGTCCCGGCGCGCGCGGCCCCGCTCCCTAGGGCGCGCGCGCGCCGGGTCTCTGCGATTTAAAGGGCCAGTGCACCAATGATGGTGCCTGGCCCAATCTTCCCAATTAGCTAATTGGCTCCCACCTGTGCACTTCCCTATATCTAGTCTCCTCCCTTGCACTCCCTGGCCGGATCTTGTTGCCCTTGTGCCTAGTGAAAGCGTTCCCTTGTTTATTCCTAGCCCGTGTTCCAGACCTCCTGCCGTTGCCCCTGACTACGATCCTTGCTGCCTGCCCCGACCTTCTGCTACGTCCGACCTTGCCTTTGTCTACTCCCTTGTACCGCGCCTATCTTCAGCAGTCAGAGAGGTTGAGCCGTTGCTAGTGGATACGACCTGGTCACTACCGCCGCAGCAAGACCATCCCGCTTTGCGGCGGGCTCTGGTG